>NC_092416.1:167155839-167836608 GCF_040894005.1 Engystomops pustulosus
GTCTCCTCCACTCACTGCATATAAGAGACATATCCAGACATAGTGTAGACAGTTTCAAACTTTTAAAACTTTTATTTCCAGTTCTACTCACATATGTAGATAAAAAATGCGCATATCACAAATAACTCCACGAGGACGCCAATCCACGAGGATTGGCGTCCTCGTGGAGTTATTTGTGATATGCGCATTTTTTATCTACATATGTGAGTAGAACTGGAAATAAAAGTTTTAAAAGTTTGAAACTGTCTACACTATGTCTGGATATGTCTCTTATATGCAGTGAGTGGAGGAGACTAGGACAGGAGTGAAAATATTGACGGTTTCTTGTCTGAATGGTGACTTATCCCTGAAAGTGATCCCTTGTGTTTGGTGCACAAATAAGGAGGAAACCTGCATGGATTGTCTTTTTCGTTTTTGAGCTCCGGTCACAAAAGAGTTTCTTCTACTGGATTACTCTATAGTTCTGCTGAAGATGACAGTGCTAAGTTATCTCCACTAGTAATCTTAATTTTTTTTTGTGATCAGTGTAGGTCTTCACAACCAGAGACAAAAGGATCAGCAAGTTATCCTTAATCCCAACTCACCACTCAGTTGAAAAAATGTCTTGACAAAAGCCAGAATCATACTCCATAGCAGGGGCGTAACTACAGGGATAACAGCCATAGCAGCCGCTATGGGTCCCGCATCTGTGTATGTATGTATGTATGTTTATGTATGTGTATATGTATGTATGTATGCACAATATGTATGTGTATGTATGTATAAGGCTATATTCACACTGCCGTTGCCCGCCCGTACCGTACCGGGTAACGGCAGTGCACGGAGAGAGGAGGAGGAGGTGAGCGCAGCTCACCCCGCCCCTCTCCATAGGAACTTATGGCGCACGGCGCCGTACTACGGGTAAAGATAGGACAGGTCCTATCTTTTTCCCGGGTACGGAGCGGTACGGTGCCGCACGTGTGCTATGGAGGACGTATATCGGCCGTATATATGTCGGCCGTATATACGTCCTCCATACGGTAGTGTGAATATAGCCTAAATGTGTATATTCTGTATGTGATGTGTATATGTTCTATATGTGTGCGTATAAAAATGTCTATCTATGTCTGTCTATGTCGGTCTAAACTGTATGTTTATGTATGTAGGTATATAAATGTGTGTGTAAATATAAGTGTAATATGTAAACTATTAAATGGGCCCCAGTCAGGAGTCTGCGATGGGGCCCTACCTCTCCTAGTTACGCCCCTGCTCCATAGCTACAAAATCTGGCGCATTACATTGTAATTCTTTGGCTTTTGTGAACCTCTATAGCGGCGCCAGGAGCACCAGGATGAGCCAGATGAGACAAGTGAAAATGGAGTATTTTTTTATAGGTATCTGGGCAACCATTCTGTACATAAGCACTTCGAAATGTGAAACGAATTTAGATAAAGTTAGATATTTCCCACTTCTACGGTATACGTGGTATGCGCATGATTAACAAAAGTTTCTTTTACGTTGCCAGATTGCAGGATCCATTGATGAGTTACTGCTTCTACGTCAGAGATTCCTGCAATCCCGCTTTTCCTCTCCAGTCTCCTGCATTACCATACCGCTATTGTGAGCCGGCGACTCATTAATTCCTTTGGCAACCAATTACTGCAGCAATTATACCTGTTTTCAGTCTAATGATCGGACTAATTGTCATTTTGGGAACAAAGGTGTCTGTTACGGGGAGAGTTATCTCGCTCTCTAATTAATGTGGCTGCCTGCACGCTCCCAGAGGTGGTGCGGATGCCGCTGCCTCGGGTATCAGCCATATCTATAGATACACAGCTTTGTCAATTGGCAAATAGAACATGAAGCACCTAAGCCGGTATCACTAGGAGATCTCCATAGCCGGCGCTGACACACGTCACATGAATGTGCGGTATGGGGGGGGGGGGGCTAGGAGAAATTTGTAAGAGGTGCCATAGTTGGATAAGCTCACCAAACAACCAGCATCAGAGCCCATGAGATCCAGCAGCGCAGAATGTAGCACATAACTTCCTGATGTGCTTTTACCTATTTTTAGATAAAGATGGCTATGCACATCCAGATTGATCAAAAACAGTGCAAACTACACTTTGTGCAGTTTACCTGGATTTCTGGTGCCCGTTCTTCATGAATCTGGCGCTCCCTGCACTACTCCGACAGAAACGCCCCTTTATGTGCAGAATTTCACGTCGGCACAAACGCTTTAATAAAGGTGGGCCATTGGATTAATATTGGTTTAATCTGTAGAACTGTAGAAACTGTCACCTGCCTGCTTATTGGGTCCACCCTAACCAATGGCAGGTAACTGAGGTCATGAAACAAATAACACAGAAGAATTATGAGCGGTCCGGTCACAACAGTGATGAAATATATGGCACAAAATTCCAGATACAGAGGCATAGTCTCAGAATAAAAGGCATAAAAATCAGCAAACTGAACTCTAGGCCCCATGCACGCGACCGTTTAAAAACGGACGTATATATGGCTGTATATACGGGCGGAATACGGCCCCATGCATTCCAATGGGCAATACAGCCATCCATGGCAGTATTGTCCACCGTACCGTACCGTAAGTGAGCCGTTTAAAATATAGAGCATGTCCTATTTTCCACTGTTCCATACGACCCATAGAAGTCAATGGGCTAAATACATGCTGCACACGGCTGTGCACCGTATACTGCTGTATATACGTGCAGTATCCAGAACCAGTGGGAAGCGCACTCTGTCAGCCAGCCAATAGTCAGCCTGCCATCATCTGCCAGCCCACTGTATTTTATATGGATATGGTACGGATACGGTGCAATACGTTGCCCTACTGTTGCAATACGTTCTGTATTTATGGCCAGAATACAGCCTTATATACAGAGCCATACGGTAGGGTGTGCATGGGGCCTAAGGGTGATGCCACACATGGCGTTTTGAACCCGTTTTGGTCTGTTTTTAAACAGTCCGTTAAAAAACGCATTTGTTAAAAAAACGCATGCACTTTTGAAAAATGCATTTTTTGAAAACGCCTCCGTTTTGGACAGGTTTTACCAATCATCTTAAATAAAACTGGTCAAAAACAGATGCGTTTTGGGCGGACTGCTTAAAAACGGGTTAAAAACGCCATGTGTGACATCACCAGAGCAGACTGCAAGAGCATAAGGTTGTAGTGGAAACAACTCGAAATTAGCCAGCAAGATAGGTGCGTGTTCACACAGGCAAATGGCAACTATTGCACAAATAGAGGATGCCAGTACGTATGTTACACCTTACAAGTGTGAGTAGTTACTTACCTGAGATTTTGATTGTAAAGGCAGCAGAGGAGTTGAGGCTGCTTCCGACCACCAGCAGTTGTGCACTGCTGATAATAAAGCCATGTACAAATGTAGGTGTACAGACCTCGGCTTCACTATGCGCACCTCACTTCCACTGCCTTTCCACTCCAAAAAAAAGAGCAACCACCCAACAACCATCAGGTTGCATATGCAATTTCCATGTCTGCATTGCTCCAGAATCTGCATCAGAATTGGACATGCTGCGGATTCACAAACTGCTGCGCGAGCCATTTTGCACTGCTGGATTACCATGCAGCAAGGGAATGGGATTCTTCCGACTATACTGCTACCACAATTGCTAAACTGTGACAATACCCACCTATTTTTTGCTGCAGGATTCCTGGAGATTCTCAAGCAGCTTTCAGCAGGTACATGGGGAAGGTTGGATGAAATGGGTGAAACCCTCAACAAAAATTGCCAAGCTTCCAGTTAAAAAAGGGCACAATAAACATTATTAAAAACATTTCTGCAAAGTTTTTATTTCATTGGTATTGTAATTTAGTAAAATGTATGTGTCAGGAGAACTGACAGGTCCACTTCTCTGGTTAGCCACCTCCTTGATCCCCATTAGATATTGATTCTTGATATTTTGTTCAACTCCTCTCTACGAAACCCCACATAATATTTATTTACGTAAAATTGTAAACCCCTTTAAGTACCTCTATCTTCTCCATTCCCATTAGTTAATAATTGATCTGTGTTGACGTTATGCACCCATAAGTGACAGTGTGCAACAAATCTTTACATTGTTGGTATGCGTTCCTACCTTGAAGTCACGAAAACACGACTTCCATGATCGATCAACTTTGAAATAGTCGAGGCTCCTCCGGCCCCAGCCCATTGTGTGATACATGAAGATAAGACTGCTATACACATCTCCCTATGTCACTGCGTTGAACACATACTTTCTGCGTGGCTCCTCCAGGAGGGGAGAATAACTCGGTGATGGAAAACATTACACAAATAACTGATCTGATAGATTTAAAGGGCGGCTTTAGTTTTTATGTAAAGCATTGTAAATATGCAGCTTTTTGGTAACACTTCAGAAAGGGCTTTATAATTCGTAGAACTAGGATACATGAACCTGTGTCTCGGGCATAGATAAAATTCCTAGATTGCACGCGTGGAATGTAAGAGTTTGCTTTGGCAGTAAATTAGGTCTCTTAGCTCGGAAATTCATGCAAAATTTTTGGACCCTTAAAAGGGTTTTCCATTAATTTCGGAAAACTCCTTGGAGACCAGTCAGAGGTGGCAGGTGTACTTAATTTGCCCTGGCTCCCAGCATGCGCCAATACTTCCTACTGCACCAGAAGTGCCATGAAACCTGCTTCAGCCAAGCCGTGGTCACCATGGACTGCATGACATTACTTCCTCTGATGTGAAATGACTTCTCATGGTCCTCCGACATTTGTATTCTATCAGTAGTGCCTGGAGGTCATGAGACTCACTTCAGCCAAGCTGTGGTCACCTCGGATCACACGGCATCACTTCCTTTGATGTGAGGTGACGTCTCATGGTCTTTCGACATTTGTATTCCATCAGAAGTGCCAAGAGGTCACAAGACCCCCTTTGGAAAATCTGTGGTCTCCTCGGATCACAGAACGTAACTTCCTCTGATGTGAAGTAATTTCTCATGTTCTTCCAACATTTTTGTTCCACCAGAGGTACCAAGAGGTCACAAGACCTGCTTCTGCCAATCTATGGTGTCCTTAGACCACAGTCTGGATAAGTTAAGGAAATTTCAGACATTATTTTAGAATTACAAGCTTGAGAACATTTTCATATTTCCTGATGCCCTCCCTTGTGATTGGAAACCAATGGTAATAATTGCCATCTGATGAATAGATTGTTTTGGCAGATAGGGTAGGAATGGTCCAAGATCCAAGAAAAAAATTAATTATCAACAATATTGTTTTGGGTATCGAGGGGTTTTGCATTTTTGAGCAAGCAAAGCAGAAAGATGGGCATGGTACGAAGACTGGCCGGAGGATTTTTTTGAACAATTTTACCTGTCTACGGTTTAATACGTGGAAGGCGTCTAGTTCACCAAAGTGGGCAGTGATGATAAAGGGGAATCGTAAAAGGCCCTTGTATCATGTTTTCCATGTCACAGATATTGAAGACCTATTTTGACAATATCTAATCCATAGGGGCCCGACGCCCAGTATAAGGCAGAGATAAACTCCAGCTCACCTCTGGACCCAGGTCCAGTAAGGCACAAGTTCCCCTTGCTGCAAATGTATAGCAATCCTGGGCCCGATACCCAGTACCCTCACCAATTAGCTCTTTAAAGAGACTGCAGCATTCAGATGAGTGATAAAATGGGGCAGATTTAGTTACCCGGTCCCGTCGCGATCCCGCGGTGCGTTGTCTGACGAGGATTCGGGTCTGCCGCGATTCACTAACATTGTGCATCCGAGTTCCTGCATGTGTCGCTGCTGCGCCGAGGTCCGCCGGAGTTCACCTTCTTCTTCCTGGTGCATGTAAGTACGTGTATTGCTACACAAATCCTTTTTTAAATTCTGCAGTTTGTCCGAATCCGTCGGGTTGTCTGACGGCCACAACCCCCAATTTCTGTTGAGTGCAAGGCGGCGCCGATGCGCCAAAATCCGATCGCGTGCGCCAAAATCCCAGGACAATTCGGTGCAAAACTGAGATATTCGGGAAAGCCGACGAAAGTGCGGCGTTTGGACCCTTAGTAAATGTGCCCCATTTTCTCCATTGCTCAAAAGGCACAGGGCCACACACTATATAGTGGCTGTGCTTAGTACTGTAGTCCCATTTACTGCATCCAGGACATTCGATACATGCAACATCAATGAGGAAATGGAAGTGGTTCTCAGAAAAATTCTGCTTTCACTTCTGGCAGCTGATTGGTGGAGACACCAGGTGTAGGATCCCCACAATCTAATACTAGGTATAGACCATTTATTTTATAAGCTCTTCTCCTGCAAATCCATCTGTGCACCGAGATTTTCTTATACAGGCGGTCCCCTACTTAAGGACACTCGACTTACAGACAACCCACAGTTACAGACAGACCCCTCTGACCTCTGGTGAAGCTTTCTGAAGGCTTTACTATAGTCCCAGATTGCAATAATCAGCTGCGAGGAGTCTGTAATGAAGCTTTATTGATAATCCTTGGCCCCATTACAGCAAAAAATGTTTAAACTTCAATTGTCACTGGGGCCAATTTTTTTTTGCCTGGATCTACAATTATAAAATATACAGTTTCGACTTACATACAAATTCAACTTAAGAACAAACCTCCGGACCCTATCTTGTACGTAACCCAGGGACTGCCTGTACTAATGAATCAATCTGCAAAGGGAAACTATGTGAAATGCTTAATTAGTTTTATGGTAATTAATATAACTGCCACATTAGATGCTGTCTGATGCTTATCAACGATAAATGAACCATGGCTGCCCGCACAGTAGTAAAGATAAGATGGCGATGAATAATGTTGTTTCTTACCTTTAGACCCAAGGGGTTTTCTTCCACTTCTGGTCTAAGATACATTTTATTAAATTCTTTACCTCAACTTATATTTTAATAAGCGCTGTCTGCTTTTATAGCTACATATTTAGGCTTTTTAATCCTCAACAACATTGTACAAAGTGATCTGATAAGGAGTGTGAATCATGTGAATCAGAGTCACGGACATAATTAGCAGGGTCCAAGATTTAGTCCCACTTGGGACCGAGAGCTTGAAGGGTTCATAGCAATATTACCACCGTACACTGACCATATAGTGGTAGATTTAGAAGAAAGTGAGAAAATTGGAGCAGCACTTGTGTAGGTAAATCTTGTGCAGGTCTTCAAAAGCGGCTGATCCAGACTCATGAAACGTTCACCAGAAAAATATAGTAGTGAAGCTTGATAATACCTTCATAGAAAGGGTGAAATGTTGCTTTTTTATTATGGTGGAATAAAGAAAAACTTTTTTGAGTGCCGCTTCGCTACTGTATTTTTCTAGCGGTAGATTTAGGTTCTACAGTAAAAACTTTTAAGGTTTAGTATTTTCCATGTGGCCCAGACCGCCATGACCACTTCTTCCAAATACAACTTTTCTCTGAAAGTTTTGGCAACACAGAATATTGTGGCTTCTCACTTTTCCAATACCCTACCCATCATCCCCTCATCTACATGAATCCCTATCCTCAGGGGCGGTGAAGGTCTTTATCAGTACAAAATTTGGTGGGTGGTTTTTGTGGTTATTGGCTCCTTAAGAAGGCTTAAAGGAAATCTAACATTTGTTTTTTTTTTTGCATTATGAACCAAACATACCTTAAGAATGCTGTAGCTACACAGATGCAGAAACATATCTTGTTTAATCCCTGAACCGAGTGGTTTTGCAAAAATAAAACAATTATAAAATTATGAAAATAAGGCTCTGTTACTGCTGTGGCTACCTCAGTGCTTCTCCTCATCCTAATTATGCACTGCTCCAGCCTTGTCGTGCTGAGAATAGATCATCACTGTGTTGTCTCTGACAGACAGAAGTAATCCATCCCCCAGCTGCAGCGTCATCCAAATCAGGTTGATTAGTCCTGTCTGGACAGTTCAGGCAGCTCAAAAACACTCGGTGTAGGGATTAAACATGATATGTTTCTGCATCAGTGTCGCTACAGCATTCTCAAGGTATGTTTGGTTCTCAATGCATTTAAGAAGACCGCCTATATTATAATCCACTACTGCCTATCCTGCAGCTAACCAAATTTTACCTTGTATTTATACTTCCCCCTGTTTCCTCCTAGTATTTCCCCTGATCATGGATCCTGGAATCCTGTACTTTATTGCAATTCTGGAAGATCATTTACAACTTTGTGTGGTGCCGTTCCTCTGTCCCCCCCCCCCCCCAACAAATTTATGCAAAAGAGTGTATGTGAAATCCATTCGTTTTTTTTGTTGGACCCATTAACGTTTTACAGCTTTTTCACATAGTTTAAACCTCATAGCTAAAGTATGTTCATTCAGTTTACTAAAACAAAAAAAGAGCTGTGTGATTTACTGACACACAGGTCCCTATGTGACAGACTGTATATAAGAGGAGGGGGATCCAGCCTTACAAATAACAGTGCACAGAATCCAAAGGAATGTCCGGCATGGGAAGATATTTATTGACATCATCCTGTAGGTTACCATACTGACACATGGAAATGGCCACATTATATACTTCATATATACATATTTACAGCACGGGGATAACAATGGGTTAACCTGAGAGGTTATTTTTGGCAACTCAACCCTTTACAACAAAAAACCCCCCATCAATTTAATGTACAATGTGTTGGTACAAAGCAGGTTTTCAACATTTATGATAGTCTTGTCTAATAGAGGATCCCAATCTTAAGGACTTGTCATTCCTGTTTTATATGGTCACCTATTCATTAAGGGAATTTGTAATATATACTATGGAGGAGATTTATCTGAAGTGTCTGAGGTAAAAATGGCAACCAATGAGAGCTCAGCTTTCATTTTCACACAGCTGTTTATAAAAGTAAAGCTGAGTTCTGATTGGTTTCCATTGGCAAATAGAAGAGTTTTACCTCAGAAACTTGATGATAAATCTCCATGTCTTTGTGTGGCTGCCCACATATTGGTAAATGCTGGGAATAAGCCAGAACAACATTTTTGAGTGTTGTACTTGGCCTCTTTTTGGAAATCCCAAAGGGATGAATGGAGCAGCAGTGTAAACCCTCGAAAGTATGATACATGACCCTAATGATATGTGATGGACTCAGTGGGGAAACTCCAGGATGAGGAAAATCCTCTGAGAATGTGATAAATGTACATCTTAATAAAAATTAAATTAAAGGACATCTACCATGAAAATCCATCATGATAAACCAGGGACATTACTTATAAATCCAGGCCCCGTGACTGTGATAATCTTCTTATATTTGTTATCCATGGCCTCCTTCCTTCTCAAATCAACTTTTAAAATTATGCTAGTAAGCCTGAAGGGCTCAGGAGGGCAGTTACCAAAGCTGTGGCTTCATAGGTTGTTACACTGTCTCCTCCTCTGCTCCCTCAGCATTTTCCCCCTCCCTCTGCCTGATGTAATCTGAGGAAGTTTCAATACACAGTAGTAAAAGGGAAGTGCTCCGTGCACAGTGTAACAGCCTGTGAATCTGAAGCATGGAGGGTTTATGGTCTTACAAGTTGCCCCTTAGTTCTGCGCCTCCACTCTGCTATGGGTTTGGCGACCTAAGCCAAAGGCAATTGTACATCTGTTTGTGATCACATGTGCATTAGATATTTTATCCTTCCATGGAAATATCTTTACTAGAGATGAGCGAGTATACTCGTCCGAGCTTGATGCTCGTTCGAGTATTAAGGTACTCGAAACGGCTCGTTGCTCGGACGAGTATTTCCCCTGCTCGAGATCGAGCATTTAATTAAAAAAACACAGTGAAGAACAGTGAAGAATAGAATAAAAACAGTGAACACAATGAACACAGGATCATTTAAGTGAAAAACAGTGAAGAACACAGTGAAGAATAGATTACAGATGTTCGGCACATCTGCTTACTTGTCGGGAGATACGCGCGGAATGGTGCGAACAAAATAGTATGTGAAGAACAATATATATGTGTGAAGAACACATTGCAGAACACGGTGAGCAGGACAGAGACACCGGGGAGCAGCACAGAGACACCGGGGAGCAGCACAGAGACACCGGGGAGAAGCACGGAGACATGGGGCAGCGGCAGCACGAAGACATGGGGCAGCGGCAGCACGGAGACATGGGGCAGCGGCAGCATGGAGACATCAGGCAGCGGCACGGAGCGGCACGAAGACATCGGGGCACGGAGACATCGGGGAGCCGCACGGAGACATCGTTGCACGGAGACATCGGGGAGCGGCACGGAGACATCGGGGCACGGAGACATCGGGGAGCGGCGGGGAGCCGCACGGAGACATCGTTGCACGGAGACATCGGGGAGCGGCACGGAGACATCGGGGCACGGAGACATCGGGGCACGGAGACATCGGGGCACGGAGACATCGGGGCACGGAGACAGCGGGGCACGGAGACAGCGGGGCACGGAGACAGCGGGGCACGGAGACAGCGGGGCACGGAGACAGCGGGGCACGGAGAGAGCGGGGCACGGAGAGAGCGGGGCACGGAGAGAGCGGGGCACGGAGACAGCGGGGCACGGAGACAGCGGGGCACGGAGACAGCGGGGCACGGAGACAGCGGGGCACGGAGACAGCGGGGCACGGAGACAGCGGGGCACGGAGACAGCGGGGCACGGAGACAGCGGGGCACGGAGACAGCGGGGCACGGAGACAGCGTATCTCCCGACAAGTAAGCAGATGTGCCGAACATCTGCAATCTATTCTTCACTGTGTTTTTCACTTAAATTATCCTATTCTTCACTGTTCTTCACATCTGCTAACTTGTCGGGAGATAATATACGCGCGGTGAAGTGAAGAATAGATTGCAGATGTTTGCATACATCTGATCACTTATCAGAAGACGTTCTTTTTCAATTAATTAACACATTTTATTCCCGAACCATGGTCCCTTTGAAAAATGCTCGAGTCTCCCATTGACTTCAATGGGGCTCGTTATTCGAGACGAGCACTCGAGCATCTGGAAAAGTTCGTCTCGAATAACGAGCACTCGAGCATTTTAGTGCTCGCTCATCTCTAATCTTTACATCTCGGGCCAGCTTTCCACATCACGCAATGATTCAGGTGTCTCGTATCTTCTCTATTTATCTGTGCTGCTCATCCTCAAATCTGCGTCCAGGGAAGGGGTTAATCATGTACTAGGGCTGGGGCTCTAAAGCCAAAAAAACATGCCAGAAAAGGGTCATGGTCACAAGGGGAGGATCTGGGACTGTGAGATTGGACTCTGCTACACAGAAGCTGGTGACAGAATTTAAATTTAGGAGTCTGAATAGACGGGTGAGCCATGGAGGGGGAGGGGGTCATCTGTGAGACAAGCCAGAATATTGGGACTGATGGAAAAAGCAGAGATTATCTGAGACAACTCTGAGTGGGCTGTGTGGAGAGGAAGAGCAGACAGAGGGTGAGGTGCATGCAGGGTAGCGGGACACCGAGCTGCTCCTCCACATCATATGTTATATACATGTACATGAAATATATGCCAACACATGCATCCTCTGCCTTATCGCACACACCCCATTTTTACAAAACTATAAGATATATCCGGTGTATTCTGAAATAGTGAGGGTCTTCTTTCTGTACCTTTTTTATGCAAACATTCTGCTTCAATGTATACAACTCCAAGGCAGACTTATCCGTCTCCATGGTGACAGACTACAAAGTCTATGAATGTAGTCTGATGCTGTAGGCGTGTCTTGTTTTATTCCTGCGCCTTCCTTCTACTTTTTCAAAGGTAATCAAGAAGAGGGAGACAAGTAACTAGCTACAGGACCTGACTAGTTGTGCAACCATGGAGTCATAATTATGCACGGGAGCTGTAAACATAAAACACCTAATTCTATAATTAATAAGACTAATAATTAATAGGAATAATTTAGAATTATAATAAGACTGGTTGCAAAGTTGCTTCGGAATTTAAGGAACAGACTTGGCCATAATTGAGAGCTACATATATTTACCAACACGGGCGTAACTTGAGGGGGTGCAGAGGGTGCAGTTGCAACCGGGCCCAGGAGGCTTAGGGGGCCCATAAGCTGTTACTTTCCCATCTGAGGAGACTAGTATTATAAACCATAGATTACCTTAGGGGGCCTGGTACAGACCTTGCACTGGGGCCCTTAAACTTCAAGTTACGCCACTGTATGCCAATATATATATTACAGAAAGTCTGATAGGACCACCCACTGGACTCTTTAGCCCAAAATAAGTTATAGTGACTTTTTTTTACCCATAAACTATACATATTTCTTTATGCTGACTATCTTGGTTTATACCTGGTCCTCGTTTAAGACCTGATCACTTAAGGACCTGGATACTTTCCAAATAAGGGATGTCACAAAAAAGGGGTAGAGCGTATTCCAAAGAGGAGGTGTGGTTTATGGAAAGGGGTGTAACCTGCCCTGAAAAAATTCTAGCGCTATCTTCCTGGATGTATACTGTACATACTATACTATGGTAGGTATGATCTATGGATGAAGTGAATCTATATAAAATATGTTTAAACAGATCCAGCTGTATGTAGCATATATGCCACCGCTAACCATCGTCGGGGGCAGACTGTGGTCTCCTAAGATTTTGGGGCCCAATTGCTATCTTGATACAGATTACCAATCCATAGACTGCTATAAAAGGGTTAAAGTCAGATCTGTAGTTGGCCAAATTTCAGGGAATCTTTAATGTGATAATATAGGTTTATCTGAAGTCGGATGTATTAGCACAAAACATAAAAAGATCACAAAATGGATTGTACCATACAACAAACACAGCCCTGATATATATATATATATATTGAATTTGCATAAGATGTGGTTTTGAAGGGAAACTTGTCACATTAAACATGTTATCTAGTAAGTTTTAGAGCAAGATGAGCTGAACAGATATGTCTTGGACTGACCACTTGACTCTATAGCAGAGAATGAGCGGATGTTTAAAAATACATGTTATCCTGAATCTTTTTGCACAAAACTACTGCACAATCACTCTGCTACTGCCCTATAACATGCTACCTGCAGACAGGACACAACGTACTATCTGCTCTGCTCCTCCTGCTCTATCACATGCTGCCTTCAGATAGGACACTAAGTACTATCTGCTCTGCTCCTCCTG
This sequence comes from Engystomops pustulosus, assembly GCF_040894005.1. NCBI lineage: Eukaryota > Metazoa > Chordata > Amphibia > Anura > Leptodactylidae > Engystomops > Engystomops pustulosus. The sequence continues at coordinate 167,168,925 of NC_092416.1, forward strand.
CTCTATCACATGCTGCCTTCAGATAGGACACTAAGTACAATCTACTCAGCTCCTCCTGCTCTATAACATGCTGCCTGCAGATAGGACTCTATGTACAATGTGCTCAGCTCCTCCTGCTCTATAACATGCTGCCTGCAGATAGGACACTAAGTACAATCTACTCAGCTCCTCCTGCTCTATAACATGCTACCTGCAGATAGGACACTAAGTACAATCTACTCAGCTCCTCCTGCTCTATAACATGCTGCCTGCAGACAGGACACTACATACTATTTACTCAGCTCCTCCTGCTCTATAACATGCTGCCTGCAGATAGGACACTAATTACAATCTACTCAGCTCCTTCTGCTCTATAACATGCTACCTGCAGACAGGACACTACATACTTTCTACTCAGCTCCTCCTGCTCTATCTATAACATGCTACCTGCAGATAGGACACTACGTACTATCTGCTCAGCTCCTCCCGCTCTTTAACATGCTACCTGCAGACAGGACACTACGTACTATCTGCTCAGCTCCTCCTGCTCTATAATATGCTGCCTGCAGATAGGACACTATTCATAACTGCACAGCTCCTCCTGATTTATAACATGCTGCCTGTAAATAGGACACTATGCACTATCTGCTCAGCTCATCCTGCTCTATAACATGCTGCCTGTAGATAGGACACTATGCACTATCTGCTCAGCTTCTCCTGCTCTATAACATGCTGCTTGCAGATAGGACACTGTGTACTATCTGTTCAGCTCCTACTCCTCTATAACATGCTACCTGCAGATAGGACACTATGTACAACCTGCACACCTCCTCCTGCTTTGTAACATCCTGTCTGCAGATAGGACACTGTGTGACATTTGCTCAACTCATCCTGCTCTATAACATGCTGCCTGCAGATAGGACAGTATGTATAACCTGCACAGCTCCTCCTGCTCTATACCATGCTACCTGCAGATAGGACACTATGTACAATCTGCTCAGCTCCTCCTGCTCTATTACATGATACCTGCAGATACTACACTATGTACAATCTGCTCAGCTCCTCCTGCTGTATAACATGCTGCCTACAGATAGGACACTATGTACTATCTGCTCAGCTCCTGATCTATAACATGCTGCCTGCAGATAGGACACTATGTACAATCTGCTCAGCTCCTCCTGCTCTATAACATGCTACCTGCAGATAGGACTCTATGTACAATCTGCGCAGCTCCTCCTTGCTCTATAACATGTTGAATAGCATGTACGACATGAAAAGTGATGTAATAATTTGCAGGAGAAAAGTGAAATTTCTATACAAAATGGCACATGGTAACTTGCAGAGCAGCTTAAATAGACAGCAACAGAAGCCCAAAATCAATATTTGGGTTTCCAACAATGACGGCAATGTAAATGTGTTCTTAAGTTACAAAAAAACTTTCAAAAACTTTGTGCAACTTTCACAAGACATACATTTGTTGTATCCATATATTTCCTTTGGTTCTGTTCATCTTGTTAAGGAATCAGTATCCCTACAATCAGTGTCTTCCCTATGGCTACCAGTCCACAAGGTCTAGAAGCCTTCATCTGTGATGCCCCTATATTTCAGCAGGGGATCCATACTGGGGCGGGTTTGTACAATCTTGTTGGACAGAGGTATGTCTGATGTGTGCACATGTCGGATATCCTCCTGATAAGGTTCTCTGAGAAGATACCTCAGGACATAGTCATATAATACTGCTGATATCTGGAACATCCAGTAGTTTATTAATAGTAATATCTTCTAAAATGTTCGGAAATGCTATGAAAATCATAAAAACTAAAGCTTATGTCCATAGCAGAGGTACTTTATTTCACCTTGGTCTTCTCTTCTTCTTTGTCATGTGTCTACATGACTTCTTCCTATACAACGTATCAAAAAATCCAAGGTAGACGTCGTTGATGGTCTCTTCCCACTACCACAGCCATCTTTTTACCATCTCCACCACATATAGATCCGGAAAGATTCCAGGAACGGCGAGGACCTTGCAATGGCTGGCCTAGAGGACATGCTCCGAGCTGCTGTCAGGATACTCAAAGCTATGTTGACGTTCACTCAGGGTGATCTGCTCGGTGGCACTGCTGCCTGTCTTCTCGCGGTACCACGTGCACTCACTGTTCCGTGAATTTCCCGCTCCATTGTTACAGCTATCAACAAGTTTGTATTTTTCGCAGATGCTTCCAGGTCCAGCTCGAGGGGTTTGGCTGTTGGTATGTTTGTATTCTTCTTCGATGTCTTTCCCGAGTTTCCAAAGTTTCCATCTTTTGAGAAGTTCATACTGGACCTGTGGGTGGACAGATGAAGAGACTGTTATAGACTATCATCTGCCATGTTCTAGTCTCCTCACTAATCAGGCAACCCTAGTAGACTACAAGAACATCCACCATGCGTATTTCTCATCTACCGTGTCTATACTCTTATTACACATCGGTTCCTGTCCTCCCACGGGGCTCTTCTACTTTCTTCTAATCTAAATCCCATTTCACATTTCTCCGACCAGCTACTCAACAAGGATCTTTTCCATGAATTCCTTTAGATTTGCCCTTCCTTACCTTTCACTTTGGCTTAAGATATAACAAGATGAGTGCTACGAGATGACTCTGACTTGAAACAAAACGTCTACGGCACTCAATTATAAACTATTTTTTATGGCAGGTCACCTTGCTGCTCTCATCCCAGAATCTCTTAAAAATTGATATATGGGATCTGTGAAAATCATTAGCACTCCCAGAAAGGTCATGGTGAAGACACAAGTACAAAGAAAATGTAAAAAAGGGTTGTTCCAAAAAAAAATAAATGTAAAGGGGCTACTCAAGGGTCCATTAGTACAACAAGAGGTTGGTCACCTCTACCTTATGCCTTGGTGGCTCTGGTCCAGATGTGATGAGATTCTTATTCTTCTCCACTTCCTGTTTTGGGATTCACAGGAAATGTTTTGAGATGCTTGGCTAGCCAATCACATGATAGGGTGGTGTCACAGCTCCGCCCACTGATGGGCTGAACAAGCATCTCCAAGCATCTTTTCTGTGTTTTGGTTGAGGGACAAGTGATAGACTATTTGCCTTTTTTATGTTGACCCCTTTTAGATCATTTTTTTATTTTGGAAAAGGCCTTTAAGGAAGGTATTTAAGCTATGTAGGGCTCTCCGTATAATTACATGGAAGTAAAAGAATTTCTATTGTATTGATAACAAGACCAGACCATGGTTCTCCATAATCCTGGTTCTATCTCAACCCCCTCAAGTAGCGCCCATGCATTGAGGGACCTGCTACACCAATGCCAGTACTTTGCATTACTTCTTTTACCAGATTATTCACCATGCCACATAAAAACAGTAAGCCACATATGCAGATTTACATGGCAGATACGTCCTCCTGCCCCCATATCTCCTCTCCCACCACTACGCATGTCTGCTCCGTTATTGGAACTGTGGCCTCCACGTCCCACATCTGTACAGATCTTCCATTAAAGCTTGGCTGAAGATTTCTGTTTACAGATAGACAGTGATTTACATGTCTTCCCTATAAATAAAGATGCAGATGTTCTGGGCAGGAAGCAGACGTCTGCACAGCAAGTGGAAAGTTACAAAAAAAGTATCATACATACTACATGGCGTGCATGTAGTGCATATACTACTATTATGTGTGTGTGAGTATCAGATGCTTCATACCCCTCTAGGTCCACTGGCATCAGGGACATGGAGATGTCTTATAGACACATGTCCCAGACCACAAGTTGGCAATGTGAATGTGCGTGTGGCTGCGCATGCACCATTCATTCCATTCACTTCTATGAGAAATGTATTTGTGAAGCCATTTCTTCTTTCACAGCAGCCAGGGGATGGGGTCCCCAACCCAGCTCTTAAAATAAGGGCACCTACCAGCCATTTATAGCATATCCTATGGCCATGCCATCAGGGGCGTAGCTACATGGTAGCAGCCATAGCATAAGCTATGGGGCCCACAATGTCAGGGGGCCCCGGAATCTGGGATATTGGTTTTGTATTGGGTGTGTATATGCTTTATGTGTGTGTGTGTGGTGTATATACTGTATGTTTGTATATGTTATTGTTTGTATGTTTATGTTTGCTGTTTGTGTGTATATGTGATGTGTATATTCTGTATGTCTGTGTTTATGATGCATGGGTATATATGATACTGTATGTATGTGTGTATATGCTGTATGTATGTATATATTGTGTGCATATACTGTGTGTGATTGTAACTCATGTGTGAGTATACAAATATTTATATTTTTTAAGGGGACCCCATTCAAAAGTCTGTTATGGGGTCCAGCCTCTCTTAGTTATGCCCCCGCATGCCGTCCAGATTGTATTTCCCTACATAACTAGTTGAAATCTAATGGGATATGCAGTTATTTACTAAAATACAGGAACGGTGCCATTATTTTTTAAGCACATTTTTATTTTGTGACTTTTTTTATTTTCCTCATCAGTATCTAAAGAGCTTGAAACCAACACTTCCTGTTCTGTAAAGCTCAGTTCTCACTTCCTGTTCTGTAAAAATCACCTTGCCATCACATAAAGCATCACAATGACATGTAAATATAGATAACACAGGATTCACCAATGACAATAGGTGAGGATGACAAAGGTCACTTCCAAGTTCCTACCCCTCCCTACACAATGACCTCTGTAGTCACAGAGCATGCCCACAACGCTCTTCTATTGAAGCCATTGAATATGTCTTTTCCACAGGTTTTGACGATCTATACGGCTGCTGTAAAGCATATTGTGCAGCAAGTGCAACATGGTCACCCATAATCATGATAAAAATAAAAAAAATCTACAATAACAAAAAGATATTAGAAAAAAATATCTCAGTATCTGATTTTACTTTGAAATAAATACAGGTGACCCAAGGCCTCACAAATCTTGAAGAGAATTTACAGTACACAATATTACTGGCAAAACATTGGGCAGAACTTTTTGTGGCAATTGACTTTGATAGTTATCTTGATGTGGACCAAAAAGTCTCACCTAAAATTCATTCACTTACCTCTTTGTTGACAAAACAATAGAGTACAGCTACCAGCATACCCTGCGGACAAGACAGTCAATGTTACTGATAGCCATGGCAGGGTATAAATGGAGAAGATGAAGTTCTTGAGAACCTACCTGGAATGAACTGAAGGATAGGTCAAAAAACAGTTTGACCAACCTCAGGGTCCCCTGTGCAGTTTCATCTGTGATCAATGCAAACACCACCTCGTGTATTCCTAGCAGAGGGATGAGGGTGAGTGTGGACCTGGCCAACCTGAGGAGAGACGTTGTAAGAGACATGTGAAGTTGTACCTCGCGTGCCTAGGTGTTGTCCCATATCAACCAGTCACTTGTTGACATAACTCTGCAACCCTGTAGTCTCAGAGCTCATGGTATCGTTGTGCTGAGCTCACACGTCTCTCACCTGAGTTTATAGTCTGTGTACCTCATCTGATGAGCTCTCATCTTGGACAAGAGAATCTGGATTATCCGCATGAATATAAAGAAGTTGATCTAGAAGAAGTAGGAAACCAGAATTAATAAGGTTTTATAGGTTATTGATCAATCATAAATAGAAGTGATCGACTAGAAGGTTCTCTACAGCTTTTGGTTTGGAGGCAATTATTGGGTAAGTCCAAACCAATGGATGCTTGGGGTGGTTCACTTATGGCATATTTTTGGTGATACGCCCTTTGTATTCTATTTACCAATATAGCAAGAAACACAGGAGACCGAAGGATCCACCAGTAGGCCATGTTGTGATTCGTGGTCCAACACCTATAGAGGAACATGGAAACCATAGTTAATGGCTGCTCTACCAGAGTGGTGTAGAATACATATTGAAGATAATCTTCCTCCTGATGATAACAAGTCAACGGCCAATACTCCGATTTTGGTTCCAAGCCAGTTATTGATGTTCTAGGCTCTTGACAGCTATGAGAAATGATGCCCATTCTGCTCATCTGAACCGGCCCTTTGGCCTTTATAGTCTAAAAGTCAAGTGGTGATTGCAACTTGCGAAACTAGCGTCTGCTATTAACAAGACCAAAATGAGCGTACTAATTGTAGAATTAAATCCATATTTCAAGGAGATTGTGAACATATACATTTCCTGTAAAGGTGTATGACAAAACCATAAAATCTATGTCCCTATGATAATATTTCAATTGGATGCCACCAATGCAATCCATCTATACTTATAACACGTCTACATCCAGGGATAAACTGGACCTGAGTAGGTTCTTTTAGATGGGATATGGGCATGGGCGTAACTTGAGGGGGTGCAGAGTCGGCGGTAGCACCAGGGCCCAAGAGGTTTAGGGGGCCCTTACGGTTTAACTTTCCCGTATGAGAAGACTATTACTATAAACCATACATTATAGTCGGGGGCCTGGCAAAGACTTTGCATTGGGGCCCATCAGCTTCTAGTTGTGCCACTAGATATGGGGTAAAATGAGCTGGGGGTGTCTTTGACTCGATCCTATGGAAACTGACAGATTCTGTAGGTTTGTTCTTAGGCTATATTCACATTGCCGTTGCCCGCCCGTACCGTACCGTAGCGGGCAACGGCAGTGTACGGGGAGAGGAGGAGGAGGTGAGCTCAGCTCACCCCCGCCCCTCTCCATAGGAAGTAATGGCGCACGGCGCCGTATTACGGCTCAAGATAGGACAGGTCCTATCTTTTTCCCGGGTATGGAGCGGTACGGTGCCGCACGTGTGCTGCACCGTACAGCTCCCGTAGGGCGCCATGCGCCCATTGCCGTCTATGGAGGACGTATATCGGCCGTATATACGTCGGCCGTATATACGTCGTCCATGCGGTCGTGTGAATGTAGCATTAAGTTGAATTTGTATGTCGGAACTGTATATTTTATCATTGTAACCCTTGCCAGAATTGTTTTGGACTCTGTGACAATGTTGGGTTGTCATAAGAACCAGGATTAACACTAAATCTTAATTAAAGACACCTGTGATAACAATTACAGCTGATCATTGCAGCCTAAGGCTAAAGTACAGTAAATTACCAACATTGAGAGGTCAGTTTGTAACTAGGGGTCGTCTATAAGTCGGGTGTTCTTAAGTAGGGGACCGCCTGTATTGGACTGTCTTATGAATTAAATTCTCTAAAACGCTTAACTGTGTACATATCTATGAAAGAATAATTGTACGAGCATTCACCTGAAGGTATATTTATGGCAAAAATTTAAGCTGGCCATAGACATTAGGATAAAGATGTCTTCCTTGATTTTTTCTGACATGAATCTGCCTATTACTCCTCAGTCTACACAGTGCAGCTACGTTTGTTCTCTAATGCTGTGTTCCCCAAGCACGGGACTGTGGCCCAATGCCGGGCTCTGGATCGTTTAGATCCAGGGCACTGGAGGAGGATTAGGCAAGAAGAGACTAAAATTGTTTCGGCACCTGAGTAGAGAACTTCTGCTCTTCACTCATCCCACTGCCTACAGTACTGGTGAAGGTAATGGGGCTGTGGGTAGTGGGAGGTGTAAGAAGCCGAAGGACATCCACCACATCTTCAGTCAGCGGATGCCTTAGCCTCATCCTCTTGCGGCAGCTCAGGTATCCAGCATCCGCTCTACCCCTGCAAGCACCCACCACCGCCAACCCCTCCGATACCTACCAAAATTAACACGTAAACCACTTTGAAGTGCTTACTAAACTTACTAAAGCTGAGACATTGCACATAAGGTGAAATAAATCCTTCATTACCATTACATCGGGAGTGCTGCCTTCTCTCTGGCTTTACTACTCTTGGATAGCGACCAACTCTACTCTTTCTTTTTGACAGCGCTGCGTTTTTGAATCTATATTTTGGTAAAACTAAAGTTTTACATCTTTTAAAGTTTAGAAAAACTTTTTTCCAGCCATCGGTAAGACTTGTTCTTTCTGTTTGACCCTTTCGATAGAGCCAAATACAGAAGTCCTAGATAATAGCCGCCGCGCTAGAGACTCGTGGGTTTCAAAGACGTTTGTTGACATCTGGCTCTGCTCCAGAGCTTCTCAGGAAATTGGCCGGTCTCGGTGACAAGCAGTAATGAGTCTTATCATCCGCAGCGGCTTTTAAATAAACAGAACTCATTTTATGTGAATTAACTTGCTTGAGCATTACCTGGGATCCCTCGGCTACTCTCCACTGATATTATATCACTAGTCCTTCCACATCTTACACATCAGAGTAACTATGGCAGCTGCCAAGATAAAGCCCGGTGCAGGGACTCCTCGAGGAGCCGGTTGCATATAAATCAGATGTATAAAGGGTTACAGATGGATATGGACACCTGTTGTGATTTTTGGAGGGACGCCTCATGTCGATGTGTTGTTTGTTTTAATTATACAATATTTTGGGGGCAGCAAAGTGAGTGGGAAAATCTGTTGGGCCCAAATCCAGCGGGAAAATCCCATTTTTCGGCCCTCTGGACGGGCAAAATAAGAGGGGGAGCTGCTGGGGGGGGGGGATAAAAATTGGAGGAGGAGCCGCTTGAGGACAAATTATAAGAGGGAGGTGCTGGGGAGGGCAGAGTAAGAGGGGAGTTTTTGGAGGGAAAATAAGAGGGGAAGCTGCTTGGGGGGCAAAATATGAGAGGAGCAGGTGGGAGTACAGTAAGAGGGGGGCACAAAAAGGGGTGAACTGTTGGGGGTCCAAATTAAGAATAGAGATGCCGGGGGCCACAAAATGAAGGGGATCTGTTGTGGGGCACAATATGAGGGGGAACTGGGAGCACAATATCAGAGGGGCTACAATTTGAGCTAGGGGACATAATGTGAGGGGTAAATGGAGGTCACTAAGGGAGAAATTATATTGTTTGGGGGTGGAGTGAGGGGTGGAGCAAAAGGAGTGGCTTAGGGTCCCTCTTTCTCTGCTAGAACAGACCTCCAACTATAATAGTTCATAATTCCTGGCCATCTCATATGGAGAAGAAATATCCTATGGGGTCCTCTTAGTCTCTTGGAGGTAGATGTGACTGTACCCTTTTCAGCCCCTCAAGTTACTCCCCTGTGGAAGAGACCTCAATGTATGTAAGTATGTAATTTTAGGCAGTTTTTATTATAGGCACTGTAGTTTTGCCACAGTTATCAAAAAATCTCATAAAAATGGCATTTTATCACAATTTTGAGATAATTGAACTTAAAACACAAACAAAACCACAAAGTGAAATAAAAATCGCCGTACAGCCATATTCCATTTTGGTGCAAATAAAGCAAATTTAATAAATAAGTATAAAATACAATATAAAAGGCCAGGAGGTAATGACTTACACTACGTTTTCATAAGTATATTTCACAGCCACCCAGGGAATGATGAATAAAAGTGGAGCCCCTGCAAAAAAAACAGCGAGGTAACATGAGATAAATAAATGCTCCTCCCCTGCAATGGCCGCCCATTCATACAGAGCAGCCCCTGGTATCTTTGTCTACATAACTAATCCGACCAGGAGCAAATGTGTCTGGGGTCACAAGTAGACTTCTCCTGCCCCGTTGACCGCTGAGGCTACTGATTAGGCACGGAGGTCATGTGACTACTGACACCTCCAATCCTGCCAGGAGTGTACACAAAAAAGACTGAAGTTCATGTCCCTAGAACCTGGCACCGAAAGTTATGTACTAATGGCTAAAAGGCTAATAGGTAATCACCCATTAGTGTCCTGTGCTTAGCATCATGCTTAGTTATTGCATAAAAGAAAATATACTTAAAATATATTTTAAAAAAAGTAAAAAAAACACCTACTTTCCACTGCATCCCGATCCCAGTGGTGGTCTTTGCTAATCTTGACACGCCAGGATCACCCAAAAAAGAGACTTATAAAAATCAGCCCGGAGTACGGGGATGAGATGTCCGGTGTTCCAGGCTGCTAATTATTCACACACCGGGCTGCTTTTTATAAGTCTCTTTTTTACACACAGTGATATTACAGTACAGGATGATGAACACAGTGATATAACAGTACAGAGACAATACACACAGTGATGTCACAGTACAGAGATAATACACACAGTGATGTCACATTACAGGGATAATACACACAGTGATATCACAGTACATGGATAATACACACAGTGATATCACAGTACAGGGATAATACACACAGTGATGTCACAGTAAAAGGATAATACACACAGTGATGTCACAGTAAAAGGATAATACACACAGTGATGTCACAGTACAGGGATAATACACACAGTAATGTCACAGTAAAAGGATAATACACACAGTGATGTCACAGTGCAGATATAATATACCAGGTGATATCACAGTACAGAGATAATACACAGTTATATAACAGCACAGGGATAATGTACACATTTATGTTAATGTACATGAGATAATGCAGACTGTGATGTCCCAGTGCAGGGATAATACACACAGTGATGTCACAGTACAGCGATAATACACACAGTGATGTCACAGTACAGAGATAATACACACAGTGATGTCACAGTACAGAGATAATACACACAGTGATGTCAAAGCACAGGGATACTGTACACAATTATGTTATAGTACATGGGGTAATGCACACTTTGATGTCTGTATGGGCATGATCTACAGCTTCCAGCACAATAATCATACAAACAGTAATGTCACAGTATATGTATATACAAGAGTGGCATTGCATCATGGCACAGACTGGCATGTAGGTATTAAAGGAAATCTAATCTACCTTTAGTTTTCATGCATTGTGAACCAAACATACCTTGAGAATGATGTAGCTGCACTGATGCGGAAACATATCTTGTTTATTCTCAGATCCGTTTTTTCTCTAAAAACAATTATAAAATTCCAGACCTTGGGAAAGCTGGGTGCCTACATAAATACATTACACACTGAGCTTCTTGAATTGTGCAGACTCATATACAGCAGCTGGGGAATGGTGCAGCAATTGATTACTTCTGCCTGTCAGGGACAACATGGTGGTGATGTATTCTCGGCTTATGCTGGGCAGGACAAGGCTGGAGAAGCGCATAATTAGGGTAAGAGGAGAAGCACCATGGCAGCCACAGGAGCGACAGAGCCTCATTATCATAATTTTATAATTGTTTTTTCAGCAAATCCACTTAGTTCAGGGATTAAACAAGATATGTTTCTGCATCAGCAGCTACACCATTCTCAGGGTATGTTTGGTTCATAATGCATGGAAACAAATGGTAGATTTCCTTTAAGAACCCACCATGTCACAATATACTGATAATGCAGTGATGTCAATCAACATGCACCTTATTTTAGGTACATTAATAGTAATTAATAGTAACATTATGGATAGTAACAGCGGTCATGGAGGACAAATCCCCTCATTACTCACCCCATCCAATGCAAACATACAGAGCAAAGTATCTTCTCTCCGAAAACACAGCTAAGGCCAACAGGTTGTGTAGATAGATCCCCTCCACCAGCAGCCAGCAGTAGTTAGCAATGATTCCATACTGCATGAGAACTGAAGCTGCTCGACACCCAGCCTGGGCATTTGTGGGTTAAAAAATGGAGAGAGAGAAGAAATAATATGAATAAAAGTAAAACTATAACCCACATAGGTCAACCAATTCTGCAAAAGTTACCTAAAACCTTCTCACCTCACTGCTAATCCACACATGGAGGTATTCATCCTCAAACTTCTCACTGTATCTGGTCTTCAACATGGTGTCAATCACCAGCACAGACACTCCCTTCAGAATGAACGAGATGAACAGGTTGATGTGAATGTAATTCCTCATACAGTGGAGCTTACTGCAAGAAATGGAAATGTGAGGTTAGAACTAAGGATTCTGGGATCTAAAGATGGTAAACCTGGACACATACATGTGAGATATTTGTTGGCCATGCATGGTCCCCATAACATCCACTAATGGAGAAGAGTCAGTCCATACATAGTAGACAGTCACCTAACATTCATCTATTGTGTATGGGTACTTCTGAAAATGGCCGGCTGCTCCATGGCAGTAGGGGTCAAGGTGGTCGGATACAGCAATTTTAGCTCATATCAATGACTTTGGTGAACCAGAAGTATAGGCTTGGTCTCGGACGCCAGATAATTGTTGGCTTGTCCAACCAATGTGTATTATTTACCAATGTTGGACTGGGGCTCCTTAAAAATAAAATTATTCTGGGACTCAACCTTCATTATCCTCAATGAGATAGACCATTGTGGCTTCAAAATAAGGTTGTCTTCTGCTGGCAAGTATTAGGTTAGAGCCTTAGACCACCAAAGGTACCATGGTGGGCAAGGTTGACAATACGGAGGAAAAGTCTGTGATATGATGCCAGTTCACCTCATCTATGCTTTGGATGGATCAATGGATGACTTATTGTCATTGTTTTCCATCATTATATTGCTAAGGTGTAGTATAGTATTTAGGGTGGGGCAGGGACACTGAACTGATCAAACCAAAAATGTTTGGTTATCGAATGTCTATGGTCATTGTCTTTCCCATAAAACTGTCGAAAATAGCACAATTCTCTTCAAAAGGTTTAATGTCTAAGAGGAAACCTGCAGATTATAACTGACTGAAGAAATTGTATGCAGACGAAGACCTGGAGCCAAAAAAAAGTGTTCCCTCCATAATATCCACCTACCTGAATCCCACAAGAATAGCAAGTGCCAATACGAGTGACCCCACAGATATGGAATATCCTACAGTGTACATGACCTTGAAGCTTTCATATATCTTGGCAAACCATTCCTGTAAGTTAAGGACAACACATCTGTTATGGAAAAGGAATAACTTGGAGAACTTTTTGTCCACCAAAAATATCATCTTATATCATATTGTCCCATAACATGGAGATTCAGCTTGGACGATCAGTGTTTCCTACATCACCCCAGCCTAGCTCAGATCACATTACCTATTAGGGTCATTTTTCCATTCTACAACCGTAATCACAGACATCAATGGCACAATAACACAATCTGTTGAAAGGACATCCTCAATAGTAGTCTGTATTTCTAAAGGGTTGTGATTGTTTTGTTGTGTTTCATGTTCTTCTCTGAACTGTAAAGTCATACCCCTATCGCAAAGCTCTGGTGTTACGTTATGTCACCATCTGATAAGAACATAGTCCTTCTGGGAAGCAGAGCTGCAATAGATATTATTGTTGGCCCTCATAAACAGCTGTCTAGTTGCTTGAACCGCCTAGATCAGTGATTTTCAACCTTTTTTGAGCCGCGGCACACTTTTTATACTTAAAAAATCCTGGGGCACACCACCAACCAAAATAGCACAAAATGACACTAAAACAGTCATAAAAGGCCTCCCTTCACTAATAAAAACCTCTAGCGGCCTCCCTTTACTAATTAAAAGAACCTAGCGGCCTCCCTTTACTAATTAAGAGCCCCTAGCGGCCTCCCTTTACTAATTAAGAGCCCCTAGCGGCCTCCCTTCACTAATTAAGAGCCCCTAGCGGCCTCCCTTTACTAATTAAAAGGCCCTAGAGGCCTCCCTTTACTAATTAAAAGGCCCTAGAGGCCCCCTTTACTAATTAAGAGCCCCTAGCGGCCTCCCTTTACTAATTAAAAGGCCCTAGAGGCCTCCCTTTACTAATTAAAAGGCCCTAGAGGCCCCCTTTACTAATTAAAAGACCCTAGCGGCCTCCCTTTACTAATTAAAAGCCCCTAGCGGCCTCCCTTTACTAATTAAAAGGCCCTAGAGGCCTCCCTTTACTAATTAAAAGGCCCTAGAGGCCTCCCTTTACTAATTAAAAGGCCCCAGAGGCCCCCTTTACTAATTAAAAGACCTCTAGCGGCCTCCCTTTACTAATTAAAAGCCCCTACCGGCCTCCCTTTACTAATTAAGAGGCCCTAGCGTCCTCCCTTTACTAATTAAAAGGCCCTAAAGGCCTCCCTTTACTAATTAAAAGGCCCTAGAGGCCCCCCTTTACTAATTAAAAGGCCCTAGAGGCCCCCCTTTACTAATTAAAAGGCCCCAGAGGCCTCCCTTACTAATTAAAAGGCCCCAGAGGCCTCCCTTAACTAATAAAAAGCCCCAGCCTCCCTTTACTAATAAAAAAAGACCCTAGCTGCCTTCCCTATACAAATAATAACCCTATATACTTACCCTTGATGTCTTCTTCCGCGTAACTTCTCTCCTAATGGCGATCCGCCCATCTTCTGTAGCTCCTGCACCGCGCGGGCCCATGTCACGTGACTTATGCGACCTGACGCCGGGTCGCGTCAGTCACGTGACATGGGCCGCGCGGTGCAGGAGATACGGAAGACTGGCCGATTCCCCCCCATGTTAAAAGCATCAGTTGTTTTTCAGGATAAGAAACCATGACCGAGTCAAACTTCTCGTGACCAGCTCCTTCAATCGCCTGAGCTTTATATATGACAGACAGAGAAAGACTGGGTTGAGTAAGTCATCTTTTCTCCACCTAGAACCAATAGAACAAACACTTTCAAGTTTCTCCTGGTGGAAAATTAAGTAAACCCCATACTCTAAAGATGGTACTTCAGTCATCTGACCACCATTAATCCAATATCTTTCTCCATCTTTAGGCAATGGGCAAAAGTAGTCAACCCAGTAAAGCCATGTCCTTCTAGCTGTAGGTTGGCCTTTAATATTATGAAAGCATTATTCCAAACGCACTATGGAGCCATATGTCATAAATGTCTCGTCTATAAAATTTCTCACTACTTTCTCAAAGACGCAAATGTTATTTTCCAAGGCAGCCCCAGAAGAAGGACAATGCTGGGTCTTTAATGAATAGCTTGTTTATATCTACATTTTTCTGACTTAACAACAGCCGGATAAAACAACTCAAACACTTAGAATTTTGGCAGACACATGACCCAACCTAAAGCCCATGGGTGGGAATAGGTTGAGGAATGTCATGGCACAAAGCCCACCACCCATCAGGAACTGCCAACTAGAAGAACAATGAACCTCAAGGGCTTAATCCCTTATCAGACTACCGAGAGAGGTTGGCATCTCCTACAAGACTGTTCAGTACAACATTTATATAATTGTAGTCTACCTGGTCCTCCACGTCTGCTTGGTCAAGTTGACATTCCCGGGCATCACGTAATGGTACTCCTTGTTCTGTGGCGACCCATTGTCCATCTGGTCCACAGTGTTTGTACACATAGCCATTCTGCACTAAGAGGGGACAGTCTTGTTACTGTAATGCAGGACTCTTTATCGCTAAGGTAATCTATCGAAGATATCTTACCTTTCTTATACCAAGGAAGAAACCAGGGGCAAGAGACATTGACAGTGGTATTAGGTTGAGCATCGGGCCAGCAGGAGAACTTATCAAACGTTCTGTTGCAGACCAGACCTGAGGAACACGGAAACAAAATTCACGAATCACAAAAAGTCAAATTTAGGTCTTGGACACTCATTATGGAAATTGAAGAAGAACCCTCTATGTATGAGAGGGCTGTTTGGCCTTGTTGACCGAGAAGAAGTGACGGTATGGTAGACATCTCATCAAAAACAAGAAGAAGGTCCTGTGATAGTCTCAATGTTGTGCATTAGGTTAAGGTGGTCGTAGGCGTTGTATCTCAATACATATAGGTATGGAGCAGAAACTGGTATCTACATTTTGTAAGTATAATTCACCTGTCGGAGGGGGCTCCAGGGACATATTCTGTTTGCACTCGCTTTCATACTTCCTCCAGCTGTCATACAGGTAATCCATCACCTGAGCTGAGACAGCCTAGGAAGAAAACAGACATGGACACCGGGTCACAGACATGCAGAGAAGTGGTGTTATGTAGAGGCTAATCACATCATTTATGATTGCTTCCTAAATGGCAGTAACCTGATGCTCAGCTCGTTTCATGCATATGTGAAGCAGCTCACAATGATTCAGACTAATGCTAGAGAATATATTGTGGGATCACATATAGCAATTTCCTAATGTAAAGTTCAAGAAAGTGATGATTAGAAGCTGCACTGTTCTGGAGACTGATCTGAAGATACGAATACTGAGGTCGATACTAAAAATCTCCGGCTTATACCATGACATTAGAAAGTATCAGACATGTTGGGATTCAGTAGGCCCTGTCTTCCTTCAGGACAGCTCCAGATAGTAGGACAGCCCCAACACAATCAATAATCTCAGGTGTATAGTGGCATCCCAACCTCATCATCTTTCAAGGCAAAAAAGGTCTGGCTCGGACTGGCCCACTGGTGAACAGGTGGATCCACCGGTGGGCCCCCAGGCCCTGCATAAGTAGTGCTGGACAAGGTACCCTCTCTTTAACTTATACATATATTTAGCATGGATCATCTCAACTATCCTATATATTTATATGATTATATTAATAGATTATGTAACAAACTTATAGCTGTGGTGGGCCCCAAGATTAGATTTTAGGGGTGGGCCCAAGGTATCCCAGTCCAACACCGAGTATGCCTATTCAGAACACATAGATCCATAGATTGAGTGAAGCTAAGGAATAGAGATAAAAGGGTTTTAGGCTTAAAAAAAACACTTGAATGGGAGTTGACCTGTAGTGTCTTGCCTTGGCCACTGCATTATGAATGGAGCTATCTGCTTCCTGTTCCAGCTCATTGCCTGATAACAACAGCTGATAGATAAGGTTGTAAGTTTCACTGATCAGATATTGATAAGCTATCCTTCATTATCAGGATAAGTCTTCATTATTTAACCTGGGAAATCATTTTAAAGGGTGAAAAACATGGATGTCTTCCTCCAAAAACAGCACCACATCTGATTATGGTTGGTCCTAGTATTGCAGCTCAGCTGTATAGAAATGAATGGAGCTTAGTTGCAATACCACACACTACCACTGGTCAGGAGAAGAGCTGTTTTTAGAAGAAAGAAATCTCTGGACAACCCCTTTAAGCTAGTAATAGAAATGAACCCCCATTTGCACCCCCAACTTCATGGTACTTCTAAGAAGGGAGAAAGAGCACATGAAGATCCGGCAAGAAATAAAACATGAATAATTGCCTTTTCATGGATGTGTCTGTGTAGAAAAGTTAATTCTTGTTCTATCGCAGTGTGTGAGATTTCCATAAAAGTGCAATATAATTATACAGACATAATATGGGCGATGTTTCATCCAGACTAGGATGGTAATGACTCTCATCAGACACTCACCTTCCTATCGCTATCTCTAGTACGTGGCTTCCCTCGATGTCTATATATTCTATATTACTGTATAAGAAATGGGTAAAATTTCTATGTTGGTGGCGGCAATCACTAGTCTTACGAATTGACCCCCTGACTGGACCTACCCTTGTCCTTAGGTCTCTTGCTATGTGAACAGTAAGGATGATTTGTGTTCATTTGCTTCTCACCCATGACTTATATCATAGTAGCAGCGTTCTCTGCACGTCTTGGTTAATTGTCAAATTTTACCCCTTTGGAGCAATTTGTATGATATGCAATATTACATCTGTAACTGTAGTGTATTGGGACTGGCGTGTCCATCCTGAAACAGGACCCAACCTTCTTTTTGCTTTCAATAGTTTAGTTTTTGTGAATATCGGCTTTTAAAAGTAAGCAAATGAGCCTCAGGGGCTCCTGGCTACGTCACAAAATCCCCTTATATCTCAGTGCTAATTATTTACGCCTCCAGGGGTGGGGGGAGGACAAATTGAGGCGTGAATAATTAGCAGACGATGGAGCTAGAAGAGGCTACTTTGGAGTAGCCTGGAGTCTCTGTGGCTCATTTGCATAATTTAAAAACAAGCTATTAGCAGCAAAAAGAAGAACAAATCCTGCTTTAGGAAGCAAAACCAAGAAAGTCACTGTGCTTGCTTTAGAAGCTCTGCATCCATGTGGTAAAATGCATTTGAACACAACCAATATGCGGTTGAGTAAACTTAAAGGACATCTACCACCTGGATGAAGGATTGTATAAAAATGACCCACATGCTCATTTGCATACAGTCCTCCATCCTTCTGGTAAATGCCCTATAAGGGCTGGCCTATAAGTGTAACTGATCCCTACTGAGACTTCACCATTCCTAAAAAACATCATGATAAATTTAGGGCTGATCACTCCAGAACATGTTGATCTAGATTCATTTTGATCAACGTCTATGAGATTTCACTTCCTAAACATAACATTTATCCTGGTTTTATATAGTAAGATACAAAGTAAGGCCAGTTCCCCATGAGTGCACCACTGTGTGTATTTCTGAGATCAGCTCCAAGTCCTGACCCAACCAGTGGTGGATTATAATATAGGCGGTTTGGGGGAATAGCCTGACGCCTATGGCCACCCAAACCACCTACCATATTCTACACTGGAAAGGACCTTTACCAATGAAATCCTTTTATATCTGTTCCTACTCTCAATAGAAATGTACACAAGAGACATTTCAGGACTTTTGAAGGTCCTCCAAAGGTGCGGAAATGGCAAATTGAAGGCAGGCAGAAAAGATGCATCCTCCATTCCCCGAGAAGCTGATTCTAGTGCCAAGGAAGTGATTTTGAGGGGCAATAATATTCATACAGCCCAGGACACATGGCAGGCTTAATCTGCCACTGCACCCAACTACAGAAACAATGACCCAATCTTAATAGATTCTTAAGACTATTGCATGGTTGGATCAATATTGGACCATGCAGTAGGAAGACTTGATGTGGATTTGGCTTTCTAGGATTTGATTTAGTAAACCTAGTTCCACAAATGAAGAGTTTTCATGGAAGAGAAGAATGCTGACGTCCCAGTCTCGGAGACTCTCATTGAAGAGGTCCATTATTACAAATTGTTCCACTGAACCGTTATACGTGACCAATGTGCTGCTCCCACCGACTACATTTCTAATTTCTCTGTGAACTGTCACTCTTATTTACATCCATGTATGATGCATGTCGCTGTATGTGCACGTCTCCCTCTCACACAGAGGATGTGACCTGCACTCCTGGTCATTCCCTCATGAACACACTTGGAGGACTTCCAGGAAACACTGGTCAATCTGTGTGTTTAGGCCGATCACTGGGTACATAGTAAGAGAAGCAGAGTCATGTCTTTCCATGTATTCCTGTACCTGGCAGAGCACTATCAGCACCAGCAAGACACGGAGGATGGCAGTCAGGGGCATCACTGGGCACCGATAACCTCATCTGGAGGATCTTCGGCTCGCTTCTGATGGAGATCTTAGGAGTGAACAAGACAGAATCCAGGACTAAGAAAAAGCGATAAACAATGACACAAATCAGAACCACAGACCTGGTCTAGTATAGGCAATTTATTATAATTGTGCCACCCTTGTCCATGGGTTATGTCTGGAATTTCAGCTCAAGACCCTTCACTCTGATCACATCCAACCACATCCAACCCTACTTAATATAACTAACATTTGTAGAGATGTATTTCATTCATTCCATGTTATGGTGCAGTAGTCCAACGATGGCCTCTTATATAATCTCCCGTTATAAATCCCACAGTCGCACATCATGATATGGTTTACAATGTACGCAATTGTTTTTCAGCAAATATTCCATGACAAACCTCTTCCTTCATGTGTCGCAAGTCCATGAGGTAGAACATGTCTTCCACAAAGGCGCTTTTTAACTGTAGATAAATAGGGAACCTGACTATATATAGCTCCGGGCCATTGTGTTCAGGGGACATAATTCTGTTTGCTGGGAGACACGTCATGATTACACAATGCCTGTGTGTATTTGCAGACATGTACGGTTTTTCCTAAGTTTCTGTACGCTAATAAAGCTTTGGAGCCACTGAGTAGACTAGAATAGGGAAGCGGGTGGATGGCGATGCCATATTTCACATGTTATCATCTCTCTTTCCTCTCTCTCATATTACAATTAGATAATTTCCCACCAAAAATCCCATGAATATTGTGTGTAGGGGATTCCTGACTCTATACAGATGTCAAGGGATAAAAATATTTCAGTATGTGGTCCATCTAAAAAAAACCTCTTCCAAAGGTATCTGGTTGCTACGTCCTCCCCTCTCCCTAGTTGATGGGGTCCACCAGATCTTTGACTGTTGATGGCCACAAGAAATTTTATGATGTGTCTTTCACCAATTTCCAGTTCCTCAATCCCTGTCTGCAGCATCTATGAAGATCTTCTGAGATCCTCTCACCAGAAATTCAGTCTAATGGCCCGACATCTGCCATATTACGGAAGTGCAGTATAGTGTTTTTGTGTGCAACTTTCCAGGTCTGTCCATGTGGCTTCTCCATGGTGTGCACATCATCAGTTAGTGGTGGCAAATCTATGGCACAACTGACAGTGCGGGCATTCAAAGCCCCCAGTGGGCATACACTCGTCGTCCTCAGTCTGATGATACCATTGAAATCTGTGGCAGAGCAATAAGTTACCCTACTCTGTCACATTGCAGATAGGATGTCTGTATGTAGCGCTGGGTGCACGATGATGCCACCGCATAGCATAACCTGCACTGGACTTCGCTGACTGCGCTGACCCATGCCACTCATTGACAGACAAAGTTTTTATCTATTCCTGTTATGACACTATTAACTGTAACTGTGAAGAGAACAAGTAACTAATCCTAAGTGGATAGATAAGGGATCAAAACTTGAGAGGAAACTATTGGAGAGGCACAAATCTGTTGAGGGGGCACAGTACTTAAAGTAAGTCTGCCACCACTCCAAGCATTACAATCTGTCAGTATGTTCAGGAAAAATGCCTGATTATATCAAAAAAATGATTTATTATTTGTAACCATTATTCCATTTCTGAGAAATTCACATTTTGATCCATGCGCTATCCATGAGGTAGTTGGTGCAGTCAGTCCTTAACACATGGAGCACTGCTATTCCTACCTGGACCATCCCCTCTTCATCAGATAAGCAGGAGATTTGTCTTGTAGGAAGCATGGAACTATGGAGAGGGAAGTGATTTAGGAATAGCAGAGCTCACACTTCTGTGCAAACACCCATGGTCCACCAACTATCTCATTAGCAGTATCTTGGGAGTATCTTGGAAATGGTATTATGGTTGAGAATCAGAGTGTATTTCTCTACAATGTGCAGATTCTAATCTAGCAGCAGCAGGAAGTGCTGCAGAGGGGATATCTGCTCTGCTCATAGTAACAGCCTGTGAAGCTACAGCACAGTAACACTCCCCCAGAGCCCTTCAGGCTCATTATTAAAGTTGATATATGAAGGCAGGAGGCCATGGATAACACATATAAGAAGATACCACAGTCACGGTGACTGGATCTATGAGTAATGTCCCTGGTTTATCAGGATGGATTTTGATGGTAGATTTGCTTTAAGAGAGGTACTAATGTTACCAAGGGTACTTTAAGGGCCAAAAATATTTATTTTCTAAATTAAAATCTCAGTATTTAGGTTAAATTGCTGCATTTTAGCGTATTTAGGATAAATTGGTGTGTTTTGGTTTGAAGTTTGGGAACTCAATTTCTTAAAAGTTTGCCGTCACTGTGCTAAGAAATTGAAATAGTTAAGACTACTTGGCTCTTGCAATTCTGTATCAACCAAAAACTATGAATTTGTTTTGGAATTTTTTAACATGTCCACTTAGGTTATCTATATAAGATTAGTGGGGGTGTGACTGGCATTTAGGAGCCGAGCTGCAGTAACCCTGCATGGCCACTACACAGGGGATGGAGCCATCAGCTTCCAGCTCCATCCCTTGTGTAGTGGCTGTAGGGGCTGCTCTCATATAGATGTCCATGTACATCCTGTTACATAGAATAGTTGTATTGTGAGTACATATTCCCCAGAAACATTGGCTACACCATAGAGGACAATTTTGATGGAAACTGCGTAGCAGGTTTTGTGGCAGTGTTTCAGCACTGAACATATGATGCTGGCAGAAATTTGGATCAATGAGGTGTGTGATCTATTTGGATGCAATGCTCTGCTACGTTCCTGGGCTGTGGGATGGGAGGAGGGATGAAATTCAGCGACTCTTTGATGAAGAACAAATAGTAAGTCATAGTAAACAACAGATGGTGCAAAATGGAAAAAAACGGAACAGGGGGAAAACAAGGTGAAAGAAAACCGCGATAATCAATGAATCGACGTATGGCTAACCAAAAACAGGAGGATGTGTCATGTATATAAATGTGGATGTACGGCCAATAACAGGAGGATGTGTCATGTATATAGATATGGATGTACGGCCAATAACAGGAGGAGGTGTCATGTATATAGATATGGATGTACGGCCAATAACAGGAGGAGGTGTCATGTATATAGATATAGATGTACGGCCAATAACAGGAGATGTGTCATGTATATAGATATGGATGTACGGCCAATAACAGGAGGAGGTGTCATGTATATAGATATGGATGTACGGCCAATAACAGGAGATGTGTCATGTATATAGATATGGATGTACGGCCAATAACAGGAGGAGGTGTCATGTATATAGATATGGATGTACGGCCAATAACAGGAGGAGGTGTCATGTATATAGATATGGATGTATGGCCAATAACAGGAGGAGGTGTCATGTATATAGATATGGATGCATGGCCAATAACAGGAGGAGGTGTCATGTATATAGATATGGATGTACGGCCAATAACAGGAGACGTGTCATGTATATAGATATGGATGTACGGCCAATAACAGGAGATGTGTCATGTATATAGATATGGATGTACGGCCAATAACAGGAGGAGGTGTCATGTATATAGATATGGATGTACGGCCAATAACAGGAGGAGGTGTCATGTATATAGATGTACGGCCAATAACAGGAGATGTGTCATGTATATAGATATGGATGTACGGCCAATAACAGGAGATGTGTCATGTATATAGATATGGATGTACGGCCAATAACAGGAGATGTGTCATGTATATAGATATGGATGTACGGCCAATAACAGGAGATGTGTCATGTATATAGATATGGATGTATGGCCAATAACAGGAGATGTGTCATGTATATAGATATGGATGTACGGCCAATAACAGGAGGACGTGTCATGTATATAGATATGGATGTACGGCCAATAACAGGAGATGTGTCATGTATATAGATATGGATGTACGGCCAATAACAGGAGGAGGTGTCATGTATATAGATATGGATGTACGGCCAATAACAGGAGGAGGTGTCATGTATATAGATATGGATGTACGGCCAATAACAGGAGACGTGTCATGTATATAGATATGGATGTACGGCCAATAACAGGAGGAGGTGTCATGTATATAGATATGGATGTACGGCCAATAACAGGAGGAGGTGTCATGTATATAGATGTACGGCCAATAACAGGAGGAGGTGTCATGTATATAGATATGGATGTATGGCCAATAACAGGAGGAGGTGTCATGTATATAGATATGGATGTACGGCCAATAACAGGAGACGTGTCATGTATATAGATATGGATGTATGGCCAATAACAGGAGGAGGTGTCATGTATATAGATATGGATGTATGGCCAATAACAGGAGGATGTGTCATGTATATAGATATGGATGTACGGCCAATAACAGGAGGAGGTGTCATGTATATAGATATGGATGTACGGCCAATAACAGGAGACGTGTCATGTATATAGATATGGATGTACGGCCAATAACAGGAGGAGGTGTCATGTATATAGATATGGATGTACGGCCAATAACAGGAGACGTGTCATGTATATAGATATGGATGTATGGCCAATAACAGGAGGAGGTGTCATGTATATAGATATGGATGTACGGCCAATAACGGGAGGAGGTGTCCTCTGCCTCTCAACCTACTCATCTCATCCGCCTTGGCACACACGGCATTAAGAAGCAAGAATTACACTGTTTTACTAAATTACTAAAAGGAATGGGTGTCTGTTTATACTGAATACATTATGCGCCGTTTGGAGTGTGTGTGGTATGGTTGTGCATGGGCCCATGCGTGTGAGTGTCGGGTATGAATGGACATTTTGGCTCTCACTAATAATTTATTTATTCATTATTAATTATTTAATTATTCATTTATTTATTTATTTATTTATTTATTTATGTAATGTACCTGTGTCCGGTCCCAATCTATGCTACCTCTATGCTGGTACAAACTAATATTTATTTCCCTTTGGTCACCCGGTTCGGTACACATTTATAGAATACTATATATTATTATCACTTATATATTTCTCATATATTCTTTTTACAACTTTCTTTACCTTTCTCATGCACCATTATTCATTACTAATTTTTTGCTGAATTTTTTGCTGGGTTTCTTTCCAGCTTTACTACTGCACCGGCACTTTAGTTATTAAACTTACTAGGCTTCATGTCCTGCCCCTATTGGCACTTATTCTATATCGGGCCCGGCCACTTCACGCATGTGCGCATGCGCAAGCACACACGTCACCGGAAGTGACATCATCAGATCATGTGACCCGCGCCCGGCGTGTTCCGTCATGGGCGCCGCCATTACACCAGGGCCACACACCGGCAGCGCTACACGGCTCATCATTTACAGGTATTTAAACTTAGACACCACGTCATTTGGGCACCCCTGAGGAAGCCGCGTTCTGCGGCGATACGCGTGGGGCATTGTTTGGACTCTCCTTGGACCTCCTTCATTTGGGTAATTTCATGCCTTCCAGTATAGCCTTCAGCAGCCTGTACCCTATTATCCTTCTCATTTTGGGATCTTTTCTGCTCATATCATTTAGTGTATTATGCTGTTCAAGTTTGCTCATACTGGAGTACTTCAGTGACTCATTTATTCTTTTTATAAGTGTTGGTCCTAGGGGGTCCATTTGCAGGGTGTCAGTCACTATCGCATGACTGCACCTGCTACGTTCTCATCACAGAAGCAGTTGATCTGCTTCGTTCGTGTTTTAATTGTTTTTATATTGTTTGTCCATTTGATTTTCCTAAATGTGTATTTGAAATAAAGGATTCATATTTTTAGCTACTTGACACATGCGTTCTTTCTAAATTTCTATGTGCTATTTTGTTCATGTGTGTAGCACCATTTTGATGTGGTTACTGTATTGGGATTTGATTCCGCTCTGTACAAATAACAGGAGACGTGTCATGTATATAGATATGGATGTATGGCCAATAACAGGAGGAGGTGTCATGTATATAGATATGGATGTATGGCCAATAACAGGAGGAGGTGTCATGTATATAGATATGGATGTACGGCCAATAACAGGAGACGTGTCATGTATATAGATATAGATGTACGGCCAATAACAGGAGATGTGTCATGTATATAGATATGGATGTATGGCCAATAACAGGAGGAGGTGTCATGTATATAGATATGGATGTATGGCCAATAACAGGAGGATGTGTCATGTATATAGATATGGATGTACGGCCAATAACAGGAGGAGGTGTCATGTATATAGATATGGATGTATGGCCAATAACAGGAGGAGGTGTCATGTATATAGATATGGATGTACGGCCAATAACGGGAGGAGGTGTCATGTATATAGATATGGATGTACGGCCAATAACAGGAGGAGGTGTCATGTATATAGATATGGATGTACGGCCAATAACAGGAGATGTGTCATGTATATAGATATGGATGTATGGCCAATAACAGGAGACGTGTCATGTATATAGATATGGATGTACGGCGAATAACAGGAGGAGGTGTCATGTATATAGATATGGATGTACGGCCAATAACAGGAGACGTGTCATGTATATAGATATGGATGTATGGCCAATAACAGGAGGATGTGTCATGTATATAGATATGGATGTACGGCCAATAACAGGAGGAGGTGTCATGTATATAGATATGGATGTATGGCCAATAACAGGAGGAGGTGTCATGTATATAGATATGGATGTACGGCCAATAACAGGAGGAGGTGTCATGTATATAGATATGGATGTACGGCCAATAACAGGAGGAGGTGTCATGTATATAGATATGGATGTACGGCCAATAACAGGAGACGTGTCATGTATATAGATATGGATGTACGGCCAATAACAGGAGGAGGTGTCATGTATATAGATATGGATGTACGGCCAATAACAGGAGGAGGTGTCATGTATATAGATATGGATGTATGGCCAATAACAGGAGACGTGTCATGTATATAGATATGGATGTACGGCCAATAACAGGAGGAGGTGTCATGTATATAGATATGGATGTATGGCCAATAACAGGAGGATGTGTCATGTATATAGATATGGATGTACGGCCAATAACAGGAGGAGGTGTCATGTATATAGATATGGATGTATGGCCAATAACAGGAGGAGGTGTCATGTATATAGATATGGATGTACGGCCAATAACAGGAGGAGGTGTCATGTATATAGATATGGATGTACGGCCAATAACAGGAGGAGGTGTCATGTATATAGATATGGATGTACGGCCAATAACAGGAGGAGGTGTCATGTATATAGATATGGATGTACGGCCAATAACAGGAGGAGGTGTCATGTATATAGATATGGATGTATGGCCAATAACAGGAGACGTGTCATGTATATAGATATGGATGTACGGCCAATAACAGGAGGAGGTGTCATGTATATAGATATGGATGTATGGCCAATAACAGGAGACGTGTCATGTATATAGATATGGATGTACGGCCAATAACAGGAGACGTGTCATGTATATAGATAGATGTATGGCCAATAACAGGAGACGTGTCATGTATATAGATATGGATGTACGGCCAATAACAGGAGGAGGTGTCATGTATATAGATATGGATGTATGGCCAATAACAGGAGACGTGTCATGTATATAGATATGGATGTACGGCCAATAACAGGAGACGTGTCATGTATATAGATATGGATGTATGGCCAATAACAGGAGATGTGTCATGTATATAGATATGGATGTACGGCCAATAACAGGAGGAGGTGTCATGTATATAGATGTACGGCCAATAACAGGAGACGTGTCATGTATATAGATATGGATGTATGGCCAATAACAGGAGATGTGTCATGTATATAGATATGGATGTATGGCCAATAACAGGAGGACGTGTCATGTATATAGATAGATGTATGGCCAATAACAGGAGGACGTGTCATGTATATAGTGTAAGGGATTAGGTCCGGGATCGTCGTCTCCTGGGGTAGACGGGCACAATTTACCAGCACACAAGTAACTTCACTGTCCACACTGTGCGACTTGGGTATAACTGACCGCAGCCAGTTTTATTCGGCAGTAAAAACAAAATAAACAAAACAGCAAAAATAAAGCCTATGCCTCTCCGGCACTAACTATACATTGAGGTTCCCTACCTCACCAGGTGCTGGCCTACTGCCAGGCACCCCAAAAACTCACAGTAACAGTTCACTGCCACCGCTCCACAGGCCTTTGAAGTAGCCTGTCTCTTCCCCAGGGTGGAGCCATTCTGGGAAGTCTGCACCAGGTAGTTATGCAGGACTTCCAGCTGGATGCAAATGAATCCTCATTAGTGGCAAAAACACCCAGCTTTCCCACATCCATCCAGCAACATACTCATTCTATACCCAAAATCTACTGTAGTGGCAGCTACCCTGCCACATTAGATATGGATGTACGGCCAATAACAGGAGACGTGCCATGTATGTAGATAATATCACATACAGGAGGTCCCCTACTTAAGGACACCCGACTTACAGACGACCCCTAGTTACAGACAGACCCCTCTGCCTACTGTGACCTCTGCTGAAGCTCTCTGGATGTTACTATAGTCCCAGACTGCAATGATCGGCTGTAAGGTGTCTGTAATGAAGCTTTATTGATAATCCTTGGCCCCATTACAGCAAAATATTTTGAAACTCCAATTGTCACTGGGGCAAAAAAAAAAATTGTCTGGAACTTCAGTTATAAAATATACAGTTTCGATTTACATACAAATTCAGCTTAAGAACAAACCTCCGGACCCTATCTTGTACGTAACCCGGGGACTGCCTGTAGCCATTTGTGCACCCAATGGATCTTTCCATAATAGAAACTTACAGACTAACTATACAACTATACACACAGACAAGCAAAGACACACATATGCATTATATATATATTATGCAAACAAAGTAAATCAAAGCCAAATACTTTTTTAGCTACCCCCCCCCCCCCCCCGGTATATATATATGTGGATAAGGTTAGACATAATGGAAGGTCACGAAACAGAAAGCTCACAATGGAGGCTTTTATTTTCCCACAATCACAAGTCATCACACGCTCACAGCCATCAATTATAGAAGTCTAGATGTTCTACAGCCACTGATTCCATCACAAATCATCCTACAGAAACTTTTGGTAGCTCTTAGACATTCAGTCATTTCTTCATTTTGCAGCCTATTCCAGTGAATGACACTGTGCTGCAATACCAGGGATGGCCAGTATTCTATGTACGGCGCTGTGTCTGCTTTACAGGAAGAGGCTACAGTACTTCAATCAGCTTATATGTTTTAAATTACATACAACCCCCCACCACCACTGAAATGAGTAAAAGCAAACAAAATAGTTGCATCATTACATAATAATTGCTGCAAGGTTTAGATAGGGTTGAACATTTACATATCTATTTTTAGTTTCCGAGTTATTTATCTGATGTTTCATGTTAGTTGTATTATCTAAAGTCATCTCCTTCTACCTTTATCACATCCTTCCTGCAGATAGGACACTATGTACAATCTGCTCAGCTCCTCCTGCTCTATAACATGCTGCCTGCAGATAGGACACTATGTACAATCTGCTCAGCTCCTCCTGCTCTATAACATGCTGCCTGCAGTTAAGACACTATGTACAATCTGCTCAGCTCCTCCTGCTCTATAACATGCTGCCTGCAGATAGGACACTATGTACAATCTGCTCAGCTCCTCCTGCTCTATAACATGCTGCCTGCAGATAGGACACTATGTACAATCTGCTCAGCTCCTCCTGCTCTATAACATGCTGCCTGCAGATAGGACACTATGTACAATCTGCTCAGCTCCTCCTGCTCTATAACATGCTGCCTGCAGTTAGGACACTATGTACAATCTGCTCAGCTCCTCCTGCTCTATAACATGCTGCCTGCAGATAGGACACTATGTACAATCTGCTCAGCTCCTCCTGCTCTATAACATGCTGCCTGCAGATAGGACACTATGTACAATCTGCTCAGCTCCTCCTGCTCTATAACATGCTGCCTGCAGTTAGGACACTATGTACAATCTGCTCAGCTCCTCCTGCTCTATAACATGCTGCCTGCAGATAGGACACTATGTACAATCTGCTCAGCTCCTCCTGCTCTATAACATGCTGCCTGCAGATAGGACACTATGTACAATCTGCTCAGCTCCTCCTGCTCTATAACATGCTGCCTGCAGATAGGACACTATGTACAATCTGCTCAGCTCCTCCTGCTCTATAACATGCTGCCTTCAGATAGGACACTATGTACAATCTGCTCAGCTCCTCCTGCTCTATAACATGCTGCCTGCAGATAGGACACTATGTACAATCTGCTCAGCTCCTCCTGCTCTATAACATGCTACCTGCAGATAGGACACTATGTACAATCTGCTCAGCTCCTCCTGCTCTATAACATGCTGCCTGCAGAATGGACACTATGTACAATCTGCTCAGCTCCTCCTGCTCTATAACATGCTGCCTGCAGATAGGACACTATGTACAATCTGCTCAGCTCCTCCTGCTCTATAACATGCTGCTCGCAGATAGGACACTATGTACAATCTGCCCAGCTCCACCTGCTCTATAACATGCTGCCTGCAGATAGGACACTATGTACAATCTGCTCAACTCCTCCTGCTCTATAATATGCTGCCTGCAGATAGGACACTATGTACAATCTGCTCAGCTCCTCCTGCTCTATAACATGCATCCTGCAGATAGGACACTATGTACAATCTGCTCAGCTCCTCCTGCTCCATAACATGCTGCCTGCAAAAATGACACTATATACAATCTGCTTAGCTACTCCTGTTCTATAACATACTGTAAGTAGAAAGGACACTGGGGCTCATTTACTTACCCGGTCCTGTCACGATCCAGCGGTGCATTCTCCAACAATGATTCGGGTCTTCCGGCGATTCAGAAAGCTCGTGTGTCCAATTTCCTGCAGGTGTCACTGCTGCGCCGAGGTCTGCCGGAGTACACCATCTTCTCCCCGGTGCATGTAAGTGCTTGATTTTGCAACACAATGGGGGTCATTTACTAAGGGCCCGATTCGCGTTTTCCCAACGTGTTACCCGAATATTTCCGATTTGCGCTGATTTCCCCTGTATTGCCCCGGGATTTTGGCGCACGCGATCGGATTGTGGCGCATCGGCGCCGGCATGCGCGTGACGGAAATCGGGGGGGCGTGGCCGAACGCAAACCCGACGTATTCGGAAAAACCGCTGCATTTAAAAACGGAAAATGTGTCGCGAAGCTTGCGCTTACCTTCACTCAGCCGGCCTCGGTGAATTCCAGCGCGTTCAGATGCTTTTCAGCGCAGCAGCGCCACCTGGTGGACGGCGGAGGAACTACCTTAATAAATCCCGGCCGGACCCGAATCCAGCGCAGAGAACGCACCACTGGATCGCGAATGGGCTGGGTAAGTAAATCTACCCCAATTAGTTTTTTAAATTCCACGGTTTTTCCGAATCAGTCGGGTTTTCCGATTGCCATGTCCCCTGATTTCTGTCGTGTGAAGGCCAGCGCCAAAATCCCAGCGGAATTCGGGACAAAACGGAAAAAGTGGGGAAACCCGACGAAAGTGCGGCCGCGGAGCCCATAGTAAATGAGCCCCACTGTGTACAATTTGCTCAGCTCCTCCTGCTCTATAACATCCTGCCTGCAGATAGGACACTATATAAAGTCTGCTCAGCTCCACCTGCTCTATGACATTATGCAGACACCATGACTATGATTTGACACCATGTTGACAGTGACAGGTCACTTATAAGTTTAGTTTGCTGGCCATCTGTAGGTCACAGGGAGGCGTCACATAAATTGGTCAGGTCTGAAGTGAACATAAGAGACAAGGAAGGGAAGTGTGAACTAAACCGGATGTATTTTAATCTGCTTTGGTCACTTGGTCCATGTACGCGACATGGCAGAGCCTTAGAGTTTGCCAAAACAATAGACTTGTTCATTAGGCAGATTAAACCCTTTCACATTTCTACATTTAATCCATCTAGAGAGAACATTTGACACACGTAATATTGTTCTAATAAACCCTCCGGGGTAGCATTCCTGGCCAGCTCAAACCAGATTCCACCGCAGGCACCTCCATAGGATGGGAGGCTTTAAATAGAAAGAGAAACTACTTCATAGAAGTCTCCAGTGTTCAAGATAAGGTCATGGCATAAGCCATTCCCCTCCATAGCGCACACAGGAAACATTCCTAATTGCTAAATAATTGCTCAATGTTAGATGTGACCTGTGACCCATCTATAACTTGAGCTCCTTAAACCAAAACATGAAGCCAAGACACCTGTAGAGGGTCAGGAGGAGTGACGGTCCAAGTTCAGAAAACACTTCAAGCGGATTATGGAAGGAAGTGACAGCTCCCAACTACCAAGCCAACAAAGAACATGCCCCGAGTGGTGCCCCCTGTCCTGTACCTGCACCTTAGGAGTTCCAAGATTTGGTATGAAGAATTTTGATAACCAACCATGTAGAACCAAGAAGGTGAAGTAGGAATCTTAAGCATGGTCAAAAAGCCCAAAAAGATATAGATGAAGAAACATCCCCTCTCATATCCATGTAGGATCTTTGAATGGTCAACACTTAAGAAGAAGACAATTACGAGGGGCAGAAGAATTGACATGCCAGCCTGGATCAACGCTGCCAAAAACAGCAACCAAAAAGTAAGAAGAAAATGTTTTTGTTCCAAGTTCTCTTCATGTTCAATTCACACTATAGTAATATACCGTAGTAGAGAAGGTTGAATAAATATGCAGATCTATGAAGCCTAAAATATAGTTTACCAGGAGATCAACGCCCCATCACAAACATCTAGCTCCTATAAAATGCCTCCTTATCTGGTAGCTCCTCCTACTGACCCTCCCATACATATATACATGGGCTTGGTTAAGCCGACCATCAGGGACGTAACTTGAGGGAGTGCAGAGGGTGCGATCGCACCAGGGCCCAAGAGGTTTAGGCGGCCCTTATGGTGTCACTTTCCCATATGAGAAGTCTATTACTATAAACCATACATTATAGCACAGACTTTGCACTGGGGCCCATCAGCTTCTAGTTATGCCTCTGCCGATCATGTTCCCAGTGAGCTAATAAATTGACCATTAATATTTAGCATTCTAGATCTTGGATCGCATACACATTAGATAGATGGATGATCTTGTCAAACAGGTGGGTTTCACCAACTTTAATCTCATAGGTGTAGAGGCTATTAGGTATGTATACTAATTTTCTCCATTTGGATTTTGTGTATCCACTTAGCACCCATCATCTTGGTTAAACTAGATGGACATGTGTCTTTTTTCAATTGTATAAACTATGATACTATGATCTCCATCCTTTGAAGGCATCTCAGATACTTCTTGCAGGAGCTCTGCAGAGTCAAGAACTATCATTATTAGTACATCTGTAGGTTACTGTGGAGGACAAATGGTTACCAAGACTAAAATAATACACAATACACAATATCTAATAATGATCATGGTACCCTGGGCAGAAGTGCCTCTTAAGAGAAGACCAAACCTGTAAATTATGGAGAAGGTTTAGATTTAGGTTTAGAGGGCCCTAGACACTTTAAGGTAAGACTTTTAGGTATAGAGAGCAGAGATGTCATGGGATTAGGTTCACCTTCATTCATTTTTGCTCTTTGTAGAAATTCAACCCTGAGCAAAAAAGAGGGAATAAAGCAACACGCATGGTGATAGGCTCTCAGGGACAAACTATGGCCATCTGGGTTTGTATATCTGGAGCTGTGGAACATTGTGCCCTCATCCCACTCAAATTTCTGACTTTTATTTGCATACAGTTGTGAAGAATACACCTGAGATAAGAAGCCTCCAGAGCATTTATAATCCCAAGGATTATTAGAAAAAGAATTATTTGTTAAATTCCAACCTGTAGGTTCTCTGGTTCATTGTCTCAAAGGAAAACAACCTGTGTGGTCATACTGAATTCAGGTAATAACTCAGTATCTGACTGGGCTTTCCTCAGGCCTGCCAAATATTGTATACTGTACTGTATTGTCCTTGTACACAATGGACCTGGGGTAGAAATAGCAGAGGTTCATGATGATAAAAAAAAATGGGCTCAATACAGAGGACCCCTTTGCACTTTTAAGGCCTAAGAATGTGTCAGAGCCTTGGCCAAGCAGTAAATCATGTGGTCCATTAGTTAGTATAGGCGGTAGGGCTCAAGCCTTCCAGAGGGCTCATGGCCTCCCAAACCACCCACCAAATTTTATACTGAGAAGAACCTTCAGCCATGAATTCCTCATACATCTGTTACTGCTCTCAATACACATGTACCTCGGATCCATTACAGGTTCTATGAAGGTACTCCAAAGGTCCTGAAACCAAAGATTGAAAGCAGACAGAAGGGACACATCCTCCATTTCCCAAGAAGCTGATTCTAGTACCAGATGTAGGAAGTGATTCCAGACTTGTAGGGGCTATAATATTCATACAGCCCAGGACCCATGGTGGTCTTAATCTGCCCCTGCCCCCACCCGCTCCTGGAAGGACAAGTCCAGAAACGGGGGGAATTTTCTTAGGTTCCTAAAGTGAGTGAGTCATGTCCCCTTACTTATCACTGGAGAAGTTGACAACAGCGGGGAGCACACAACCTAAGCACAGACTATAATAAGAAAGTTGCAGAAATGACGAAGGGAAATGAAATTGGGCCATCAATGCACATTTCATACCTGAATTATATTTGGTAACTTAGTTTCCCTTACCAAAACATTGCCAAACAAACGTGTATGGTGCCAGACAACCCCTTCAAGCCCCATCCTCTGATCACTATCCCTGTGGGGTTGATGGATGAACAAATGGACGATCAACCTGCCGTCTGTGGGCAACGAAATTTCAATGAATAAAATGCGTAGTTCTTAAAACATCATAAAAATAAACTTGTACAGGAAAACCACCAAGAAGAATGAGAACAGCGAAAACCACAGCATGTATTCGTACTTGTGTACAATTAAAGGTCACTACGCCACAATTCGAAACCATCGTAACACCCCATAAAGACAGACCGCACCACAACCAGGGAAACTGCAATCACATAGGAACATTGCTTCACGTCTTCTGATAACACCCAAAAGTGTTCTTCTACGCCTATGCCCCTCAGTCCAAGTCATCTTAAGAAAATTACTGGCTTAAGCAGGAAAAAACGATAGCTTAATTGCCTTGTAAACACTTTTCTCGGAGAAAACTATAAAAATGTTGGCATCTTGCATAAAAATTTCAACTCTGACTTTATTAAGAGGAAATCTAACTCAGGCGGTTTTTCACAATGTGATGGGATTTGAACTCAGTGGGGCTCATTTACTAAGGGTCCGCAGACCGCACAGACGGCGGATATTCCGACGATTACCATTTTGCGCCGCATTTAAAAGGGGATTGTGGCGCAGACGATCGGGTTTTGGCGCAGCGGAGCCGGTTTTCTCGTGACACAAATCGGTGGGGTGGGTCGTCAGACGATCCAACTGATTCAGACTGAGCACGGATTTAACATTTAAATTGTGTCGCAAGACAATGCACTTATATGCACCAGGAAGAAGAAGGTGAACTCCGGCGGACCTGGCGGGGGAAGAGACATAATGCAGGATCTCGGGTGCACGCTCGTAGTGAATCGTGCCAGAATTCATCTTCATCGGACCGTCCGGATCAGGGATCGCGACAGGACCGGGTAAGTAAATGTGCCCCAGTGCCCTTGGTATCAGAGGCAGAAACACAGTGGGGCTTATGTACTTAGGGTCCGCGGACCACACTTCTGTCGGATTTTCGAAGTTTTCAGGATTTGCGCCGCTGTGGTATTTAACAGGGGATTGTGTCACAATCGGATTTTGGTGCAGCTGCGCTGGCTTTCATGCGACAGAAATCTGGAGGCACGTCATCGGACAATCTGACTGAGCGCAGGATTTAAGATTCAAATTGTGTCACAAGCCATGCACTCACGTACACCAGGAAGAAGATGGTGAACTCCGGCAGGCCTGAGCGGGGACGCGACACATGCAGGATATCGGGCGCACAATCTTAGTGATTTGCAGCATGGTGCATTCCGGTTGGACAATGCACTTTCTTGGAACGCAAGTAAATGTGCCCCAGTGAGGTGATTCGCAACCTTACATATTTTATAAGGGAGGTATTTTTGGAGGCTTGTGGGTCAAACAAACCAACTTCATGAGAAGTCAGTTGACCTACTTGAATGTTTTTTACAGTCAGGAAGGATCACGGTTGGACTAGCCCAATGTTTTTTACAGTGAGGAAGGATCACGTTGGACTAGCCCAATGTTTTTAGAGTCAGGGAGGATCACGGTTGGACTAACCCAATGTTTTTAGAGTCAGGGAGGATCATGGTTGGACTAGCCCAATGTTTTTTACAGTCAGGAAGGATCACGTTGGACTAGCCCAATGTTTTTAGAGTCAGGGAGGATCACGGTTGGACTAACCCAATGTTTTTAGAGTCAGGGAGGATCACGGTTGGACTAGCCCAATGTTTTTATTTTAGAGTCAGGGAGGATGACGGTTGGACTAGCACTAGCCCAATGTTTTTAGAGTCAGGGAGGATCACGGTTGGACTAGCCCAATGTTTTTAGAGTCAGGGAGGATCACGGTTGGACTAGCCCACCAGAGAATCAGAGGATCTTTCGATTGGCCCAGGCTCTAGCACAGGGGTAGGGAACCTATGGCTCGGGAGCCAGATATGGCTCTTTTGTTGGCTGCATCTGGCTCTCAGACAGATCTTCAATAAATAATGATGGCTGCTGTGTGTCTCTTAGACTGATCACTGGACACAAGCAGTGATGTTACCACTGCCCACGTCCTTTGTACGACCCAGGTGCCATCGCCGCCATCGTCTAAGCCTGGGTCAAAGAGAAGAGCGTGGGAGTGATGAGGAGCTGGCTGTGGTTACCTATATACTTGGGGGCATGTGCTGTGATTACCTATCTACTGGGAGTATGTGCTGTGGCTACCTATCTACTGGGAGTATGTGCTGTGGCTACCTATCTACAGGGGGTATGTGCTGTGACTACCTATCTACTGGGGGTATGTGATGTGGCTACCTATCTACTGGGGGTATGTGCTGGGGCTACATATCTACAGGGAGTATGTGCTGTGACTACCTATCTACTGGGAGGCATGTGCTGTGGGTACCTATCTACTGGGGGGCATGTGCTGTGACTACCTATGTACTGGGAGTATGTGTTGTGACTACCTATCTGCTGGGAGGCATGTTCTGTGGCTACCTATCTCATGGGAAGCATGTGCTGTGGCTACCTATATACTGGGTGCATGTGCTGTGGCTACCTATATACTGGGGGCATGTGCTGTGGCTACCTATATACTGTGGGGCATGTGCTGTGGCTACCTATTTACTGGGAGTATCATAGGCATGAAGCAATAAAATCCGGTGTGGAATGCTGGGAGCCACTGGTCTTTATAGGAACCCGGGAAGTGGGTAAGCACTTCCTGGCCCTTTAAATCTGCGAGAGCTGGGACGGGAGCGGGAACGTGGAGAGGTGAGTGAGCTCGGAAAGGGGGGTGCCGCCACGGAGAGGGGCATGGGTGTGCCTGTGATCCAAGACGTAGATCGCAGTACCCATGACACTGGGACTACCTATCTACTTGGGGCATGTGCATATTGTATGGCTCTTACGGAAAAACATTTTAAAATATGTGGCTTTCATGGCTCTCTCAGCCAAAAAGGTTCCTGACCCCTGCTCTAGCACATGGATTGAATCAAGAAGAAGAAACCCTACTTGAAGATTACTAGGTTTTCTATTTCTAGTGATTGATAAACGTTTTTTCTGGTGGGACAAAGGAGCCCTAGTCCACCACTGAGCCGAAACGAAGAGTATTCAACGACACAAGCTCGACAAGAACATATTAACCTCATATAGAACCTTGAACCGATATAAATCCAGGAGGATCCCTGTACTGGCCTGATAACTGTCCCCGCTAGCTTGATATTATTGAGGCACCTATTAGATGTTTTCCTCCACCTATGGCTAGCTCCTCTCTAAGGTTAGCATGTACTCATGCTCTACCATTGCATTTAGCTTCCTCTAGTTATCTGAACACTTACAATCTCCCGCAGCTACATCTCGTGAATACATCGGTAGGGCATAGTGTTCCTGAAAATGATCTGGAAATTAATTTTGGGGATCCTTGGTCTACTCCCCAGGGTCCCTGAGTTTCTTATTTCAATCTTGCACATTTTAAATGTATTTCAAGGAACTTAAAAATCCATACAGAGAATTGAGCCATGTGTAATCGTGGACAGAAACGTCTCTCGAAACTTTCATTATATAGAATTTCATGCTGAGAACATGTCGCACATAAGATTAAAGAAACCGAGATCACAAGGTGAGACCACAGAAGCCCATACTAGGCTCATAGCTCCTCATACATCCACACAACCTGTCACTAGACTTTTAAAGGGGCTTTCCACTTCACTTAACCCCTTCCCGCCGATGCCCTTTATCGTTTTTCGCGTTTTCATTTTTCACTCCCCACCTTCAAAAATCTATAACGTTTTCTGTATAACAAATTACACTTCAAAATGGTGGTATGTAATATTCAATGCCTTGTACTGGGAAGTGGGAAAAAATTCCAAATACAGTGATATTGGAGAAAAAACGCATTTGTGCCGTATTCTTGTGGGCTTGGATTTTACGGATTTCACTGTATGCCCCAAATGACGTGTCCTACTTTATTCTTTGGGTTGGTACAATTACGAGGATAGCAAACTTGTATAGGTTTTATAATGTTTTTATACATTTACAAAATTTAAAACCTCCTGTCCAAAAAAATTTGGGGGGATTTTGCCATCTTCCGGCACTATGGATGGATATTGAGAAGTGAACTGACTGTAGTGTAGTACAATCCAGAGAACTTGTGCAGAACTAGAAGAGTCTTAGATATAGTGATTGAATGTTGAGATCATAGTTGCTGGTCTTAAAATATTAGAATAACTGTAGAAAACGGGTGGAAAGGTCAAAGATGATAAGGGAGGAGATGTAGGATGATTATGATAAATTTAAAGTGAATTCCAAAGTGGAAAGGTAAAGCAGTGCAGAGACTGTCACAGGACAGAGGCATCGGTGAGGGAAGGAGACCACAGCTGCTGCATTCAGGATAGATTGGCGACGTACAGACAGAGCAGTTATGATTTGCAATAATCCATATGAAAATAAAGCAAGGCGAAAATAATAGTAACAAAAAATTAGTTCCGGAGATATTTTGAGCTACATGTGCAAAAGATTAAATTTGTAGTGTTAGGAAATCTGTCTGCATTTTTGACCATGTAAAACTGCAGCCAAAGTACTGTTTAAAGGGGTTGTACCAAATTTGATTGTCATCCCCCATGCACAGGATAGGGGATAACAAAAATCGGTAAGGGACCTATTACCAGAGTGGACCACTGCTGTTGATGAGAATAGGAGTGTAGTCTGCCTAACCAATGGAACGGCAGGTCGAGCATGCACCCTACTGCACCTTTCAATACTATGGGGCAGATTTACTTACCCGGTCCATTCGTGATCCAGCGGCGCTTTCTCTGCTCTGGATTCGGGTCCGGCCGGGATTTATGAAGGTAGTTCTTCTGCCGTCCACCAGGTGGCGCTGCTGCGCTGAAAGTCATCTCATCGCGCCGGAATGCACCACCTCGGACCAGGTGAAGGTAAGCGCTCCCCAAGCGACACTTTTTCGGTTTTTAAATGCGCCGGTTTTTCCGAATACGTTGGGTTTTCGTTCGGCCATGCCCCCCGATTTCCGTCGCGCGCATGCCGCGCCGATGCGCCACAATCCCGGGGCAATTCAGGTACAATCGGCGCAAATCGGAAATATTCGGGTAACATGTCGGGAAAACGCGAATCGGGCCCTTAGTAAATGACCCCCTATGAGTACATAGGAAATTGCTGAGCACAGCACTAGGTTATCTACAGCACTCTCATTCGCTGTCTATGTGAGTGCCGGAAATATCTGAACTCTGTAATCAGCAATTTCTAGCACTCCCGTAATTATTGAATGGAGCATAAGGACATATGCTTGACCTGCCACTTCATTCATTTAGTGAATTGCGTTTTATTTGACCGTCGGGCCCCCACCAATCAGATTAACATTCCCAATCCCATGGACAGGAGACAGCAATCAAAATTGCTACAATCCCTTTAATTGTCTAGCTTCTTAGTTCAGCAGATCCACAAATTTTGTACATTCCAGGGTTGCAGTTTATCCTTGTCCTCACACTGCTGTGCTCTTAACGCTCATCACTGTGCATATCCACAGTCCCTCCCCCCCTCTATTCTGAGCATTCAACCAGTTACCTGTTACATATTTTGTGCATAGAGGACAGGCTCTAGAACAGAGCCAAGAGCACAGCAGTGTGAGGACACCCCCCCAGTGCCATAATTCTGGAATATGTATCCATGTCACAGTCCATCTGTGAAATAATTACATATTTCTCCAGGACACATAGTTAGCCGTGTTTGCATGGTGAAAAGTCCTAACACCTACCCTTTAAGGAAAGCCTTAAAGGGTACCTAACATTAAACACACAACTAAAAGCACATAATGAACAACTGAAGCTAAACTAATACACATGTTATACAGCATTGACTCGATATAATAGGTATTGCTTAGAATGTACCTTTAATTAAAGATCATGACAATTAATTGTCTCTGTTCTGTCGTCTTTACGTAGTTTAGATTCCAGATTATTTTGCGTTGCCGGAAGCAATCGCCGGCCCATGTGACCGTCTGGATTAAAGGGATGTAAATGAACAATTTGGAGCAATTAGAAATCCACTAAACGTCCAGGTTACTCCGGACTTCAATGTCCCGTTCCATCCAGCGACCCATTACACAGTTGGTTGAGCATTAGGGCTAGTTATAGGGGGTGCAATTACCATTTTACAAAGGAATATCCGGAAACATTAGACAAACTCACATTGATTTAAGGGGCAAAGATTTGTTTTCCGATGAAATCTGCACAATTTTTTTTAATAGTCTCATCATTTTCCGTTTTCACTACTCATTTTCACTACAATGCGATATCCCAAAGTGACCCCCTAGGAAATATTACGTCAGATGAAAGCTACTTAAAGGGGATGTTTTTTGTATTACTACTATATATTCTTTTTTTTTTTTTTTAATTTGGGGGGGGGAGGGGTTCCCTGTTTTAGTACATGGTTATGGGGCAGACATCTTGCTTTACTGCAGACACAAGGAGCATAGGAACCTATCATTCTATAAGAGAGTGTTGTGGGCATGCTCCGTGACCTGCGCAGAAGTCATTGTGCAGAGAGGGGTAGGAGGGGATCGGTGAACTATTGTCACCATTGGGAATGGTTAAGCCTATGAAACTGGTATGATCTGTCTGTGATGATCTCTACAGGAGAGGATTGATCTTTACAGAACAGGAATGTTTTGTTTTATTGATGACATATCCAATTCAAGTTAGTTATAGCTGAGCTGCAGTTCCCAGATTGGCCACTACACAGTGAATAGAGCTCTGGCTACATTTGTTTGTTAATCCCAACATCAGAGACAGCTAGAATCAGTACCGACTGTTAGACCCCCATTTATGTGATATCGAATGTCATACTATGGATAATTTATGAATATAAGGAAGCTGGAAAGCCCCTTTAACATCAAAGTAGGAATTTAATATTGGTGAAGGGTCTGACTTCCGGCAACCACATCACACAAGGGACTGTAATACTGCAGAATAGGTAGCCCACAAATTTTAGGGGTTACCATTAATATCATCTTCCAGCATCCTCTACAGCTGATTGAAAGGACCATAATGTTCAAAAACACAGACAGCTCCATACACTGTGTAGTGGTCATGAGTGGTACTGCAGCTAGGAGGGAGCTACAGTATCACCACCGCTACAAATTAATGTATGGAGCTACAATATTCCTTAACCCATTCAATTATCTAAACCTAGGGGGTGATTAGGAGATTAAGGGGAGGATTTTCACACCTTCACATTACCAAAAACTGTGAGATTTTCCATTTTGAGATTTTTTTTTTTAAACTGTGAGATTTTCTTTTCCATATACCCTAAGCCTCAACATCTTCCAAATAACAGGTGGTTACACATTCCCTTTAAAACATAGCAATAGAAGAGCGCCCCCTAATGGGCAATAATCCATTCAACCAACATTGTTGGTCTGTTACTAGAAAGAGCCCTCTATTTAAAAGTATATAGTGGATCCATGTGCAATAACGTATTGACCCCTAACGGAGGGGAAGTGACTCAGTATATAAGGACATCTTAAAGGAGCTCTATTTTGATTATATGTGCGCTAATGAGTGTTCCCCTTTAAATCCCCATCGAGTCCTATTACATAACTTGTATAACCTATTACATCGCACATGGACCTTCTATATGGTTACAGTAGCCGCACGGGTTGTAGATTTGCAGTTCTTCGTGTCGTATCCGCACACCTGGTGTATCCCAGCTTCTACTTTTAGAGTCATTAGGTGATCAGTAACCTGTGGCACATTGCACAACTCAGGAAATACACTACTAACAAGATGCATTATAAATTAACAAAGTCCAAACAAGCGCCTGGAGCAAACACACGGCTGCCAGATCCGGAGCCGCAACGCTCAGAGGGTTGTTTGGAATTAGGTGGCCAAGAGTCAAGTCATCAAGAAAGTCACAAACTCCAGGGGGGGGGGGGGGGCGACTAAGTGACAAGTACTGGTGAATATAGCGCAGCCCCCTAAGCCGGTCATGTAGTAGTGCGACCGAGAAATATAAGCAATGTAAAACCCATCTATAAAAAACAGCAAAAATTGTAATAAAATATGCAATAATATGATAATTTAACCCATTCATTTGATTGCCTAAGAATATTGAAACTTTATATACGATATCATCAAACTTTAGCTCCCTACATCCCATCCCCACCATAAAGTAATCACTTCGGTCCCCCCACAACTAGACTCCCACCAGTCCTGTCACTTGCTCCTCATCATTCATCGATCTGCTTCCCACACAGGAATACGTGACTTCTAACCCGAATTCCCAATGGGAGAAACCTCAGACACACAAATCTGTGGGAATTACGGACGGAGCACTAAAGTCATAGGGTAATTTTGCGCTTAATCTATTAAAAAAAATTGCTCAAAAATTCTATATACAGGACAAAAGACAATAATAAAATATAACTATAACTGGTATAGGACAAAGGTGTCCAGATCTCCACAGAACAGGACATGGCTGGGACTTGTGGTTTCACAAGACAGGAAGGAACAGGTAGTTTGGAGACAATACATTCTATATATTCTATATATCTATGGTCTCAGGGAGAACTACAAGTCTCAGAAGAGAACTAAAGAAAACTAGAACGTAAAAGGAAAGCTTAGAAAGACAATTCATGACACTCACAAAGTTCTGGGTGCAGTTTCGAGGAATTATCCAGTGCAGGGAGTCATCCCTCAGCATCCATGGGGAACCTGAGAGCAGTCATGTCACGGAGTGCCCGCTCCGGAGCTTCTTTGCTCTCCCTCTTTCTTCTTTTACCCCCTAGAGCAGGTTAGATGTCTCTCCAGGAGCCGCTGTCTTTGCCAAAGTCTGTAAGTTGACAGATGCAGTGCACAGCCTGCCCAGAGGGAGGAGACACGAGCTGTCACTTATACCGGACTGAATGGCGAGAAGAAACAGACTCCGCCACTGGGTCCTAAACTCACTGATCACAAGAGGAGAATTGTAGTAGAAGCGTAATATACAACATAAAACATGTGATGTAATACGAATATTACCGGTGACCGTCACCGGAATCATATCTTATATCACATATCGTGTCCTGACGATACATCGAATAACACGTCTTCTCTCTTAAATTTCTTTATTCCCCCCGGATAACATATAAATAGTAGATAAAAAGTATGATTTCAGCCATAACGAATGTTCATTTGTAAAAAATCCTTAATCAGATTTCCCTATAACAGAAGGGGGCACGCACGGTGATGGCATGCAGGCATACGAGACTATTAAAGGGAACCTGTCATCAGGAAGGTCATTTTTACATGATGACAACTTCCAAGAGCCTTTGTCATGCATCGGAATGATTCCATTGACATGACCTATGATCTGGCGATTCTGGCGCAGCACTTGAGCACCGGAATTGAAATCTACACCAGATTTTAGCTATAGCCAGTGCCAGTGAAGGTCATAGTAGATTTGGATGATCGGGCAGATATGCCAAAAGGTCCAAATTTCCATGGCTTGTGCAAGAAATAGTGATCTCTTAACACAAAAAACTGA
Source organism: Engystomops pustulosus (assembly GCF_040894005.1). Classification (NCBI taxonomy): domain Eukaryota; kingdom Metazoa; phylum Chordata; class Amphibia; order Anura; family Leptodactylidae; genus Engystomops; species Engystomops pustulosus. The sequence goes on from NC_092416.1 coordinate 167,212,269, forward strand.
TATCCCACATATTATACTTCAGCCCGAACATAAACCATGATCAACAGGTTCTTATGCATGGTGACTGAGTGGTTAGCACTACAGCCTTGCAGCACTGGGGTCCTGTGTTCAAGTCCCATCCAGGTCAACATCTGCAAAGAGTTTGTATGTTCTCTCCATGTTTGTGTGGGTTTCCTCCGGGTCCTCCAGTTTCCTCCCACACACCAAAACATACTGGTAGGTTGATTAGATTGTGTGCCCCACAGGGACTGGTTTGGCAAGCAATGTGCAGCGCTGTGTAATCAGTGTGCGCTATATAAATAAAGAATTATTATTATTATTATTACGACGTGCATTACAAAAACGCATTAAAAACTGGGAGGAGGGAAAGGACAGCAGCGGTGGACAGAATCTTGTCAAACCAAGAGCAGAGTTTAGCATCAGGTGGGTGGAGGGCTCAAAAAATAACCTTTCTTCAGGTCCCCAAATTTCCAAATAATCCTATTGTAGTACATCATCATCAACTGGTAGGATGTCACTGTAGTGTTGTTCAATTATGTTGAATGAAGATCCTAAATCCACAAATAGAATTTAGGATTCCTTGAAGGAAAACTTTCAGCAAAATGATTCCTTCTTTCCTCAGGTGTCCTCTATCACCAATGACCGGTCCTGGTGACTGTAATGTCCGATGTAGACTAAAATGTCTATCATACTGATGCACAATGAGTGCTCATTAAATTGCTGCTTAACTGTTTTGGTAAGCAAAGGGTTTTGCCACCTTAGGGCAGCACTGTGGCTCAGTGGTTAGCACTACAGCCTTGCAGTGCTGGGTCCTGGGTTTAAGTCCCATCAAGGTCAACATCTGCAAAGAGTTTGTATGTTCTCTCTGTGTTTGCATAGGTTTCCTCCGGTTCTCCGGTTTCCTCCCACACTCCAAAACATACTGGTCGGTTGATTAGATTGTGAGCTCCTTTGGGGACAGGGACTGATTTGGCAAAATGGTTATAATATCCTTTACTGATCTCCTACCATCAACATTACAACTTTTTTGCTCAAAGCTTAACTATGTTGGTAGATTTGTGAAGACATCCATTGCTCAGGAACCAAAAGATCCCATTCACTATTTCGGAGACATTTGGACTTTTTGGACTTCTGGACATTTGGACTTCTGCTCCAGTGTCATTTTTGAAGATTTTTCCATAACTTTTAACAATAATCTACAATATAGACACTTATGTAAATTTAGAAAATCTTATCTAACTTCATCTACAGACCACAATTGCCACATCTGTGTCAGGTGTTTCCAGGAGAGCGTAACGAAAAACGAAAAGAGAAGTTCTTCTGCTCCCCTTAGTGAAATATAGATGGGTATTTTTCCATATGTAACTCTGGACCTGTACAAATAATTAGCTGGAGGACGTGTACACGGTCACATAGACCTGTAGATCCCAATGTGACGCTTCCTCTATTGCCGATACAGAAGTCTATGGTCACTCCCCAAACTTTCACTTCTTCTTCATAAAACCCTGCAGAAGTTTAGATAACATGGAGCTACATGGACCATATTTTGCATGTTGTCTTCTACAGGAACATGTTATCTAGCGTTTATCCATTTCATCTATTACCAGCTATTGTTCCCTCTTATCAGCCATCTCATTCTGACTCCAGTGAGATAACCGAGATCAGACAGTCTTTTCCTATCATCACCGGTCCCTCTGTGTGTGAGATCTTGAGAAATGTTTCCATACATATGTGTGAGACGTGCAGATTTTAGGTGTCCCTTAGTTGCTCTCACGTGACCAAACTGAGCTGTTAACTCTTTCATGATTAAATGTGTATGTTAAATGGGAAACTATTACATATCTTTCAACATCTAAAGACACCAAATAGTTAATGGCTCTCCATGAAGGTGACACAAAGGACAAGTTTTCACTTTCTTGGCACAAAGGTTCAATTACAAATAATGGGGCAGATTAACTTACCCGGTCCATTCGCGATCCAGCGGCGGGTTCTCCGACGCTGATTCGCATCTTCCGGCGATTCACTAAGGTAGTGCGCCCGATGTACACCAGGTGTTGCTGTTGTGCTGAAGTCCGTCGGAGTTCACTGGAGTTCACCAAGCTATCCTTGGTGCAGGTAAGTGCGTGTCAAGTAAGACATTTTTTTAAAAAATTCTGCGGTTTTTCCGAATGCGTCGGGTTTTCTGACGGCCAGGTCCCCCCGATTTCCGTCGTGTACTCCTATCCTTTATAGATAATACAGCACAGTATAATTACTCCTGTCATGTAGATATGGACACAGCACAGTAGTAATACTCCTATCGTGTATATATGGGCACAGCACAGTACTAATACTCCTATCCTGTATATATGGACATAGCGCAGTACTAATACTCCTATCCTGTATATATGGACATAGCGCAGTACTAATACTTCTATCCTGTATAGATGATACAACTCAGTACTATAACTCCTATCTTGTATAGATGAACGTAACAAGTACTACTATTCCAACCTGTATAGATGATACAGCACAGTACTACTACTCATATCCTGTATACTAACATAACAGTTGTACTACTCCTATCCTGTATAAATGATACAGCACAGTACTACTACTTCGATTCCTGTACATATGGGCACAGCACAGTACTACTGCTCCAATCCTGTATATATGAACTTAACACAGTACTACTACTCCTATCCTGCATAGATAATACAGCACATTACTACTACTCCTATCCTGTTTATATGAACATAACACAGTATTACAACTCCTATCCTGCATAGATGATACAGCACAGTAGTACTACTCCTATTCTGTGTATATTTGGGTACAGTACTACTACTCCTATTCTGTGTATATTTGGGTACAGTACTACTACTCCTATTCTGTGTATATTTGGGCACAGAACAGGACTACTACTCCTATTATGTGTATATTTGGGCACAGCACAGTACTACTACTCCTGTTCTGTGTAATTTGGGCACAGCACAGTACTACTACTCCTATTCTGTGTATCTTTGGGCACAGCAGAGTACAACTACTCCTATTCTGTGTATATTTGGGCATAGTACAGTACTACTACTCCTATTCTGTGTATCTTTGGGCACAGCACAGTACTACTACTCCTATTCTGTGTATATTTGGGTACAGTACTACTACTCCTTTTCTGTGTATATTTGGGCACAGCACAGTACTACTACTCCTATTCTGTGTATATTTGGGAACAGTACTACTACTCCTATTCTGTGTATCTTTGGGCACAGCACAGTGCAACTACTCCTATTCTGTGTATATTTGGGCACAGTACAGTACTACTACTCCTATTTTGTGTATCTTTGGGCACAGCACAGTACTACTACTCCTATTCTGTGTATCTTTGGGCGCAGTACAATGCTAATGCAGACCGTCGTTGGATCATGACAATGGACATTAAAAATTGTTGACAGATACAAACATAAGACTTTCCTTGGCAATGTTGTTAATTGAAATCAATGTTAAATTGAAAATGGAACGAAAGTACAAGAAGAATGTTGGTTCTGGAACGCTATCCAGGCATTAAGTTTCGACCCATTAAAAAGAATTAGACTTGAGGGGTTTCCAATGTTCATACAGCCCAGGGCATATGAAAGGCCTCATCCACTGCTCTCTAATGGGAGCAGCCAGGTAGCAAAAATACTGACGCATCATCTAGGGCAGAAAATATTAGGTGGACTAAAAAGATTTATCAAGTTGTGTAAGGGGTTAACCATTACTAAATTCATTATGTGTGACTGTGTTACTATTGTTTCCCACTTCTTGTTTTTGGCTGCTTCCCCTTCTTCTTGGATAGTTTTTTTGGCAAGTGGCTGATAATGGGGCCATTTAGGGACACAATAATCCTGGCTGTCAGGGAATAGTTTTCCTGCCCCTATGTCCGAACCTGGAGCCCAGGAAGCACCCAACTCGAAACGCATCACCAGCATCTACTTTTTGGGGCTACATATGGCTGATGGTGGCCCTGTAAAGGCCCATAGCAGCTCAGTGGGGTAGGATATGTAGCCCAATTAAGGGTGCCCTGGGTGCAGAGTTTAAAGAGAACCTGTCGCCAGGTTTTACCCTAACAAACTACCAGCCCCCTCATGTCGGGTATAAAATGTCCTTTCTAGAATTCCCTCTTTTATGTGAAATCTCACCCATTTACTTCTCGCCATATTCAGGCGAATATGAATCTTCTCACCTCATTCAGAAGCCACTTACTCTGATTGAATAACACCTAGAAACATGCTTCTTGTGTCATTTTAAAAATAGGAATGTCATCTTTCTGATCACACCAGGACTGTGGTTCTCTGAGATAAAGGCAGTTCAATAATAGACAGGAACTGGATCTTTCTCTGCAGCTTGTATTTTCAGCTATGTCTTTAGCTGCCTGTATCTCCGGTTCTGTAGACAAATCCATAAGCCTGATGTGATCTGAAAGATGACATCTGCAACATCCCCCACCCGGGCCTAGCCTTTTCTTGGGGTCTGGAGGCAGGTGGGGCCCAGAATACCGGAGTGGCTGGCGGTTGCGGCCTAGGCACGCTGATGTCACGGTGCTTGGTATGGGGACCAGAGGGCTGTCCTACAGCCTGGCAGGTCTCCAGCAGGTGGTGTGTGCAAGAAATAAGGAGGGAGAGGCTGATGTACTGGTTCTCCCTAGGACAACCCCTTAGTGTCTGTAAGATAGGTCCCTGGGTAATGGATGGGGGAGCCTGTGGTGGTAACAGCCGTATCCAGGGATCAGACAGAGGCAGTTCACAGTTCTTTATTGTACAACAGCAGGCAACGGGCCTAAACGGTCAACAGCAGATTCTGGTACTGGAGTGGTCGTGGAGAGTGGTCCTCAGCAATAAAGCACCAGCCTGGTAGTAGATGCAGCATGGGATGGAGCTGTGTCCAAACTGTGGACACAGCTCTCCTGTCTCCTGACTCTGATCCTGGGATTAGCTTTAAGTGTCTGCACTGAAGGTGTATTGTGCACCTTCACTCAGACCATGTGGTCTGGACTGCTGGTAAATTCTAAAGAGCAGGCTCCTGAGAAGGACCATGAGGTCCAAGAGACCTGGGCTCCCACTGCCCAGTGGTTTTATACTCCCCCCGGTCAGGTGGTAGCACCTCTCCAATCACACTGCAGTTTACACTACAGCCAATTCATTGATCAATAACTTACACCCACTTAACTATTGCCTGTTCAGGCAGAATCTACAGCTGCTAATACCTGAGATCTCCCTGCATTATCCCTCGGGTGAGTTGATCAGACTCTATCACTCTTGGGAGCCATTCTTCCAAAAAGAGGCATAGCACAGCTTGCCCAAGTCAAAACACCCACCTAAACTCAGTGTCCACCCTCATCTCCTGTAGACATCTTGGCCATTGAGGGATCATATGTAACATATCTTTTCCTCATGGATTTTACAGAACAGTCTGATAGACAGAAGAGTGATAGAGAGTGATAGATGTGAGTCGCTTGGCGTCTGGCGCAGTGATAGACGTCCCGAGGGTCTGCTCGAGGCTACATATTGAGTACCGGGGGCTGCATTCACGACTGGTTCATATGACCCTCTGATGTTTCTTTTTACAATCTTTATTGAGGGGATTGAAGGAGACACAAACACAACCATTATAAATATAATAAAGACATGGTAATAACACAGACAATATGAGCGAGAAGAACTGAGTCATGGGGTCCGTCCCCAATTACTTCTTTTGATGAGAATCCGATATCTCCGAATTGGGTTCCATAGAAACAATGAAGCCATTGCATAAAATTATGATTTTCTTTTGGGTTATTTCATCCGGTCACCATGGGTACTTACGCTTATCATGTGTGCGGTACGGCGGATGCGATTTGCATTGGTGTGGACTCATTGTGATTATGATCAGCAAAATAGGAACTGATTCAGAAAAGTGTATTATTATGTAAAGAGGAAAGCAGCAGGAATAGTAGATAGTCAAATAGGAGGCGACGGCGAGAGGAGCAAACAAAACCAAGCATAATAAGTGCCAGTCTGGCTCCCCAGGGTATATTTCTTAATAATTGTTTGCCCTCTTAACCCCGGTCAGTGCTGAACAAGACTATTCAATGGTTACCAATGATTCAGGGGATCGGCTTGTCTCCGCCTAAAAAAGGGCGTGTCCCAAAAATGGGCAACACCATGAGAGATGGGTCCAGGGGGGGACATGAGAGACCCATTTTAACAAGTGAAAATGTTGGTGACTAATGTATGAACAAAAATTTCAACTAGAAATTACATAATTAATTAAATAATACATTGAAAATAAAGTATAATTGAATTAGCATATTGCCAGGGTACAGTCTTATCAAAAATATTTGTCTGGATTTCATTCCTGGTCTCAAGATTTGCACCCAAAAATCACCTCGATGTCTTGATATTGGATCCAGTTATTCCTCCAGACTCCCTAGGCTATACATGGCTTGGTTGGCTCAGCCGAGTATGCAGGTGTTTTCAACAGGGAGTGTGGACTAAGCTATTGTCAGTCTCCTCTGGAGATGGTTTATCAACCCGTTGACCTGTCTCCAGGATTTCTCCCAAGCTGCAGCAATTTTCTAGATTGCCCTACCTTGGGCTATCAGATTATAACTCAACTACTATCTCTTCAGCCTGGCCTATCATTCCCAAGCTGCACATAAGGCTGGGTTCACATCACGTTTTTTGCATCTGCCTGACAGAAAGGTTTTGACTGCAAAAACAGCCTTTTCTTGGTGGCCTGGAGGCAGCTGGGGCCCAGAATATCGGAGTGGCTGGTTAGTGCGGCCTAGGCACCCTGGTGTCACGGTGCTTGGTATGGGGACCGGAGGACTGTCCTACAGCCTGGCAGGTCTCCAGTAGGTGGTGTGTGCAAGAAATATGGCAGAAGAGGCTGATGCAATGGTTTCTCCCCAGGGCAACCCCTGAGGTGTCTGTAGGATGAGTCCCTGGGTAATGGATGGGGAAGCCCGTGGTGGTAACAGCCATATCCAGGGATCAGACAGAGGCAACGTTGTGCAAATCAACTTACAGTTCTTTATTGAACACCAGCAGCAGGTTCTTGGATGCTGGAAAGGTCATGGAGAGTTGGTCTGCAGGAAAGGTGCACACAGCCATATAGTAGATGCGGACTGGGGAGGTTCAGGTGGAACTGAGTCCAAATGGTGGAAACCGCAGTTCTGGACTTAAGTCTCCGGACTTGCCCTATGTGCCAGGCAATAGGCCTGAGGCACTATTAGTTCCTGGGATTGAAGGCTGTGGCAGCACTGAGGAAGTCGTCTTGTACGACGATATGCGTGGGGAGCCTCCCGCTGATGTCTTCTTTCCCTCCTCCCACCTGTATGCCATTCCAAATAGGTTCTGTATAGTTCACCTTGTTTTCTACTTACTGCTTTTTCACAGAGCTGTGCCTTGAGTAACAGACAACTTTTCATCTCAGCACTTTAGCACCACTTGGTTTTCATCTGACATTGGCATAGCATTATTGTTCTTGTTTCTACACATGCTCTTTGTTTGATAATGGCTACAGGTGTTGCCAGCTACCTGTCCATTATGGTCTTTTTGCTTACATGCAGACTTTGGGAGGTTGGATATCATTATTAGTGATTTGACATCAGTGGTACGGTTGACACATACCAGGGTCACCGTTGTGTATGACATGTATATTATGTTTTTTAAATGTTCTTAAATGTGGATCTTTGTGGATGTTCTTAAATGTGAATCTTTGGATTGGTTTGTCTTGTTGTATAATAATAAATATTGACGTTTTTTCACTGTACTTACCTATTAGCCATTTATCGTGCATCTCTGTCTTCTTCTATATACAATTGCATTTGTTTTGATGCACGGGCTACGTTCACATTTTGGCTGTGAATACCAGACTTGTTTCTTCTAAGCACTGAAAGTGTGCTCCTCACGCTGTCTCCTTAGGATCAGACCATGAGGTCTGGCTCTCTGCTCTGACCCTGTGCTCTCAACCAGCAGGGGTTTTTTATACTCCCCCTGGTCAGGTGGTAGCACCTCTCCAATCACATTCCAGCTGACATAGCAGACACATCATTGGATAATTACATACACCAGTTAACTGTTGTCCTTCCAGCCAGTATCTATAGCTGAAATTACACAATATCCAGGTTCCAGAACCTTCGTAGAGGGTACGTGACTCCCCTAACAGCTCCTGACCTGGAGAGGGCGCTATTCGCAACTACCAGCCTGTATATGCATGGGTGTTGCATATACTGTATACGTTTCAGCATATGTCAGGCGGGTGCAAAAAAACGTAATGTGAACCCAGCCTAACTTTGACTAACCCCTCCTGAGTTCTCCTCCTGTATGTTATCCCTCGGCATTTGATACCAATATAGAGGTTACTTTGCAGTCATTGTATATAAGATGGTGGTTGGGGACAGATCATGAAACATTATTTATTCAATTATTACATTAATAAATATTTTGCCTGGACCATTGTACATCCCCTACTGCAGTGATGGCGAACCTTTCAGAGACCGAGTGCCCAAACTACAACCAAGACCCACTTATTTATCGCAAAGTGCCAACATAGAAATTTCATTTGTGATTTATACTCCCTTCTCTGTCATTGATATCAGCCCCCTGAGGACACCAATAAAGCAGAAAATAGAAGAAATTTGGATGATCATTGTAGCTTCCTTCCAGGGTCCCATAAACAGGAAGAATTGTCCGGGCCGGAGAAGTAGCTACAATGATAATCCAGATCTGTCCACACCTTCCCATTCCTCCAGTAGTCCAGGTAGTGCTGTCACTTTAAAATAGCTCTGTACACAGCAAGTCCTGGGCTGTCTGGGACTGCAGGAAGATACCTGGAGTCATCTCTGGTGAGGGCCTGGGTGCCCACAGAAAGGGCTCTGAGTGCCACCTCTGGCACCAGTGCCATAGGTTAGCCATCACTGCCCTACTGTGTCACCCCTTCCTCCTCATAGACTCTTACGAGGAGCGGAGCCTTCACTCCTATTGTTTCATATGATTATGTTATTATCTCTTATTGTGTCAGTATATGTACCCCATGATCTGTACAGCGCTATATTGATAAATATTTATTTATTATTTTTTTTAAAAGATGGAACATGTTGAAAACCAACATGCCCAACCCTTCATATTTCATAGTTCTAGTACGAAGACACTGGAGTCCCATACATGGCTGTGCTGGGAAATTGCTAAATCCAGCAATATTAATAACTGTATGTATGTAACTGTATTTTTATTGTGTTTTTTTATGCTTTTGCATGGTTTTTATGGGTAATATCTATGCTCAGGATAGACCATACTATGGTGTGTATATTGTCTGGGTCATTATTATAATAAATGACACATGTCTGGAGAGCTGGTAGTTTCTAGGTATGGCTATTTATCTTGGTGGATAGCAGGGATTTTCAGCTGTCTGGGGTTGTGGAAACCTTCATAGAGCCACCTCATTTTTCCTGGTCTGCCAGTCCCCCTGAACTGTACACTTCTCCCACTTCTCCCATGTACAGGCATGGATTGTAAGACTATATAAAGCCCTAGTAATCACATTAAGAGTAGAGGCGAGGCCGGATTATACAGGGAGCACATGGGGTAAGTGATCTTTTACATTTCCTCTTGGTTGGACAGTTCCAGAGATGTGAGTGTCACAAGGTAAGTGGCTTTTTCAAACAATAGTTTTTGGATATTGTATCACAAGTTAATATGCTACCTATTTATGCCTGTCTATACCTGTCTATATGTGACTAGTGGTTAATTTAGCAGCCTGCTATGTGTTTTGCATAGATATAGCGAAGAATTAATTTAGAATATAATTCGATTTCGTAATGCTTATTACCAAATCGTCACATAAGATTCCTACAACTAAGTCCACTGAACACTGCACAGTCTACAAACAGGATCTATATATGTTTATAGGGACTATCCTGGCAACTTTCTTCACATGGAGGAGCATGTAATAATTAGTAGGAACCAGCAGTAAAATAGTTTCACAGGGTGTATATTATATGCTGTATGAGCACTAAGCGTATAGAGAATATCCAGAAAGCAGGAGCTGAGGAAGACTGATTTGGCAAGCTCTGTGTAACGCCGTGGAATCTGTTATATTACTATTTTTAAGGGGCTGCAGAGGAGTCTTTGACACAACTTGAGTTCTCACAACTGGGATAGAGAGACTGATAGAGGAGATCTTTTACCTCCCTATTCTGTGTAGGAGACTTCTGAATCCACAGATCTGCACAGACACTGTTCTCCTGCTAGCTACACACAGAGAGCATCACATGACTTCCTCCTCCGCCCTCCTGAGTGAGCAGGGAGCGGCAGTCCCTCCCCTCCAGTTAGTAGATTTTCTTCTAAATATAGGTTGGTCTAACAGGGAGGCACAGCTATTGCAGAGACAGGCAAAACTGAGGAGGATAGCAGAGAAACTGCTGCACATAGATAATCAAGATAATAGGCAAAGTTGTTCTACATGACAAGAGCTACTGATGTGTGGAACAAAAACATCTACATTGTGCATTAATGAGAAGTTGAAGTCGAAATCTGAGCTGAATAAAAGGTGGACACGTGTTAACAGATACAAAACTCAGATGTAGTAGACACTTTTTAGAAGCTTCTCGAGAGAGATAGAGAGAGGGCCTTGGGCCTGTTCGTACCAAAACTTCTAGGCAGTTTTAGCCCCCCCACCCCCATACTAATGATGAGGGATTAAAGACAAATTGTAACAGGGAGTATACCGTATATACTCGTGTATAAGCCGAGTTTTTCAGCACAAAAAATGTGCTGAAAAACGTCCCCTCGGCTTATACACGAGTCTATTAAAAAGAAATTTACCCACTTAAAAAAAATAAACATATATACTCACCCTCCGATTTCGGCGCGGCTCCCCGATGTCCCCGATGTTAGTGCGCCGCGTCTTCTTTCTTCTCCGAGGCTCCTCTCCTCTCTTCTTTCTTCTGTCATGGACGCAGCCATGTTTTCTTCGTGGCCGCGCATACTATGACGTCAGCAGCGGCCGCGTCCATGCTGGAAGAAAGAAGAGGAACCGCGGAGAAGAAAGAAGACGGGGCGCGCTGACATCGGGGACATCGGTAAGCCGCGCCGACATCGGAGGGTGAGTATATAAGTTTATTTTTTTAAGGGCCATGGGGGCAGGCTGGCTGTATACTACTAGGGGCTGCTGTATACTACTAGGGGCTGCTGTATACTACTAGGGGCTGCTGTATACTACTAGGGGCTGCTGTATACTACTAGGGGCTGCTGTATACTACTAGGGGCTGCTGTATACTACTAGGGGTTTGCTGTATACTACTAGGGGTTTGCTCTATACTACTAGGGGCTTGCTGTATACTACTAAGGGCGTGCTGTATACTACTAGGGGCTGGCTGTATACTACTAGGGGCTTGCTGTATCCTACTAGGTGCTTGCTGTATACTACTAGGGGCTTGCTGTATACTACATGGGGGCTGGCAGGCTGTATACTACTGGGGGCTGGCAGGCTGTATACTACTGGGTGCTGGCAGGCTGTATACTACTAGGGGCTTGCTGTATACTACTAGGGGCTGCTAAATACTACATGGGGGCTGGCAGGCTGTATACTACTGGGGGCTGGCAGGCTGTATACTACTGGGGGCTGGCAGGCTGTATACTACTGGGGGCTGGCAGGCTGTATACTACTGGGTGCTGGCAGGCTGTATACTACTGGGGGCTGGCAGGCTGTATACTACTGGGGGCTGGCAGGCTGTATACTACTGGGGGCTGGCAGGCTGTATACTACTGGGGGCTGACAGGCTGTATACTACTGGGGGCTGGCAGGCTGTATACTACTGGGGGCTGGCAGGCTGTATACTACTGGGGGGGTTTGACCAATGCATTTCCCACCCTCGGCTTATACTCGAGTCAGTAGTTTTTCCCAGTTTTTGGTGGTAAAATTAGGGGTCTCGGCTTATACTCGGGTCGGCTTATACTCAAGTATATACGATAATTTACATAGTTAGATCTTTTTCTTAAAAGTCCTGAGCAAATCTTTGAAAATTTCCAAACAAGAAAATGATGATAATGATGGAGGATGAGAATACTTATTGCATCTAAATGCTGATAATGTGTCCGACCAGTACAAAAATATTTACTTCAAAGGCAAAGGTCACATCTGCCACAAGAAGACGCCTGCTCAGTACTAATGCAGCGCTATCATTTTAGGTAAAATCATAGACACCATGGGGGGCGGCCATAATATAGTATTATAATGGGATGGATCCGGCACTGCCCCATACTGCCATATACACTTTCCTGTCTAATGTGGTGGACATTGAGAATAATATGTCACCAGACTATGATAATGCTATCTTTATTATGTTACTATTTATATTATATAAGACACATATAATTAAATGGATCCAGAACCGCTGTTCTGTGACTGTTTTATGTATCACACTTTAAAAAAAAATAGATTTGCCATAAATTAATGGATGATGGCAAAATAGAGAAATAGATATATAGAAAACAGATATATGATTGATGGAGAGATGGATGAACAGGTTGATAAATAGATACATAGTTAGATGATAGATAGATAGATAGATAGATAGATAGATATGAGATAGATAGATAGATAGATAGATAGATATGAGATAGATAGATAGATAGATAGATAGAGAGATGATAGATATGAAATAGATAGATAGAGATAGATAGATGATAGATATGAGATAGATAGATACCGTATATACTCAAGTATAAGCCGACCCAAGTATAAGCCCTAATTTTACCACAAAACTTGGTAAAACCTATTGACTCGAGTATAAGCCGAGGGTGGGAAATGCATTGGTCGCAGCCCCTTCCCCCAAGTATATAGCCAGCAAGCCCCCAGAAGTATATAGCCAGCAGCCCCCAGTAGTATATAGCCAGCAGCCCCCAGTAGCATATAGCCAGCAGTGCCCCAGTATATAGCCAGCCAGCCAGCCCCTGCCCCCCAGTATATACCCTGCCAGCCCCTGCCCCAGTACATAGCTAGCCAGCCCCTGTTCCCCAGTATATAGCGTGCTAGCCCCTGTGCCCCAGTATACAGCCTGCCAGCCCCTGTACCACAGTATACAGGCTGCCAGCCCTTGTGCCCCAGTATATAGCCTGCCAGCCCCCATGCCCCAGTATACAGCCTGCCAGCCCCTGTGCCCCAGTCAATAGCCTGCCAGCCCCTGTGCCCCAGCCAATAGCCTGACAGCCCCTGTGCCCCGGTCAATAGCCTGCCAGCCCCTGTGCCCCGGTCAATAACTTGCCAGCCCCTGTGCCCGGTCAATAGGCTGCCAGCCCCTGTGCCCCTTTACCGAGCCGGACCCCCGCCCCGTTGATGTAAAAGAAAAAATAATCAAACCTCACCTTTCCGGCGGCCCCCTCGGGTCTTCTGTGTGATCCCGCAGTCAGCGGCAGGTCCGTGCCGCGCACAGCGCTGACCTCAGCCGCAGCCGCTGACATCACAGTGTGTGCCGGCTGCCGGCACACACAATACTATTGCAGCGGCGGCGGCTGATATCAGTGCTTGTGACATCGCACAGACCGGCCGCTGACCGACGGATCGCACAGAAGACCCGAGGGGGCCGCCGGAAAGGTGAGTTTTGATTATTATTATTTTTTTTTTCTGCTGTCTTGTTTGACTCGAGTATAAGCCGAGTTTGTGTTTTTCAGCACATTTTTTGTGCTGAAAAACTCGGCTTATACTCGAGTATATACGGTAGATAGATAGATAGATAGATGCTGTTTTTTCTGTTCTTCAGATGGATAGATACAATAGGAAAGTCCAAACAGCACACTCAAAGCAACTCTAGGATGGGACTAGGCCTCAAGTCCTCCAATTATAAATGCAAGTAAATGAGCAGAGCTCCAGTTGTAGATAGATAGAGATGGTAAGTACAAGTGACATCCCATGATCAGGAGGACACTGCTTGGGGAAGAGGGACTCAGCTTGACTTGACCCTGACCTGTATTTGTCTGCCCAGCTTGGATTTTGTCAGATTGCTGCCTGCCCTGACCCACAACTATTTCTGGCTATTCTATGCATGTCCCTATCATCCTCAGACCTGACTTCACCAGCTGTACCAGTGGTAGCAGCCATGTCATTCTTCTGGAGTAAAGTCCAGACCCCCATATGGGGAGTCAACCTAGTCTAGTGGTAGCGTGGGTCTATAGATAGATAGATAGATAGATATTTGACTAGTGTATTGCCTACATGTTTTCTGTCCTTCCTCCTGTACTGTGTAAGGGCAGCCCCTCCTGGGTGACAGCTATTATTTACAGAATACATACCTGCTGGGCGCTGTGTACCAGGTACATGCCAATGCAGCCTCCCACACACAGAGGTCACAGCGCGCTGCGCACACTCATCCCTTGTTACACAATTGATTTACACCCATTGACTTCACGCTGGCTTCTCTATCACAAGTGTTTACTCAGCCAGATTAACCAATTAATCCACCGCGGCCTGGTCATCCCCGCTGCTCGCTCACCATATGCCCACCCACTCTGGGCGCTGAGCTAATGTTACAGGTGCAGGTGCACTTCTCTGCAAATATTCATGGTTATCACCGCGCTGTTGCGTACACGGATATTAAGCTAAGTGCTTTTCATCACATACAGTATTAAATTGTGTGTAGTCAGCGCTGCACCTTTATCCGGTACTCCATTAACCCCTTACTAATTGCAAGAGCCCTATGGATATAACTCCATACACATAACGACCTCCATATCCACCGACTTCCGCCGAACTGGCCAACCATCTAATGTGCATACGGATGTCACAACTTCCCAAAACAGGAGGTGGTGGAAACAAGTCGGTTGTTGAATTGCATCCTTAATGCCTCTTCACTTTGTGCTGCAGGAGACAAGATAGGCAGGATCACATATCAGAACATCCCATTTTACTGTCATATATGTTTAGTCTTGGTTTTACATTTGGAGTAGTCCACTATCTTGTCTATGGGACCCTGATACCTAACTTGAATTTCAATGGCCCCAATCCAGAATCCCCAATAGGGTCCCAAACTACAATGTACAGTTACCAATGTTTCTCATGCTGTATATGAGCGTGGTACCAATGCACCCCTTAAAGTAATTCCTTATAGTTAGATGGACCCTTTAAACCCAATTACTTTTCATGTATTGTAGATGCCATAATGAACATATACTCTACTTTACGGCAATCATGCAAAGTATCAGAACCCAATTCACTGCCCAAAATAGACAAAGACAAGAAAACTACGGCCCTGTTTTACCTACGTCATGAGACGTGCAGTGGGGTTCCATTGATCCACTCTCCATTGATCCCCATGAAATAGATGCTAGTAGTGCCCGTAATGGATAACCTTTAACGAGACATCTGGGGCCAATGATTGGGTTAGATCCTGGACCCACCGTAGGATTCTCTGGTTCTCTGGTGGGACAGTCCGACCATAAGGATAAGCCACCATAGCGTCACGTTCCCTGTGGTCTTTCAGTAGCAATGTCGGTGGCCCTGTGTTATGGAGCTCAGCGTTATAGAGTCTGTGATTTGTGCTTCCTGTGCCGTGGACTGGTATAAAACACATTTGACTTTCTGTTTAGTGCTCAGGGTGATTGAAGATGTGCAGCTTGTTACTTGCAGAGAGGACAAACTCCTATAACAACCATCTGTAATGGAGACGAGCGTGAAGCAGCAGCCAGTCATCCGACATAGCGCTCCTGCCAAGCGTTCTTATCTGTTCTGAATTTCCCAGGTGGATTATTGAAAATGACGGATTTCACTAGAATTCAGATGCCTGATATGTCTTGGTGCACATACTATTGTATGGATTCTTCTATGGACACATCTATGGAATCAACAAATGATAAGTAAGACCAACTAAGAACATTCCAGACCAAATCAAGTCTAAACTAGGGCTATCGTAAGGCACCCTGACAGTTTAAAGGGTTTACCAGGAATCCGTGACCCCTGGTTGGAAGTTCCCAGGGGTCACAGGACCTGTTCTGCCAATGAGTGGCCTTCTTGGACCAAGCGACAACAAAGGAAGTGAAGTACCCTTGGAAACAGAAGTGACGACTCCGGGTACGAGGAAGCTATAATAGGCACGCATCCTCTATGGCAGTGATGGCTAACCTATGGCACTGGTGCCAGAGGTGGCACTCAGAGCCCTTTCTGTGGGCACTCAGGCCATCACCAGAGATGACTCCAGGTATCTTCCTGCAGTCCCAGACAGCCCAGGACGTGCTGTGCACAGAGCTATTTTAAAGTGACAGCTGTACCTGGGACTATCTTCTGCATTATTGGTGTCCTCAGTGCTGGTATCAATGAAAACTGTGACAGAGAAGGGAGTATAATTCACAGATTAAATTTCTGTGTTGGCACTTTGCGAAAAATAAGCGGGTCTTTGTTGTAGTTTGGGCACTCGGTCTCTAAAAGGTTTGCCATCACTGCTCTATGGTGTGATCTGGACAGGTGGACTCCTGGTACGAGGAAGCTATAATAGGCACTCATCCTCTATGGTGTGGTCTGGACAGGTGGTTTGTCCAGTATTTTACGACAACCCGAATAGTTAATAGTAAAGGGAAAAGGAAAATAATAAACCACTTAAAGGGGTTTGCCCATGAAAGAAAATTCTCAAATTTTAACCCCTAGTGATGTATACACAATAAACATCATTTTTACCCCCTAACTTTACAATTTTATTCAGTTTTATTGCAGTTTTAGCTCCTATCACTCAGTGATGGACAGTGTAAGATTCCAGAATGTGGGCGGGACTCTCTGAGCAGAAACTTTATGATTCCTCTGTGCTATGAGATGCTGTGTGCTGACAATGTGCTTAGATTATCAAGGTACAAGGTTTGTATACACTTTTTTTTAGCTTCTGAACATTCACTAGTATCTGACACATAGAAATCATGCAAAACACGAAAATAGAAGTCTATGGGTCAGCAAAAAAACTGATGAAACATCGTTTTTTTTTCCAATGAGGCTGAAAAACCAGGTGTGATGTTTTCAAAGCAATGCTAATCCTTCAGGGGTTTTTTTGCGGATACGGGGGCAAAATGGAAGAACAACAGAGACACAACGCAGCGGATGCGCAACTGAAACGGAATATCAACACCAATGTGAAAGAGCCCTTGCACACACATTAGAAAAACATGAGGTAAAGTTGCCAACCCCTTTAAGTAACTTACCAATATACATGTGCACCGTGTTTTTGAAGTATAAAGTGAAACCCCTGGTTCCGAAATTTCTTTTACCTGATCAGCCATATATTCCGGTCCTTTCAGGACCTTAAGCATGTATTCATGAACACATCGTTAGGTCCTAGATAGAGATAGAGATCACATGACCCTCCATCTGGCGCTGTTTTTTGGACAGTAATGTCCGGCTGATGAGGTAAAAGACGTTTCTGAAGTAGGGGCTTTATTTTACATTTGAACTTTTAATAGATGTATATTGGTAAATTACCTAATGTCCTGCCTCTTACACATTACAAGATACTTGAAGTAAAGAGCCATATAATGAATCCTCATGCCATGGTCTATGACAGGGGTCAGGAACCTTTTTGGTCGAGAGAGTCATGAACGCCACATATTTTAAAATGTTATTCCGTAAGAGCCGTACCTTATGCACATGCCCCCCCCCCCCCAGTAGATAGGTAGTCCCAATGTCACCGGTGCCCCTGCGATCTAGGTCTCGGAACGTAGGCACACCAGTGCCCCTCTACGTGGCAGCGCCCCTTTTCAGAGCTCACTCAACCCACCACTTTCCGGCTCCCGTCATGGGTGGCCAGCGCGCGGACACTCACAGATTTAAAGGGCCAGTGCCCTGCTGATTGGCGTTGCCCACTTCCCGGGTTCCAATAAAGACCGGCGGCTACCAGATAGGTAGCCACAGCACATGCCCCCAAGTAGATATGTAGCCACAGCTGTCTAAGAGCCAGATGTAGACGACAAAAGAGCCATATCTGGCTCCCGAGCCATAGGTTCCCTACCCCTGGTCTATGATAAGATACCTGAGTACTGTACTTAAAGGGATTGCCCACTTTCAGCAAATAATTGATATGGTTTGTGTAAGGAAAACTTATCCAATTTTACAATATACTTTCAGTATCAATTCCTGAGAGTTTTCTAGATCTCTGCTTGCTGTCCTGCTATAGAAAGCTTCTATGTTTACTTCCAGTGGATAGAAATCTGTCCATGGTCATGTGATGGACACACAGGTGCACGAGCCATTAGTATCGCACAGCTCTGATTACTCTCTATGATACCAATGGCTCATGCACCTGTGAGACATCACATGACCATGGACAGATTTCTATCCACTGGAAGTAAACATACAAGCTTTCTATAGCAGGACAGCAAGCAGAGATCTAGAAAACTGGGAGGAATTGGTACAGAAAGTATATTGGAAAATTGTATAACTTTTCATTACACAATGAAATGTTGAGAGTGGACAACTCCTTTAACCGCTCTGAATGAGTCTTATAGAAAGTGAATGTTACCACGCAGCCAGTGGAGCTAGGAGTAGTGCGTCCATGACAGGCTGGGCTGGGAGGGAAGAAATGATGGGTGGAGTTATTGGGGCGGTTGGAGTAGTAGTGTGAGGTGATAGGGGGGTTTGAAGAAGAGGGAGGAGTTGTGAGGGGTTTATATGCCAGTGCTAAGAAGGGAGGCCATCTTTTGGCCAGAAAAAATTGTCCCACCCACCGTCCCTTAGTTGTTTATGTATTAGGGCCACTTTTGTGATCCAGGGAGTAGGGATACAAGTAGTATGTTAGTTCCTTGTAAGGATGGGGTAGTGGTAGGTTAGGGTGTAGGTTTTGTAAGGTGAGGCGGGTTCTTGACGACAGCAGCAAAAAATTGAAAGAGGTGGTAACACAGGCTTGAAGTTTAAGTCCGGTGGTTATGAGTTGGTTTGAATTTTGAGGCTCCTTTGAGGGGGAAAAACCCCCAAGGAGTTGGTGGCTTGAGTTAAGTCGCATCTGCTCTCGCCACTTGCTAGGAGTTTGGCGGCTAGTGGATTTCGGTAGATGTGGCTTTGGCACGCCGAGCGTGTCTTTGAGAATGAGCTTGAGGCAATGACCGGAATATCTGTTGATTATGGATTTGAGTTTGAATAATTTGGCTGTTGTCAAGAACTTCGCTTTTACCAAAAAGTATTTGTACAATGTTAAAGTATTTTGCATGTTAATAAAGTTTTATATCTTACAGATTGTCAAAATACGAAATAATAAAGCTGTGACCAATTCACCTTTCCAACATATTTGGTTGTCTGTCTTTTTTATTAGAGAAGGGGGTTGGTCAGGCAGGTTAATTTCTTCCTTCTTTGGTTCCGAGTCAGCCCTCGCCTCGGTCATGGAGCTGCAGGGAGCTGTAGGTCAGTGTAGGAGGGTGGGATTCCTAGAGATCAGACCTCCTGCCATTAGATATATTTTATTCTGTAATAATTTGTTATTCTAGGACAACCTCTTTATTGTAGGAACAAAGGTTCGATATTGTTTACAACCTGGAAACCTTGAGGAACATCTGACCCTATTCAACCTTTAGGAAGCCGAAGCGGAGGGTGTATATGGATGTGTACTCCAGAGTAAGTCGTTGGAGGCTTGAGGAGCTCCTTGGATCGGAAATGTTAAGGAAGGAAATTAGGCATTAGAAGAGAGAAGCTGGCATCCCGTAGTATAAACTCCCCAGACATGGCACCACGGTGTCTTTCTAACATGGCACTGCTATATTTCCCCTATGCCTCCTCTTAAAGCCTACACCATCATATTAAAGGGGTTGTCGAGGATTGGATATTAAAAACAGCTCTACTCCCGACTTATGGTGTCACTTTCCCATATGAGAAGACTATTACTATAAACCATACATTATAGTCGGGGGCCTGGAACAGACTTTGCACTGGGGTCCATCAGCTTCTAGTTACACCACTATTGCTCCAATAATATAAATGGAGCTGGAGGATAATACCAGACACAACCTATGGACAAGTAGGATGTTTATTCAATTTCGGAAAACTCCTTTCACCAAATTTTTCAGAGCTTACTGTATCTACTATTAAAACCTGTGGATGGAACAACCTTATACATGTGCCAGAACCAAAGTGAAATAATAAGTCATCCTGTTTTTCCATTGAAAACATATCGGTACTTGCCTTTTAAGAATGATTTTCAAGGAGACTGATAATGACGTGGTACATATCGCCCGGGACTTGATGTTGTGCCTACATAATGACAGGTAAATTACTTCCATTACCAGTCCATTACAATTATCCTATTATACCAGGTCCAAACAAGCAGTAATAGCAGCCAAGGTAAAATTGCTGATGTATAACCCACTGCAATGTATAGTAACAGCATTATAGATGACATTTTATAGGGGGTCTACCAGAGCCCGAAGCACCCTCCACGTAAAACCAGCATAGGGTACTGTATAAGTTCTCCACAAGAAATGTGGATGCAAATCTCTCAAGTATCAGCACGGTGGGACACAGCAAGACTTACTTGTACTCAAGTCAATTGGGGGCAGGTATGATATTTTGGCGTATGATATTTTTGGCTTTCAAAAGATCACCACCTTCAAATGTCCACGTCTTGCAGCACTTTCTCTGTAGATGGCCTTAGTTTAAAGGGGTTTTCCGATTTTGGGTAATTAGGATATATTCATAGGATATATAGATGATAGATGATAGATGCGAGTCCACCTCTGGGGGTCCAGCCTTATCTTGAAGGACATCTACCACCAGATCCTGCCACAGGGGGCACACACTATTATGTCAGTGTAGTTGGTTTACAATCCTTCATCCTGGAGGTAGATGTTCTTTAAGAACAGGGTTCTGCGTGGCTTCTCTCCCATCATATCTATGGGAGCGCCATAGCATAATGACCAAGCGCTCTGTCGCTGGACTTCCTTTCTCGCGATAGGTGCTGGTCTTAGATGTGGGACCCCACCATTTATCATGTATTTATGTCACATCCTATGAAAGTGTCATAAATACAGAAAATGAGAAGCCCCTTTAAGGTCCTCCAGATGGGCAGAATCAGTAGGATAAAGATTGTCAATGTTTTGGACACAATATTGAAAAATCAGGCATTGAAATATCAGCCGAACTGACCTACAGTGTGTACGAGGTAGGTGAATGGGTTAGCTTTTAACTAAATTTCATATATGGGTAAAATTAAATAAAATTATTATTATTGTGGGATCACATTTCAGTAATAGATCGCTGTCCGATCTAGAAGGAAAACTTGTGGAAAGTTCAGAAATATTTACACTTCACTAACATTCATCTTCAGAGTTTTGCATTAACAAAACATGTTGTCAGAGGGGGAGGGGGGCTGAGATTTTCTAGAGATAAGAAGGATGTGTTTTGATTGCCTTATTTAGTCGTTTTTCATGTGTTCAGTAAACAGCTCTCACTTTTCCACATTTTACCACAAAGGGCAATAACGTTATAGGAATGGGAAGACCCTGAAGCATGGAAACTATTGCAAAAACTAGAGCAGCCAATCAGGTCGCTGCTTTGAGTTTCACATGAACAGTATAGAGAATGAGAACTCGAATCTGATTGGTGAGAGAGTCTTTGTCCATAGTAACCAAAGTATACAGTATCTAACCCAAACAGATAAAAATTATTAGGGATCAGATTGGTTTCGAGGGGCAACAAGGCCACTTTCTACCTAACGCTCAGCATAGAGGATGCTCAGTATTCATGGGGACGTCACTCATATCCTGAATGTTATAAATACATCTGTGTGTACTGCACAGTAAGACTGGATAAAGACATATGTTCATCTAGTTCGGCCTACTAATTTTTGGAATTGCTTTAAATTGAGGTCATCACTGATAAAACAGTCACAAAAATAACCTAAACAATGAAAATCGTTGACCACTAAATATAATGATCAACCAGGGACACTTACTCCTAGAACCGTGATATTTGTTATCCATGGCCTCCTTCCTTCTAAAATCTACTATTAAAATTATGCTAATAAGTCAGTAGAAATTTAGGAGCCCCTCCATGCTGTAGCTTCACATGCTATTACACTGTGCAGGAACACTTCCCCCTCTGACTGTGTGAGATTACAGCAGGCATAGGAAGGGAGGGGGGGGGGTGCTGACGGAGCAGAGTGCTCCTGCTCCCCGCTCATGCTTGATTTTGATGGTAGATTTCCTTTAAAAGGGGTTTTCCATGAATCAGGGGTGGAAAAAAAAGAATACATGCTCCAGTTCCTACGTTGCTCAGGTACTTTTTCGGCATAGGACCCACCTTTGGCAATGAGTGGTCTCCTCAGAGGAGGTCACTTATTGACTGAAATGGGTGTCATGACCCCATGCGGTGCAGAATACCGGAAGTACAGAAGCAATGTGGGAATGGGGAGCCCGAGTGAAGGGTAGATCACCTGTGGGGGCACAGCGGCCATCATTATAGTCAGCAAATTTGTGGGTGGAGCTTATTCCTAAGAAAATAAAAAAAGTGCCTCCTCCTTCTCAGATCGTAAATGACACTAGTGTGAATGACACCGTAGCTGTACAGGCAGAGGTAATCCTCGGGTTGTGCCCTGCTGCTGGCTGTATCCTCCATAGTCCATGGTACAGCGTCTCGCTCAGAGTAAAGGTCATTCTGGCCTCAGGTCCACAGGACAAATATCTCCACTAAAAAGAAAAAAGAAAAATCCATGACTCTTAACCAAGATATTCTTCTCTCTCCTGACAAATCGAGCCAATGAGTTATTGTTTGTTAATGTAAGCAGCAGTAAATATTTAGGCTGGCACGGTCCCGCTCCCTTCTGTCCATGCCAGCGGCCTCCAGGCTGGGTACTTCAGAAGATAACTCTGGCCCCGTGCCCTCGCACTGGCTGGTTCCTTCCAGAAACTCACTTGGATGAGAATTAAGGGTTTTTTTTTTTGTAACATTTATTTTTAGCGCTGATGCTCCACATACCCCCCTCTGCAGGTGGTATCCCCATGAGCTGGGAGTGTTACCCATACATATTCCAGGGCTTAGAGGTTGGCATTGCGTTGCCTGGAGGCAATGGTTTGTTATAGGTATAAACAGGATGATAAGACTACAACCTGATAGACAGACAGCAGTCACCTTGTACTTATAACGCTGCAGGGGGGGTAACAGAAATGGGGCAAGGGCCAGGGTCATTCTCTATAAATAATATGTAAAAGTGGGCGCAGATGGGCAGATCAAACCATGAACCAGTGGAGTTTTATAGGTTCCCCCTTCTAAAAAAATAAAAATTAAATGCAGTTACCCATTCTAACTCTTCTTTTACAACACCATTGTAACTTGAAAAAATGGATTTCGGGATTTAGCTCAGTTACTTAGCTAAAGAGGATGGCATCCATATGAAAGGGTGTAGCCATAGAGGATGCCATCCATAGAAAGGGTGTAGCTATAGAGGATGCCATCCATAGAAAGGGTGTAGTCATAGAGGATGCCATCCATAGAAAGGGTGTAGCCATAGAGGATGCCATCCATAGAAAGGGTGTAGCCATAGAGGATGCCATCCATAGAAAGGGTGTAGCCATAGAGGATGGCATCCATAGAAAGGGTGTAGCCATAGAGGATGGCATCCATAGAAAGGGTGTAGCTATAGAGGATGCCATCCATAGAAAGGGTGTAGTCATAGAGGATGCCATCCATAGAAAGGGTGTAGCCATAGAGGATGCCATCCATAGAGAGGGTGTATCCATAGAGGATGACATCCATAGAAAGGGTGTAGCCATAGAGGATGCCATCCATAGAAAGGGTGTAGCCATAGAGGATGCCATCCATAGAGAGGGTGTATCCATAGAGGATGCCATCCATAGAAAGGGTGTATCCATAGAGGATGCCATCCATAGAAAGGGTGTATCCATAGAGGATGCCATCCATAGAGAGGGTATAGCCATAGAGGATGCCATCCATAGAAAGGGTGTAGCCATAGAGGATGCCATCCATAGAAAGGGTGTATCCATAGAGGATGCCATCCATAGAAAGGGTGTATCCATAGAGGATGCCATCCATAGAAAGGGTGTAGCCATAGAGGATGGCATCCATAGAGAGGGTATAGCCATAGAGGATGCCATCCATAGAAAGGGTGTAGCCATAGAGGATGCCATCCATAGAAAGGGTGTAGCCATAGAGGATGCCATCCATAGAGAAGGTATAGCCATAGAGGATGCCATCCATAGAGAGGGTGTATCCATAGAGGATGCCATCCATAGAAAGGGTGTAGCCATAGAGGATGGCATCCATAGAAAGGGTGTAGCTATAGAGGATGCCATCCATAGAAAGGGTGTAGCCATAGAGGATGCCATCCATAGAAAGGGTGTATCCATAGAGGGTGCCATCCATAGAAAGGGTGTAGCCATAGAGGATGCCATCCATAGAGAGGGTGTATCCATAGAGGATGCCATCCATAGAAAGGGTGTAGCCATAGAGGATGGCATCCATAGAAAGGGTGTAGCTATAGAGGATGCCATCCATAGAAAGGGTGTAGCCATAGAGGATGCCATCCATAGAAAGGGTGTATCCATAGAGGATGGCATCCATAGAAAGGGTGTAGCCATAGAGGATGCCATCCATAGAAAGGGTGTAGCTATAGAGGATGCCATCCATAGAAAGGGTGTAGCCATAGAGGATGCCATCCATAGAGAAGGTATAGCCATAGAGGATGCCATCCATAGAGAGGGTGTATCCATAGAGGATGCCATCCATAGAAAGGGTGTATCCATAGAGGATGCCATCCATAGAGAGGGTATAGCCATAGAGGATGCCATCCATAGAAAGGGTGTATCCATAGAGGATGCCATCCATAGAAAGGGTGTAACCATAGAGGATGCCATCCATAGAAAGGGTGTATCCATAGAGGATGCCATCCATAGAAAGGGTGTATCTATAGAGGATGGTAATATAGCAATCACACACCAAAGAGTCTCTGGTGCCTAAGGAGGAGCAAAAGATCCCCTGCCCCCATGGTCGGCTCCAGATTTCAGAAGGCCCCTGGGCGACAGATCCTCTGTAGGCCCCTTTGCAGTGAACTCACATGGCAGCATTAAAAATTAAGAAACTTAAACAGTCTCCTGTTCCCTAAAACATTCCCTAGTTTATCATCCCAAACAGCCCCTCACTCCCTATGGATTCATTAGATACAGCTCCCCTCATGGATATTTTATATAAAACCCCCTCAAACCTTTTGGATTCATTAGCTACATCCCTCTTCACCAGGTTTTAACCCACTAAATTTCCAGATCCCTCAGGTAGGGGTTGAAATGTCCTTTCTAAACTCCCTTTTTATGTGACATCTCCTTTGCCCATAAAACAAATCCACTCCACCCCCCCCCCCCCCCCCCAAAGTCAGACAAATATGACTCTTCTCATCCCATTCTCCAGTGAGATGAGTCAAGTTTAGTGGTTGCAGGGGGAGTGTCCCTTCACGCCTCAATCTTTGGTTATGTAGCAACGCTTTTTGTGTCACATTAAAGATAAGAATCTCATCTTTCATTTCAGTTCTCTGCGCTACAGAACTGGACAATACAGACAGTAAAAGAATAAGTGTGAATCTGCAGCTCACATTTCCCACCGTGTCTATAGCTGTCTGTATCTCTGTCTTAGTAGCTCAAAATTCGTTGAAAACAGCCTGTTTCTAGGTGCTACAGAACAGAAGACAGGGGCTTCTGAAGTGTCGCTACTCCTGCAACCACTAAACTTGACTCATCTCAGTCAACTATGAGAAGAGTCATATTGGCCTGACTTCAGGGGAGATTTTTTATATTTAAACGCATGAGATTTCACATAAAAGAGGGAATTCTAGAAAGGACTTGACCTAAGGGAGCTTGTAGTCTAGTGGGGTAAAATCTGGTCCTCTTTAAGCCCCCCTAGACCTCCATGATTTCCCTCCATGTTATACTCTGTAACATGTCCATTGCAATATTATGGTCACCGCTTATTTTATGCAGGAAATAGATAAACCAATAGACAGACAGTGATACTGGATTATAGGGGAGATGGAGGTCCGGAAAGCCGCAGAGAATTTAGGTTCTATTGGGATTTTATGATACATTGACACACAGTGCCACCTGCTGACAGTATTAGGATATTGCAGTCCTCATTCTGGTTTTTTCCAATGGTGCAAAGGTGTGTGTCACAAAAATTTACTACATAGCGCCACCTATTGGGTCTGTATGCAATGTCCTTCATCAGCCCCTAGGGCTGCCATGTAAGCGGTCAGCACCCCCCCCACACACACACACACACACACCGCCATGATCGCGGCAACTATAGGGTTAACCCCTTAACCCTTTTGCATTTCCATTTTTCACTTCCCACCTCCAAAAATCTAGAACTTTTTAAATTTTTCCATGTAAAGAGCTCTGCGAGGGCTTGTTTGCTGCGTAACAAATTGCACTTGGTAGTGACGGTATTTAATATCCCAGGCCGCGTACTGGGGAAAAAAATTCCAAACGCAGTGAAATAGGTGAAAAAATGCGTTAGCGCCATTTCCTTGTGGGCTTGGTTTTTTCACGGCTTTCACTGTGCACCACAAATGACACATCTCCATTCTTTGGGTTGGTGTGAACACGAGGATAACAAATTTATATAGGTTGTATTGTTTTTAATACATGTAAAAAATTATTAAAACATTCTGTACAAAAAAAATAAAAAATCTTTTCGCCATCTTTCGGTAGTAATAACTTTTTCATACTTAGGGGTACTGTGTGAGGTGTCAATTTTTGTGGGATGAGCTGGTGATTTCTTTGCTACCATTTAGGGGACTGTACGGCCTTTTGATCACTTATTACATTTTTTTATGTGTTGCAAAATGGGGACAAAAGTGGCGTTTTGGACATTGGGACGCTATTTTCCAATTCAGGGTTCAAGGGTGAGAATAGCCATTATATTGTAATTTGACAGATAAGACATTTTGGAACTTGAGGATACCTAACAAGTTTCTGATTTTTACAGGTTTTTTTTTACTAATTTTCATACCCCCTAGGGTACTTTAACTCTAGGTCAGGGCCACATCTGCCATGAGGCGAGATGAAAATCTCGCCTCAGGCGGCAGAATGCGGATCCCTGTAAAGGGGAACGAAATTCGCCGCTCTAAAGTGGGCGATTCGGGCGCCGTTAACGCCCGAATCGCCCACTTGCTAAATAAATCGCGCCCGTCTCTTTAAGACACAGGCGCGATTTATATGCGGAGCGACGCAGCGCATTTCTGGCAGCTGCGTCGCTCCGTTCCAATCAGCGACACAGGCGTCATGACGTAACGCCGCCTGTGTCGCTGTGCGGAGCCGGGGCTCACAGGAGAGCCGTGTGAAGACCGGAGCCGTGCCGAGGGAGCAGCTGCCTGCAGGTGAGTATGATTTTATTATTTTTCATGTACTTTCATTAATTAAATGTGGCCAATAAGGGGGAGTGGGGAGGTGTCGTGGGAGGGGGGGAGTACTGTATACATTCTATGTGGCCATAATTGTTGCATACTGTGTGTGTGTGGGGGGGGGGGGGGTGCTGTATACATTATATGGATATTATTGGGCCAGAATTGTTTTATACTGGGGGGGGGGTACTGTATATATTTTATGGGGCCAGAATTGTTTTATACTGGGGGGGGGGGGGGGGGTACTGTATATATTTTATGGGGCCAGAATTGTTTTATACTGGGGGGGGGGTACTGTATATATTTTATGGGGCCAGAATTGTTTTATACTGGGGAAGGGGGGGTACTGTATATATTTTATGGGGCCAGAATTGTTTTATACTGGGGGGGGTGCAGTATATATTATATGGGGCCAGATTTCAGCTGGGGGGCTGTATATGGGATACAGTGTATTACTAAGCTGGGGGGGGGCTGTATATTAGGGGGTGCTATATATTCACATTGGTCAGGGTAGCACTGTATGTAAAATCATGTAACATAATAACAGGGTGGGATATATTAGTTATAGGATACCATAGATTACTTTGCATCATTTAAACCAAACATTAGGGGGTCTGTATTAATAAATTGGGGGTGTTGTATATTGATTGGTGCTGTACACGCTATAATTCCAGTAGAAATATATATATATATAAAAGGGATATTTTATATGTGGGGAGAGTGCGGTCAGTTGTGTTATGAGGGGTATATAATATTTAGGAGCACAGTGTTGTTATCCAGGAGACTTTATACTGTAAGTGACTGTGGTATTTTTAGGGACGCCGGGTGGAGATGCTGCACGGAGCTGAAGATATCCGGCAGTGAGCTCAGCAGTGATATGTCATGGATTGGAGAACCCGGAATAAAGTCCTCCTGATGGAAGAGATTGTCATCTATAAGGTACTAGATGCCACTAATGCCTCTCAGATCCTGTAGTCAGTCACAGTGTCAGGGAGCTGCCTGTGGCGATGTTAGTTGTTAGTAAAGTCTTCAACATTTACTTAACGGGGGGGGGGGGGGGGGGCAGCATTTTAATATTTGCCTCAGGTAGCAAATATGCTAGAATCGGCCCTGCCCTAGTTTGTCTGATTGATTATACCATATTTAAATATTTACATATGTAAGGATTTTACACATGATGTATTACACTGTGCTACTGGCATCTTCAGCAAACATACATACAGCATCACAGGGAGCGACAATCTAAACCAAGGTAGCAGCACCGCGGCCTTTGACTGGGTAAACACCAGCACTGATCATGGGTGTTGCCGATGGGAATTTGCTGCAACATGCAGCAAACACCCACATTCGGGCTCATTTAATTAGGGGTCCGAATGCCGCACTTTCGTCGGGTTTCCCGAATATTTCCGTTTTGCGCCGACATGCCCCGGGATCTTGGTGCACACGATCAGATTTTTGCGCTTCGGCGCCGGCTTTCACGTGACAGAAATGGGGGGGTGTAGCCGTCGGAAAACTCGTCAGATTCGGAAAAACGTGGAATTTAAAAAACGATGTGTGTCGCAAGATCAAGCACTTACACGAAGAAGGTGAACTCCGGCGGACCTCGGCGCAGCAGCGACACCTGGAGGATATCTGGCGCACAGACCTTATTGAATCCCGGCAGACCCGAATCCTCGTCGGGCAACGCGCAGCGGGATCGCGACTGGACCGGGTAAGTAAATGTGCCCCAATGTATGGAGAGGGCTCAGCCTGTAAGCCCTCTCCATACACCTGCAGCCGACATGTGACATACAGCTACGTCAAACGTTGGTTAGCGTTAAACAGCCCGGCTCTGCTTCAGAGACTGCATAATCGCAAAGATGTACATGTATATGAGGATGCAGCAACAGACCACATTTCCTGACATACACGTTCGTCTTATTGCATCAAGGGAAATCTACCAACAAAATCCATCATGATGAACCAGGGACATTACTCATAGATCCGGGCACCGGGACTGTGATAATCATCTTATATGTATTATCCATGGCTTCCTTCCTGCTAAAATCATCTTTTATAATTATGCTAATGAGTCAGAAGGGCTATGAGGGGGGTGTCATATTCACATGCTGTTACACTACTTACTCCCTCTGTTTGAGATTACAGCAGGAAGATGGAGGGGGAAGTGCTAAAGCAGCAGAGGGGGAGGCCGTGAAATAATCTTTGAAGCTACAGCACTGAGGGGCTCCGGTAACACCCCCTCCACGCCCCAGAAACTGTCTGGATCAAATCATGATGGATTTTGATGGCAGATTTCCTTTCAAGACTATCGTGGGGATGATATGTGACCTGTGCGAAGGGAGAGGGGCTAAACTGTGACATCGCATATTGTGATAAGTGGTGTTATTTTTATGCAGGTGTTATCTGTCGTTATAATACTGTATGCAAAACAAATGCCAAAAAGTGATTTTTATAGAACAGGAAGTGTCGGCCTATAAAAAGGCCATGTACAAGGATTATTAATGCAGAAGACTTAACTTTCATTAAAGGGAATGAAAGGGATCAGAGTACAAAACTCACTTTCAGGAGATAACTTGTTGATCATCGATTCCCGATCGTGTTCAAATGAGTTCAATAAGGGATTTTTATTGTTGTAGTCGGTACATAAGGCCATCTAACAGGATGTTAGGATTATTAGGTGGTTCCAAATTTTATATTCCACAATTTACAAAATAAAAAAGCCCAAAAGATGTAATAAAACCGTTCATTTTATTTATTATAT
Organism: Engystomops pustulosus; assembly: GCF_040894005.1. Taxonomy (NCBI): domain Eukaryota; kingdom Metazoa; phylum Chordata; class Amphibia; order Anura; family Leptodactylidae; genus Engystomops; species Engystomops pustulosus. Next base: position 167,242,385 of record NC_092416.1, read on the forward strand.
TACAGTAAAATACAGAGATACTGATTTGAATAACACTATTGTTTCCATTCCTGGCGAAATTAACCATATGTTTACCTAATCACAAGTGCTTCCTATTTAAACATACGTCATTCCAATTCATTAAAAAGACACAAGGTTACTGACGAGACAATTACGCAGGCCAGGCATGTATCCAGCCAACCCGATCAGCAGGTAAGGACAACATAGAAGGTGTTACGAGTTATGACACATTATTGGCTACCACGGAGTCGGTTTAACACTATTAATCCAGAGAAACACATTGTGGATCTGCTTCCATTGTGTCCAACCTCTGGAAAGATTCGACAATTGGCGGCTGCGCCTTTGTGCAACTTTGGCACCAAAATACGATTCTAGTCATAAGGTCAAAGTTGTCTATGGCTCAGGTCACATACAGTAAAGGGTTACTGGGAAGTTTCCTAGTAGTGGTATCTAGCGAGGAATCATGAATGCCCCATAATAAGTAGCAGATCTACATGGTTCTTAATCTAAGCGCTAGTCGTTGGGAGAAGTCTTCTCCTTCACATGATCATTGCTGTTATAAATTCATCCGTTTCAGTCTTGGGCTCCGACTTCACTGAAGCATCTGCCCACAAGGAACCAATGATCGAAGGACACTTGGTCCACATGTCCCGCTCAGTCATGGTTGCAGGATGGAGCGATGTAGGACCAGTCATGATCCCACAAATCAATATTATGCAGGAACGCGGATCCCAAAGTATTTCCGTAGCTGCTCCAGGAAGACGAAGGTTAAGACAGTGTGAGGGACCAGTCTGATGCCCGCTGGAACCAGACCCTGAAACCAGAAGTGAGATGGTTAGATAAATGGAATGTCCATTTCACCCAGTTTAACCAGAAATCCACTAAATCAGCACAATCACCTTATAAAAGGCCAGGGGTCCCAGCTTTGCCGTTTCCATCGCGCAGTGTGCAACCCCCTAATGTGGAAAAAGCAGAGGTTATAACAGAGTAATAAAACTTATAATGCAGCCGCCTGTACAGACACCGATCTTACCCTGTACTCCCCCTTGGAATTCATCAATCGTGTTTTTAAGACATCCAAGGGTTGACAAAGGAATGTAGCGCATCCGCCCTGCATGGGACAAAACATTAGGAGATATTACTGCCAAAGCTTCTTGGGCTACTTAGGGGGTAGGGGGGGGGGGGGGAGTATGCGACTCCAGTTCTAGTTTAGTAGGGGGTCACCGCTTTGAGAACCTGTGATCAGACAGGATATGTGGAAGAATTCCAAGGTCTGGAATTGAAATCTATGCCATGTTCAGGCTGGTGCAAGGTTCTAGTAAATTTGGCCAGCCAAATCGTCAATGTCCTGGCCCCCCTTGTACCACAGCCTGCTGCGCTTTCAAAGTAATGCATGCAGCGCAAAAAAACTAAGAGGTGATACATTGGCCTCTATACCTACAAATTCAGGGACATTACCCCTTAACGACCTGTAACATAACAGTAGGCCAGTAAGGGAGAATAGAGAGGGCCACTGACTGAGCCCTCTGCATGTTGCAGCAAACACCCATGATCAGTGCTGGCACCAATTACAGGATTTAATCCTTTTTTGTCCATTCCGGGCTGGGATCGTCAATGAGCTGCTCCCCTAACAGTCTGGAATCTTTATGAGACTACAGGACCTGTCTATTGTGAGATCTAGATCTGGTGGGTATAGTACTGCAGTATATAGTATGAGCGATCAGACCCCCTATATATCTAGAATGACACCTTTTCGCCATTTAACAACTCATGAAAACTATTTATAAAAAATGGTCTCCAAAATAGCTGCCATGAAAAAGTTTGCTTGTCCCGCACAAATGACACCACACAGCTCTGTACAGCAAAGTATGAAAAAGCGTGCACTGCCGAGTGCGAGTGCTTGGCTCCTTCAGGTGCGTGCACAGACTCATATCTATGCAGAGTGCAAGTGCAAGGCACCCTGCCCCATTAATTACTGCGCATGCGCTCTGCATACATAGGAGTCGCAATCAGTAAGGCGGCGCAGCGGTAGGTAGGGAGGGACAGCAGAGGCTATTATGTCGGGAGTAGCCTTTGCTCCCACTCCATGGAGAGGCTACTCCATGCCCTAGTAGCCTCTCCAGAAATTAGCATATTAGCTAGATAAGCTGTAGTTTAGTGTACATAGTAATTTAGCATCAGCTAAAGATAGATGGGGGTTTAGAATGTAGGTGGCAACCTACCACCAGATCTTCCTTAACAGGTAGATTTCTGATGGTGGCTTCCTTTAAGACGTTGCGAGAGAAGGGGAAAAAAAAAAAAAAAAAAAAAAACACAACAACTTACAGCAATGGAACTGGCCAAAAAGTGTGTGAAAATGTTGTCAGACAGAAAACCTGTTGTCAGGACCAACTGCTTGGCTTGGTCATAACAGGCGAGCTGCAAAACAAGAGAGAGAACAAGGAAATACAAGTCAGAGAATAGGAAATCACATGTTCTAGGGACATTGAGAAACCTAGGATGACCTTACTCCTTCCCGGCCACCAGATAACCTAACACAAAGATGGCACCGGGGCCAGTGCTGGCATCATCAGTATAGTATAGCTATTACACAGGCTGCCTGGTCCTAAAATAATCATCAGATCATTAATAGGGAACTCAATGATATCATAAGTAACGGTTAGAAAGGTCTTGGATGGTACATGTCTCGGGTCTGCAAACAGCTCGGGTCACGAAAAGCTAAAGGTGATGGACTGCCCAATGAACATTAAAAAAAAAAAAAAAGTGTCATTTCACAAAACATATGATAGGTTTGATGTTTTTTGTGAGTTCTAGGGTATGGGACCCCAAATGACCACTGCCTGGAGGTGGGAGAATCGCTCAGCGGAGCTGTGCAGCCCTCTCAGATTTCTCTTACTTTAGGGTTAGTGATGGTCACACTATACTGTAGGTCTCATGAGGTCATAAACCTCTCGCCCATCAGAAATTAGGGATTCAGCAGTGAGCTGAGCGATTCTGCCCCCTCCTTGGTACAGTTTACAATAGATATTTACTACCGTAGGTTTGAACTTCTGACATTAAAGGCGTTGTCCCAATTTATGGTTGTTATCCACTATCCACAAGACAGGGTATAACAACCCTGCAGCAGGATGGTGGTCCCATTCTTACTAAATAATGGAGCAGCATGTGTCCTGCCACTCTTTTTAATTCTACGGATGAGATTTATTAGAAGTGTCTGATAGCAGGACCAATAAGAGCTCAGCTTTCGTTTTCCCACAGCTGTTTAAGAAAATGAAAGCTGAGCCCCGATTGGTTGCCATTGGCAACTAGAACAGTTTTACCTCAGACACTTCTGAGTGCATGAGTGCATCAGCTATTGCTGAGCACAACGCTCAGGTATCTCTAGCACTCTCATAGTCATTGGATGGGAATGCTGTAAACACCCAAGGGCTGTGCTCAGCAACTTCAAATCCTCTCATAGTATTGATTGGGGCCATAGGACAAACGTTTGCCCAGCCACTCCACCAGTTAGAAAAGGACCCCTATACTTGTTATCAGTGGGGGGGGTTCCAACAGTCGGGCTCCCACCAATCAGATTCCTGTAACTAAAAGGGATACAATCACACGTGGGAAAATCCCTTTAAGGTACACTACAAAGTTTTCTGCTCATTTTGAGAGTAGCCGGTTTGGCACAACTTTAATTTATAGTAAAGTACATATATGATGTAGCAGCCTCACCTGTCCCACTGTTACTAGGGCTCCTCTGCTGGACGCCATGGTGCCCCCTGAGAAAAGCTTCCTGAAGCCCTCTAAATACACAATAACAATATGTTATCCAACACAAGGTGGGTGCAGGGAGCCTTCTGCTTCCACCATTACCACAGTACAGTTACCTTCTTTGATAACTCGGTACATGCCGTCCAGCGCATGAGCGTAACTGGGAAAAAAAAAGGGAGGTCATGAGTAAATAGAAGAGTCATAAATCACACATACTTATACCACAAAGGAGTAAAAAAAAAACTAAAAATAACACCATACTTCCACCCTATGGCCATTGGATGAACTAATAGGAAGAGCCGCACAACTCCTCCATTCACTCTCCACGTGCGATTCCTTTGGATTGAAGTCAATGGCACAACGGTAGGTTGGCTGATCTACTGTAGGTGGCCGTGGTCTACTGGGCTATATGTGCTCAATAAATCTTAAAGTAAATCTTACTTGCGTCTTAAATGTGCCGGAAGCTTCATATCATTCTGCATCCTGAGGGGGAAAAACAAACGAAAAGGAATGAAATTGTTAAAAAAAAATATATATATATAGAATTACATGAAATGTACATGTGTGCTTCCATAGACACACCCCCTTCTAACAAGCCACACCTCCTGGTTTAATGAAGCAACACAACCTATATGTGCAAGTAGACAATGAGGCGGTGACCCATACAAACAGAGGATACATTATATATATATTTTCTATATAGGCTCTTTTTGTAAGAGCGGGGTTTACCGGTTTCTACAATAGCGCTCTGCCACAAGTCCTCTCCATACTCCCTTAACCAACTTGTGACGTACACAAGTTGTTAAAGGGATAGAGCGATATATAAACACACACATGATAATAAGCTACTATGCTACTGACCTGACATTAACCATATCTGCAGGTGTCCCCACAAATCCTCCTGTAAAACCTAAAACAAAGAAATTAAAGAAAAAAAAAAACGTCAGACAGAAGCAGCCGATCCCCCCGACACGTCCCCCCTGTGATCCAGAGACAAGGCAGCTGCTGACTGTGACACTGAACATACAGAAGGATGGATAATCCCACAGGCCGGAAGCTCTATACAACATCATGGCTAATGGATACCAGGATGAGGGACGCAGCGACGTGCGTGACACTCATTATAACATAAAGCTATTATACGGTAGGAATCTGTGTCACATGGAGGCTACGAAAAGCCACTGAGAAGTTCCAGACCCCCCAAAAAAACCTCACACCATCCTTCCGGATTATAGTTCTGTAATGTAAAATGGGGTCAAAACATAAGACATGGGGGAACACAGGGGATAAATGTAAATTTGATCCCTGCCCTAAACCCACTCTCGGTACAGCTGAGTACAGTAGGGGGTTGTCCTACACCGAAATAGGCAGTAACTACTTTTCAGGACCTGAAGGCTAGAAGAAAATTCACTTTAGGATAAAAAGGTGTTAATGAGGTTGTAGCTTTATCATTATTAGCCTTCCACATAACGATCCCCATCGCTGCCAGCATGTTACATTACAATGCCACCATTATTCTGCGGGTACTCCCGGGCCGTCATAGATGAATGGCAGTAATAACAATTGGCTATTAAAGATAATTGTAACAGCATGAAGTGACAATGGTAGCAGTGTAATGCTCTGCAGTCACAGGGTTAGCAGCTTAATCTTGGTAGAAAGGACCAAAAGTCCAATGTATTCCTGGTATAACTTATCCTTGGGCATAGGGAGAAACCTGTCAATCAGCAACTGGGTAACATGAGGTCGCATTAACAGCTGTACAAGTTTTATAGACGCTTGTACAGGCAAATTTCCTCCTCTCTTCATCAGTGTGATACAATACAGGATTGGGCTGTCAGGGAGATCGCCCGATCAGGATCCTAAAGTGCCAAACAGACAGGACCTTTTTGTAGCTGCTCCGGCGCTAAAGGTCATGTGACTGGAGCTTGGTAATTCAGTATAGGCCGCTGATACTCCAGTATCAGTACCAGTATCCAGTACATGACCTTCCACTGGGCCACGAGCTGCAGCAGTGAAGGAACATGAAAAAAGGCTTCAGCTTGTGGCCTGTTTGAAGGTCATGTGACTGTAAGCTCTTGCGAGCAGGGTCCTTACAGGTCATGTGAGCGTAAGCTCTTGCGAGCAGGGTCCTTACAGGTCATGTGAGCGTAAGCTCTTGCGAGCAGGGTCCTTACAGGTCATGTGAGCGTAAGCTCTTGCGAGCAGGGTCCTTACAGGTCATGTGACCGTAAGCTCTTGCGAGCAGGGTCCTTACAGGTCATGTGACCGTAAGCTCTTGCGAGCAGGTTCCTTACAGGTCATGTGACTGTAAGCTCTTGCGAGCAGGGTCCTGGCAAATCAGACATCACAGACCCCAGAGACACGAGATACGAGAATAAAGCATCAGGGATCACACACACCCAGGTAACACGCACTGTACACCCATTTCCCTATACATTGGCTGCAGGCTCTTCCTACAAGTCAGCGCTTGCAGGTCGAGAAATGTTCCTTTAGCAAGAGGAAGCCGACAAAACAAAAACCACACCACGTCTGGTATTAAGAAGGAAAGTTAACCCTCTAGTCATCCAGCAATACAAATTTACTTATGGTTCAGAAAGTTGGAGTCTCTAATCCACATTAGGCCTTAAAGGGGTTCACTTACTTTTGTGTAAACTGTTAAGTTTCCATACATATTCATGGACAGGGGGGGCAGTATATACATCCCTTTATACTGAAGCGCTCTTCACCTGCTATTGTGTTATGATGATCCAGCTCTCCCCCAGAAGGAAGAACAGTATCTCAGTAGTGCTAACAGATTATATAGAGTATATAGATTAGTTGACTTTGCAGAGTCTATAAAATAGCGACCATACAGTATTTTCTCTATTGGTACATAAACTTGCACTGCCCTCCTACTACAGGACAGTAGTTTAGAAGGAGACTACAGCGTTTTTAAAAAGGAGCAGACCAAAACGTGACCATCAGAATCCATCCTGATAAACCAGGGACATTACTCAGAGATCCAGGCACCGGGACTGTGGTAATCTTCTTATATGTGTTATCCGTGGCCTCCTTCCTTCTAAAATCAACCTTCACAATTATGCTTAGGAGACAGAAGTTCTCTGTGTAGCATTACCAGAGACCCTCCGTGTTGAAGCTTCACAGACTGTTACACTGTCTCCCCTCAGTACTTTCTCTCTCTCTGCCTGAGGTAATCTCACAGTAGCAGAGACAGTTTCAGCACACAATGTGAAGCTGCAGCAAGGAGGGGCTCTGGCAACACCTCCACAGCCCTTCTGTCTCATTTGCAGAATTGTAGAAAATTGCTTTTAGAAGGAAGGAGGCCATGGATAACAAATGGTGCCCCTGGTTTATCATGCTGGTTTTTGTGGTAGATTTCCTTTATTGTCCTGATAAATAAGATACACCCTCTCCTGATAATCCTTGGCTATATAAGACCTGATCGTTGTCAGTAAATAATGACCGTCACCCGGGATTTACAGCTTCCTGGATAATTAGAAGATCCTTTCTATGGGATAAGGTTACTGTGGAGAGGGATTAGTATCAGTTTTATAATCCCTTCTACTTGTTCACAAACTATTGCCTGCCCTAAAGGTCATACACCTGGGGTAACCGCCCAGGCACTAGGATAGCGCAGGGATGGGATTCATCTCCCATGAGGCGACATGTTCCAAAATATCCATCCGGATTTGTAGATAGGAAATCAGCCTGGTGGTGGCGATAGTAAGAGCTGCGCTGGACCGGGGCACCTATACATTGATTTTCTATATTATAAGGACCGAACCATTGCTCCATCCGTAGAGGTGGAGGATCTTCAGTAATGTCATACAACCCCTCTGATGCCTCCACCACAACTGTGCTGTATCCAGGCCATAGAAAACATTGACTGGACTTACCCCCAACTGCCCCCAGCAGCACTTTCTGGTAGAAGGGCAGTGGCCCCTTGTTATCCTGGGCCAGACGGTCTCGCACAGTCTCATAGATGGCAAAGCGGGTGAGGGAGTAGGTGATCTGTAGGAACAGGCAGAAATGATCACGAGGAGTCAGTGTGGGTACACATGGTACAAGCGTGCAGCCGCGCATGCGCAGGAGTTGCTTACTACCAAGCAGAGGAGACCGGGGAACCTTAATGAGGTTTAACACTGATACATATAAGGTTATCACTTGGGAGGGAAAAAAAACATGTCACAATTATTAACTAAGTGGGAAATTATCGAGTAAACCTGACATGGAAAAGCACTAGGATTTACTAATCGACCGTAAACTAAACTGCAGTGACCAGTGTCAGGCGGCTGCCGGTAAAGCAAACAAGATAATAGGACACATAACAAGCAGCATAAACGCCCATAACAAGAACTGGTTCCTCCACTTTACAAATCAGAACAAACCAGGAATAATGGAGCAGATAAACGGATCCTGAGGAATATTAACAGTGTAAACTATAGGGCTTGGTTGATACAACTTTACACTGTTTATCCTAAGTTGATACAATTTGTTACATTGTTTACACCAGGAAAGGCTTCAACTATTAATGCACTTTTTTCCCCCCTGATGAACGGGAAAGATCGACTTAGCAAAATACAACCAGAATTTTAGTGGCTACCCATAACGTCTGCACGGTCCAAATTTTAATTTTCGTTAAAGGGGTTGTCTGAGACCGTCAAAAAAAAAAAAAAAAAAAAAAACCCGGAAGCCGTGCTGCATTCAAGTTTCCGGCCGCTCGAGATGGCAAGCCACGCCCACCCTTTCCTATTCCCAACGCTGTATAAGGCAGGACGAGTGGGTGTGGCCGGAGATCTCGAGCGGCTGAAAGCTCAATGTAGCGCGGCTTCATTGTGAACAAACGGGCAAGGTCCAGAGAGAAGGCAACGCAGGACTCCAGGATGCGCAGTGGAGGTAAATAAACGTTTATTTTTTTTAAGCAGCCCCTGCTCGGCCACCAATGTTTTTTTAACAGTCTCGGACAACCCCTTTAATTTTCTGGTGGTGTAAACTAAGCCAAATAATAGGAGGAGTAAAGTTAGACCATATTTTGTAATACATCAGGCACAGTTTCAGACAGTCAAGGGGTCAGCTGGGCACAACGACCCCTATTCTCTGGATAGGGGATTACTTGCTGTGTGGTTGGGGTCCTAATAGTGGGCCCCCCACCAATCATGAGGATAGGGGTCTGTATGTATTCTAAATGAATAGAGCAGCTGGTTGTAGATGTCCCTGCTGTCCTGTTTATCTCTATAGCACAGTACTAAGACATTTCCTGCAGCTCCATTAATTTGGGTTAAAACTGACGCCATTCTGTCGATCAGTGATAAATTGTTGGAAGTCCTAACCATGTGACTCTTTCTAATCAGCAATTTTTTCTCTATCCACAATCTATAGGCCACTTCCATCCACGCCAGAAGCAGAGAATGAGGTGACAGTGTGTGCGCTCAACCTACTGCTGCTTTGGGGTACGACATGGGGCACCACCACCAATCAGCAAGTTATCTATTATCCTGTGTATAGGATATAACGTGCTGTGACCGGACAACCCCTTTAATAAATGTGGAGGAAGACACGTATGCCCTTGCTTTTGTAGTTTTTTTTTTTTGTTTTTTCTGCTTTACCATTGGCACTCGGCGGATAGTTTTTGAAAGATGGCTTAAATTGGCGCAGTTTTGAGATTTCTGTGGTGAACCGGGCAGTACATAAAGGTACAACAGTAACAATGTAGTGTTTAATGTTAACACATGGCGCCGTTTGATAATCTCGCCACTCACCTGTCTGAACAGCGACGCGCTCAGTCCGTTATACAGGGCAAAGAAACCGTCGTTTTTAATCACTGTCAGGGCCATGCCCGTCATCCTCATCTTCACCTCCTGCTGAGTCTGCAGATGGACCTGCAAGGTAAAGTCACGTGAGATGGAAATCACCAGCCGCCATTATATGCTTACTACTAAAAAAAAAAAAAAAAAAAAAAAAAAAAACACAGCTCAAAGGTGACGGAAGGTCTCAAGTGCAAAACTTCTTAACTTCTTCCCACATTGCACAAGCTGCATTGCCACACACCTGCCCCCATAGGTGCAGTCACCTGACGCAAGGGCGAACGTGTGAAAATCAGAAGCAAGATGTAATCTAAGTGATGGGCGCGGTGCCATATAGTGCATTTATAATACCGCCATCTATGCTGCAGGGGAGATCTGAGGACAAATCTGAGGTCATATCTAGAATTCGGATGTGTCTCGGTGTCTGGTCACAATGACACAGCACAACGAGCACGCACATGCACACAGCTCTGCTATTCACATACACACACACTACTATACCACACACCAGACATTCATAACACTAACATTACATAGCAGAGCCCACTGTGTGATCAAATGGTCACTCTAGGGTCCTGCTGTGAGGCCGACTTCAAAATCCAAACTGAATATGGCACCTAATTTGCCCCCCCCAAATGTTCCCCACTTATCCAGAGCAGCAAAGAGGACCCTAAATTAGGTCATGGCAGTAGAGGACTTTTGACCGAAAAAAGAAGGGTTGCCCCTTTCTAAAAAGAGCGCCACATGTGTCTATAGGTTGAGTGTGGTACTGCAGCTCAGATCTAGCTGCTAGGCTGAAAACCAAAACCATACACAACCTGAGGACGGGTGTGGTGCCGTTTGTAATCATGGACAAACCCTGTGTCCTTCAAGCTGTCGTACAGGAAACAATTACCATAATCACCCAATTAAGGTACAATGTGAAATATCCTTTTCCCAATTTCCTCCATTTTGTGAAATCTCGCCCAGTGACCAATAAAACAAATCTTCTAAAGTCAAGTGAAAATGAGCAGAGAGGAGTCATATTTTGGATAAGATAAGTCAAGTGTAGAAGCTGCAGGGTGTCACTTCAGATACCCCTAACTTTGGTTCTTTAGAACCTAGACACATGATGTTGTCTGATTAAAGATAAGAATGTCATCTTTCAAATCACATGCGGCAAGTGGTTCTGTGATCTACAGAACTGGCAATATTCAGCATATCCGACTATTCCCTTAGCTGCCAGTATGCCTTATTCTGTAGCACATGGGACCACAAGACCAATGCAATCTGAAAGATGAGATTCTTATCTGTGACATGACACCAAAAGCATGTTTCTAGGTGCTTTAGAACTGAAGATATGGATGGCACTCCCCTAGCAGCCTCTAAACTTGACCCATCTCGAGCAAAACATGACTCTTCTCTGCTCATTTTCAAATGACTTTGGAGGAGATTTTTTTTTTTATAGGTAAATAGGTGAGATTTTACATAAAAGAGGGAATTCTAGAAAGAACATTTCATACCCTATGTGAGGGGGGACTGTAGTTAAATGGGGGAAAATCTGGTGACAGGTTCCCTTTACATTCTTCCTCAATTGCGGATTTGGAGGTTGCAGCTGGTCGTACAGCAATGTTGTCATGTATTACAGCCAAAGACTACCATTGTTATTGTGCAGCGATCACATAAAAGATGTATGCATGATGACTTAAGTATGTATATTACACCATATACTGGACATACCCTTTAAGACCAGTGGAAGGACACATATATATTAGTGACTCAGCTCTGCTACATCTGCACATAAAGCAAACGCGGATGTGATGCCTGTGACCCTGAACGTGCAGAACAATGACAGCACACACACGTGTGCTCACACCCCGGCACACGCATGGAGGCTGTATATATAGATATACATTACAGAGTCATTCATTGAGTGTCACTGATATGTCATCGGAGCTGCAGACTCCGGACTCGCCTCTTCCCTGTAACATCCTGGACGGACAGAGCGCACATTCATCCACGCAATTACACAGCTTAATAAGCGTCCGTTCACGCGTTACATGCAATAATCAGTATAACATGACCGTTTATGTAACCGCAAGGCAGCAGACGTGATAAGCGCTTAGGACACACACTACATATTACAGCACCATGACTGCAGGGGTTACCACCAGGATGAAGGATTGTAAACCAAGCACACTGACATACTAGTGTGTGCCCCCTCTGGTAGGATCTGAACTTCTTTAAGCCCCTTGTTTTTACAAAAAAGGCTTTTAAATGTATGCAAATGAGACTGAGGGGCTCCAAACTCTATTAACATCTATGGAGCCTGGAGCCCCTCAGGCTCATTTGCATAATTGTTTTTGCATAAAGCTTTTTTTGCTTAAAAACAAGGGCATAGGAAGCTTAAAGAAGTGCAGATCCTGCCAGAGGGGACACACAGCAGTATGTCAGTCAGTTTACAGTCCTTCATCCTGGTGGTAGATGTACATGTGACATATACAGACATATAGAGAGCAGCCGACATGTAACAGTCACAGATATGGTCAGCGGCATGTAGTATGTATATGCAATGTTAATGTATAACGTGATGTGTCATACATGTACTAATATGTATAGATAGTAATGCTGCACACATACTGTCAGAGCTGTCATACATGCAGCATACATTGTGGCACTTGTCAGAACAGCAGGCGTCATACATGTAGCATGTGTAGTAATGCTGCTCACATGTATTATTATATAGTAATGCAGCACATATATGTAGTACACATAATTATGCTACACACATGTATAGCTAGATCTGCCAAACAAGTAGCATGTGTAGTAACCCTGCACACACAAGTTCTTGCACCTGTGCCACCTGTCATATATGTAGTCTGAATAGTAATGCTGCACACATATGTTATTGCACCCGTCATATATGTAGTCTGAATAGTAATGCTGCACACATATGTTATTGCACCCGTCATATATGTAGCATGTAAACAACTGCAGCACACATGTGGCATGTATAGTAACACTACAAACATGTTACACCTGTCATACATGCAGTATGTACCAATCTGCTGCACACATGGTGTCACACAAGTAGTAAGTATAGTAATACTACACACGTTATTGCACCTTTCATACATGTAGTAGGTACCCATCTGCAGCAATCATGGTGTGTAGTGTGTATAGTAATGCAGCACACATGGTTGTCAGACATGTAGTATGGACCCATCTGCAGCACACATGGTGTCACACATGCAGTGTGTATAGTAACGCTACACACATGTTATTTATGCAGCACAGCTGTCAGGCACCCGGCCTGCGCTCACCTTGATCAGGTCCAGCGGGTGAGTGCAGCAGGCCGCCCCGCAGGACGCCAGGCCCCCGAAATACCAGCGCGATATCCTGCGCTCCGCCATCCTCCTGCCTTCTCCCCGGGACCCGGCCGCGCCGGACAGTCCAAGGGCCAGGGGCGGAGCCTGAACTGCTGCGACGGAACCAATCGGAGCGAGACGACTCCATGGCCCCGCCCACCGCGCTGCCAAACCACAGGAGGCGGCATGTTAAAGTGGCGCTGCCAAGAGGTGGGGCCCACCGGGGGACACGTGGTGCGTGCGGGGCAGAGGGCGAAGCTGGTGAAAGGTCACTGCAGGCTAAGAAGAAGCCAAAGCTCAAGACGCGTCTGTATCGTGTCCGTGTGCAGTGTATATAGCCGGGCTCTGCAGCTGTGACACTACAACTCCCAGCATTCCTTATAGACCGCATTCTATACAGTAACCAAATCAACGTCCTCGGGCTCTGTTCAGACGCGGCATGTTGAGAAATGTCTGCACCTGCCAACATCTCCATTCATATGGATGATTTTTGCAGCAGCTGCCTGAATATCTGCATGTCCTACCCACAGACATGCAAACCTCCCAATACTTAGAGGAGGGGAAGGGGGCAAGGATGCTGCAGGTTTTTAAATGGAACCTGTCATTGGGTTTATACCTAACAATCTGATGACCTGTGGCTTACAACACACACAAATCCAATATGTTTTCCACCAAAAGAAAGTCCAATTCACCTAGCGGGAAATCTACCATCACCATCCATCTTGATAGACCAGTTACACTTTGGGCGCATTCACATGATGCGTTGCGTCACGTTTTTGATGCATCCAAGCCGGACAATGCAGACTGCACACACGCAAGCGTGAAAGGGGCCTTAGTCATAGATCCAGGCACCGTGACTGTGGTAATCTTCTTATATTTGTTATCCATGGCCTTATTCCTTTTAAAATTATGCTAATGAGCCACAAGTGCTCTGGGGGTGTAACCAGAGCTCCTCTGTGCTGATGCTTTACAGACTGTTATACTGTGCATGAGCACTTCCCCCCTCCCCTGCCACTGTGAGATTACATCAGGCAGAGAGAGGGAGAAGTGCTGAGGTTGAGACAGTGTTACAGCACCAAGCGACATTTGGTAAAAACCCAGGGAACCCCTCTGCCTCATTAGCATAATGATTTTAGGAGAAAGGAGACCATGGATAACAAATATAAGAAGATTACCGCAGTCCCGGTGCCTGGATCTATGAGTAATGTCCCTGGTTTATCAGGATGGATTTTGATGGTAGACTTTCCATCCTTCTATTATGCCCCCTACCTGTACACACATTAGTTTCCCCTAATTGTTTTAATACCTATACCCAGTGATACAGACCCCTCCACATTATATAATACCCCCTGGTGTGTATGGCATGGATGAATATACCATACGGCACAGTGCAAGCCCATGTCATGTTATTGGTCTGTTCACACACAGCAGATTTTCTGTAGATGTTTCTGTAGTCGAACTTGTATTTCATAGGTCTGTTAGTGATGGGAGAACTACAAGTACCAGCACACCCTGCTTGTTTTCTTCCATCTGATCTGGGACTTGTTCTACAAGTGACTACCTCTGGCCTACATGTAATTGTACTTGTTTACTATGTACGTGCATGACCTGGGGGTTACAGAACATAATGTCCTGGGTGGTAAACAATCGTAGTGTTACCTATAGATGTTATTTTACAGCAGGCTGTACGTACGGCCTGTACGGGATGTGTATGAAGCTGAGCCCCTATAGCAGTGGTGGTGAACTTATGGCACAGGTGCCAGAGGTGGCACCCGGAGCCTTCACTGGGGGCACCCAGGGGGCACAAAGTTTGCCTGACAGGACACCAGGGCCCCACTTGCTGTCCCAGGTAGCCCAGTATGTGGCACACTTTGCGCCTAGGAATGAGTAGGTATTGGATTATCATTGGAGCTCCTGCTTCAGGGCCTGCAATTTTTCCTGTTCTGGGGGACCCTTAAGGGAAGCTACAATAATAATCCAAATTTCTCCTTTCAACTGTATTAGCATCCTCAGGACGCCAATACGATGGAAAGATGTGGCGGAGCAGTTAGCTATAAGTTACTGCTATGTTTGCACTTTGTGATAAATAAGTGGGTTTTGGTTGTATTTTGGGCACTTGGGCTCTAGAAGGTTTACCCTTGCTACATATACTGTGTTTCAATTTTATTAAAATAAACATTTTTCTTGTTTTTATCGATTTTCGCGCCTGCGTTTTCTTTGTGTCCCGGAGTCCTCTGATCTCTAGTACTGTACACTGCTCCCAGGATCTCAGCATCACGTATAGAGAAGGTGCTGTATATATAACGCGCTCTGTTCAAGGTCGCAGGATAAGGTCTTATAAGATGGTCGCTGTGTCATGTGCCTCCTCGTCCCTCCCTTGTGTGTTATTTTTGTCATCCGGTGCGTCTCATTAGTGTTTGTTAGCTGTAGACGTTTCAGTACTCCTGCAAGGGGTCAGGGAATTCCATTCATCTCAATTGCTATGACATTCATTTTGTGTATTTCATCTTTTGCTCCCTGTTATCAGCCATTTCAGGATTGGCTGTATTGTTCTTTGTTGCAATGTGATGACTTGTCAAGTCCAAAAAAAAACTTGATGCCCCATATGGATGGCAGAATCTGCTCAGGAATTATTCAGACACAGCAGAAAACACTAGACTTTTATGTGGCTATTGGTGTTCTTCTAGATTTTATTGCGTTAACATTCCGTTTTGTAAACAGCATTGCAATTAGGCAAATCTTCTCTCCTCCACTGTTGTATTGCTTTTCAAAACTCACTGGGGGTAATTTACTAAGGGCCTGAATCGCTTTTTTTCGTCCGGATTCCCGAATTTTTCCAATTTGCACCGAATTGCCCCGGTTTTTTGGCACACGCGATCGGATTGTGGCGCTTCGGCACTGGCATGCATACTACGGAAATCGGGGGCGTGGCCGTCGGAAAACCCGACGCATTTGGAAAAATCGTGGTATTTAAAAAAAAAGTGTCACTTGACACGCACTTACCTGCACCAAGAAATAGAAGGTGAACTCCAGCGGACCTCGGCGCAAGCAGCGACATCTAGAGGATGTCTAAAAACGCATGCGTTTTTTAATGCACTGCTTAAAAACGGACCAAAAACGGGTTCAAAACGCCATGTGTAACATCACCCTAAGGGTACATTCACACACAGTATGCCCGCCGTGTGAGCATACCGCCTTGTGCTGGAGAGGAGGAGGTGGCCCCTCCTCCCTCCATAGAGAATGGCCGCACGGCCGCACACACGCCAAAAGATAGAGCATGCTCTATCTTTTTGTGGTGTGCGGGCCAGATCGGTGGCACACATGTGGCACCGTATCTGCGCCGCGCCGCTATTGCCGTCTATGGGGATGTACATGCGGCTGCAAATTTGCGGCCGCATGTACGTCCCCGCAGACGGCCATGTGAATGTGCCCTAAGGCTTCTTTCACATGAACATATGCAACGCCCAGGCCGGGCCCATAGAGGGCCAGCTGCAAGGCTGTACGCATGGCAAAAAAACTTTTTTCTGGCGATACCACTCTAAAGTGACGCAGGTGGGTACTCACCGTTCCGTATTGTGCACAATGCACACCTATGGCTCGTACAGCTAGTGAATGGTCAGGTGGACGAAACCTATGCTCTATAAGATGTCTGAGGGCGCATTCACACAATGTGTCGCGTTTTGCGTTGCGTTTTTGACGCATTCCACTGCCATCAGCCTTGATTATATGCTAAGGTTACATTGCGTTTTAGCAGATGCGGTGGAAACGCAATGCAACCCTAGCATGTAATCAAGGCTGAAGCAAGTGGAATGTGTCAAAAACACAACGCGACGTGTGAATGCGCCCTGACACAAGTAATAAGGCTGGTTTGTTTAGTTCAGGAAAGAAGGTCCTCATGTAGACTCCCAGTCACAGCTCCACTTGCTGAGTCATGCTGAACTTGCCTAGATGTAAAACAAAGCATCTATGACCCCAAATTATTGGGTTCACAAATGTTATTAGCAGTCTAGATTCTTGTCTGATCACTGGTCTGAGGGCCTCACGCTTCTAGGATGGTGGTGCGGGTGCATGTGTATATCTGGGAGGCCTCTTGACAGGAAAGTCTGGGGATTTCTTTCTCTTTTTACACAAAAGCTTTTCCTGTGAGGATCTTTAGTAATATCAGACAGAAAACCCCTTTCAGACCCCATTGCACACCAACTTATGGGGGCCTGTGATATGTCTGCACAATTTACAGCCATATCTATGGCATCCAGTCACGGTGCAGTGAGCACACAGTTTCTCATCGCACCGCGACCGAGCCGGACAGAGGCCATGCAAAGTATAGGACATGTCCTATGGCTACTCCACTTTCTATGGAGAGGGAAGGGATGAGGAGAACTTCTCATGGCCGTGTGAATGAGCCCTATGTAGTATGGCGGGCACACGTCTTCACTGGGGAGAGGAGGTGGTGAGCGCCGGTCACCCCTGCCCCTCTTCATAGAGAAATATGGGGCACAGCGTACGGCACCGTGCGCCCATTGCCGTCTATGGGGGACGTATATTGCAGCCTTAGGCAGTGTGAATATAGCCTAAGGCTGTAATCACCTCAGGATACATTGTGATAGGCCAAAATTACTAGAAGTGACCAAATTACTGTAGATATCACATGTTTTGGTCTTATCATTTGCACATATATGTGGAAGGAGCTGGAGGTTCTCAGAAGATAAAAACTGTGAGTCCTCCTCTGCTTTCCTGGACATAACATTGTGATTGTGCCCTTGGAGGGTAGTAGTGGGCAGCGCTGAAATACCATCCAACTATTCAGATGTCACAGCGCCATTGTTGCCTGTGGAAATATCCCAGATGACACCAGTACAAGACTGAAAGTTCTTCTATCCTAAGGGATTGTAACTACATAGGAGATAGCAGGTAGATTGCTAGTCCCCCACCACTTACACATCATAGCTGGAAGCTGCAGCGAGGACCAACCATGGTCTGAATCTCTGCAGAACATCTGTGGCTAATCCGATATGTGGCCTATGGCCAAAGGATCTATATGGGATCTGATAGAATAGTCTATCTAGGAAATCACAGGAACTGAGGAACAAAATAGCAATGACCCCTAGACTTCTAAGGGTTTCCCATATAAACTCAGAGTTGGAATGGGGTCGTGTGAATGGGGCCTAAGAAAATATTGGCATCACTTTGCTTTGAGAGGGAATATACCTTCAAAATCAAGCATGATAAAAACTTACTCATAGATCCAGGCACCATGACTGCACTAATCTTCTTATATTTGTTATCCATGTCCACCTTCCTTCTAAAATCAACTTTGAAAATGATATTAATTCCCTGGGTTGTTACCGGAGCCCCTCCGTACTGTAGATTCAAAGGATGCTATACTTTCTAACCCTCAGCACTTCCCGGCGTAATCAGATGAAGTTTCAGCACCCATTTGGGAGGGGGAAATGCTCCGTCACAGTGAAACGCCTATGAAGCTGCAACACGGAGGAGCTCTGGTAACACCCCCCAGAGCCCTTAATTAGCAAAATTTTAAAACTTTACTTTAGAAGGAAGGTGATCATGGACAACATATATAAGAAGATGAGTGTCTGTCCCTGTTTTATCATGATGGATTTTGACGGTAGATTAATATGGAGCTGTTTACAGACAGTCCTGACACCCTGTAGCCTGCAGGCAGACTGTCTCATACGTGAGGACAAGTGGCCTTCTAGTTTACTTGGATGTCACAGGTTTTGCTGTCATTTTATTTACAGGGTACATTTCCCTCCTAGAAAAACTGGTTTATCCGAGGAAAGTGTAAATTATGCGTCTCCGGAGGGTTTTCACCTTTTATCCGTGACTCCCAGCAATGTGTTTATGACCGACTGTGAACTTAGACCAATACAATATATTAACCCTGTAAGCAATTTTGGTAATATAGAGAATATACAGAGGCCTTTTTTTTTCTTCTTTCCACTCCCGCACCTGTGTACGTAGCTGTATGGGGGCTTGTTTTCTTTGTGTAACAAATTGTACTTCCTAATGTCAGTATTTAATATTCAATTTTGTGTACTGAGAAGCTGGAATAAAATTCCACATGTGGTGAAAAGAAAAAATGCATTTGCGCCATATTCTATGTCTACAGTTTTCAATTGACACCTCCCCTTTATTCTTTGGGTCAGTACAATCACGGAAATACCAAATTTAAATAGGTAGCATTAAAAAAATTAAGAAAATTATGGGCCACATTTATCACTTTTTTGTGCGCCTAAGTGTAGTAGTTGCGCCTAAATTCTGGCGCACTGTTTTGCCAGAATTATCACAAGCTACAACCATCTGTGATAAGTATATTTTCTGCCTCTTATTAATCACTTTACTTTAACACAGTTTAGGCGCAATGTTAGATTCAGGCACTTACATGTGATCCTGCTACAAGCTCCTCTCTGCTTCTCCCACAGCCCAGAATGGAGATAACACTCACAGCAGCACCCAGGTGTGTGACACCCAGCACCCAGTGATCTCCTCAGCAGCACCCAGGTGTGTGACAACCAGCACCCAGTGACCTCCTCAGCAGGGGCTTCTCCTCGAGGGGATCCCCCAGTGCTGGTCTCCTGCTGCACCCCTGTAATTCTGCACAGTATCCTCCTCAGACACTGTGCAGAATTACATGGGGGACACTTGTTTGTAGTATCTGCAAGCTTCTGCAAACTTGTGCAAACTTCTCTTGCTCTTGCTGTGAGCTCAGGAGTTTGCAGAATATTTTGTAAATAGAAGGTGATGAACTGTAAATAGAGTCTGCAGCTCCTGTCTGTAATGTATCTAATGTATCTATTATCTGTACTAGTGTCTGGCTGAGCTCTGCTGCTAGAAATGAGCTCTTCTGCAAAGGGGCTCAGTGCTTTCTTCTCAGATAACGCCACCTTCGGGCTGGAGTGTTTTTGCACCCGTTTTTGCGCCTAAATGCAAAAGTCGCACGTGATGAATATCATTAGGCGCAGCAAAACATCTGGAATTGAACGATAGATGAGGGAAAGGTGGTTATTTTAGCTGCGCGGCTAATTTGACGTTTAATCGCAAAAATGGCGCAAAAACGGTGCGCCTAAACGAAAAGGCGCAAAAACAACAGAAAAAACAAGTGATAAATGTGGCCCCAAATAGGTAGTATTAAAAATACATAAAAAAATAGTCCTTTGGTCCAAAAAATTTTTTCTACGCTAATAACTTTTTCAAACGGCGTTATGCAAAGTTGTTTGTTTTTTTTAGATAGCGATCGGACATTTTCATTGTTCCCATTTTGAGAACTGCCTCTTTTTATTCACATTTTAATGTGCTGTGAAATGGCTGTTTGGACATTTTGTCGCCTTTTTCCGTTACAGGGTGAAACACAGGGAATTATCGTTATTATACTTTGATAAATCTGGTATTTTAAGACTAGGGGATATGTTTATGATTTTATTTGTTTACTTTTATATCAGTTCTAAGGAAGGGGGGGGGGGGATTTAACTTTTAGGTTTTTATCAACATTTTTTAAAACATGTTCATACTGATCTATAACAGTCGGCCAACTGCAGACCACGGGGCACATTTACTTACCCGTCCCGTTGACACCACCGATCCGGAATGTCCAAAGAGGATTCAGAGCTGCCGCGATTCACTTACAGTGTGCGCCCAATTTCTTGAATGTGTCAATTCCCCGCTCAGGTCCGCTGGAATTCACCATCTTCTTCCCGGTGTATGTGAGTGCTGATCTTGTGACACAATTTGAATTTTAAATCCCGCGCTCATTGTCTGACGGCCACGCCCCCCGGTTTGTGCCGCATGAAAGCCGGCGCTGATGCGCCACAATCCGATCGCCTGCGACACAATCCCCTGTGCGATTCAGCGCAGCACAGAAATAGTCGGGAAACCCAACAGAATCGCTGTAAATGTGCCCAATGTCTCATGACAAGCCCGGAGTCTCATATGGACTCCAAACTATCACTGCAATGGATGAGCCTAATGGGCTTCGGGGGGGGGGGGGGGATGGACACTTTGTGCTGTAGCTTGACAGACTATTACACTATTTAAGGAGCTTCTCTCACCCTTCTCCCTCCCCACTACCTCCCTCTCCCTTGTTTTAATCTTACTGCAGCAGAGATAATTTCAGTACATGGTGGGAGGAAGAATTGACCCTGCACAGTGTAACAGCCTTGGAAGCTGCAGCATGGAGGAGCTCTAGTAAAATCCTGAGAGCTCTTCTGGTTCATAAGCATAATTTTAAAAGTTGATTTTAGAAGGAAGGAGGCCATGGATAACAAATATAAGAAGATTACCCCAGTCACGGTGCCTGGATCTATGAGTAAGTGTCCCTGGTTTATCATGATGGATTCTGATTTTAACTCATGTGTGACCACCTCTTTAAAAACCAGAAGCCTTGCAGGCTTTCTTGTTTGGAGCACTAAGGAGTGTGTTAACACATGACCAAGACTGAAAGACAATATTTGGGCAGATTTATGAAACATATTATAAGGTAAGACAGTCTTATACTGCACAATATTTACCGTATATACTTGAGTATAAGCCAGCTTTATATCAGCACAAAAAATGGGCAGGCTAACTACAAGGGCAGGGGGGGACTGATGGCTGACTATAGGGGCAGGGGGCTGGGTGGCTATATATTAGGGGGGGGGGGTGACTAGCTATATACTGTCCTGGCTGTGACCAATGCATTTCCAACCTTGAGTCAATAGGTTTTCACAGTTTGTGGCAAAATTAGTATGTCTCGGCTTATACTCGAGTATATACGAGTCTGATGGTGGATGATAAATCTGTCATAGTTTTACACAGTCTAGTCGTATTTTGCACCTTAATCTGTTGGGTTAGCATTATTTTTGGCGCACAACCTTATTGAAGCTGGGCCACGCCCCTGTGTCATAGTAGTTGTACAAGTGCCATGAAAACTACCTACAACCCTTTATAAATGTGGTACAGACAGAACTTTGAATAAGTCTCGGAGAAGTAATTGTTGTTGGCCACTAAGCTGGGAACAGTTATGACACCAAAGCCAAACAATTTTAAGTCCCTCATTCTACAGCGAGAAAGATTATTCACAAATTGAAAACATTTTAGAATCTTCCCAGCACTGGACGCTGCCGAAAATTTACTCCAAGGTCAGATTGTGCGATGCTCAGAGAAATTGCAGAAATAACAAATCTGCACATGTTGTGGATTTCAGAAAGAAATCTGCCTGCATCTCCGGTTCTGAAGCTCACAGTACCACAAGCCTGATGTGATCTGAAAGAAATCCTTAGCTTTAGTATGACACCAGCAGACTGTTTCTAGTACTATAGAAATGAAATAGTGGCATCTAAAATGACAGTCGCCGTGCAGCCTCTAAAAGTGACTCATCTCAGGCAAAATATGACTCTTCTCGGCTCATTTTCACTTGGCTTTAGAGAAGAGATTTTATAGCTAAACGATGAGATTTGACATAGTTTTTTCTAGAATTACTTCTATTTCAGACACTACCACTAAAATCCATCCTGATAAACAAGGGACACTTACATAGATCCAGACACCATGCCTGTGGTAACCTACTTATATTTGTTATCCATGGCCTCCTTCCTCCTTAAATCATCTGTTAAAATTATGTTAATGAACCTGAGGGCTTCCCTCCTGCTCCCTCGGCACCTGTGCAGTGAGACAGTGTAACAGTCTGTAAAGCCACAAATATAACAACATTACCACAGTCACGGCGCCTGCATCTGGGAGTAATTGTCCCCGGTTTATCATGATGGATTTTGATGGTAGATTTCCGTTAATGGGGTAAGATATAGTGACTGTGTCCCTTTTAAAGGGGTTGTCCGGAGGTTCAAAAACATGGCTGCTTTCTTCCAAAAACAGCACCACACCTGACCATGGTTATTGTACCATAGCGATATAGAGATGGAGCCGAGTTGAAACACTGTGTACTAACCGTGGTCAGATGTGATACGGTTTTTGGAAGAGGGGAGCCATGTTTTTTAGCCTCCAGACAACCCCTTTAAGGCTTTACAGTAAGGTCACAGGGAGTCTGAGCTGTCTTATTGTTTTCAATATATAACAATACAGGTTCTCAATGTAAAAATTGCAAATTTTCACTATGTACCTATATAAATGATTAAAGATGAGCGGAGCCAACATTGTCCAAGGGGGCCAAATCATAGCCATGGCCTGAACACAAACCTCGGCTCCACATCCTATATACATGAGTGGGTGATGGAAGTAATAGGGAGCACTGCACAGCTGCTGGGCAGTCACACAGGAGAATCTCCTGTACTGGAGGCAGATGTTCATGGACCGCTGTGTGCAGCTTCATTACTGCTCTCCTGCACTGGATTACACCAAGACCCTAATCCAGAACAAGAAGGAACATCTGGGATTTTGTTCAACTATTTATGTTACCCGAGATGAAAATAAGGCCGCAAGTGGCTTGCGTGACCAGCAGTATACGACACTACTTCTCCCAAATCTATTGTTCTGAACATCAGTTTACCAAGACAAAACAAAATCATTTTTTCAGATAAGGAGTGATTAGCAAAGCAGATGACAAAAACTTGATGGGAGATTTTGCTTCACCTCAGCGTTTCAGGGGTACAAAATATAGCGCAGGAGGAGCTGAGCGGATTGTACACAGTGTCCTATCTGCAGGCAGCATGTTATAGAGCAGGAGGAGCTGAGCGGATTGTACACAGTGTCCTATCTGCAGGCAGCATGTTATAGAGCAGGAGGAGCTGAGCAGATTGTACATAGTGTCCTATCTGCAGGCAGCATGTTATAGAGCAGGAGGAGCTGAGCAGATTGTACACAGTGTCCTATCTGCAGGCAGCATGTTATAGAGCAGGAGGAGCTGAGCAGATTGTACATAGTGTCCTATAGTCAGGTAGAATATTATAGAGCTGGAGGAGCTGAGCAGATTGTATATACAGGCAGTCCTCGGGTTATCTACAACATAGGTTCTGTAGATTTGTTCTCAAGTTGAATTTGCATGCAAGTCGGAACTGTATACATTATAATAGTAACCCCAGCCAAAACTTTTTTCAGTCTCTGTGACAATTGGATTTTAAATATGTTGGATTGTAATAAGAACCAGGATAACAACCAGAACAAATAACTGCAGACACCTTTTGATAACGGTTACAGCTGATCATCGTAGCCTGAAACAGTAAAGTACAGTAAATTACCAACTTACAGAGGTCTGTTTGTAACTAGGGGTCGTCTGTAAGTCAGGTGTTCTTAAGTAGGGGACCAGCTGTAGTGTAATATCAGCAGGCAGCATATTATAGAGCAGGGGGAACTGAGCAGATTGTACATAATGTCACATCTGCTGGCAGCATGTTATAGAGCAGTGTCACACCTACCTCCCATAATTATAACTCTATTCTTTAACATCTTGTAGGAGAATATAGAAGGGTTATTATTACACTGTCCTCCCAGCAGGCAGAGAAATGGTAAAGTCCATAGAAGTTCATGTTGCTGGTCTCTAGATACATCATTGTTAGAATAGCTGTCAAAATCTCATCTCATACCTAAAGGCAAAGTCTCATCATTCTACTTTGTATATGTGTTGTGCTTAAAGCAACACTCTAGGAAATCACTTTCTTCTTCCCTGCACCCCTTACCTAACTACAATCAGTGAAGGTCTCAGCACCCAGATACCCCAATGAACAAAACCAGCATGTCACGGTGACACATGAAAGGTACCAAGTCCAACTTTGATGCATCGATGTAGCGGAGACATGAAAGCAGCAATGCAAGGATGGAAAAAGGGAGCAGCCTGAAGGTAAGAGTTTAATGTATAAAACAAGATTAGATAATGACCAGGAGACAAGTGATTTGCAGTGAAGTGCTTTACAGGTCGATGTACACGGAGGGGAGTGGACCCCACCAGACTATACAGTGGTGCTGTTCCCTTCATTGGAGACCTTACAGCAGCACTCCCTTAATTTCAGGCGGCGGGCACAAGACGACACGTTTTGTTGATGTCCTTGGCCGGCCACGTCGGAGGGGGGTCTCTGGAGTTAGGGGTCCGGAGGAGGTAAACCCCAAATAATGACCCATTGTAACTGTCTTATAGAGTCCAAGTCCTTCACTCCAGCACAACCTTCCCTCCCGCAGCCTCCAGAGCCGCCTTTATCTTCTCCGCTTCCTCTTTGGCCACGTTTGCTCGGATTTCCTGCGGAAGAGCCTCCACCATCTTCTTGGCCTGTTACGAAAAAATGAAATCGATACTGAAACTTTGATCTAAATAGTTCAGGTAAGTGATCAGTATCTACAGCTCACATGTAACCCAAGAGCAGGGTGTGAAATGTACTGACCCATCAATAGATTACATAGCCCATTAGTGCAATAACTTCACAGGCTGGGGACTTACCTGCACTAGGTTGACGCCCTGCACGCAGTTCTTCACCTCCTTGATGAGCTTGACCTTATCCGCGGCGTTCACCTCCGTCAGTTTTACAGTAAAGTGAGTCTTCTCTTTCTTCGCCGGAGCGGCTTCTTCTTCTGCGGCCTAGTAACCCCCAGAGAATATTCAGAATATTTATATCTTTTCCCGTCATATGAATCATCGATTCTTAATCTATTCATCAATATATTGTTACCTGCGCAGGCGCTGGGGCTCCGGCTGCACCCGGCATCATCGCACCCATTGGCATCATAGCCACATCCTGGATGTTCAGTGTTTTCTAGAGGAGATGGATACAAGGTTATAATGCTGTACGTATGCCAGTAATCATAGATTATAATAGATATAACAGATGTTACAGGGGCAGGACAGTAAAAGGATCTAGAAATTTCTGTATAGAAATACTGTCTATAGAAGAGGGGGTGCAGTGTGCGAATAGTCAGTACTGGGGGTAATGAAAACCATCCACAGTGCAGCTCTGGTAGAGACTAGAGCATAATCCTTGACTAGATCCTTATATATTATTATATGAAGGTTGCATGGGGTCTGACTGATCGTTAGTAAGGTGGCCCACCCATATATGGAAAGCTGGGTGCTCACTTTTTGTGGGACTGCAGGTGATATCCAAGTGCTGGATAAAGAATGATGGAATGACGACTTGTGAGCAACTAGGCCGCTCCATTCATTTTGGGTCATATTCACATGCAGCATTTTCCAACACAGCGAAGAGGAGCCTCTTACCATTGCAGAGGCATCAAGACCTAAAAACTCATGATCTGGAAAAACCGATCCAAAACACTTGGGTCTTTCGCCATCACAAGTGTTTAGGTCTTAAAGGGGTTGTCCGAGACAAAGTTATTTATCCTGTTTGTTCTATTCTATTTCGAAGCACAATTGACATGCTGCATGTGAACATGGCCTAAGGGCAGAAGCGTCCTCCTGTTCTTCTGATCAGTTAAGGTCCCAGCAGTCAGATCCTTTACCGATCAGCAAGTTATCAGACGCTTCCCACATTTCTTTATTTTATTTTCAAAGTTCAAAAAAGAAAAAAACAGAAATATTTAGTCTACGTGAATGGAATCAGTCTGATCGTTGGGACTCAGAAATCTTGAGTCACAGTGACCTCTACAGGTTATTTCTAGTACTGCACTACTTGGGAGGACCTATCTATTGTTACTGTAAGAAATTAGGCAGCAAATCAGTGGCAAATGTGTAACGTGCAGATTTTTTTTTTAAGTGTCTGCAACATATGGACAAATCTTAAAAACTCATAGCGATTACCAAATGAGTAAATAAATCAAGCAGCAGCGAGCCCACGAGACAGTCACTACATTTAGATGGAATTAACCCTGCCCCTTGATCGGGAACGGTCTCATTAGTAGGACCAATACCAATCTACATCTTACCCCCTAATCCTACAGCCTCTCAGTGTGTGTTCACATGTGATGTCTGCACCGAGTTTACAAATACAACGCAAACACCCAGGGCAGGGCTTGGTCCGAACGCACCTGCACTTCCAATGTAACGCATGTGATTGGTAACCAGCACCCAGTGGTTTTCACGTACACAATGCAAAACGCCAATGCTTGCTGCCCATCGTATGCATTTTACTGGAAACACAGATGTGATTGGGCCAACCCCTGCTCCTGGCTTTTTGAATTGCGTTTACAAACACAATCCAAACGCCACATGTAAACGCACCCTTAACCACCATGAAGGTAGCGGACTAGATGCACCAATAGATGTTCTCCAGTTGCACTGATCAACATGGTTCCTTCAAGTCACAGACAGGAAAAAAAAAGCTCTACATTTTGAGGATTTACCAAAAATCTTCAATATTTTGTTTTTTGAAATGCATGAACCCCCTTTGGTTTAACCCTCTTCCTGATATGTTGAAATGCACATGCCCCCTACAGATAGCACGTGAATCGCCATCAAACAGCTATAGCTCTTGAAAGGTGTAAGTCTAAAAGGAATTATCTCTTCTTTAAAATTGCATCAGGATTGTGTTTGCAAGTGTCATAGAACCGGGATATTTACTGTTAAAGTTGCAGTCTAGATGCGATTTTTATTTTACAGTGGTTATCTCCAGTTCTAGGGCACCTAAAAACACAATCCTCTTTAAAACTACACCAAAACTGTTTTTTTTTAAGGGGCCTTGGTTCAGAAGAAGTTAGAAGAGTGCACCCACCTGCAGCCTAGCAGCATGGAGGAGGAGGGAGCTGCAGGAAGACTGACCTTATATATACACACATTAAGCCACTTTTGTTGTTACACATCTCCTACCAGACTTCAGGTAGTAAATCCCTTCCATCAGTGATTTCCCTCTGAAGCAGTTTTGCCTTATAGACATATACAGATGGGTGCCCTCTTCCAGGCTTCAGTGATTTCTCATCAATGTCTTACTGAACCATTCTTTTCAATGGGCTTTTTAACACTTCAGTTTTTTCCCGCTGATCAGTGGACATTGTAGAACCTGTTTTTTTGGTTGTTCACTGAACACATTGCATCAGTGGGTAAAAACTGAAGTGTGAAAAGACCCAGTGCAAAGAATGGTCCAGTAAGAGATCAGTGACAAAGCACTGAGCCAGAAAAAGAAAACCAATCAATGTGTTCCTAAGCCAAAATGGTTCAGTGAGAAATCAAGTCCACCCTTGACTGCATTCACACAGCCATATAAGGGACACTGCACCGTTCCATAGCCGGGAGAAAGATAGGACATGTCCCATCTTTCCCCGGAATACAGAGCTGTGCGCCAAACATCACTATGGAGAGGGGCGGGGGTGAGCGGTGCTCTGCAATCTCCAGTACAACCTGACTTCTTCTACGAATAGGAGACAGAGCTAACAGCTGGAAGCACATACACCTGCTGTGTCTACATCTGAACCTTGGAGGGGGATTTTACAAAATATGATAAGTTTTTTGCCCAATTTTACCTCTTATTAAAATACTTAAGTCGTTAAAATGACGAAACTCGTGTAATTTATTTGACCTTTTTTAGTCATTTTGTCTGTGAATTTGATAAACAAAGAAAGACACTTTATAAGAAGCATCTTATCAAGGAAAAATGTATATCTTTGGAACTGCTTTATGTAGCACACACCACGCTGCACAGAGTTGCCAAATCAGTCCCTGTCCCCAACAGGGCTCACAATCTAATCAACCTTCCAGTATGTTTTGGAGCGTGGGAGGAAACCCGTGCTAAAACACAGAGAACATACAAACTCTTTGCAGATGTTGACCTGGGTGAGACTTGAATCCAGGTCCCCAGCGCTGCAAGACTGTAGTGCTAACCCCCCAGCCACTGTGCATATTGTCATAAGAACTGCATCAAGTTGGCCACATAGATCAACAAACTTTAGATATCTTATCATAATCTATTACCTCATCCCTTGTCCTCATGACAGACTGTAGTTTTTTTTTTCTACTCTAATCCGTTTATGTGACTAGTAGCCATCTCTGCACTCACAGCAGTCAGAAAATGGAGCGGCAGGACACGACTGTTCTATCGCTCTTAAAATTAGTGAGAACGGGATCCCCTTTGTCCAGATCGTGGGGCATCCTAGTAATCAGATCCCTTTACAATGCCCTATCCTGTGCCCTAACTTAGAACAGCCCCTCTAATAAGATCAGCTGGTCTCCGAGGATACCAGAATAATACAGCACCATTCTCTGTGTAGTGGTCAGACTAGGTAACTGCAGATCAGCGGTTATACATATTAATAAGAGAAGCTGCAATGACCCAGTTAAGCCACTACACGGAGAACAGACAGGGCCCTAGTGGTTACATGTAGTGATGTACAAGATCTCGTCATACGCAGCAGCCAAGTCCATTCCGCTATATAACAGGTCACTTAACCCTTTTCTGTATAGTGCATAGTGCAGTGATATGTTGGGGCAGGCATGTACTTACCTTGAGCAGTTCATTGAGATCGGAGACTTCCAGTAGAGTGAGGTTTGCTATTTGGTCTACCAGTTGTTGTATTTTTGGAGGGTAAACTTTAGGCACGTTGTCCAAAGGCGGGCTGGCCAGGGGTTCATTGTGAAGAGCGCTGGACGTGCGTAGATACCTCACTGCGGACAACTCTAACCTGCACAACAAGAACCAGAAAACTGAAGAGGATAACAGTATATTACACTATGGTTTACACATATTTTGGCAAACAAAAATTGGGGTCCCACCATAACATCTTTTTGGCTAGTGCCTGTACACAGTGGGGCCCGGTAACGCGTATGACAGGCTGGGGCTCAGTTCCATTTAAATCTATAAGACAGAGCTGCAATAACTTCTCAGCCATCAGCAGAATAGATAATGGACTCATTGCCCAAGAGAAGACTAATCTGAAGAACAGGGGGTGGGGGTTCGGGTGTCATGTCATTCCCGTTTGGACGCAGCCATGGTTACACATACGGCTGCGTTTGAAGTCCATAGCACTGGCAGAAATGACGCCATAGCGCCCATTGTGGCTGCTATGAGGCCCGGCCGCTCAGCCAATGACAATAGTTTACTGCACTACAATTGCTAGGATGTCCCATCAGTTCTAATTGCAGCCCTGCTGTCCTGTTCTGTTCAATTAGTCTTAACCAATAGATTGTAGGATTAATTCATCAAACTTCAATGGGACATCCAGGATCTGCTTGTCCTCTAATTCATGACTGAAGTCCCATATAAACCCAATGAAACACAGGAAGAACTTGTTCTCGGTTCTACTGACTTGTATAGAACTTTCCAGACACCACAGAGGACAAGCCCAACCGAGGAGTCCCTGGTAACACACGCACGTCCCTCTGTTCTGTCCATCATAGAGCAATGTGCTTCTCAAACATCTAAATTAATGTCCAGTAAAATATCCCCTTTAAGCAAAAAAATTTGCAGCCCCAGCACTTCCTATAGCTGATGGATTTGCCCCAGTTGTATCCACTCAGGTAATGTGACATTTTAAAGGGAGTTTCCCCAGTAACAGAACATTTCCCCATCTAAGGCCCTTTCACACCAACGTTTTGTTTCCCGGTTGTATGTTACCGATACTGTATGGCTGTGCCACCCTCCGGCGAGGGTACATGGGTGTGAAAGAGGCCCAAGGAGGAGGAGAGAAACGTGTAATCACTGGGATGTCCCATCACTGGAAATCCAAAAAACCTGAAGAAATGAGGGTCCCCAGGTCTCCTGTGTTGCACAGAGGAAGGATCACCTCTATTCACTATATGACTGATGGAGATGCCAGAAGTCAGCGCTCCAATCTGTAGTGTCGGAGGTCACACACACATAGGGGGATCTGGTTATAGGACCTCCAGTGATCATCCCCAAGGTTGTGGATAAGGGATAAGTGTTATAAGATTCGGTAAAATACCTTCCTCGCTGTACACTAGAAACGCCGGACTGTGCTGGAGGCGGTCCACCGTATTCATGAGGGGACGGGATTATGGAGGGTGACTGCCGGATGACGCACGGCAGTCACCGCTGGTCAATGGACCATCACGGTCCGGTGTTTCTAGTGTCCAGCGCGGCAGTGTCTGCTAGCACTAGCAGTGTAACATTGCTGCGTCTGTTTTAGCACTAGTAAGCAGCTCCTAGTGCCGTGTTTATAGGTGACAGGTCCTCTTTAAAGGGAACTTCATCACATTTTCACAAATACAGCTAGTGGCAAGTTCCCATAGAGCCCTAGTAACTAACTGACACCCTTCTTTTAGCTAAAAATGGGTTACCTTGCATCCCCATATATTCAACTTTATAATTTTACCTGGTATCCAGAGATAGCCTGTCAAGGTTGGCGTGACACCAGCAACTTACCCCCATGCTTTCTCAGCATGCAGCAGTAATGGCATGTGACCAGGGTGGCATCATCACAGGTTCTTTAGCTTCCTAACAAACTGTACACATGCATATATCTGATCACATGAAGTCACAGTAGCCTCCATGGAAAGGATTAGATGTACATGCAGTGATTTTATGGTGCACAGTTTACTAATGTTAGGAGGCTAAAGGACCTGAGATGATCTCACCCTGGTCAGATGACATTAGGGCACGCCCCCAACTCACTCTGCCAGTATCATCCTCACTACTGCCCGAGTAAGATGCTATAAATGACGCATGGCAGTTGTCAGGATAGCACTACCAACCTCTAAACAAAGAGGCTCAGCAGCAGCAGCGCCGGATCACCCGGGGGAAATTATGAAATTACCCATCATATTATATTGATACAGGACATCCCCTTAAGTACAACCATGTCACACAGCAGCAAAGGCTGAGCCCTCTTTGGAGCCGGGTAGGACTTGGATGTGTTATACAATGGAGCCGCAGTGTGATGCACATGTGACCATAATCCAAGATTCTCCAAATCTGCCATAGGACACATGAATCCCTCTGCCCCTCTTCCTGTCAGAGTGTGATGCCCCAGGTGTGGTACTCCTGACCCCATTCATTCTCCATATTGTGATGGACCCACTCTGTTACCTGCAGCAACAGGAGGCGCCCTGCAGTATACAGCAGCCAACCCACTATACACAGCAGGCCCTCACTATGACCTGCACCCACTATACACAGCAGGCCCCCACTATGACCTGCACCCACACTACACACAGCAGGCCCCCACATGACCTGCACCCACACTACACACAGTAGCCCCCCTATGACCTGCACCCACACTATACACAGCAGGCCCCCACATGACCTGCACCCACACTATACACAGTAGCCCCCCTATGACCTGCACCCACACTATACACAGTAGCCCCCCTATGACCGGCACCCACACTATACACAGTAGCCCCCCTATGACCGGCACCCACACTATACACAGTAGCCCCCCTATGACCTGCACCCACACTATACACAGTAGCCCCCCTATGACCTGCACCCACACTATAAACAGTAGCCCCCCTATGACCTGCACCCACACTATACACAGTAGCCCCCCTATGACCTGCACCCACACTATACACAGTAGCCCCCCTATGACCTGCACCCACACTATACACAGTAGCCCCCCTATGACCTGCACCCACACTATACACAGTAGCCCCCCTATGACCTGCACCCACACTATACACAGTAGCCCCCTATGACCTGCACCCACACTATACACAGTAGCCCCCTATGACCTGCACCCACACTATACACAGTAGCCCCCTATGACCTGCACCCACACTATACACACCAGCCCCCCTACTATGACCTGCACCCACACTATATACACCAGCCCCCCTACTATGACCTGCACCCACACTATATACACTAGCCCCCTACTATGACCTGCACCCACACTATATACACCAGCCCCCCTACTATGACCTGCACCCACACTATATACAGCAGCCCCCCTACTATCCACTGCACTATACACAGCAGCCCCCCCTACTGTGCCCTACACTATACACAGCAGCCCCCCTACTATCCCCTGCACTATACACAGCAGCCCCCCTACTATCCCCTGCACTATACACAGCAGCGCCCCTACAATCCCCTGCACTATACACAGCAGCGCCCCTACAATCCCCTGCACTATACACAGCAGCCCCCCTACTATCCCCTGCACTATACACAGCAGCGCCCCTCCTATCCCCTGCACTATACACAGTAGCCCCCCTCCTATCCCCTGCACTATACACAGCAGCCCCCCTTACTATCCCCTGCACTATACACAGCAGCCCCCCTTACTATCCCCTACACTATACACAGCAGCCCCCCTTACTATCCCCTGCACTATACACAGCAGCCCCCCTCCTATCCCCTGCACTATACACAGCAGCCCCCCTCCTATCCCCTGCACTATACACAGCAGCCCCCCTCCTATCCCCTGCACTATACACAGCAGCCCCCCTCCTATCCCCTGCACTATACACAGCAGCCCCCCTTACTATCCCCTACACTATACACAGCAGCCCCCCTTACTATCCCCTGCACTATACACAGCAGCCCCCCTCCAATCCCCTGCACTATACACAGCAGCGCCCCTACAATCCCCTGCACTATACACAGCAGCCCCCCTCCTATCCCCTGCACTATACACAGCAGCCCCCCCCCTACTCTCCCCTGCACTATACACAGCAGCCCCCCCCTACTCTCCCCTGCACTATACACAGCAGCCCCCCCCCCTACTCTCCCCTGCACTATACACAGCAGCCCCCCTACTCTCCCCTGCACTATACACAGCAGCCCCCCTCCTATCCCCTGCACTATACACCAGCCCCCCTCCTATCCCCTGCACTATACACCAGCCCCCCTCCTATCCCCTGCACTATACACAGCAGCCCCCCTACTATCCCCTGCACTATACACAGCAGCCCCCCTACTATCCCCTGCACTATACACAGCAGCCCCCCTCCTATCCCCTGCACTATACACAGCAGCCCCCCTCCTATCCCCTGCACTATACACAGCAGCCCCCCTACTATCCCCTGCACTATACACAGCAGCCCCCCTACTATCCCCTGCACTATACACAGCAGCTTCCCCCCCCTACTATCTCCTGCACTATACACAGCAGCCCCCCTACTATCTCCTGCACTATACACAGCAGCCCCCCTCCTATCCCCTGCACTATACACAGCAGCCCCCCCTACTATCCCCTGCACTATACACAGCAGCCCCCCTACTATCCCCTGCCCTATACACAGCAGCCCCCCTACTATCCCCTACCCTATACACAGCAGCCCCCCTACTATCCCCTGCACTATACACAGCAGCCCCCCTCCTATCCCCTGCACTATACACAGCAGCCCCCGCCATTACCTGCACCGGGAGGAGGCGCTCCGCAGTCTCCAGCAGCAGCGGGCGGCGGGTAACATGACTAAAAGCGGGAGACAGACGACGAGGACACCACGGCTGCACGCTGCTGTCACCGGCTGTAACACATGGAGTCCTCCACACTGTGACCTACCCAGGATGCACCGCGCGGCCGCTCACCGCAAAACTTTATTGCTCGCGGCGTCGTGAACATTGGACGTCACAGCTCTGAGGTCTGGTACAGAAGTAGAGGGGACGGGAGGAAGCACGTGCTGGGCGAACGGGTGTAACATCCCCTATAGGACATAGATGTTAATTCCAGGCCTAAGATTCATGGGGTTTTATTATAGTTTTATTTTACACAGTTCTGTACATCAGCGCCTACAGAACCTGATCTATAGAAGGCTCCTAGGGGGAGGTAGAGACTCCAGAAAATTCCACATACAATGTTACTTCTGCATAATATAGACAAAATGCGGCCTTATTAGGGTGAAGACACACGTGGCGTTTTTGGGCCGTTTTTAATTGCGTTTTCAGTGGAAAATGCATGCGTTTTTGACAGGTTTGACCAATTATCTTAATTCAAACCGCATGCGTTTTTTTCCGATCTGAAAACGCTCTACTAAAAATGGCCTAAAAACGCCACATGTGTCTTCACCCTTAGGCCGGCGCCACATGTGGCGCTTTGTCTGCGCTTGCAAACGCAAAGCCGCGCCCACCGGGGCGGGCCTCGGCCCCATCGCATCGGCGTTTCTATGGAAGCGCAGACAAAGCGCCACGTGTGGCGCCGGCCTTAAGGTCGGGGAAGCCATATTGTTCTGACGCTGCCGTGAGCTGCTCTCTGCCTCCATCCCCCACCCCTGCATTCCAGGATGAGCTCACACAGAGACTTCCTGCCGGCAAGCAACACTTACATTGTGAGCAGAGTAAAGCTACAGACAAATAAGATCTTTATCCAGTAGTGATGAGAATTACGGCTCTAATTAGTGATCTGGCTCTTTAGGCTCCACTTTTAAGAAGAGCCGGCTCTTCGGGCTCCTGAACAGCTCTCTAAATATATAAGGCCCCTTCCACACTAGCGTTTTTCACGCGCGAGTTCTGCGCGTGCTTTTGACGCGCAGAACTTGCATTGCACTCTGTCCCATTGTTTCCAATGGGTCTTTCCTCATTTGCGTTGTTTTGCACGCGCGTGCTTGCGTTTGTTTTGACGCGCGTCAAAATCGCAGCATGCTCTACTTTTGCGTTTCCCGCGCGTTTTTCCCGCCCCATTCAAGTCTATGGAGATGCATCAAAAATGCATTGCACTCGCAAGCATTGCGAGTGCAATGCGTTTTAAATGTATGGGTTGCTAGGTGACATGAATAATTCCCCTGCTCGAGATCGAGCATTTAATTAAAGAAACACAGTGAAGAACAGTGAAGAATAGAATAAAAACAGTGAACACAGTGAACACAGGATCATTTAAGTGAAAAACACAGTGAAGAACACAGTGAAGAATAGATTAGATGTTCGGCACATCTGCTTACTTGTCGGGAGATACGCGCGGAACGGTGCGAACAAAATAGCATGTGAAGAACAATATATATTCTTGTCGGGAGATAATATACGCGCGGAACAGTGAAGAATAGATTGCAGATGTTTGCATACATCAGAAGACATTCTTTTTCAATTAAATAAAACATTTTATTCCCGAACCATGGTCCCTTTGAAAAAGTCCCATTGACTTAAAAAACGCGCGTGAAAAACGCAAAAAAACGCGAACAACACACGCGTGAAAAACGCAAAAACGCTAATGACTCCAAGGAAAAATGGAACAAAAACGCAGCCAAAAACGTCAGTTTTTCACGCATTGCACCCTGATGTGAAATGCAACGCTAGTATGGAAGGGGCCTAAGAGGGAGCCCCGTTAATCACCACACACCACTCCACTTTTAACCCGATTGCATTGGGTTAAAGGGGGCATAGTGAGCCAGTTGGGGCGGGGTTACGTGAGCCATCGGCCGTAATTCATGAACAAGAGCCGGCTCGTTTAAAGGACACCTGTCATCAGGTTTCTGTCACTAGTCCTGTCACTAATACCTGTTGGAGCAGCTCACAAGGATCCCATCCCAGCCTTTATCTAGTTATTTCATACATTAATCATTGTAAAATCATCTTTTCTTTATTATGTAAATGAGGTTGGTCACATGGTCAGAGGCAGTGATGTCACCCGTGTTACTCCTCCCTGCTCCTCCCCCTGCTCATGTCTGTGTGTAATGTATAGTAAAGCATTGCTAGTGTCTGTGCTGCATCTGCTGACATGCTGCACCCTCCTAATACACATGTAGAGACACAGACATCAGCCAGACAGGTACCTGACATGTTCTTCTATAACATGGCTGCCTGGAGCTGTTGTATCTCTCCTATACATACACAGGCAGCAGAGGGCGTGGCCGCCAGCAAGCACATGGAGTAACCATTACTGCATTATACAGGCTGTTAGTCATGCACTGGGGGTGTGGCTGTGCCTCCCACTCATGAATAAGCTGGACAGCTTGAATATGCTAATGAATCATTGGACATTTCACAGGTCATTTGCATACAGCTTTAGGACCTCATTGCTTAAGTTTACAGGCATGTAGAGGGACAATGAAGGGATAGAGGCAATGCTCTCTAATGGCAGTTTATGAAAATCTATTTCGATTAGGGGGCTATTTTTAAGAAGAGCTGAGAATGTTATATGCATCTCATGATCCCTCTATTTCTATGTGTCAGATACAAATACAATGTTCAGAAGATAAATGAAAGTGTATATAAACCTTGTACCCTGATAATCTAAGCACATTGTCAGCACACAGCATCTCATAGCACAGAGGAATCATGAAGTGTCTGCTGAGGCTGGTGCCACACGTACCGCTTTGTCTGCGTTTAAAAACCGCAGACACAGCCACACCCACCGGGTCCCTGTGTCCCCGCTCACACTCAGGAATCTTACATTGACCATCACTGAGTGATAGTTTTATTGGTGTTTATCTCCTAAGTCAAATTGTAAAGTAAGGTGTTCAAATAATCTTTATTGTGTAAACATCACTAGGGGATTGAAATTTGCGAATTTTCTTTCATGGGCAAATCCCTTTAAGTGCCATAATAAAGGATAGTATTTGATGACACACCTCCAATTTCTTCACCAATGACGTCGTCTGCTTCGGTTCGTTGTCCTGCTGGAACTCTACGTTATCCTTTTCATATCCGTAGCACTTGAGTGTTTGTAAGATACTTACATATAGCTCAACACTGAGGGCGCGTTCACACGTTGCGCTTTGGTTGCGTTTTAAAACGCATTACAACAGCTGAGATTAGGTGATTTGCCTAATTACATTACTCTTAACGTATGCGTTTACAAAACGCATGCGTTAACACATTGTTAATGCATGCGTTTTGTTAACAGTGTTAACACATGTAAATTGTAATGTAATTAGGCAAATCCTCTCTCCTCAGCTGTTGTAATGTGTTTTAAAATGCAATGAAAACGCAACCAAAGTGCAACGCGTGAACGCACCCCTCAGGGTGCGTCCACATTTAGTTTTTCAGATGCAGTTTTCGATTTAAAAACAAGGAGTGGATAGAAAAAGAAGAGGAGGAGCAGCTTCTCTCCGTGATATGTTCTCATCCATTATAATCCACACCTGCTTTTGGCTTCAAAAACTGCATCTGAAAAACTGAACGTGTGAACGCAGCCTGAGACTAACCATCGATCCTTGTTAAGTATCCATCTCCTTTTGCTGTGAAACCACCCCATACGATCAGGCTTCCCCCACCCAACTTATTATTTTCTTAAATCTTTTGTTCCATTGGCCCCCTTTATCTTTTATTCTTCCAAACCCATTTGCACCAATCAGAGCCCAGTCTATTCACTTTCTTCTCATCGCTCCAAATCACCCGTTTCCAATCTCTACTGGCCACTTTTTAAACTTTTTGGTAAACTCAAGGTGACACTTCTTATGTTGAGGGTCACCACCTTTATTCAGGCCACCATTCTGGACTTATGTAATGTACTCAATATGCAGCTCGCGTGGCTGCCACGGATCTCACAATAGTTAAACATACAAGTCTTGCCTAGTTTGTTGCACTAAGGGTGATGGCACACATGGCGATTTGAACACGTTTTTGGCCTGTTTTTAAGCAGTCCGTCAAAAAACGCATGCATTTTTGCCCAGTTTCAATTAAGATAATTGGTCAAACCTGTCAAAAACGCATGCGTTTTTTGACGGGCTGCTTAAAAACGGACCAAAAACGCATATAAACCCCATCACCCTAAAATTCATAGGGGGAGATTTATCGAGCTGCCTACGAGTAAGAATGTGTTTAGTTGCCTATGGCAAACCAATCACAGCTCAGCTTTCATTTTACCAGTGCTCATCAATATTTTAAAGCAGAGCTGTAATTGGTTGCCATGGCTAAGCACATTCTTACTCTTCGGCAACTTGATAATTCTCCCCCATAGACATTTCGACATTGTTAATATTCTGCCTGTATGGACTTCATTTCATATTCTTCCAGCTGGCATGGCCTCATAATGCAGTTTGGCTATCAACGAGTTGGGTGATGCCGTTTCTCTTTTCTTTGGAAATCTTCATGGCTGCTCCTTTATTCCCAGTAACCTTTTTCTTGGGAATCGGACTTGTAGTCTCACATCCATAGCTTTAGAGAATAGTGAGCGTGAAAGTCTATAGTTCTAAACAACATTATCCATTTGAAAGCCGGCGTATCCACCTCAAATTTTGGTTTAGTAACCGACTCCACTTATCCGGCTCACTTAAAGATCACATATGATGATTGTAATAGACCTGCACCCTCTTATAAAGCAGGATAAACAGTGGAGCAGGGATCTCTTCCCCATTTTTGTCCTGAGGATGGGATATACTGCCCTGTAGTAGGGTAGCACCCATAGTCCAAGAGCTAGGAGTTGTGCTAGCTATTGTTATTCTAATTTGTGCTATGTACCGCCAGTGTAAGTACCTCATAGTGAGGATTATCTGTGATTTTAACTGCTGTGTTCCTTTATGCACTAAGTGGAACTGTTCTTAGTGAATAAAGAAATGGCACACTTACAAAGAAAAAAGACTTGTAAAAAAATAAATATGTAAAATATCTGTACATAAAGTTCCATCAAAACTGGAAATCCCTTGGCCGGGTTCCCTTCAGAAATCTCTTTGCGGGTACATGTAATGCAGTGAGAACAGTCCAAGTTACATACATTTTTATTGTCACTAAACCAATAGATTACTACAAGCAAGAATTCTGCGGTGCTCGCCCGCACCTTCACAGTGTACAAGCACGAAAAGCAGCAAAACACATGGGGACACCTGGAATGGTACATCACCCCCGAGAACCTACCTGTGCCCATAGTGAGACCCTCCGCTGCCCTGTACATGTAGGAACACACATTTCTCATATGCAATTAAATAGCCCAAACTCACAACCAACAGCGAATGATGGGTGCATAGGGGCGATAACATCAGCTCTGGATCTTCGATCTAGGGAGGGTTTGGGAAGCCGAAGTATAAATTTTAATGGTCCACACTTATCACCTAGGCGTGTCAACATTTTAACTATTGGAGGTGTCAAAATTGCTTAAACCATAATTAACACAAGAAAAATCAATGTTCACTGCTCAATTTATTTATTTTTTGAGGTGGGGGGGCTAAAAGACTGCTATGTAGTAATCACATTGCTATGTTTCTTTTTAAAAGATTTTAGATTATTTTGGATTTGAAAAGGTCAAAATTTCACTTCAGCAGCCAACATGTATTCCAATATATAGCATCCCAATACACTGCATGCTGCAGAATGCCATTCATTACTAGATACATCCGTGTGTTCTTCAGCCCCACCTTCTCTGCTCTCCTCAGAGCCCATTGGCTACATTACAATGGATCTGATCTGACGTTCTATAGGAGAGTAGCTGGAAAGAAATCCTTCTATGGAATTCTGCAGCTTCCTATGTAATGGATTACATATATATAACCTGTATATAATGTGTTAGAATTGAGAGTTTAGGCTTTTTTCTTAAAAGTAAAAATTTCCAATAGTCAATGTTCCCCATAGTACAGGCACAGTATGAGATAGAAGACGTGTAGGAATGTCTTCTGTATTTGCACCGGAGAAGCACCTTATTAAAGGGGTTTAAAATGTATCCCCACAGGATAAGGGATAACTTGCTTAATAGAAAGGTCCAAATACAGGAACCCAAACAGATCTTAAAAACTGGGGTCCTATTCCCACTATGTGAATAGTGCATGTTGACCCTGTGGCTCCATTCTATGTCTATGGGACTTCAGAGTGCGGCACGCAGCTGTCTCCAGCTGTCCTAAAGAGAATGAATATGATGGTAGACCTCTACCTCACAATCTGAGCAGATGGAGAACCCCTTTAAGGAAAGATTTATTCAATTATTATTAGACATAATTATTTAAAGAGACATCCTTTTGCCCTGACAATTCGCTGATCACCGGAATAATACAATCAGCTGTAATTACCACTGACTGATCATTTCCAAATCACTGGGCGCCTGTATAACTCCGGGACACCGCTGGTCCTCTGGAGTAAGGGGGTCTTCCCCTTACTAGAACTCCGTATGTCTCAATACAGCATATAACAGGACTGATATCATGCAGACAGCTCCACAGATCAGTCCTCTTCACCTCAGCAGCGGGTACAATGATTTGCAGTTAGTGCCGGATAAAAGGCTCGGTATCAATAAAGCGATTCTAAGACAAAGAGAAGTTACAAAGAGTTTTACAATGTTAGTAGGAAGCAGCGGGTTACCAGCGTCGTGGATGTGAGGGCGGCTGGCGGGCAGACATGGAGATGGCCGTTACATGGATGTAGTGTTTTACTGCAGCAGTACTGGCAACGTATGCATGCTACAAACAGGAGGAATCGTGGGAAGGGACAGGTTAATTGATCCGGTAGCAGGTCTTCAGAGATCAATCAAAGGAGATTAGCTGGGCCTCGCTCCCTCCCTGCACCTGGTGGCCGTGTGTCCCCTGCTGCTGCGGAGGCTGCTGCTGCCCTGCACCCACTGGCATCTGCAAAAGAAAAAGCATGTTAAAAATACTCTACTACCCAGAACAGCGAATATATGTGGCTTTCAGGTACAGGACCCTGACCAATCTAAAATATTGACAACTCATCCGCATTGTCCCTTGTCATCCTTATGTTCTTGTTACCTTTTAAACTCGCCATCACTTACATACTTGATATGAGGCCCTTTACTGTAACATATTGGTTATCCCATCTCCTCCCCCACTATTTATTTTATTGCCCCTCAGAACATTAACCTAATGTTTCCAAAACCTCTGGTCACACATGCTCAGTTACTCCGTCCCATCGCTCTGTACACAGCCAAAAGTGTGATCTCTGATATTGTGCAGACCAGCCAAAGGATAATGGATCACAATCTGATTGGTGGGTGGTCTGACTTCTGAGACCCCCACCAATCATAAGAATGGATCATGACAACCCAGTAAAGAATGGAGAACGAGAAACCCACTTTTGGGGTTCCTTCTTATTATTGGTGAGTATCCTAGCAGTGAGATCCCACTGATCAGATTGTTATCTCCTATTCTCTGGGCAAGGAATAACCTGCAGACCTGGGATTACCCCTTTAAGTATTAGCATTAGAAAGAGCTTCTTCTCACCAGCACCGGACTCATAAGTGGGATGTTCTAAAATTAGAACAAAAGGGGACACTGGAGCAACAGCAATATACGTACATTGGGATATTTATGAACCAATGACATCAGGAAAACTGATTGTACTGATCTAAAAGGTTAATTGTAGGACAAGCCCCAATGCGAATTGATAATCTGCCACTTACTGGTTGATACATAGGCTGTTGTCCAGGGAGGAAAGGCTGCTGGGAGGGCATGTTGCTCATTGCTGGGTCTTGTCCAGGGAGATTAGTCATGAGGTTCTATGAAGACAGAACAATGGATATAATTACAGATTTCAGTCTTTGCATAAAAAGACAAATGGTTACTACATTTTGCATCGTTTGGACTGACCTGCATATTGTAAGGCTGATAACCCATGGGCACAGGCTGCGCACCCATGTAAGTCATCCCACTGGCTGGAGGATTCTGGGAAACGGAAGGGAGGCTCTGGGAGGCCGCGTTCTTTAAAACAGAGCAACATAAAAGATCTCTTAATATTGTAGTATATAACCACAACACGTGACACTCCGCTCCAGTACACAATGATAATTCTTAGTAGAATACGGTCTATGTCGAGAAACATAACAAAATCAGATTTTCCTCCATATCACATCAGGTGTATGTGCTCCTCCATGGCACTACTTACTTGGTAAGGCTGTGTAGGGGTGGGCTGGTAAGACGTATATGCTGGGTTGGTAGTTGGCACAGGTTGGCCTTGTTGAGCAGCTGGAGCAGATCCTGGCGGATACATGTATGCATTTACCATGTTGGGATCTGTAAGAAGATAATGCAGACATTATACATGACCGGTCACCATATGATTACACAGACACCTCTGTATACTAATTGTACTCACCGCCACCAGGCACTGGCATACTAGGGTATGGAGCAGAGGTTGGCTGCCCAGGCTGGTTCATGTATACCCCATGCATAGGGGAGCCCTCCACTGACCCAGAAGGACTAAATGTGCCAGGATAGGCATTAGGGCCCGAGGGAGGATACATAACACCGCCAGAGGATGGTAGTGACTGCAACTAAAGGAAAAGAAAGTAAGAGTTAAAACCTAATGTCAATGACATCTTATGGTGACAACTCATTGCCTGTAGAAAGGGGAACGAACCTGTGCATAGGGGAGCTGAAACGCTGGCATCTGGGCCCTCATCTGGATGGTCTGCTTCTGCTGCTCCAGCCTCATCTGTCTCTCCTTCTCTTGTTCTTGCAGGCGCTGGATGGCAAGTTGCCTCTGCATCTCTAAATATTCCTACAAGACAAGGCATTTCATGGTTATCGTTCACTTTCATAATAAACGTCAATGGTTTTGCTTCTAAACCTGGGAATAACAGAAGCTGGTAAGACGTATATGCTGGGTTGGTAGTTGCCACAGGTTGGCCTTGTTGAGCAGCTGGAGCAGATCCTGCCGGATACATGTATGCACAGAAATACTACATCCACCAAGGATTCAGATCACTGGATGATGTAGTAATCCTCCCTTATATGTCACTAAGGGTCTACTGCAGAGGACATCTAATAACTTAGGGCAATACTTCTGTGTGCCTTGAAGGGGTTTCAACAGGATAGGGGATAAGTTATGTGATAGTTAGCAATCTATACACTGACAACCCCAACAATCACAAAATTAGGGTCTGTAGGTGCAATTGTGTACTATATGTACTATACCCTGGACATCCCAGTGGTCAGATACTTGCCACTTATCTTGTGGTTTATTCTCTTTAGTGGGGAAAATGTCCTTCAAAAGGGGACATCTCTTTGCTGAACATATAATCTATCCACTGGATAGAGGTTACATGTCTGATCTATAGGGGGGATCAGCAGGTGATCATGAAAACAGTGTCTAGTGTCCTATTGAAACTGCATACAAGCATTCTCATTGGTGGGACTGCCAAAGTGAGTACATGCCTGATGGTGGAAGAGTGTAGGCATGTTTGACCCTTCTCCAAACAAGCAGGTGAACACACAATGTACCCTGCT
Organism: Engystomops pustulosus; assembly: GCF_040894005.1. Classification (NCBI taxonomy): domain Eukaryota; kingdom Metazoa; phylum Chordata; class Amphibia; order Anura; family Leptodactylidae; genus Engystomops; species Engystomops pustulosus. The sequence goes on from NC_092416.1 coordinate 167,286,112, forward strand.
GTCATGTTCCAGTAATCTGGAGCCCATCAGTTAGACACTTAATGAGCTTGTAAGTCACAGCCTCGAGGAATTCTGCAGTCCCGGTTATGGGAATGCAGATCGATAAGGAATAATGCATCGTGCCAGGACTCTCAGAACCAGTCTGGCCTACGAGTTTATAAGATACTAGTAGTATATATTAGTATCCCTGCAGATACTAATAGGTCATTTTCCTGTTCACCCAGCATAGATAGTTCAGACAAATCGGTGCAGAATATTAGGATTAGCTGACAAAATGCTATAGTGTCCACACACCTGTTTCTTTTGCCTCATAATCTCCAGCTTCTGTGCCAGTTGTATCTGCCGCTGTCTCTCCGCTTCCTCGGCTGCCCGTCTCAGCTTTTCTCTGTGCTCCTCCCTCAGTGCATTCAGTGCTCCGCGAGCGTCTCTGATCTGGGCCAGCTTGTCCTGCAGACCTTCATAGTACACTGCACAGAAAAGATTCATGACATTTTTAATGGTCTTTGTGTCATCCCAGAACCTCACTGCACACACAAGTCGCTTTCTTTGATACATACGTCGCCTCTCATCCAGCTGGTTGAGCAGCTCCAGGAGCTGAGGGTGCATGTTGTTGATGGACTGGAAGAGTGACAGCACTGCAGAATCATTGGTGATGCTCCTGCCGCGCATGTGGTTGCTCTTCATGCGGTTCACAAATGTGGTGACTGCGTTCTGCAGAGCCTTCAAGAACTGCTCATGATTCTCCTCCGACTCCCCATTCTGGTACTGCTGCTGGAAGGAAGAAGAAGTTCAGTCCAGAACTCATTTACAGGTCTATTATAACCCCTATGACATGCAGCAGGAGAAACAGGGTTTTTACCTCCATCACGTTCACCATGCTCACAGGCGGCACCTCCGCCACCTGCACTACTGGATCGCTCATTGGTACCGGTGCGGAAGGAGTTGGACTTTTCCGGACTTCCTCCTGTTTCTTCTCCCAGTAATTCCGGTTCAGATACCGGGCCAGCTGCACAGGAGAGGAAAAAGATAAGCAATGGCCCAAATGAACAAAACATTACGGCATCTATACAGACCAAACACATTTACCTCTGGGTCTACTTCTTCAGCAAAAGGAGCAGAAGAATTCTAGAAACGAGAAAGGAAATATTTCACAATTCTGATTGGGTTGACAAATCTCATTTTATTTAGTTTTTCCAAACTTCTAGTAGCTCACCACAGCAGAAGAGTACAGGGTGCTGGCTGGAGGAGCAGAGGAGGTGACCGGGGTGGGCTCAGTTTTTGGATACATGCCATAGGTGTTCTTCTGCCTCTGAAAAGAAAAATAGATTTTACAGAAATTAAAGGGGTCCATCCACATCAAGGCTTCCCTTATCCACAGGTTAGGGGATATTTTGCTAAATTCAGTGGGGGTCCCAATAGTGGATCATGAGAACGGAGGTCTCCTATACGCCATATAAAAGGAGCGGCAGGTTGGAAATTTACACTTCTGCTCCATTCAGTGGATTAGAACAGTAAGTGAATGTGTATACTGCAGCTGTAATTTGGGGGTACAACAGACACTCGTTTTCGTGATCCATAAGAGTGCCAACACAGGGACCCCAAACCAGATAGTTATCCCCTTTCCTTGATGTGGCTGGACAACCCCCTTAAGGTATGAATAAATTCCAGAGGAAGTGTAAAAGGGATGTCACCAGACACAGCCCATGATTCTGCTCACCATCCTTTCCTTCTCTTCAGCCTCAGATTGGGACAAGGCTATCGCTAGCTGCAGCTCCTCTTCCTCCTGCAGCGCTGCTTCATCTCTTTTTGGAGGCATCTAAGACAGAATACACAAGTCAGTACAAAAAACAAGCAGAGCATAGAGGAGCCATACATCTACACTACAACCTTTATAAACCTAACCTACATAGATACAGGTGTACAGAATTCCTATATTATATTCAAAAGGATCAGCTACACTTCCGAGGCATCATGACCGCCCCTCTAAGAAACTGCCAAGGAAGCAGCCAGTGACTTTTGCAACATAGAAATACATGAACTGTTGAATCTGTGCCTCACCTGTGACTGCTGGGATAGGGGGCTGGTCAGGTACTCAGGGGGCAGTTCACCACTGGTGGCGGCTTTGCCTTCACCCTTCCTACAAAGGTAAATAAGATTGTAAGGAATACAGTGAAAGACAAATTAATAAAAGAGGTCATCCCACAAATCATTGTCACAGCCATGTCCGGAATGGCTGGATTAAACAGAACCTGTCAGGGCAATTTGGGGCACTAAACCACGCACATGATTGGGTCGGTGGTTTAGTGCCCTGAATCGACCTCTATGAAATTTCTACGTGGGCGCAATGAAAAAAAAAACTTTTATATTCAACTTCCCTCCCGAGCTCCATGTGCTGGAACTCACTGCAAGTGAAACTGGAGTAGTACACCCCGGCTTCAGTGCACATGCGCCGTGGGTACATCGCTTACACAATGAAGCCAGGACTAATCCCAGCTTTACAAGAAGAGCTGAACGCAGGACAAAGCTGCTAGGCATCTAGGCAAGTAAAAATATTTGTCTTTGTTTTTTTTTTACACGGGGGCCACGTAGAGACCTGTTACAGGCTGATTTGGGACCCAAAATCAGTGCGACATGTCCTATTTAAATAGATATGCAGTGCTTCTAGAATAAAACAAATACTTTTATCAATGTGCCCAGCCACCTTCCCCTCTTGTAGCCCACAATACAGTCTATTTATTCCTCCCCTACGAAGGGTGTCTTCTCAAACACACTGCCATGCTGACGAGCAGGGAAGGAAATTATTTCTATTGGATGCGTGTGGTGGATGGGGGGTCACTATGCAGAGACCGGAGCATGTATGTTCAGCTCATTAGGTGGATGTACACACTGCTATACGCTTTCAAGACCAAATAGTGAAGGCTGATAACCACCAAGTCCAATTCTTACTTGTTCAGCAGCTCGTAGCAGGGCTCACATACTCGCACTTCCTTCTCAATGCCAAACTTGGGGATGGTTGAATATTTTGAAGAGCACTTTCCACAGAAGATTTGTCCGCAGGCTCTGCAGTGATGCTGGGAAGTAAAGGGTACACGTGTAAGTATGGACACTACTAGGGTCAATCTAGTGTAAAAACATAAAAAATAGAAGATACCGGGATGTGGTGGAGAAATAATAAAGTGTAGTACTGGGAGTCACTCACCTTACGTGTAACCACACCAAACTGAACGCGGCAGCGGTGACACTCCTCCGCATCCACCCAGTCAGGAGCCTAGGAAATAAGCAAAGGCAACACTTTAACTATTAGATAGCCAAAGCACCAAGTTTCAAGGACATGACAATTTTATAGCATTATATGGAACTTGTTTTTTTTGGGGGGGGAGGAGGGGGGGGGGGTACCCAGCTGTTATAACACTGGTTGCTACAAGAACCTCTAATGCATCCACAACCATGGCTCCACCGTCGTCTATGGGGCCCGAGGAGCACAGGTTTGATATGCTTCGTTCAACCAATGGACTCCGGCACCTCCTTTCTCACAATTGCTTGGAGTCCCAATGGTCAAACCTCATGTTATTACGCATATCAATTCTCCTGTTTATAGTGGAAAATATCTGTAGGAGACCCCTTTAACCTTACATACCCGCTCTGCCGCAAACATGGCATCGCTTTCTTTGAACTCTGGGAAATTGTGCCCTGAAATGAAAATAAATGAAAAAGACTTGAATACAAAACTTTAAAACATTGTCAAACACTCCAAGCAATGATTACAAAGGATTTTCAATTAAGACACTTTGGATTTATTATGATGGTGCTGGGACACAAGTTTTTGTTTTCCTGCCTTTAAACATCTAAGGCCTCTTGCACACTAGCGTTGCGTTTCACGTCAGGGTGCAATGCGTGAAAAACTGACGTTTTGGCTGCGTTTTTGTTCCATTTTTCCTTGGAGTAATTTGCGTTTTTGAGTTTTTCACGCGCGTGTTGTTAGCGTTGTTTTTGCGTTTTCGGCGCATTTTTGACGCGCGTTTCAATGGGAGACTCGAGCAGTTTTCAAAGGGACCATGATTTGGGATTAAAATGTGTTATTTAATTGAAAAATAATGTCTTCTGATAATTTGCAAACATCTGCGATCTATTCTTCACTGTTCCGCGCGTATATTATCTCCCGACAATTTAGCAGATGTGAAGAACAGTGAAGAATAGAATAAAACCAGTGAACACAGTGACCACAGGATCATTTAAGATAAAAACACAGTGCAGAACACAGTGCAGAATAGATTACAGATGTTCGGCACATCTGCTTACTTGTCGGGAGATACGCGCGGAGCGGTGCGAACAAAATAGCATGTGAAGAACAATATATATGTGTGAAGAAGACATTGCAGATGTATGGAAACATCTGCAATGTGTTCTTTACACACATATATATTGTTCTTCACATGCTATTTTGTTCGCACCGCTCCGCGCGTATCTCCCGACAAGTAAGCAGATGTGCCGAACATCTGTAATCTATTCTGCACTGTGTTCTGCACTGTGTTTTTATCTTAAATGATCCTGTGGTCACTGTGTTCACTGGTTTTATTCTATTCTTCACTGTTCTTCATTGTGTTTTTTTAATTAAATGATCGTTCGCGAGCAGGGGAAATACTGTTATACTGGTCACCTAGCAACCCTTACGTTTAAAACGCATTGCACTCGCATTGCACTTGCAATGTTTGCGAGTGCAATGCGTTTTTGATACGTCCCCATAGACTTGAATGGGGCGTGAAAAATGCGCGTGAATCGCAAAAATAGAGCATGCTGCGATTTTGACGCGCGTGCAAACGAACGCAAGCACGCGCGTTGAAAACCACGCAAATGGAGAAAGACCCATTGAATACAATGGGACAGAGTGCAATGCGAGTTCTGCGCGTCAAATGCACGCGCAGAACTCGCGCGTGAAAAACGCCAGTGTAGAAGGGGCCTAAGGGGGAAAAAAAAGTTAGGTCCCAGCAAAAACATTCAATCAAATAAGTTGTTAATTAAGCATAACAGTCCTACTATTGACTATGGGGAAAATGTACAAATCAATATTAACCAGTTTTAAGAAAATTTTTGGAATATTTTATAGTTTTGTCATCTTAACAGTTTTCAAAAGTAACTAGAAAAGTGGATGTAGCCTCCAAAACAAATGACAATAACTTGCTAAAAATTAGCTAAAATTATGGTTCAAATCTATCCAATAAAGGTCCCAAGAAGATGCAAAATAGCCAAGTGGGTGGCAACTTCTTTTGCCTGGGGACAAGTCAATGTGCGCTGTATGACAATAAAAGGTCACCACCCCTTTGGCTAAGATGATATAAATCACAGTTTTGTGAACAGGTGATTGGATTTAAAAAGAAATTAAATCCTAAATTGATGCAGAGCACATCACCACTCACAAGGTATACATCATCCACTATACTGTAATGTTGTATATATTAGAATATATGGATAAAACCTTACCTTCCACTTTCATAATTTGGTAGGTGTCCTGTACAACTTTATACTTGGGTTCGTTGCGGAAAGCGTGGGCCCAGGCCTGGATCAGATACAGAATCTTATTCCGAACATTTGGTTCCACCTGAAGCTGAGAAAAATTCTCTGTTAGTGAACCAGAAGATGTGACCGGGTTATAACACACAGCCAGGCCGCTCTATAGGAGGTGTAACTCTATACAGCACAACAGGCAGGAATGAGTCAGGAGCTCAATGACACGGCTCACCTGACCGAGCAGGAAGTGGTGGCACAGGGTCACGTGAGAGTGAGGTTATTTCCATAGATGACTGATCTGATAAGGAAGCTCCGCTACAGTATAAGTACAATGCAGGAGAACCGGCTGAGCATAGACATATACTTGTGTGTATACTACCGCTCTCCCACTGACACCCTCTTACTTACTTTCTCCAAATAAAGGGAATCCTAATAACAGTTTTTTTTTCTGATAAACCAGAATTTTACGGCCAATCAGAATTATTCACTCATACAACTTTGCTTGAAGGGGTTTCTGCACAAACTTAAGTTAGGCCCTGTCCATGGCATAGGGCCTAACTTGCTGATCAGTGGGGGTCTCAGTGCTGAGCCCACCACAGATTTCAAAAACGAGGGGTCTGTTGAACACCTGGCTGCTCCGTTAAACTAATGGAGCAGACGGCAGCGCATGACTGTTCTGCTCCATTAATCTCTATGGAGCTGACGGAAATCGGTGAGCGCGGTGCTCAGCAATTTCCATCAGCTCCATAGAGATTAATGGAGCAGAACAGTCATGCGCGGCCGTCTCCTCCATTACTCTGATGGAGCGGCAAGGGGTGGTGGGACCCCTCATTTTCGCGATCTGTGGGGGTCTCAGCACTGAGACACCCACTAATCAGCAAGTTAGGCCGTATGTCATGGATATGGCCTAACTATAGTTTGTGGGAAAACCCCTTTAATGCAGGGGGATCTTTACAGGTAAAAAGGAACTAGAGACAGAAAAGGACCTTTCACCATTTCCTTAAAACTCTTTACACCCTTTAATAGATGTAGCTCCACGGATTCTACTGGGGATGTTAAAAACCTTAAGTAGTCCCTAAAATTTCTAAGCGATCATTGCAATTGTTGCTATATTGTCAGGTGGGTGGTTCCAGGCAGTCGGCTTCAGCTAAGCACCACCCATCTGACAGTATAGAGCCTAATTGCCACATTGACTAATGAAACTAATGGCACCGATTACTCTGGAACAGAGATAAGCAGACTTGATGTCCGTGTTCATCTTATTGTAACACACAGCTCTGATTACATGTTATACTAGACCAGGAACAGATTTCTGTTCGTTTCAAGTAAACATAGAAGCTTCCTATAGAATGACAGCAAGCAGTGATCTAGAAAACCAAGAGGAACTGATAAGGAATGTATATTGGAAAATTGTATAACTTTTCATTACACAATATAAATTAGTTGCTGAAAGTGGACGACCCCTTTAATGGGTTAAAGTAGTTCATTTCTCTTTACAGACTATCCTCTCAGTGCTGCATTGGAAACCCAATATTCTTAACTTTGTAGCTCATCAAATGAAATGTAGCTTAACCAACCAATGCCTGAGGCCAGTGATTGGTAGCTTTATTTTTTTAATCGATATCTCAGCCCTAGGTCAAAAATGTTCCTTCCTGACACATGCAACAATCAGATGTATAATAGCCGTGTCCCTCTCCTTCTTATATCAAGCACCACACGTATAGACAACAGTACACGTCTAGTACCACCTTCTGCAGTTCTTTCAGTTCTTCCATCGTTGTCTTATTTGCAACTTCATCATGAACAGTGGAGCCGCAGTTCTTCACCACAGACTCCAATACCTACAGGAGACAAGATAATATGCAACATAAACATGGACTCCGCACTATGGCAGATGATAAACTGATATAAAAATATTACTGGAAATGGAATATAAAGACGTAGAAATCTGAAAATCTGACAGTTCAGACCGAAATCACACAATTAAATCTCCTCCCCTACAATCATAACATCTAATGACAATAAATCAGGCTGAAGGTCAGTCAGTGAATGAGGCTATTCCAGGGTCACTTCTTGCACAGAACCAGAATATCTGGTTAGAATGGGGTCAGTTCACACCTCAGTTAATTCATTGGTCTTATGCATCAAGCTATTGCAAGCCAAAACCATGTGTGGAGACTACACAGAGATAAAGTGTAATAGAAAGATTTGCTCCTGTTCTATTTGATCGCTCCAATAACCGATGTAAAAAATAAATGATTAAATTACAGACATGTGAAGTGGACATTATGTAGCAAATTCCGCTCATTATAGAAAACTCAACACAGGGATTGTAAACCCCTCCTAAACACATGCCCTACCGTTATAAGGCCCCTTTCACACCAACGCATATTGCGGGCATGTGCTAGCCGTACGAATGGCAGACGCAACTTGTGTCCTTTACCGCGCCGTCATCAGAAAAAAGAGCATGCTCTATATTTTGCCCTATGTATGGCCTGGCAGGATGTCTCGCTATGGAGAGGGGAGGGGTGAGGAGCGCTCACTCCTCCACTTGCCAGATGAACATATACTACACCCAGGTCCTGACCCACACCGTAGAAATCTCCACCAGTTCAGATCTGCTCTAAATTCCCCCACAGAGCCTTGAGAAAGAATCTGAGGATATTAAGTGGCATTTCTGGATGTAAAGTGAGGTGTATCACAACAACTAATAATTTCACCGCAATGTAGTGTGAAAACAATATCCGTCGCAACCACCGAAAAGTTGCTTCAAACCATTTCCCCCAACAAGTGTTTACATGTAGTGTTACTGACATGGTCCACCGATCCCCACTACTCACCTCCAGGGCAAAGAGAGCAACGTGTGGGTTCTTGTCATTAACTTTCTTCTTGATGGCCGCCACGGCATACTTGGCTCTGAAAGTAAAAAGAACCATAAAATGTCACATTGCATGTAAAAATGCATCAAATACTTATGTTCCATTACACCTTTCTTATGAAGGCTTTATTCACACAACCCCACAAGCTACAGAATCATTGCAAGTAGTATCTGCTATGACTTGTGATGGGTAAAACTTTTACTTCCAAAAACTGATGCACTCAGTGATTGCTGATAAAATCGCTGCACAATACAAGCGTCAGGACTTCAAAAGGCGAAAAACATTACTAAGGGTTGCGCTGCTCACTTTTGTCGGACTGTGCTCCTTTTTCGGGGATTACATGGCTTGCACAGGTATTTAACAAGTGTCTGCGTTGGGATTTTGTTGCACGTGATCCTTTTTTGGCGCAGCTGCACTGGCTTTCAAGCGACACAATTTAGGAGGGCGTGCCGTTGGACAATCCAACTGATTCAGACTAAGTGCGGGATTTAACTTTCAAATTGTCGCAAGACCAAGCACTTAGATGCACCACTAAAAATATGGTGAACTCTGTCGGACCTGAGCGGGGAAGCGACACATGCAAGAAATCGGGGCACGATCTTAGTGAATCGCGGCACAGTGCATGATCGTCAGTCAATACACTTTTGGTGAACTCTAGCGGACAGGTAAGTAAACGTGCCCCTGTGTACTCACCACACGTTGACTGGGTACCACAAACCTCTATTGTGGCAATGATCTGGATCGGCCACAATTACAGTTGTGTGCATGGGGCCTTACTAAGGCTTTACTAGTCCTGGTCTTTACAAATAATTGTGTTAATAAGATGAAATACAATCTCACTATCGCTCAAAACTTACTGAGTGTCTCCTTGGCGGATCATGTCACATATCTGCAGGATGGATTCCCAGTCTGTCTCCAGGAGCAGCTGGCTGGTGGCTTTATCTGGAAAAATAACAGATATAAGCAGACAAATAGAGAAAGGCCTGACTACATCAGAGGACCAGGTTTAATTAGACAAAATTCTCCACACAACAGCCAGAACACTTGAGTGTGCACAAGGCCTAATTCGGCATCTTAATAGCCAATGCAATCATGAAATAACTGTATACGGAACAAACTCCACAGTATACACCTAAGTGTCTGACCTATCAGATCCCATTTTTTTAACTAATTTTATTATAGCTTACAACTGATATACATTGCTCAGTGCCCTTTACATCAGGAAAGATACAGTAATATAGTATGGCAGAGTTATGTAAGCATTGGCTAGTAAGACCGTTTATCAGTAACTTTCTTCCTAAGGCCCCATGTTCCAACTATGTAGTGGGGCCCCAATCGCATGTTGCACTGCGGTCCTGTGTATAGAAATATAACACACGGACATCTTGTCTGGCCAAACCGCTACACTAAACCTTTATTACCTGTTGCAGCACCGATGCATCTGTTCGGTCAAGAGATTGGGACGTCTGTGCATTATAGTTCTACATACAGTAATATGTGTACAGCCCGTGGGACTGAGTCAACATACAAGCTTGTTTCCATGGACTGCACATGTGTGAAGACAGCCTGAGGATGCATTCACACGTTCAGTTTTTCAGATACAGTTTTTGAAGCCAAAAGCAGGTGTGGATCAGAACGGGTGAGAAAATATCGTTGAAAGAAGCTGCTCTCTTTTTTTTTTTAATTCCACTCCTGGTATGGACATAAAAAACTGCATCACAACAGAAAAGAGTGTGGGCGGTTATTACAATGAGCACAGACCGAAATATTTATAGGGGCTTGAAAATCATTGACATACAGAGCAGGGAAAGGGATCCTTCCCACTGGTCTCCATAACGAATAACATAACACGTGGGGGTCATCACTAAGGTCAGTAATTGGATGCGGTGGGCACAGGGATACTTGGTGGCATCTCTAAAAAATAGTGGGATGGGACCTTAATCAACCAGGTGCTCCATACAGGAGGGTGCACTGGACCTGGTTCCAGTGATTAGTGGATCGCACTCTCATCCATCAGAATTTTATAAAACGCGTTACAACCCCTTTAACGGCATTGGCCAATATATAACATAATAGCAGCAGGAAAACTTCCCTTACCCATCCCCCGTAGTGCCACCCACACCATCATATACATTACTGATTACCGCAGCCGGTCTGCTGATATCAGTCCATAGGTCATCACATGACTGTATGGATAGGTCATGGCTTCTGATGGAGAGATATGGAGGACATGGAGAGGAGCAGATGGTGGCAGAGATAAGTAGTATTAATATTATCACCAATTTTATTATTTCAAAGAATGCTAAGACATTTCTCTGATGTCTGGAAATGCCCTTTAAATTTTTACTTTTAGGTCTATGACCCGTCTATAAAGTACATAGAGAGGTGAAAGGTCACATCACGTGACGGCAGAGGTGCAGGTCAGGGAGTCCCAGGGCTCAGTGGGATGACTGGACTGTGCTGACACAATGGCGGCCTCCACCCTGAGAGCCAAGTCCTCACACCGGACCCCGAGCTCCTCTCCTCCCCCCTCCTCCGCTCTTTACTTACCCAAAAGCCTCTCAAACGTGCCGCCGCCTTTACCCATCGTGACACCGGAGAGAACGGGAGCCTAACACCGAGCAGGACGACACTCTTCCGCTTCCGGAAACAATAGGGCGGGGTCTGCAGCGATGGCCGGAAGTGACGTCAGGGGAGGTTGCCCAGCGATTCCTTGGTTACTGCAGGAGGCGGGCGGCTGTTCCAGCTGATGGATCATGTGTTTGGTTCTCGGGCCCTCCGGCGTCGGGAAGACTTTACTTATGAAGAGACTGCAGAATATCCTTTAGGGGTTAATAGTTTATTGGTACTAATGTACAGTAACAGCCGAGAGAGAGGACTACTACTCACAGTGTCCACTGAGGGGAAGTGTAGTAGTTACATTCAGTGTGTGTGAAGTTCTGCAGCAGCTCAGGTGCTAGAATAAGTATATATGAGGTTGTGCAGCAGCTGAGGTGCAAAGTATAAGCATATATGAGGTTCTGCAGCAGCTGAGGTGCAAAGTATAAGCATATATGAGGTTCTGCAGCAGCTGAGGTGCAAAGTATAAGCATATATGAGGTTCTGCAGCAGCTGAGGTGCAAAGTATAGGCATATATGAGGTTGTGCAGAAGCAGAGGTGAAAAAGTATAAGGATATAAGAGGTTCTGCAGCAGCAGAGGTGCAAAGTATAAGGGTATGAGGTTCTGCAGCAGCTGAGGGATGCATTGTAAGGATGTATGAGGTTCTGCAGCATCTGTGGTGCATATTCCAAGGATATGTAAGGTTTTGCAGCAGCGGAGGTGTCAGTATAAAGATATTTAAAGGGTTCTTTAGCAGATGAGGTGGAAAGTATGAGAATAAATGAGGTTGTGCAGCAGCTGTGGTGCACATTATAAGAATATATGAGGTTGTGCAGCAGCTGTGGTGCACATTATAAGAATGTATGAGGTTGTGTGGCAGCTGAGGTGCAAAGTATAAGGATATTTGAGGTTCTGCAGCAGCAGATATGCACATTGTAAGAATATTTGAGGTACTGCTTTACCTGAAGGATGCATTGTAAGGTTGTATGAGGTTCTGCAGCATCTGTGGTGCATGTTATAAAGATACGCAAGGTTCTGCAGCAGCTGAGGTGTCAGTATAAGAATGTATGAGGTTGTGCAGCAGCTGAGGTTGCATTATATGTGGTTCTGCCACAGCTGAGGTGTCATTCTAAGTATATGAGGTTCTGCAGCAGCTGAGGTGTCAATATAAGAATGTATGAGGTTGTGCAGCAGCTGAGGTTGCATTATATGTGGTTCTGCCACAGCTGAGGTGTCATTCTAAGTATATGAGGTTCTGCAGCAGCTGAAGTAGAAAGTATAAGAATATATGAGGTTCTGCAACCGCCGAGTTGCATATTATGAGGATAGGTGAGGTTCTGCAGCAGCTGAGGTTGCATTATAAGAATATATGATGTTCTGCAGTGTCTGAGGTACACACTGTAACTTAAAGGGGTGGTCCATGGGATGGAATACCTGGCTGTCTCACTCATGGTCCGGTGTGAACAACCGCTTTAAGTGTAAAGTGTTACGTTTTCTTATAACGCCCCGTTATGGTAGTTTGAGGGCAGGTTAATGCGATCTTGAGGTGCGGGCCCTATTCATATATCACAAACTCTTTCACTATTCCGTAACCTTGTTCTGTACAGCTGTGCACTAGAGACTCCCCCGATCTAGGAGATGCGCCTCCCACCCAGCCCACCGTAAGTGGAGCCCCCAGCCATCATACATCGGCTATCCATAAGTCATAAATATCAATTGTAAAAAAAAACTTTAAGAATTCTGCATTTCCTACTGTTTTTGTATTGAACAGAGAGAATATACACAATTGCTTATATATTGTTTTTTTTATAAATTATGGAATAATGAAAAAATCTACTGAAGGTCGGCACAAACCTGACGGATCTGACCATACAAAGAACTTGTGTGACCGTGCGAGAGGTGGGGGGCTCCATGGTGCCCATCTGGCCCAGTTACTACAAGGACTGTAAAACTGTGCTGGTAAGGAGGGTCACTTTAAGAAAGGGGGTAGGTGGCACTAGTTCTGAATCACTTCCTTAAAGGGACACTCCAGTCACAGCAGATTCATTGAATTATACTTTGTGCAGGGACTGAAGGGAGGAGCAGGACCCTAGGTTCTAAGAATACAATGACTATGAGTCCTGCTCCTCCCTTCAGGCCCTGCACCAGGTATTATTCAATGAATCAGCTGTGACTGGAGCGTTAATTATTGTGGTTGGTACTTCTTTGATATATTACCTGCTGCAGAATATCACATGTGACTGTATCAATGCAGAGTTTGAGGCAACTGTTGGGATACTACTGGGTATTAAATGAATATATTTCTTTATTCTAGTTTATTGTGGATGCTGCGAACCCAAATCAGGTCTCTGCATCTTGTATGCAGCTCCTGTCCGTGCTGTCTTCTCCGGCTCTCTCCACAGTGTCCGTCCTCGTTGTGTTCAACAAAACGTAAGCAATGTTCATGGCATTTTAGCTTCTAGAATTCTATCAACAGATGACATCCACTACACATATATTCACACATGTACAAATACATAAATGAGGGGCCTCCATGGCACTTGCTCCGGAGATGAGTGCACTCTGTAGCCTATAACCCTTATGAGAGCAAAGAAATTTACTTTAATTCAGACAACATTTTAAAGAAATATCTCCCCTCTGTGGAAATCGGAATAACCGTTTGTATGTCCCGTCATTGTTCAACAATATCAACACAGAATCTGAAATGGTGCCACTAGTAAGTACGGTTTCCCCTGCAGAAAACAAGCCCTCGTACATCTTTGTAATTAAAACACTACAAATGGTATCTGGGGGAAGCTGGGAGTGAAACAAATGTAACACAAAAGTTTTCCAATCCTTAAAGGGGTTTTCCCATGAAGACTATGTATGACCTATCCACAGGATCCCTGGGACCGCACCGATGTCAGACATAGAGGTCCTCTGACCCCCTTCCCATATCCATCCTGTATGGAGAGTATCCATTCAACTCTATGGTAGAGCCAAGCGTATAATCTCTGATATTGTCACTGTAAATGTGGAACCCACATTTATAATTTATTCATGACATAAGTCGTTTAGAGTATGTTATAAATAGTCTATGTAGGAAAACCCCTATGAAGCTGCAACAATGAGGGGCTCTAGTAACGCCCCCATAGTCCTTCAGACACATTAGTAGAATTCTAAAAGTTGATATTAGAAGGGAGGAGGCCATGGATAATACATATAAGAAGATTACCACAGTCCCGGTGCCTGGATCTATGAGTAATGTCCCTGGTTTATCAGAATGGATTTTTATGGTATATTTCTTTACCCAGTGTCCTTCATCTTTCCTAGATGATGGATTATCTAGAATTTTCTTTACTACATTCACATTAGTGGAGAAAATAGGGGATTTGGGGGTAAGGTATGGTCAGTTTTGCACATGCTTGCAAAAAATGATCATTTCTCTGAGTCTTTGATATTTAGCAAGAGTGGAAAAACTATTTAAAGGAAAACTTTTGCTCATTCTTGTACATTACATGCTGGAGACTAATACAGATGGTCTGTTCTCTTGTAGGGATCTGCCATGTTATATGTCTCTAGTGGAGATGAAATCACTGTTCCGATTGGATGACATTATAGCCTGCGCTAAGCAGCCAATCACTGTTGTGGAAACTAGCGCCCTGGAGGGCAGCGGGCTGCAGGAGGTGTTGCAGTGGTTGCAATCATCTGCCAGCCACTGAGCATAGTTGGCAAGATATTATTTACATATGATCCATCTTGCATTCAGTTGGTCGTCCTCCTGTTATATAAAAGGTATGAGGTTTAGGGGTCCAGTGGTACCCTTCAAGGACATAACAGAACCGGGAGATGCAGCCAAGATTGCAGTTCTGTACAGAAATCCAGTGGTTTTCTGCAGCTGGATCTCTGCTCTTCTGCCTATAGAATTTTTTATTTATTTTTATAATTGTTTCTTCATGTGTGTGACATTTATATTTATTTTGTAACTTTTTGTAAGCACTGTATTTTTGTGTATAAAATTTTTTAAAATCAATTAGTTCATTATTTGCTGCTCTACACCTATTCACAACCTCAAAAAGCAAAAATAGAACTAATTTGTGTTTAACCTTGAATGTTTGATGTTTGTAGATGATGACCAAGGCTGTTAAAGGTATGGGCTGTGCACCCCTGGCCTACGCTGAGAGTACAATCTAGGACAGTGATGGTGAACCTGTTAGACATTGAGTGCCCAAACTACAACCAAAACCCACTTTTTTGCAAAGTGTCAACACAGTAGTCTAAGCAGTAACTTATCCCTCCCTGCTCCAGCTGTCACAGCTTTCTATCGTTTTGGCATCATAGGGACACAAATACAGTAGAAAGAAGGAGAAATTTGGATTGTCTCCAGGGTCCCCTGAACGGGTAGAACTACGGGACTGGAGCAGGAGCTCCAATAATCATCCAGCTCAGTCTACACCTCCTGAAGTTACAGGCTGACAAGAATGAGTCTCCTTAACATAGTGCTAAATAACCCATATCCAGGGACTGCGGGAGGATACTTTGAGTCCTGTCTGGCAAATTCAGTGCCAGTGTGATGGCCTGGGTGTCTGCAGACAACTCTGGTACCCTTGCTTTAGGTACCACGAGGTATTGTCCCGTTCTGGTAGGATCTGCTGCACTCAGTGAATGGATCGGACTCTTATATCCATAAAATAATTTTAATAGAAAGGTAAAACACAAGGCGTTTTGGCTCTGGGCTGGAGCCTTCGTCAGGTCAAAAATTACATACAATTCTAAAGGTACATTGAACACTTTTTTCATATATACAAAAAAACTCTACGTCATTGATGACGTGAAACGGATGTGACGTATCAGGAGAATTAATAAAGATTATGTGAAAAAAGAAAAAACAAGCTTGAACAATATAATATGTGTAATTGTGAACGATCGGGACGTTAATACCGAGAAGCTGAATGATTAATGTGTCTCTAGAACGGAGTAGTGCGCAAGGAAAGCACGAAGGATTTTTATTTTATTTTTTCTATTCACTTTAGCCCTGGTGGACAAAAAGGGTTTTGTTTTTTTGTTTTTTTTTGGTTGCAAGCTGGGCGACTTTTGGTAGAATTTTAATCTGTATATCTGAGATCTGTTTTTAAAAATCATTTAATTTTTACTGTAATTTTATTTAGTGTATATCTCCAGTTCTGTTTCACCTAGAAACTTTTACATTAAAAGGACACCAGAATTGTGTTGCTAGGTGCAACAGTTCTGGAGACTGTTTAAAGGAAACCTACCACTTAGAATGGCAGGGGTAAGCTGTAAATACAGAGCACCAGCTCAGGGTGAGCTGGTGCCGGTGCTTACTTTCGTTAGTGTTATTAACCGCTGTATCGCGGTTTTAACACTTTTTAAAGTTTATAGCAGAAGAGGCTTCGGTGCTGCACGCGACTGTGCGCGCGCAACGTCTCCGGAATTTCCTATGTAGGCGCGCGCAGGACCGTGCGCACGCAGCGCCGAAGCAGCTTCTGCTATAAAGTTTAAAAAGTGTTAAAAACGCGTTACAGCGGTTAATAACACTGACGAAACTAAGCACCGGCACCAGCTCACCCTGAGCTGGTGCTCGGTATTTACAGCTTACCCCTGCCATTCTAAATGGTAGGTTTCCTTTAAATGATTTTTACATGGGATATGTTCATAAAGGACATGTTTAGCCATATGGCAGTCATGAAGGTATTCGTGAGGAAACACAAAAACCATAGAAAAATAAGGTCACCACATGTTTTGTTCCAGTGCACAGAAGCAACAACTAGAAGCCACCGATGAACAAATCCAAATGGGAATCTGTATTCAACACCCAATGAATGCTAATATATAATGATGTCCTTTATTCTACTGGAAATGAAGGAAACCGGAAAACACTGGAGTACGGACAAAAGAAAAGAAGACCAACGTGTTACAGAGTGTAGCCTTATTCATGGAGCATGTGTGCTGAGAAAATAAGCTCTACTCTGATAGGAGTCATGACCCTATAGAAGTCAGTGTCAGTCAGCGCACCTTGTTATTGACATATATATAGACGATCCCCTACTTAAGACCCACCCAACTTACAGGCGACCGCTAGTTACAGACGGGTCTGTCTTTAACTCGGGGTTGTCTATAAGTCGTCTGTATTGTCTGTGACCTCTGGTGAAGCTCTCTGGATGTTACTATAGTCCCAGACTGCAATGATCAGCTGTAAGGTGTCTGTAATGAAGCTTTATTGATCATCCTTGCTCCCATTACAGCAGAACATTTTGAAACTCCAATTGTCAGTGGGGCAAAAAAAAAGATTTTGTCTGGAAATACAATTATAAAATATACAGTTTTGACTTGCATACAAATTCAACTTAAGTACAAGTATCTTGTACCTAACCCGGGGACTGCCTGTAACACCAACCAACAACCCCAAGGGTTTACTGTATAAGAACAAGGATGGTTGTATGACCAGGGTGGTCATCCTGTCCTTTTTGCACCCTAAGTTGGCCAAGTCCATCTACCTGTTGAATAGAAGGAGTCACAGATGCCATTTTTCCCCGACAGACAACAGTATGGAATAAGTTTGTAGTCGGATGTTTGTACAGGGAATTTGGTACTTTGTGAGTGCAGCAACAAATTGCATTTTTATTAAGCTATTTATGTATACATTTAAATATAAGATACAGATGACAAATTTTAATGAGGTATTAGTTTATATTTTGGCCAAAATGGACAGTTACTTCAAAAATATATATATTTTTTAAGTAATTTTTGGCCAAAATACGTAAGCTCGCAACCCGCGTCAAGGGTCCTCATTGTATTGCGAGTCCCTAACTAGGCTAAACAATCATAACTAGGCTAACTAAACACAGAAACAACAACAACAACAACAATAAATAATAATTAAAAAAAAAAACTTTTGAAATAATCCACATACAACTCCCTGACCCAGAGTCCAGGATGCACTGGTGCTACTGTGAAGAATGATCCTCCTATACATCCAGTTCTGTTGCAATTACGTAGGATGAGGCAAACTCAACCAATCCTTGTGCTGTGGTGAGTCGGTAGTTGAAGATTCATTTCACTCTGTGCAAAGAAGCGCGTTTCGTGATTGGACAAAGAAAACGCCTCATCTTCCGCAATGACAAAAGGGGCTGTCGGACCAGTTGTCAGGAATTGTATGGGGTTAGGCAAGACGGGCTGTTTGGATTAAAGACGATGGTCATTTCCATAAGCCCGGTGATGCAAGTATCTGGAGATCTTCCATAGGACCCGATACCAACAAATGTAATCCTGTGGCCACTGTCATCTAAGGCCAAGAAATACTCTTTCTACTTGAAATATTGGAGCTGCTCCTTGGTATGAATGTATTTATCATCCTTTACCCGTATGAAATTGGGAATTTGCATTTGGAGTCTCCATAGAGCGTGTAGCTACGTCGATCCCATGATGGGTCAATGGCATAGGCCTGACACAGTTTCCAGTCGTAACCAAATGGTTTTCCACATAATTTGTCCACCGGTCATGGCCCCCGGCAAGAACTCAAAATGGAGTGACGTAAGAAGGTTTCCTCTGGCCAGAATACAGTACATCGAGCAAATAAACGAGGTGTAATATAGCTGCATTAGCAACAGGAAACTGTGATCCTTGCTCTTTAGGAGGTAGATGATTGGGGATAATGCTATTACCTTTAGGTGTCATGTAGATGCTCCTCATGAGAAATATTGCGCGGTGTCCCAGAAGATTAGCCATGGACACAGCTCTTCCGGCAATCTGCCAAAAGCAGATATGGTAAAACAGCTGAAGAAATTAAGGTGCAACGATGACGAGGTTTCCTTTGGAACGTCTTTGTGAGACTTGGAAGTACCTAAAACCTCCTTCATCTAAGTTCACCTAAGCATCTTAAAAGGGTTGTCCCAATTATCCTGAATCCATAGGATAGAGGATAACAAGATGATCGGTGAAGACCCGACAGCAGGGACCTCCACCGTTCATGAGAACGGGATCTCTAGCAATCTCGATAAAGGGAGTCCCATTCACTAACTATTGATTTTTGAAATCGCTTGTGCACAACTGGCCTCGGAGCGTGAACACTAATGGACACTCTGTATACCGTAGGGATTTAGAGTGTGTTCACGTGCATCAGTTGTGTCCGCTTTTATCTAGGAACCAGACATCACTGATGGCCAACTGATGCCCCTCAGGATGATATCATCAAAAAATCTCTATGAAGATGAAAACGATTGAGTAATTTTCACTGTTTTCACCAAACACTGCATGGAGTATACACGTGTTATTACGACTCCATTGATGAGCGGGGCCAGGTCATTAGAGTTCTATTCTAGTGGGACACCCAATAATAAGACATATGTTACTTATCCAGCACATAGATGGTAACTCTCCGTTTTGGGGCAACCCAAGTATTGTCTGGGTAGAAAAATAACATTTCCCATCAAACCCTGTAAGAGAAAAAAAATACAAGAGCCTTAAATGCCTTAATCTATTTATTTCTAGTTCATACAAAATCGGAATTACAAAAGTCATAGAAAACAGCAGGTTTGTGGTTACAATAATTTTGATTGAGAGAGGAAGAATCAAAGAAACCTGCATAATTAAAATTTGGAATCACACTATTGATTTAAAAGAATTTTAGGAATTTTTTTTTTTTAAAAGAATTTAAAATTTTTGTATACTGATGACGTCTCCTCGGGATAGATCATCAGTTTTAGATCGGAAAGGTCCGACATTGCGCACCAATGGTGGTGGACAGAGCAAATGTCAGACCTCCTTGAAATAAAACTAAATAATCCCTCTCTTTTTGTCTTCTTTGAATGTTTTTGTCCTATTTTTCCAAACAACCAAGGACGACAAAAAAAAAAAGGGTCGATAACCTGTATTATATACAGTATATAGACACACCATCACCCATCAGTACTACACAGCAGAAAGTATTCAGACAAGGTCACTTGTTAGGTTTCTCATACACACAAGAGCCACGTCAGACAGAGCTCCTAACTCTTGGAGGATTTTCTGACTATCTTGTGTGTGAATAGGGCTGTGCAGCTTCTCCCCGGACAGCGAATATTGAGGAGAGAAGGGTTGGCCATGCTATTTTTTTAGCACGCGTGATCCATTGTGTTCATGGGAGATAAGTTGTTGCCAGAAATGTATTGCATTGATCTGCTCCTTTCTCCCTTTTCAGAACACATGCACACTCAGCAGAGCCCAGACACGTATTGGGAGGTCAGGAGGAATATTCTATAATTCAAAGCTCCTGACATGTAGGATATTCTTTGGCTTGCTAGAGAGGCACCTACCTTATAAAATTATAACTCCCTTAGTATTTCCATAGGAAATTAGATAAAGCATTACAGCATAAACTGATGTAGACATGTAAGTAGAGTTCTCTGCAAAAGAACAAGTCTCTGTTTTACAAGACAGAAGTTAGGAACTCTAAAACCTGGTATCCACATCGTAAAATAATGTATCAGACAGTAGACAATGCATATACATGGTCATTGTACATTCAATACATTTTGCATAATACATCTTATAAAGATAAAGCCTTTCTCCACTTCTCAGACTTTTTTTTTTTTACCCCTCTCCCCTTCCCTACTAAACTTCTCAATCTGAGTTCACTGTTAGTAGAGGGATCAGATTACAAGCAGCCCATAGATGTCTATGGAGAGGGGATGGGGGAGGAGGGAGCTGAGTGAGAGAGAAGCAAAGACAGATAATACTGCACTGATCAGTAAGTACTTCTAGTCTGCTGAATGCAAAACTGATCAGTTCTGCAGTATAATGTCCTCCATGATGTTTATGTTTCTCCTCACATGAGAGATGGAGAAAAAGATCTCCTCTTCTCCGTTTACTCCATGCAGGAGACATCATAGCGAATAGCTACATCACTGTCTCTGAGACAACTAAGAAACAGAGAATCTGCCAAAAAATGCCACATACAAGTGATATATAGTCAGAAACAGTGATAGGCAAACAAACAACAATAAAAGTCACTTGAAATGATAGGTAGAGCCTAGGTCTAAAACGAAGACTAATAAAAAAAACTAGAGATTTAAATTTTTTTTCGAATTTCAAAATCTACGTATATATTTACATACAAGGACTTCAGGGCGACTGATTCTGGTCTGAAATCTTCACTTGCCAAAATCTCATGCCAGCGAAAGCTTTCACATAGCGTTTCGTCAATTACGTGTGGACCGTTACAACCCAGCTGCAGTCGTCCTTTATTTCGGAACTGGAAGCTACTTGAATCCACAAGTGCATCGCAACATTTTTGAGTTAACATTACGGAAGTGAAGCAGGAAAATCTCCTGATATTTGTGGCTGGAGTGCAAGATACTTTATATTGATTTACTGTTGTACTGGACAACACAGTCAGCTAGATTTGTCAATGAAATTGTATGCATATGACATTGGAAAAGTTGTGTAGCTGCAGTCTGACATACAGTAACACACGTTGGGGGGCATGAGTTTTAAACTGTCTTTCCGAAATTGGGTTTTTCCTATCCAAGGGTAATTTTTTACTCTCTGCAGATCATAACTAAGCTTCTGTACTGTAGCTCTTCAAACTACCCTGTGGCTAGGACCATCGGTTTCCAACTCCAACCACGGTCTTGTGTCGGAGGCTGCTTTGAACAACTGATCGGTGTGGGGTCTGAGTGGTGGGTCAAAACAAATCTGATTCTATCCTGGGCAGAGGTCATCAGTAAGAAAAATTACACAGCCAACCCTTCAACTTATAGTAAAAGTAAAGATCAGGTTTTAGCACCTTGAAAAAAGAAGAAGAAGTCTCACCATATATAACCTCCCTATCAGAGCCAAGTTGCTCCATTGGTTGGACACATGCGTCTTCATTAAGTTACTGGATGGTTATATTTATCATATTCTGAAGATGATGGTCCTCCTCAACCATCCACCACCTCAGAAGATGATTAACATGAAATACACAAATTATATTCCAATTTATATTGAGTTATAAAATACAGTTTTACATGTGACCAACTAATTAAACGCATTAACCTTGACTGATAATATTAAAATTTTCAGAGGATATCGGATAAGAAGAGACAAAGAACTCCCATTCCGGGGGAAGTCTGAACTTTCGAGGTGTCAGGTTCCGCTTGAGTCTGCTCTTTCTTTCTTCCTCATACTTTTCTATAAACATCTTCTCTATTTGGTCCCGGTCCATCAGTATTTCTTCCTCATCACCTTTGATACAGACTTGTCTCCTCACATCTTCGTCACTCTGCAGCAGCCTGCTGAGAGATTCGTTTTCAGCACAGTTTCCGTACGGCCATTTCTCCTCTTTGTTGAGATCTTGGTATTCGGGGGTGAAATTTAAATTGTAGATTGTGTTACATAATGTACACGGAGGAATTTCCTTATATTCTCCAGATTCTGTGTTAAATCTATAAGCACGACAGTGCACTTGTTCTGGAAATGTTATAGGAGGACCATTACCCTCACAGCACACCGCGTACGAGATCGCCTTGTCCCACACGTGCAGGGCAGAAACATCAATCATTATTTTCCTTTGGATTGTTCCCTTGCAGGATAATGAGGATCCATAGGCCCATTTGAGGACCCTTCCATCACTGGGGTCCTTAATACATGAGAAGCAAACCACAGAAGCCATCATGGTAAATTCATTCAGAGTGGATTCACCTCCTTCCTCATGATAAACCTTCAATAGTTCTCTATTAATGGCCGCCAGTTCTTTCATGAATAAATCTGGATCTTCTGGTTGTAGTTTTAAAGTCATCTACAAGAAAGAAGGTCAAGAAATGAGCATAAAATGCAGAACGATAATTATATCAATGTCATCCTCTCATCTATTAAGGCAGATAAAGTAAAACGTCCCATAAAATGGAAGCTGTTATGGACTTAGACCTCAAGCACATGACCAATGTCAACTGAAAGAGAAGAGACTGACCTGGAAGTGGTCAGTCGGCCATGATGAGGCACGGTGCATGTTTGTAGAAGACTATGGGGATGATTACGGCGTCTGCACATGGTCATGTGCATTAGTGGGACTTTTGGCGCCCTGCTCTCCTAGTGTTTGGAACCTCAAAATCCTACACTAAGGGTTTATTTACACGTCCATGCTCAGTCCATGGTGGCTGCTTATCCCAGACTAAACACTTTCCCAGGAATTGGAGTCCAAGCATCATACATAAAATTCAGATTGGAAAAGCAACTCACCCCAACCACTCCAAGGAAGACCACCACGGGATCCTGCTCGGTGCTTGGAGGCTATTTGGAGGCTACACTTACATTGAAACTCCCAAAACAGGGTGAATCAAGTATAAAACAATGAGGCCAGAAATGTTGGTGGTAAAATGTCTTCTCATTTATTTGAAACAAGTTAAAAAATGCATCCAAAACATCTAAGTGGGAGCTGAGCCATACATTTTGACTCTACTGAGTCTTAATTATGGATATGTATATTTATATGGAGTCATGCCATACGGAAAAGATGATTACAGTACTGGTCTGTTGTTTACGCAGGGATGCGGGGACTCCTTGCATTGTGTAAGACTATGATGCTTGGACTCCCACCCCCCCAGAAAATTTTTCAGTCTGTGAAATTCGCGACCATACAGTCTGTGTTTTGCTGAACAAGCCTCTTCATGTGTTTAAGCCTTTACCTCAATACAATAAACCATTTCAGCTTCCTCATATTGAATGTCTGATTTTCTACCTGATTTGGCCTCCCAAGGGTTACCGTAGGCCCACAAAACCCTTTAAAGGTTCTAATACTACATTAGAATTGTTTTATGAGGCATTTATGACATTGTATATAATGTGCATCTTATACCATAGTTATAACAGTGAAACAAGCAGACTTACATATTCCAGGAGAATGGAGTACGGGGTGTACTGGGGGGGATGGATGTTGTATTGCGTGAAGGCTTTTGGTGCAATAACTTTGAACGTATTTAATAGTTTATCTGGGAGGAATTCCTCTGGTGCGATCGGTGGGCAGTTAATATGTCCAATAAAGAAGATGGCATGTAGGACCTGATGAGAGAGAGGTATAGATTAGTGGTCCAGTATAGTTTTATTGTACAGATATAATATATATAATATTTCCAGAGAATGCAGGTCCGGTAACTAGATGCATCTGGTGTGGGCCATATAATTCCACAGACAGCCATTAGGCTGCGCTCACACACTGGGGCACATTTACTCACCTGTCCGATGGAGTTCACAGAAAGTGCATTGTCTGACGATCATGCACTCTACCGCGATTCACTAAGATGGTGCACCCGATATCCTGGATGTGTCGCTTCCCCGCTCAGTTTCCCGGAGTTTACCTTCTTCTTCCTGGCGCATGTAAGCGCTTGGTCTTGCGACACAATTTGAAAGGTAAATCGTGTGTCAGTCCGAATCAGTCGGATCATCCGAGGGCCTACCCCCAATTCCTGTCGCACGAAAGCCAGCGCAGCTGCGGCAAAAACAATTGCATGCGACACAATTCCATAGCCGGCTCTGCTCCTAACTGCAGAGCACTGCTTCAGCACTTATCCGTGAGGATCAGACAATGTAGTAGCGATAATAAACCGCTTCTGCCTTCTCTCTAGGCTGGTCCTGCGATTAGCAGGGGTGCAGAAAAAAACTACAGCGATGTCTAAAGACTCAGGACGCGCACCCACTGACGTCTAAAGTCAGTGGGTGGTCAGGGAAATTAAATGTGAATTCCCAGATGAGAATACCCCTTTAGCACTAGCAACCAGGAACCAGCATCGCATGTTTTTCTGATAAACAATGCAAAACAATGGGGCTTATTTACTAAGGTCCCGTGGCCGCATTTCCGTCAGGTTTTGCAGCATTTTCTGGGATCGCGCCAGGTATAGAGGCACGCGCGATCGGATTCTGACGCAATTGCGCCGGCTTTCACGCGACACAAATCAGAGGGGGGCGAGCCGACGGACGATCCGATGGATTCGGACTACGCGCAGGATTTAACAAGTCAAATTGTGTCGCAAGACACGCACTTACATACACCTCGGGGATCACGCAGGGACCAGGTAAGTAAATGTAAGTATGTGTGTAAGAGTAGCCAGAATGGGAGACTACGTGTAGTAGCAGATTGTTGCATACCCTGACAAAACCCGCTGATCACCAAAGGACCATCTCTAAAGATCCCCATCTGGTTCACCTCCCTGAAAGTAATCTTCAGTATTTGGCCCTTTCATACTACCGTGGTTGGTCTATGAGTCAAGGACTGCGCAGTGTCCTGCTTCAGGGAGTGACCGCAGTGTCCAATTTTTTTCTTGGCCTTTGTTCTGCCAATTACTCCAGCCACACACAGTATACTTTCCCCCTTAGTGCCCTACATCTCCCTCTCACATTGTGTATCCCCTTGTCACATTGTGACCGTCTGATATTGTGCCCCCAACCCTCCCACATATTAAAGCCCCTTATATCATTCCCCACCCCTCATATTGTGCCCCCTAGAAGTACTCCCTCATATTGTGCCCCCCAGCAGCTCTTTTTGTCCCCCCCCCCTCCTAATTTGCTTCCCAGCAGCTCCCCCTGATATTGTGCCCCCAAGAATCTCCCCATCTTATTTTGCCCCAGAATCTCCCCGTTTTATTGTGCCAACCCCAGTAGCTTGGAGGATATCCTGGCACATACCTCCCGCCAGGCAGGACAGCGGGCCAGAGCCCAAAAACCATCAGTGTTCTGGTAGATCTGGGATGGTTGGGAGGTATGGTGATACTCCATGCATCACAGTAATATATGACGAAAGAAAAGACCTGCTTCCCCGCTCCTTACATCATTTATCAATATGATGCACAGAGTCCCATCCTCTGTGTTCAGTCCCTAAACAGGGACCAATTGTAATTTATTGACACAGTCCATACTTCATGGGCCGACCACAGTAATATGAAACTGACCCTACAAGGAGGCCATTCATATTATAAACTTACTCTATATTTCGCCCAAACCAGACACTTACCCTTTCCAAATAGTGAAGGATAACTTGCTCAGAAGTCTCTGTACGCAGCAGCAGACTCTGAAAGACACAAATGAAGACGAATCCACTTCTCAGTATGTTGCTTCGAGTTTTCTCTTTGTCTTCTCTGTTCTTTCTGCAAAAGAAAATCCATTTTGTACATTTTATTGATTTGGTCTTTGGTAACTGGACTTCTAATTTAGGGTTTTATCTTAAAAGGTCCTGCACTCTATTAATTTCAATGGGACACCTTACAGGACAGCCAATCCCGGAGGACCCAGGGAATCTCTGACTATCACCTGGAGTTCTAGTGGTCGGACCAGCAGTGATCAGACATTTATTCCCCACAATGTAGATTGAGAATCAATGTCTGCATTGAGAAACCCCTTTAAACCTATTCAATGTCTAAAGTAAAGTTATATAATTTGTATACAATTTTCAAACTTCTTAAGATCTTTTCTTGCAGTTGTTGACCTCACTGTATAATTCAATAGGGGAAAAATTGGGTGTAAGCATCGTATACTATCATGACCCTAAAATAATGTCCTATTACAATGATAGCCGACATCTCCAATCCTATTACACTGTGTAGTAGATTGGATTTTCTTCACCCATGGCAAGGCTTTATTTTGCAGTGTACTAAGTTACATTTACTATTCTGTCACTATTCTCCCATACATGTCCGGACAGCCCCATTATCTATGATCGAGCTTCTACAGGAAACGTACTTTTTTCTCTGCATCCTCTTAGCATCCGCATTGCTGCTCTATTATGAAGGAAGACAAAACGGACAGTCACATCTATTGCCATAGTTTTATTATACTTAACATATAACATATACTTAACCTACGGATTATATTATTATTTTATTAGGAAAAATTACCAACAAGGACATGTCATGAGCTACCTCCAGTTAGGTAGAGTTTGGAGTGCAGCTGCTGGGTTTACAATGGTTTACATTGCCAAAAACGGCTTATTAGTAGTAGATGTGCAGGGTTTTGCAGTTTTGGTCCATTGAATTATTCAGCTGCATTCATTCCCCCCAAACGTGAATGAAGAGAACCACATGCTGGCACCTCTCCATTCACCCATGGGTTCCCTATTCCCAATAATGGCTCCAGTATATGTGATGTAGTCATGAAGCAACTTTAAAAAGTTCAGTTCTTGGGCCCATTGTAGCTGTAATGTGTATGGTGTCTGACTGTCCTACCAGAGCATCAGAGGATCCTTTGGTGGGCCCCAGCTTAACCAGGAGAAAATAAGTTAATCTAGAGACTACTAAAATCTATTTATGATTGGTCTCCGGAATAATTTTATCTGGTGAACCCAAGGACTCCAGTCTGACAATGAATCTGTAAACCCATCCTCAGAATTACTGTACAGTAAGTATAGCTATGTCTCGTAACAAGATGGTCTCAAACCATACTGTGTACTGTTGCCTGTTTTCTCTAAAGTACATTATAAAATCAACCATAGCTGCTGCAGAACCTCTTTCCAGCCTTCTAGTGAATAACATGAAAATGCTCTTGGTCTTTGCAGAACCTACGGATTGCATTTTGCAGCACTGCAGGTGACATATTTATCCTAAGAAATTACTAAAATTTTGATTAATAATAGGTTAATATTAGATGAATATTTGATTAATATCACCTCAAAGTTTGGAGAGCTGTGACATTGTGCTTTTGTGTATTTTTATACTTTTGGCCATACAGTATACAGAAATATATTATATATATATAGCATTATGCATTAAAATCACATGACTAGGTTATTTTCCTGCCAGCAGGAGGCACTACTTACAATGTCCTGGATGTCAGCATTGGATTCCTCCACGGGCTCGTGCTTTATATCACATCTATCCATGTCGGCCCACTATTAGTTTTCCCTATTAAAGAAAAAAAGAAGAAAATTCAGGATAATCTATAATCCATGTCCTCATATTACCCAGCAGTGTAAAGGGTAATTTATAGTACTAGTCTTCTCATATGGGAAAGTGACACCATAAGGGCCCCCTAAACCTCTTGGGCCCAGGTGCGATCGCAACCTCTGCACCCCCTAAAAGTACGCCCCTGTTCATTGGTTCTCTTCTCTGCACCAATCCACAGTCAAATCCAGACTTTGGAAATTTTTTTTTTTATATGACATGTGGATTCCCTAAATATTGTTTGGATTGTACACAGTCTCCTCTACCAGTGGAGACATCCAGAAAATTATTAGTTACAGTTTTTATCAGTTTCCGTGTGCACATCAATCACAAAGGAACTGTATTCCGCAATAGATTTTAAGCAAGTAATTGCGAACCGTGTTAGAAGATGGTAGAATATTGATATCTCTATGTAACTAGGGATGTTCTGTTGATCAGCAGCGCAGCCGAATAAGTGTAGAACTATAACAGTTAGTATAACACAGGAATAAGCCGGTGCATATGAATGCCATGTCCTGCTGGTTCTGCTCGGTATAGACCAGTATATAAGAACCTCTCATTCACCTCCCTCCTTAAAAAAAGTTTCTGAAGTTTTATCACTTCCTTCCAAAATGCATTTTGTACTCCCCTTTGAATGTTTTTGTATTCCCTTAATGCCTCTAGCAATGAATCTTACCTTCAGTATAATCTACACGTCTTCTTTCGAGTGTAAATTCCTTCTGATACTCTAACGCCGCACAAGTACGGTGAAAAGAAGGTACTTACAGGGAAATAGAAACTAAGCCGGAGGGAGAGGGAAACAGGCGGAGCCAAATGAGGACGAGCATTTAGCCCTAACTCCGCCCACAAGTGAAGCCATACATACTAGTGCAGGGGATTTCCATCACTCTATAGAATTGTAATAGATTAGTTCTAGAATGTCGCACACTGATATTTATTGATTTGTAATTATCATTATGGCAGTATAGGAGCTGCTTTTCTGTGGAGTTTAAGGGTTAAGCAGTAGACCAAGGACAAGCAGATAAGGTTACAATATATATATATATATATACTTTCACCCTTTTTCAGATTCTGAATAATAGAATAGAATAAATCTTTATTTATCCCGATGGGAAATTACTTTGTACATCACTGCTCCATGTTAATCATTTTAGAGAAAGTAAACAGTACATTACAGAGCACACAATACAGAACCAAAAAAACGAAATAAACAATAAATTACAATACTAGTATCGGCATAGGGAGGCAGTGAGGTGGGTTGTTTGGGGGAGATTAATCCTTCGTTTTTTACCTTATTTGATGTAAAGTTCAGTTGTATTTGGGATCAGGAATTATGGGATCTTGAAGTCCGGGAGCACACTTGGTGATAGCGGTTGCTTACGGTAACTGTTGTTGAAGACTTATGCTGTGAAGTTAATGAGTGTTGTTTATCAATGGAATCAAATTTCTTCAAGCATCTTTTGTGTCAAACCTCCTTAAAGGGACACTGCGCCTCCCCAATTGTGTTCTGGGTTCTCCGGGTAACTTTATTCAGCCTGTTCTTTTCCTTTTTCGATGATTTCCCAGCAGACAACCACAAAGAATGTATTTCGTAGAATATCTTTAATATTTTGGTTGATATCTAAAACATCTTGAGTTTCCTTAAAGGGATATTCCCACGAAGACAAGATTCTTAAATGTACTCAAAATAACACATTCTCTAATTCACTGTTATCAACAAAAATACAGAATTTCACAGTCCAACCTGTCTCTATCAGTCCTGGTGTATACAATTGTGGTTGATCCAGGACCCAACAGTGCATCTTCTGACTTCTCCTGTCTGACCCTTGCATTGCAAGACAAGCTCACACGCACAGACTTGCTGCCAGCAAGCAACAGGAGAGGAGCTACAAGCTACAGACAGATAAGGTCTTTATCCAGGGGAGGGGGAGGGAGGCACTTCGGAGTGGACAGTATGATGTAGATGAGAAGTAGCAGAGATAAGAATGCAATTATATGTTGCATGCACCTCATGCATCTCATCATCTCATCTCTGATCTGTCTCATCTCTCTTTCTATGTGTCAGATCATAGTACAACGTTCAGAAGCTTAATGAAAGTGTAGATAAACCTGCACCCTGATAATCTAAGCACTTTGTCGGCACACAGCATCTCATAGCACGGAGGAATCATACTGTGTCTGCTTAGAGAGGCCCCGCCCACACCCTGGGATTTTGCACTGAACAGCCTAGGGAGTGATCGGAGCTAAAATAGCAATAAAACTGAGTAAAATTTTAAAGTAACGGGTTAAAAATTATCTTGAAATTTGAGAATTTTCTTTCATGGGCAAACCCCTTTAACAGGTACATTCTGGCCATCCCTTTGCCATGCACCCTGTGATTGTTGGTCTTCAATTACGTTGTCAATGTACACACTCTTGTAGTACTTGTAGGTGGCACGATCTATAACTCGCCCATTGATCTCTATTGGTTCTGTGGCCATTTACTTCGAATCAATCGCCATCTCCTTGGTCTTTTTGATGTTGAGAACCAGGTCTTTTCTGGTTCCACTCTACAAAATTACTGATGATTTTCCTGTATTCCCTGTCGTTGCCCTCATGGCTGCAGTATACGATTATCGAAAAATTTTGTAAGTGGCAGGAGTCTGAGTACTATCTAAAGTCCGATGTGTATAGGGTATAAAGGGTAACTATCCGACATGACTATCACGGCAATGTTATTACTCGGTAATGTCTTATTTGTATATGTACCCCATGAGCTGTTAAGTGCTGCAGAATATGACCGCTCTATAGAAATAAAGATTATTATTATAGCAGCCAATCTTTTACTTTTTGCACTAAAAAGGGATTTTACTAAAGAATAACATCACTTTTATCTAAAGAAAAATGGTTTGCAGATTACACTCTAAAATTAAAAAAGAGCGAGGTTTTTCGTCACTGGTTTTAGTCATTATTAGCAGATTTGGGAGTTCCCCTTTAAGTGGTAAATAGACCTGGTCATGCAGGGGTTAATATGTAGGCAGCAGATTGTATATTGTACACAAGGAATGTATAGATGACGTGTAGACTGGGTGCGCCAGGAGTTTCGTTTTTCATAGAAATGAAACTTAGTGAGCATCCTCTACACACAGCGGCCAGCAGAGGGCGTCTTCTACGTAGAGGAGAGAATCTAGTCGTGAGTAGTGTCTCAGGAGGAGGCTACGTTACCATCATAGATCCAAGCTAAAACAAATCTTCAATCCGCATCATAGAGTAATTCATAAGCACAAACTGCAATACAAAGGTCTTCAACACCTCAAAATAAGATTTAGATACATATACACTGAAGAAGTCTGTTAGGGGGCCCTGCATAGTATCATAGTATATAAGGCTAGAAAGAGACACAAGTCCAACCCTTAAGAACTAAACCAATGTTTTTTCCCCATAACCCGTGATATTTTTGCTCTCCAGAAAGTCATCCAGGCCTCTCTTGAACCTGTACATAGCGTCCGCCATAACAACCTCCTGCGGCAGAGAGTTCCACAGTCTCACTGCTCTCACAGTAAAGAACCTTTGTCAATGTTGATGGTAGAATTGCCTCTCCTCTAGGTGTAGAGGATGCCCCCTGTCTATGGTGATGGTAGAACCACCTCTCCTCTAGGTGTAGAGGATGCCCCCTGTCTATGGTGATGGTAGTACCTCCTCTTCTCTAGGTGTATATGATGTACCCTGTCTATGGTGATGGTAGAACCTCCTCTCCTCTAGGTGTAGAGGATGCCTCCTGTCTATGGTGATGGTAGAACCACCTCTCCTCTAGGTGTAGAGGATGCCCCCTGTCTATGGTGATGGTAAAACCTCCTCTCCTCTAGGTGTAGAGGATGCCCCCTGTCTATGGTGATGGTAAAACCTCCTCTCCTCTAGGTGTAGAGGATGTCTCCTGTCTATGGTGATGGTAGAACCTCCTCTCCACTAGGTGTATATGATGTACCCTATCTATGGTGATGGTAGTACCTCCTCTCCTCTAGGTGTAGAGGATGTCCCCAGTCTATAGTGATGGTAGATCCTCCTCCCCTCTTGGTGTTTAGGATGCCCCTTGTCTATGGTGATGGTAGAACCTCCTCTCCTCTAGGTGTAGAGGATGTCCCCTGTCTATGTTGATGGTAGAACCTCCTCTCCTCTAGGTGTAGAGGATGCCCCCTGTCTATAGTGATGGTAGAACCTCCTCTCCTCTAGATGTAGAGGATGTCCCCTGTCTATGGTGATGGTAGAACCTCCTCTCCTCTAGGTGTATAGGACGCCCCCTGTCTATGGTGATGGAAGAACTGCCTCACCTCTAGGTGTAGAGGATGCCCCCTGTCTATGGTGATGGTAGAACCACCTCTCCTCTAGGTGTTGAGGATGCTACTTGTCTATAGTGATGGTAGAACCTTCTCTCCTCTAGGTGTAGAGGATACCCCCTTTCTATGGTGATGGTAGAACCGAATCTCCTCTAGGTGTAGAAGAAGCTCACCGTCTATAATGATGATAGAACCGTCTTTCCTTTGGTTGTAGAGAATGCCCCTGTCTATGGTGATGATAGAACCTCCTCTCCTCTAGGTGTAGAGGATGCCCCCATGTCTATGGTGATGGTAGAACCACCTCTCCTCTAGGTGTAGAGGATGCCCCCTGTCTATGGTGATGGTAGAACCTCCTCTTCTCTAGGTGTAGAGGATGCCCCATGTCTATGGTGATGGTAGAACCTCCTCTCCTCTAGGTGTATAGGATGCCCCATGTCTATGGTGATGGTAGAACAGCCTCTCCTCTAGGTGTAGAGGATACCCCCTGTCTACGGTGATGGTAGAACTTTCTCTCCTCTATGTGTAGAGGATGCTCCTCTGTCTATGGTGATGGTAGAACCGTCCCTCCACTAGGCATAGAGGATGCCCCTGTCTATGGTGATGGTAGAACCTCCTCTCCTCTAGGTGTAGAGGATGCCCCCTGTCTATGGTGATGGTAGAACCTCCTCTCCTCTAGGTGTAGAGAATGCCCCTGTCTATGGTGATTGTAGGGCTGCCTCTCCTCTAGGTGTAGAGGATGCTCCCTGTCTATGGTGATGGTAGAACCTCCTCTGCTCTAGGCATAGAGGATGCCCCTGTCTATGGTGATGGTAGAACCTCCTCTCCTCTAGGTGTAGAGGATGCCCCCTATCTATGGTAATAGTAGAACCTCCTCTCCTCTAGGCATAGAGGATGCCCCTGTCTATGGTGATGGTAGAACCTCCTCTGCTCTAGGTGTAGAGGATGCCTCATGTCTATGGGGATTGTAGAACCATATCTTCTTTATGTGTAGAAGATGCCCCCTGTCTATGGCAATGGTAGAGTAACAAAGGAGAACCCGGCACTCGCTAAAAATATGCAAATCGTGTTTTATTGTAAGATCAACTTACAGTATGATGTGCAGGGACACAAAAACAGGAACGCGTTTTCGGCTCCATACACGAGCCTTTATAAACCACACTGCATTGCTAAGCATCACACACTTAAATACAAAGTAGCGAACTAAGCCCCGCCCACTGACGTCACATCCTACCGGAAACCAGATCTCCGTGGTGTGACGTAGTGGCTTCAGGTGTTTTCCTCGTTTTGATTGCGTTTCTAGAAAGAGAAATTAGGACAAAGTCAAAACGCTAGTACATCGACATTTGGACAAAACTTAAAAATAATTAAAACAGAGATGAAAAATATAGATTTATACGAACATAAACATATCTCAGATGAACTATCACAACGTTATGAGAAATCACTTAAATCGTAATCACGATTTAACCCTCGTGGTTCCAGGATCCCCAAGGTATATATCCAATAAGCCTCATGGCGACGAAGAAGAATTTTGATATTACCACCTCTACGGGGAATTTGGATTTGTTCGATCACTTGGAACCTGAGCTGGAAGATGGAATGTTTCCTTTCGTGAAAGTGGTAAGGAATAGGCAATAGTCTGTTGTTACATCTAATGGTCGACTTATGCTTATTGATGCGAGATTTCACGGGTTGCATGGTTTCCCCTATGTATAGGTATCCACAAGGACACTTTATGGAATAAATTACATTCCGGGAGTTGCATGTATAATAACCCTGTATCCTAAAAGGCTGGCCAGTGTGGGGATGATGTAATGTATCCCCACGAAGAACATTAGAGCATTCAGAACAGCTTAACCCCTTAACGACTTGGCCTTTTTTTGATTTTTCACTTCCATTTTTCACACCCCACCTTCAAAAATCTATAACTTTTTTATTTTTCCACATAAAGAGCTCTGTTATGGCTTATTTTCTGCGTAACAAATTGCACTTCGTAGTGACGGTATTTAATGTTCCATGGCGTGTACTGGGAAGCGGGAAAAAAATTCCAAATGCAGTGAAAATGGTGAAAAAACACATTTGCGACGTTTTCTTGTGGGCTTGGATTTTAAAGCTTTCACTGTGTGCCCCAAATGACAGGTCTACTTTATTCTTTGGGTTGCTACGATCACAGGGATACCACATTTGTACAGGTTTTATAATGTTTTCATACATTTAAAAAAAATTAAAACCTCCTGTACAAACATTTTTTTTTTGATTTTGTCATCTTCTGGCGCTAATAACTTTTTCATACTTTGGTGTACGAAGCTGTGGGTGGTGTCATTTTTTGCGACTTTTGATGGCGTTTTCATTGCTATCATTGTTAGGACTGTGCTACCTTTTGATCACTTTTTATTAATTTTTTTATATTTTCCAAAATGGCAAAAAAATGTCATTTTTGACTTTGGACGCTATTTTCCGTTACGGGGTTAAACGCAGTGAAAAACCGTTATTATATTTTGATAGATCGGACATTTTCGGACGCGGTGATACCTAATGTGTTTATGATTTTTACTGTTTATTAATATTAATATCAGTTCTAGGGAAAGGGGGGTGATTTGAATTTTTAGGTTTTTTTAATATAATTTTTTTTTTTTTAACTTTTTTTTACTTTTACTTTAACTATTTTTCAGACTCCCTAGGGTACTTTAACCCTAGGTTGTCTGATCGATCCTACCATATACTGCCATACTGCAATATGGCAGTATATGGGGATTTTACTCCTCATTCATTACAATGTGCTGATAGCACATTGTAATGAATAGGTTAAAACGAGACAGCTTCGGGCCTTCGTGAGGCCCGATGCTGTCATGGCAACGGATCACCGCTCCCCGTGACGTCATCGGGGAGCGAAGATCCGCGCCAAGATGGCGGCGCCCATGCGGCGCCATCTTTTTGAAGCCTCCGGCAGCATTGCCGGAGGTGATCGCGGTGAAAGCACCCGCGATCGGTGCTAGCACCGATCGCTGGTGTTACCGGTAAGCCTTTGCTGCAATATGCAGCAAAGACTTACCGGCTATGGAGAGGGCTCGGCCCGCGCGTCGGGAAGGGGTTAAACATGGGAATGTGCCTCTCTTCTGTGTCGCCAAAAAAACTTGTTTTGGTAATTTTTGTGTGCCCCCATGTCGGCTCGTATCAGTTTGTTCTGTAAGTTTGGAGCCCTCTTGTTACAAATTAAGGGTGGATTCTGAAATTCCTCGACTTCAGGGAACGATGTTCGAAGTATGCGCCAGTGTTTTCTGACTATTCTGTCAATCCTGCTATTAAAGGGATGATGTTGGTGGCTAAAGATTATCCTTTTTTTCCGCTCGTACCTTAGGTCTGGTTGTGCCCATGGATTCAGAACTTCTAGCCCCCTTCAGTAGATATTCGGGATAACCTCTATCCCGAAATCTAGATTCCATCTCATCCAGCCTATTCTCCCTGGTTCTCTCATCCGACACTACTCTGTAAACTCTTTGAAACTGGGAATTGGGGACCGATTTTTTCGTGGCATAGGGATGATTGCTGCGGTAGTGTAAAACACTATTCCTATCTGTATCTTTCCTATACAAGTCCGTGCCCAAAGTCCCATCGGTCCTTTTGTATACCACTGTGTCCAAGAAACTAATGTTCACATCGTTGTTGGTCTGGAGTTCACCACGTATCGAATTGAGGTGTTGTAGAAATATCTCCAGGGTCCCCTGAGGCCCCGCCCATACGCAAAACACATTGTCGATAAAGCGACGCCATATTTTATCATGTCTAGAAAAGAGAGGATGCGTATACACATATTCTTCTTCAAATGCTGCCATATAACAGTTTGCGTAGGGCGGGGCCACATTGGTCTGTGGAATTGGTCACCTGCGATGGTAGAACCGCCTCTCCTCTTGGTGTAGAGGATGTCCCCTGTCTATGGTGATGGTAGTACCGCCTCTCCTCTAGGTGTAGAGGATGTCCCCTGTCTATGGTGATGGTAGAACCGCCTCTCCTCTAGGTGTAGAGGATGCCCCTGTCTATGGTGATTGTAGAACCTCCTCTCCTCCAGGTGTAAAGGATGCCTCCTGTCTATGGTGATGGTAGAACCTCCTCTCCTCTAGGTGTAGAGGATGCCCCCTGTCTATGGTGATGGTAGATCCTCCTCTCCTCTAGGTGCAGAGGATGCCCCCTGTCTATGGTGATGGTAGAACCTCCTCTCCTCTAGGTGCAGAGGATGCCCCCTGTCTATGGTGATGGTAGAACCTCCTCTCCTCTAGGTGTAGAGGATGCCCCTGTCTATGGTGATGGTAGAAGCTCTTCTCCTCTAGGTGTAGAGGATGCCTCCTGTCTATGGTGATGGTAGAATCTCCCCTCCTCTAGGTGTATATGATGTCCCCTGTCTATGGAGATTGTAGAATCTCCCCTCCTCTAGGTGTAGAGGATGCCCCCTGTCTATCATGATGGTGGAACTGCCTGACCTCTAGGTGTAGAGGATGCTCCCTGTGTATGGAGATGGTAAAACCTCCTCTCCTCTAGGTGTAGAGGATGTCACCTGTCTATGGTGATGGTAGAACCTCCTCTCCTCTAGGTGTAGAGGATGTCCCCTGTCTATGGAGATGGTATAACCTCCTCTCCTCTAGGCGTAGGGGTGATGGAAGAACCACCTCTCCTTTAGGTGTAGAGGATGCCCCCTGTCTATGGTGAAGGTAGAACCTCCTCTCCTCTAGGTGTAGAGGATGCCCCCTGTCTATGGTGATGGAAGAACCACCTCTCCTTTAGGTGTAGAGGATGCCCCTTGTCTATGGTGATGGTAGAACCTCCTGTACTCTAGGTGTAGAGGATGCCCCCTGTCTATGGTGATGGAAGAACCCCCTCTCCTTTAGGTGTAGAGGATGCCCCCTGTCTATGGAGATGGTAGAATCACCTCTCCTCTAGGTGTAGAGGATGTCCCCTGTCTATGTTGATGGTAGAACCGCCTCTCCTCTAGGTGTAGAGGATGCCCCCTGTCTATGGTGATGGTAGAACCTCCTCTCCTCTAGGTGTAGAGGATACCCCTGTCTATGGTGATGGTAGAACCGCCTCTACTCTAGGTGTAGAGGATGCCCCCTGTCTATGTTGATGGTAGAATCGCCTCTCCTCTAGGAGTAGAGGATGCCCCCTTGTCCTGGTCACAGGCCTAGGTATAAAAACATATTTGGAGAGATCCTTGTACTGTCTGTTCAGGCATTTGTACATTGTAATGAGGTCTCCCCTCAGCTGTCTTTTTTCTAAACTGAATAACCCTAAATTTTGTAATCTGTCATTGTATTCTAATCCCCCCCATTCCCGCAATAATCCTGGTTGCTCTCCTCTGCACCAGTTATAGTTCTACTACTATACTTTTTATACACTGGTGCCCAAAACTGTCAGCAATATTCTCTGGTCTGGGATTTGTATAAGGGCAAATGAGAATCTATTCCTCTCTTGATACATCCCATAATTTTATTTGCTTTAGCAGCAGCCGCCTGGCTCTGGTCACTAAAATTAAGTTTACCGTCCACCAAA
This sequence comes from Engystomops pustulosus, assembly GCF_040894005.1. Classification (NCBI taxonomy): domain Eukaryota; kingdom Metazoa; phylum Chordata; class Amphibia; order Anura; family Leptodactylidae; genus Engystomops; species Engystomops pustulosus. The sequence goes on from NC_092416.1 coordinate 167,323,830, forward strand.
TACCCCCAAGTCTTTTTCAGCTCCAGTTTTACCAAGTAATTGACTGTTTAGAACATTATTGTACTTTTTGTTTCCATGGCCCAAGTGCATAACTTTACATTTATCTATATTAATCTCCTCAAGCTTCCACTAATCCCTCTGTAATGCTAAACTATCAACCTCACTATTAATTACTTTACACAACTTAGTATCATCTGCAAATATTGAAACTTCACTGTGAAAACCCACCACAAGGTCATTAATAAAAATATTAAAAAGAAGTGGCCCCGATACTGACCCCTGTGGCACTCCACTGGTAACCTCAACCCAATCTGAGAATGTGCCATTAATGACCACCCTCTGTTTTCTATCATTAAGCCTATACTTACCCAAATACAGCGATGTTTCCCTAATCCCAGAAGTCTCATTTTATGTTTCAGCCTTTTATGTGGTACCATGTCAAATTGTCAAATTCCTTGGAAAAGTCCAGATATACAACATCCACAACCTCCACCAGGTCCAGTCTGGAACTTACCTCCTCATAGAAGCCAATCAGATTAGTCTGACAGGACTCTCATAAACCCATGCTGATGCTGGGTTATACGGTTATGCACAGTGAGATACTCCAGGATAGCATCTCTAACAAACCCCTCAAATATTTTCCCCACCAAAGAAGTTAGACTCACGGGTCTGTAGTTTCCAGGATCGCTTTTTGATACTTTTTTGTATATTGGTACCACATTTGCTATGCGCCAGTCCTGTGGAACATAACCAGTCCTCAGTGAATCTTCAAATATTAAAAATAACGGTCTGTCTATCACGGTACATAGTTCATGCAGAACCCTGGGGTGTATGCCATCTGGCCCCGGTGATTTGTCTGATTGATTTGCTTGATCTTAATGGTTGTGAGGTGGCATTGTACCTCCCTGGCAATTTTTCTCTCAGTCTCTATTTTTGCAGCCTTTATCTGCTTTTTACAGGATTTATTTTTTCTGTCTATAATCCTGTAATGCCTCATAGCTACCTTCAGGTTTTAGCACCTGTAGTTTATGCCTATAAGGTCTTCCCTTAGTTGCTGAAAATTTGCCCTCCTGAAGTTTAGAGTGATATTATGACCACTATTCTCCAGGTTCCCCCCAACCTGTAGTTTTGATACCCTATCAGGTCTGTTGGTTAGGATAAGGTCCAGCAGTGCCCCCCCTCTTGTTGGCTCCAGGACTAGTTGCGACAGGTAATTGTCTTTTGTTGTTGACAAGAACCTGCTACCTTTGAAGGACCTGCATGTTTCTGCCCCCCAGTCAATATCTGGGTAATTGAAGTCCCCCATGATAAGTACTTCGCCATGCTTTGAAGCCGCATCCATTTCACTTATCAGCATTTCCTCTGCCGCCTCCATTATATTTGGAGCCTTATAACAAACCCCTAGTAATATTTTATTATTCTTTTTCCCTCCCCTTATCTCAACCCATAGGGACTCCACATTTTCATTTGCGTCACCGATGTCATCTCGCAAGACGGGGTTGAGGAAAGAATTCACATATAAACAAATATTTATATGGTTTTCCCTGTCCCTATTCCTTTTGTTCTTATTCCCCAATCTTATTCCAGCCCCCCTTCCTCCCCCATGGACTATGACTCTTCCCAGCTCTCTATCTACACTGTCTATTTGCCCTGCACAAGTGTAGTTGCCCTCCCTCCAGGTCTCTAGTTTAAACACTCCTCCAACCTTCTAGCCATTTTTTGCCCAAAATAGCTGCACCCTCCCCATTGAGATAAAATCTGTCCAGGGTCAGTCTGGCACACCGGTGGGCCAGTGAATACCCTGGGGGGCCCAGACACTTGGCACTATGGCAGGGGCCTCCGTTTGGATCCATGGGAGTCCTATCATTGCAGCCAAAGAAGTGAGTGTGAAGCGGCCGGGTGCTTTCTGGGGCACGTCACACTCTAGATGGTGACGTCACAATATGACATCATCACGCAGCCAAGCATCTCCTCCCGCCCTGCAGCAGAAACAGGCCACAGCAGGTAAATGATTTGTTTTTTCGCTATTGGCAAAAGAGAGCCGGGAGGGTGGCAGTGTGTATGAGGGGATCTATATACAGTCTGGAGGGGGGGCAGTGTGTATGAGGGGATCTATATACAGTCTGGAGGGGGGGCAGTGTGTATGAGGGGATCTATATACAGTCTGGAGGGGGGGCAGTGTGTATGAGGGGATCTATATATAGTCTGGAGGGGGGCAGTGTGTATGAGGGGATCTATATACAGTCTGGAGGGGGGGCAGTGTGTATGAGGGGATCTATATACAGTCTGGAAGGGGGCAGTGTGTATGAGGGGATCTATATACAGTCTGGAGGGGGGCAGTGTGTATGAGGGGATCTATATACAGTCTGGAGGGGGGGCAGTGTGTATGAGGGGATCTATATACAGTCTGGAGGGGGGCAGTGTGTATGAGGGGATCTATATACAGTCTGGAGGGGGGGCAGTGTGTATGAGGGGATCTATATACAGTCTGGAGGGGGGCAGTGTGTATGAGGGGATCTATATACAGTCTGGAGGGGGGGCAGTGTGTATGAGGGGATCTATATACAGTCTGGAGGGGGGGCAGTGTGTATGAGGGGATCTATATACAGTCTGGAGGGGGGCAGTGTGTATGAGGGGATCTATATACAGTCTGGAGGGGGGCAGTGTGTATGAGGGGATCTATATACAGTCTGGAGGGGGGCAGTGTGTATGAGGGGATCTATATACAGTCTGGAGGGGGGCAGTGTGTATGAGGGGATCTATATACAGTCTGGAGGGGGGCAGTGTGTATGAGGGGATCTATATATAGTCTGGAGGGGGGCAGTGTGTATGAGGGGATCTATATACAGTCTGGAGGGGGGCAGTGTGTATGAGGGGATCTATATACAGTCTGGAGGGGGGCAGTGTGTATGAGGGGATCTATATACAGTCTGGAGGGGGGGCAGTGTGTATGAGGGGATCTATATAAAGTCTGGAGGGGGGCAGTGTGTATGAGGGGATCTATATATAGTCTGGAGGGGGGCAGTGTGTATGAGGGGATCTATATACAGTCTGGAGGGGGGGCAGTGTGTATGAGGGGATCTATATACAGTCTGGAAGGGGGCAGTGTGTATGAGGGGATCTATATACAGTCTGGAGGGGGGCAGTGTGTATGAGGGGATCTATATACAGTCTGGAGGGGGGGCAGTGTGTATGAGGGGATCTATATACAGTCTGGAGGGGGGCAGTGTGTATGAGGGGATCTATATACAGTCTGGAGGGGGGGCAGTGTGTATGAGGGGATCTATATACAGTCTGGAGGGGGGCAGTGTGTATGAGGGGATCTATATACAGTCTGGAGGGGGGGCAGTGTGTATGAGGGGATCTATATACAGTCTGGAGGGGGGCAGTGTGTATGAGGGGATCTATATACAGTCTGGAGGGGGGCAGTGTGTATGAGGGGATCTATATACAGTCTGGAGGGGGGCAGTGTGTATGAGGGGGACTATTTAATGTCTGGAGGGGGGGCAGTGATTATGAGGGGGTCTATATACAGTCTGGAGGGGGGGCAGTGATTATGAGGGGGTCTATATACAGTCTGGAGGGGGGGCAGTGTGTATGAGGGGATCTATATACAGTCTGGAGGGGGGCAGTGTGTATGAGGGGATCTATATACAGTCTGGAGGGGGGCAGTGTGTATGAGGGGGACTATATACAGTCTGGAGGGGGGGCAGTGTGTATGAGGGGATCTATATACAGTCTGGAAGGGGGCAGTGTGTATGAGGGGATCTATATACAGTCTGGAGGGGGGGCAGTGTGTATGAGGGGATCTATATATAGTCTGGAGGGGGGGGCAGTGTGTATGAGGGCATCTATATACAGTCTGGAGGGGGGCAGTGTGTATGAGGGGATCTATATACAGTCTGGAGGGGGGCAGTGTGTATGAGGGGATCTATATAAAGTCTGGAGGGGGGCAGTGTGTATGAGGGGATCTATATACAGTCTGGAGGGGGGCAGTGTGTATGAGGGGATCTATATACAGTCTGGAGGGGGGCAGTGTGTATGAGGGGATCTATATACAGTCTGGAGGGGGGGCAGTGTGTATGAGGGGATCTATATACAGTCTGGAGGGGGGCAGTGTGTATGAGGGGATCTATATACAGTCTGGAGTGGGGCAGTGTGTATGAGGGGATCTATATACAGTCTGGAGGGGGGCAGTGTGTATGAGGGGATCTATATACAGTCTGGAGGGGGGCAGTGTGTATGAGGGGATCTATATATAGTCTGGAGGGGGGCAGTGTGTATGAGGGGATCTATATACAGTCTGGAGGGGGGGCAGTGTGTATGAGGGGATCTATATATAGTCTGGAGGGGGGGCAGTGTGTATGAGGGGATCTATATACAGTCTGGAGGGGGGCAGTGTGTATGAGGGGATCTATATACAGTCTGGAAGGGGGCAGTGTGTATGAGGGGATCTATATACAGTCTGGAGGGGGGCAGTGTGTATGAGGGGATCTATATACAGTCTGGAGGGGGGCAGTGTGTATGAGGGGATCTATATACAGTCTGGAGGGGGGCAGTGTGTATGAGGGGATCTATATATAGTCTGGAGGGGGGCAGTGTGTATGAGGGGATCTATATACAGTCTGGAGGGGGGGCAGTGTGTATGAGGGGATCTCTATATAGTCTGGAGGGGGGGCAGTGTGTATGAGGGGATCTATATACAGTCTGGAGGGGGGGCAGTGTGTATGAGGGGATCTATATACAGTCTGGAAGGGGGCAGTGTGTATGAGGGGATCTATATACAGTCTGGAGGGGGGCAGTGTGTATGAGGGGATCTATATACAGTCTGGAGGGGGGCAGTGTGTATGAGGGGATCTATATACAGTCTGGAGGGGGGGCAGTGTGTATGAGGGGATCTATATACAGTCTGGAGGGGGGCAGTGTGTATGAGGGGATCTATATATAGTCTGGAGGGGGGCAGTGTGTATGAGGGGATCTATATACAGTCTGGAGGGGGGGCAGTGTGTATGAGGGGATCTATATATAGTCTGGAGGGGGGGCAGTGTGTATGAGGGGATCTATATACAGTCTGGAGGGGGGCAGTGTGTATGAGGGGATCTATATACAGTCTGGAGGGGGGGCAGTGTGTATGAGGGGATCTATATAAAGTCTGGAGGGGGGCAGTGTGTATGAGGGGATCTATATACAGTCTGGAGGGGGGCAGTGTGTATGAGGGGATCTATATACAGTCTGGAGGGGAGGCAGTGTGTATGAGGGGATCTATATACAGTCTGGAGAGGGGCAGTGTGTATGAGGGGGCCTATTTAATGTCCGGAGTAGGGGCCGTGTATATGAGGGGGCCTATTTAAAATTTGGAGGGGTGGCTATCAGTTTGTATGAGTGTGCCTTTTTAAAGTCTAGAGGGGGGCAGTGTGTATAAGGGGTCCCAATGTAAAATTTTCTGGGGGCGGTTATGTAAGAAAGGCGCAGTGTGTATGAGAGGGCCCAATGTAAAATTCATTGGGGTGGGGGGACCAGTGTGTATGATGAGGGGGCCCAATGTAAAATTCATGAGGGGGGGAGTGTGTATCATGAGGTGCCCCTATATAAAATTCATGGGGGCAGTATGTACAATCCATGCAGTGGCACAGTATGGCACATTGGGGCACATTTACTTACCTGGTCCCTGCGCGATCCCCGAGGTGCATTTTCCGCCAGAATCCACATCTGCCCCAATTCATGAAGATCGTGCACGATATCCTGCATGTGTTGCTTCCCCACTCAGGTCCACCGGAGTTCACCTTCTTCTTCCCGTTGTATGTGAGTGCATGGCTTGCGATACAAATTGCTTTGTTAAACCCTGCGCGTGTTAGAATCCGTCGGATATGCAGATGGCCCGCCCCCTCGATTTGTGTCACGTTAAAGCCGGCGCCGAAGCGCCAAAATGCGACCGTGTGCGCCAAAATCCCTTTCTAAATGCGGCGCACATTGGAAATCGTCCGGTGCAGGCCGCCGACCCTTAGTAAAGGAGCCCCATTGTGTTATCCAGGTGACATCATACTCTAAGTAACTGTGGTATTTTTAGGGGTGCAGTGAGGGGGATGTATGTGCTGGAAAATTCTGCAACCTGATTTGACGAAGGAGATGAAGGAGATCTGGACGTGAAGGAGAAGACTTGTCACCTGTGAGGTGTTAGATGCTACTTCTTCCTGCGTCTGATCTGTATTGTATTCAATGAGTAACCTTCTAGCGTGAGAAAGCTCTCAGCTTATGTACTGTAAACGCCAGAGTAAGGTTATTGTCATCAGTTCTTGTAAAGGTTTCAGCATTGCGAACACTTACATCCCTAACCACAGCCCAGCCAGCAGGTAACTCTTATACCATTCCTAACATCAATGCCCTGAGATAAAGTCACCACTGCAGCCCCTGTACATACACCGAGTACCAGTAGAGAGGGAGGGAGAAAGGGCTAAGTATCCTTTATTTCACTGCCCCCACTAGTGCTTAGAAATTCCCTTATCCCAGAATATTTCTATGTAGTAGTAGGTGGGCCCCGAAAATCAATTTCACTGGTTTTCTGCCCCCAACAATTTACTTGGAAAAAGGCACTCGGCAGGGGTGCCCACTCTCACTCCTGCTGTTTGACCTAGCAGGAGCCTTTAGCAGTACATTTGCTGCAGACAGATATGTTTAAGGGTATTGCTGTAAGGCAAATGGAAATCAAATTAGCATGTTGTGCCGATGACATGTTCCTATTTATGTAAGACCCAAAAACCAACTTGGAAAAGGTGTTGGCCATTTTGAAGGAATTTGGGTCATTTTCAGGATACAAGATTAATTTAGACAAGAGCCAGTAAATGCCATTGGGAATAAGCAGACCAGGGATAAGAGAAGGCGAGGAGTGGTACCGGGGGTAAAATAGACACATTCACAGATCACTTACTTTGGATTAAAACTAAGTAACGATCCAGTAGTCCAGTTTCTATGGTTGGGTAAAAGGCCTAGGATTGCATATAATAAATTAGCCATGCCGAAGTGGGATGGGGGGGATACAAATGCCTCTATTGAGCTGCTATAATCTGGTGGCCCAATTTAGAAATGTAAGGGACTGGATACACAAAACGGATAGACGCTCAAATGTGGAGTTAGAAGAAGAGTTAGCGGGGGAAACACAACGAGGAGCTCTGCTTCATTTAAAATGGTCAGAATTACCTGCCCATGTTAAAAGTAGCTACCTACTAAAAGGAAACTATAGGGGCCTGGAAATCTATAAGCAAACTATATGGATTACCCTTCAGTCTATCTAAATATGTACCTCTTGAAGACAACCCGCTGTTTCCACAAGCTAGGGTAAACAAACTGTACAAGCAACCTTCATCATATGCTCCATGAGATTAGGTGGCTCACTTGGGAGGAGTTTAGTGACAAATACACAATGGGAGCCCCTCAGTATTTGCAATACTGCCAAATAGGGAGTGTGATTAATGCTAGGGTGCATAACTTTGCAGCTATGGAAAAAATCGGAGGCTTTTGATGTACTGGTTGCGGTGGAGCATAGAAAGGACTTATTAGGGCTTATTTACTAAGGGTTCATGAATCGCATTTCCGTCAGACTGTTCATGGTATTCGGGATTTGCGCCGCTGAGACAGGGATTTAGCAGGGGATTGGTCGCACGTGATCGGATTGTGGCGCAGCTACAGATTTCGGGGCGTGGCCATCGGATGATCCGACTGATTCGGTCTGAGCACGGGATTTAAGATAAAAATTGTGTCACAAGACAATGCACTTACATGCACCAAGAAGAAGATGGTGAACTCCGGCGGACCTGAGCGTGGAAGCGACACGTGACAAATGTGCCCCGTTACCCAACATACATGCTAGAATAAGAGAAAAAATGTTATGTAAACGGAGGAAAACTTGTTTTAAGGGGTGGGAGAGAGAACTGGAGGAGGAAGAATTAGCCTTTATATCATGCCATTTGTGACTGCCCGCACATTGCTCCTTATTGGAAGGCGGTATGCAAAATGGTGAAGTCTGTTTGGCAAAAGGAGTTACCTATGACGCCAATGGCAATGAAGAAGAGAAGAACCGGGAGAAACAAGTATAAGTGACAAGAAAGCAATACACATAACTCTTCTAGTAGCAAAGACATGTATTCTAAGACACTGGATAGAACCCACAGTCCCGGGGATATTAAGGTACTCACCACACTAAAACAACTGCTGAGATATGTTAGAATAGAAACTGAATGACATAAAGAGAAAGACACAGAGAAGTTTTTCAAAAAATGGAAAGAGTTTATTATTGCACAATACACACCAAATGAAATACAGGCGGTCCCCTGCTTAAGAACACTCGACTTACAGATGGCCCCTAGTTACAAACGGACCTCTGGATGTTCGTAACTTACTGTACTTTAAATTTAGCCTTAGGCTACAATAATCAGCTATAAAAGGCGTCTGCAATTAAGTTTTATCGTTAATCCTGGTTCTTATGACAACCCAACATTTTTTAAATCCAATTGTCACATAAACCAAAAAAATTTTGTCTGGAGCTATAATTATAAAATATACAATTCCGACTTACATACAATGTACTTAATGTGCAAGTCCCTTTGGACCCGGAAATACTTCTTCTTAATCTATATCCTAGTTTCTTTTAGGATCCGAGTGCCAGGTTGTTCCTAGTGTTTGATATCTTTACATTGGATGCGTTCTGTTCCACCTTGACTACAAGATCTACACACGCGCCTCAGAGATCTTAGATCCATGGTATATATTACTGCTCTGCTTCACCAGACTACAGAGAAATGTGAGAAGACCCGGACACAATGGGACGACGGTAACGCTAGATTGTTTTCCTGAAACATCACTGTGGTATTCAGCTATTTGCAGTGCTATCATATTTCATATACTGTTTGCCATGTTTCTTTTAAAGGAGAAACTTTATGAAACACCTTGAGGCGACCCTCCACCCTGAACAAGAATTTTCCATGCGCTTCATTCTTATATTTCAGGTTTTCGGTTTTTTTTTTTTCCTCTCTTTGGTTTATCTCTCTACTTCATATTGGAATAGTTACTGAGCAGAATTTTATCGCTCTCTCTCAGATGACACGAATTCTATATATACAAAATTGTTAGTCGCCCCTCATTTAATGAAAGAAAAACTCACAATGCTCACAGAAATAACTTGAAAGGCAAAAATTAATAAAGTTTAACCCCTTCCCAACACAGCCTTTTCGTTTTAGTTTTCATTTTTCACTCCCCACCTTCAAAATCTATAACTTTTTATTTTTCCAAGTACAGAGCTCTGCGGCGGCTTGTTTTCTACGTAACAAATTGCACTTCATAGTGATGGTATTTATCCCACCGCTGAAAAAACACTTTTGCGCCGTTTTCTTGTGGGCTTGGATTTTTACGGATTTCATTGTACGCCCCAAATGACAGGTCTACTTTATTCTTTGGGTCGGTGCGATCACCGGGGATACCAAATTCATATAGGTTTTATAAAGTTTTCATACATTTACAAAAATTAAAACCTCCTGACATTTTCAACTCATGAAACGGGCCTGGACAGAAATGATGGTTCCCTCAACTTATTATTTTGTTGCACAACGCTTTGATCGCCGCGATCACATGATTTCTGTAATTGTCCATGAGACTTCTGAACCTCTCAGCAGGTATTTTGGGACACTCCTCATGAGGTAACTGCTCCAGTTGTCTGGGGTTTGGCCTTTTCCAGACGCCATGTTTCATCCTCTTCCAAAGATGCTCAATAGGATACAAGTCCGGGCTCATAGAAACCACTTCAGAATAATCCCAAAGTTTTCCTCTTGGCCATTCTTGTGTGTTTTTAGCTGTGTGTTTTGGGTCATTATCCTGTTTCAAGACCTACGATGGAAACCAAGCTTTCTGAATCCCCTGATAGTCTTAAGATTTCATTGCAACCTGCACAGATTTAATACACCCCGTGTCAGTTGCAGAAAAACCTTTCCAGAACATATCATAGCCGTCTCCATGTGTCACAGTAAGGACAGTGCTCTTCTTTTCATGAAATGCTTCATTTTTCCATCTTTGAGCACAGAGCTGATGTGCGTTGCCAAAAAGTTTGATTTTAGTCTCATCTGCCCATTCTCCCAGAAGCTACATGTAGTTTTGTAAACTCCATTTTTGATTAGTTTTAAGCAATGGTGTCCTCCATGGCCATCTCCCATTAAGTCCACTGTGGCTCAAACACATACAGCCCTTGAGCTCTCTCCATACATCCCCTGCAGCACCACAACATTGGAGTCTGTCATGGTGTGTAAAGGGATTAGATACAGGTCCAGAGAAACTAATTATTAAGCTACCCTCACATGGGCCATAAACAATGGAAATGTGGTCAGTTTCTGGCATAACAAACTCAAACAGGAGTGAGTTTTTCAACACAGGCCTGGGGAAACCATGGATGAGCCCATGGAAGGGACTGGGAACAATTGCTAGAAACAATGGCTGGTACAAATCCAAAACAAACAGCTGTGTGAGGGTAACCCAAGGCCAGGGTCACACGTTCCGCTAGCGTTTCGTTTATAAAGCGACGCTAGAGCACAGGGGGCGGGCCTCTGCCCAATTGCATGCATTTCCCTGGAAACAGATATGCTATCAGTAACCAAGCCATGGTGGCTTGCATTTAAACAATACAAGATACCGGGACCTCCTGTGCGCTAGTGTCACGTTATGAACGCAGCGATAGCGGAATGTGTGACCCTGGCCTTAGACCGTTGTGTTCAGAACTAGGATTTCATGAACGATCACATTTACTTGCGCTGGTAGTATTGTTAATATTCTATTTTCTCACGGATAGCAAAACACGGACATGCTCTGAACTAGACAAGAGGTATAAAGGCACAAGGACACAGGGAAAACTGTAAAATCCTTTATTGAATTCAAATTTTACAAAATGACCTAATGTTCATAAGCAATGCTACTCTTTCGCCCAGCACATGGGCCCCAATAAGTAGAGCATAAATTACGTCATAGAAGCTCAAATATTTTGGGGTGTGCACACATCTAGCCTTTGCGACTTACATTTTGTGAGGTGTAGTTTTCCCATTGCACAGAAGAGTGTTCGCTGGCTACTGAATGTTGTTTTAGAAGTTCAATGAAGGACATTGGGGCTCATTTACTTAGGGTCACACTGCTCAGTTTCGTTGGACTGTGCAACTTTTTCGGGGATTACACGGCTTGCACAGGTATTTAAGAAGTGTCTGCGCTGGGATTGTGTTGCACGCGATCTGATTTGTGGCGCAGCTGCCCCTGGCTTCCATGCGACAGATCTCATCTTAATTGGTCAGACCATCTGACGGCCGTAAGACTGAGCGTGGGATTTTAACTTTCAAATTGTGTCACAAGCCCAAGCACTTACATACACCGGGAAGAAGAAGGTGATCTCTGTCGGACCTGAGCGGGGAAGAGACACATGCAGGATATCGGGCGCACGGTGTTAGTGAATCGCAGCACTGACAATGCACTTTCTGTTAACCCCAGCGGATGTGTAAGTAAATGTGCTACAATGTGTCCCTCAAAACGACCAGAATTGAGTGCAGCTCTTTATGTGAAAAGATCAGACTCTGCCAAATTTGTAAAAACTTTTCAGAAAACTTTTTCCTGCTCCATTTATTAACAATAAATTTTAAATATAAAGTGTTAACCCAGACCAAAACTCCATTCTATTCAAGATCGTTTTGCTGCAAAAAACACACTAGAGAAGGCAGTTCACATGTAGTAAGACAACTCCGCCCCACACGTTGATCATTATCTAAGAGACTTTTTATAGACAGATGTGAACAAGTGAAGCTCCGTCAGGGTGAAGGCCATGCGTAGGGATTACATTTCGTGTACTGTACCCTGCCATGTAAAACTGCCCTAATAAAAAGTCATGATTTCTATTACCAGGTTCACTTTGACTTCTATGCAGCATTTTTTTTTTCTCCTCTCCTTCTCACCTGCAAATACATATAAAAACAGAGATGATGTCTGACTAACGGAGAAATGTTACACAAGTATAAGCCATAAAATTATATCCTATAAACTATGCAGCGCCAAAACTTACTCCAACTGGAAATGGTATGGACTGTACTAGTCCTCAATGTGTCCTGCAGTACGTGGCGCTAGGATGTGAGAAACAGCAATACAAGTTTTTTTGCGTTGCCTCCATGAATGAGATGTGTGATATAGATATATAGATATATCTATATATACATACACACATTTCCAGTCTATGAGAAGGCAGGTCACCAATGAGCAGTCATGCGCCTCAATCCATCCCTGAACAATATTTTCTCCATTACTCTTAGCACTACCCTTCTGGAAGACATCACTGCTATGACAAATTATATATGAGCTGTACCAGTAGTATTTTGTGTATAGGGGGATAAGGGTCTAAAGTAGGGCAACCCCTTTGAGGCTGGTCTGCAGCAGCATGTATGCCATCATAGGGGTCTTTCTACAAGATGGTGTAAAAGTGCTCCCCTGACTTTGAAGCAGTTTTGTGGTTCGTGTACAGCTTGGTGACAGATTGTCGACTCCTAAACATTTCCCACTGCTGCATTTACAACATTTCATCCCATTGAGAGATTAGGAAATGGTTTTTGTTGGATAATAATAATTCTCACATTCTCCTGCTCGCTCTCCATTGCCTGCAGATATGACTATAAATGTACTGTAACAATATCTCTAATAATCCCAACTAAAATTGTCATGTTATTGGGCCACAGATGAAGCAGAAAATGTGGTAATATATTGTTATATATTCTTAGCCTCTTTCCTTCTAAAATCAATTTATAATTATGCTAATGAGCCTAAAGGGCTCTGGGGGGTGTTTACAGAACCCATCAGTGATGTCTTTTTGTGATAATTGTTACAATGAGCATAGCAAGTTTCCTCTACCCCTGCTAGATTACACAGTTAAAGGGAGGGAAGACATGTTCTGCTCATTGTAACAGCTTGTGACGCTACAGCACTGAGGAGCTAAGGAAGCACCCACCAGATCCTCTCATTAGCATAATTTTAAAAGTTGATTTTAGACGGAAAGAGGCCATGGATAACAAATATAAGAATTTTACCAGTGTCACAGTGCCCCTGGTGTATCATGCTGGATTTTGAAGTAGATTTCCTTTAAGGGTACATTTACATGCTGGAGAGGAGGTGACCCCTCCATAGAGAACAGCGGCACACAGCCGCACACTCGGGAAGAGAGAGAGCATGCTCTATTGTTTCCCGGTGTACAGCGAGTAATGGTGCCACATGTGTGGCACTGTACCGCAGCCGCGCCGCCATTGCAGTCTATGGGGACGTATATGCAGCTGCAAGTTTGTGGCCCCATATACATCCCCACAGACGGGCGTGTGAATGGGCCTGAAGAGCTTTTATATTCTAGTGGAGTCTTCTTACCTGTGCTATATGCTGTTCTGTGTTCCAATCTGGATTTTCCCATATCAGGGCATGTGAGGACAAAGTATACATACTCCTTAGGTTTAAGAACAGAGATGGGTTAAAAACACACAAAAAAAAATCAAAACCCACATCTGTTTGAACAATTTATTAAGCAATCCTTTACATTTTTATATAAAAATATATTTTTGAACCTCAAAAACAAAATTAGTTCAGAACAAACTTAAAATATACAGAATACTGAATTATACATCCACCAACTCAAAGAAAAGGCTGTATGGCAGTGTGGAACCAGCCTAACGATCAGAGGGGAAGAAAAAAAAAAAAAAAAAAACTTTAATTTCTTTTGTGAGCATTAAATCAATAAGTCTTCGAATAGAAATCTCTCCCTCGCTATTACACATCTGTCATCTACAGGGTTTTGACATATCAAGATAACTTGGCAAGTACAGAGCCGCAGTGTAAATTCAGTTACATACAGACACTATACACATTTACATAGAGGTGAGACTCCAGTTTTAGGGGAATATGAGCTGAACATGTAATGGGAGCACAAGTTATAGTGACTACAGATTATCCCCTGTATATAACAGCAGATCACTTTGTTGAGATCATGAATGTGACAATTCCCCCACGAGGACTTTCTCTGACCAGCTCTGGGTTAGTGACATTTCTATGGCGTCTGCACATAGAAACGAGTCTCTCTAACTCTGTACTGAAAAACTCAAGGTGTTACCCACAGCAATAATCTATACAACTAGTGAAATGTCCCCTGAAAGTGCTTTTAGTTTTTTCTTTATGAATCACATTTTGAAGACGAGACATGTGCAGTGTTCACCTGGGTTTTCTTAGTGTCCACGCTCCTCTCTACACGACTCGCACGGATAAATCCTGGTTAGGGGCGAGCAACACTGGGTCTAGTCTAGGAACAATTCCTATCCTCTGCCCCTGCACATGACAGACATTAATGTCAATGGAGTAACTGTGTACACGCAAAGCAATACTAGACGTGCGCTTATTATATCCAACTATATATATACAGCCCTTGTGCTAAACAGAGCAAATATCCAACATTGGGAGATTCAGAATCACCTGAATCCAGTAAACACCTACAGCTATGCAGAGTGCATTAGTGATACCAATAGGGCAGCAGTTAATTTTTATTTTATTTTAAAAGAGCAATTCTCCCTGGAACTGCTTTAAAAATTGCTGAAAGTACAATGTATTTTCTGTATAACAGATAAAACAGTAAAGCAGTGAATAGGGCATCGCGATGTCTGAAGATTCCTGCACTCCCTGCAAGTCACCATCCGATCACTTGCCATAAGTTCAATCTGAACTCGCCACTAAACGCTACAGAGTTCCTGGACACATTGGGTAAATCATAAGCTTACATGTTACCGATGTTGACAGTTTTTCTTAAAGCCTCATAAGGAAAATTGTCCATAAAATTCAACCCCCCAAAGTTATGTCATTTAGGGCACATACTTATTATGGGGGATTGAATCTTACTGACATTCCTTTTAAAGGGAATCAACCACCAGGATGAAAGAATGTATGCAAATGAGCCTGAGGGGCTTCAGGTTCCGTAGATGTTAGGGTGCGGTCACACGTCGCGTTTACTGCATGCGTTTAAAACGCATTGCTACAGCTAAAGGGAGATTTGACTAATTAAACAGCTGTTAACGCAAGTGTTAATGTATTATTAACGCATGCGTTAACATCACGGTAAACAATTAAACAGCTGTTTAATTGGGCAAATCTCCCTTCAGCTGTAGCAATGCGTTTTTAAACGCATGCAGTAAACGCAACGTGTGACCGCACCCTTAATGGAGCCTCTCAGGCTCATTTGCATACAATCCTTCATCCTAGTGGTAGATGCCCTTTAAATGAAATCTACTGTCTGGAACCTACTTCCACATGGCAGTGTCATCTATAAGTTGCTTTTATGTCCTGGTATGTAGACTGTGCACATAAAAATGTTATTTTATTAAAATGCTAATATGTTACAGAGTCTACCAGTGTGTATTCCATGTCCTCAGTGCCCATGCAAAGACGTCACCTTGCAAGTCCGAGTCAATTGTAAATCCATGGGCATGGTCCCTTGCATGGAACAGCATAAGCCCCCAAAACGTGCAGAAGCTACTGTACGCCCCAAGAAAACTTTATGGATGACCGTGCCATGAGGCATCCATCAATGGACCTACTTCAGCAAGTAGGTCCCAGATAGCAGATTTCCATTCAAAAGGAGTTTTCTCAACTTGTGAAAAGCACCGACAACCCCCTTAAAAAAACAAAACCAAAAGCTGGACTTGGTCCAGTTGCACAGGGCAGTATTCTGGTCAGCAATTTGCAACAGAAAACCCAAAACTGGATCCCATATGCAGAAGATGAACAAATCTTTTTCATTCACGTCATAAGTATACAAATATGAAGGAAAAACACTGACCCGCATACTGCCGTGTGAAGGTAGCTGTAGACACACTAAAACGCGTAGACAGTCAACAATGTTTTCCACCACAATCACTTAAAGTCCACAGGTGAAACGTGCAGCAGTAATAGCCATACCTTGTGTGGTGACAGCCATGATAACGCGACAAGTTCACTGCATCAACTTCTGTCTGTGTCTGCAGGATTTCCTGGCCTGCGCCTCAATTTTGCTCCGGGTAGTAGTGTTCAGATCAATAAATTCAGGCCACACACAGACAGGGTCACACAGTGAGCTCGCCGCTGTGCAGCTGCCCTATGTTTTTTTTTAAATTAATTTTCTTATCCAAACCTAATAAAACTTCCTCACACAGAAAGACCACGACCATTCTGTATTACTAATCTTTTGCAGAGCAACCAGTAAATGGTTGGTGAATTTGAAGGTATCATATCCTGCTCCACTCACCTTACAGCTAGGGCTTAGATAGAAAATAGTGATCACGTGACACACGATGGTCACCCACAATCCAGTGCAACATGACACTGACCGAAATGCAGACTTGTTGGTTCTGTGTGACCACATTCACCATCATATGGTGAAGCCCTGGTGTAGATGAGCTCTGCAGAACAACTAAATACCCCAAATGAAGTAGCTGTATAATGACAGTCACCAGCAGGCGTCACCTGCTCAGGACGATCTGCTCTCTGGCCCACTGCCATCTCACGATGGTGTATATTTGTCCTGCTACAATGCTTCTTAATCTGTAGCAGGACAAATATACACCATCAGGAGATCAAAGTGGAGAAAAGAGCAAATTAAAGGGGTTTTTGAGGCCAAACATATTAATGAACCACTGGTATGTTAGTCATTAAATGGGTTGTCTACAGATTGAAAGACATGGTTTCTTTCCTACAAATACAGCTCCACACCTCTACATAACCGAGCTGCGATACAGACACACCCCATGGCCAGGGGTGGTGGTGATTTTTTGTAAGCAGCTGCCATGTTTTCCAACATGCGGACAACCCTTTAATTTGGCACGGAAAACCCTCTGACCAACCACTTGGATGAATTTACCCAGAAATTCTTACTGAAACAGAATATCTGGTTGTGAACAATAAGTACTTTCAAAAGTAGTGCGAGGCGCAGCCTTACGTTCTGTCCTGCAGGAAGGAGTAAGCATCAGCACTACAGCAGCCTTTAAACGGGGAATCAGTATCAGATTGTGAGGGATTCGACTCCTGGCACCTCCACTAATCAGCCGTGTACAGGGGCCACGACGCACTGATCCTAGTACAGTCCTGTTACTTAGAGGTTACAAAGTGCTGAATGAGGCGTGAACAGTGTTATAATATTGTTTTGCCCCAATTCTTTACTGTTTAGAAGAAAGAAAGTTCAGGAGATTATCAAACACGTGTGCATTGCTGTTCACAAAATCTCTTGTACTTTGCCTGATCTTCTGCACCTCTTCATCTTGTAGCAGAGTTTCTTCATCCTGCAAGTTAAAATAAAGATGATTAAACACAAGGGCAACATTACAGATTATCAGGCCTAAGAGGCCTAAGACAATTAGACAAGGAACTAGAGGAAAAATTAGTAAGATAATCATCTTACCTCATCACTGAATTCTGGATAGTCATATGTTGCATAAACCTTTTTCTTGCCATTTTCTACAAATTCACTGAGGTTTTTTGCAATCAATTGCAGCTCCTCTTCCCTATAAGCATAGACACAGCCGTCCTCCCCTACCAGTACCACCCACTGCATACAGGGCAGCGGGACCCGAGAGTCTTCTAGTATGCCGAGGACTTCCATTCTTGTGGTTTTGGGGAGATAGAACTCTTCCCATTGTTCTTTCATATATTGCTGTCCCATGTAGATGGTGCCGCTAAGATCACACACTTTCAGGTAATAGATGTTCTTCTCCCATTTTAACAACTTGTACTTGTGGTTCTGGACAAATATTGAGACGACTTCAAGTTTGTTTGCTGTAATAGTAAGAAAATACAGTATTTAAGATTATTTATAAAATGACTGATCCTACTACAGACTATAGAGCTGAAATAGAATAACTGCCCCCAGTCATGACTAAGCAAAGGATAGAGGATTGTAATCCAAGCACTTACATGCTGGTGTGTGCCCCTTCTGGCAGGATCAGCTCTACTGTTCGCTCCTTATGCCCTTGTTTTTAACCCCTTAACGCTCTGCGCCGTAGCTCTACGGCGCAGAGGTATAAGGGAAGTATGAAGAGGGCTCACGGGCTGAGTCCTCTTCATACAGAGGTGGGGGTTTTTGCATTTTGCACAAAACCCCCACCGCTAATAACCGCGGTCGGTGCTTGCACCGATCGCGGCTATTAACCCTCTAAACGCCGCCCGCAAAGTCGCGGGCGGCG
Organism: Engystomops pustulosus; assembly: GCF_040894005.1. Lineage (NCBI taxonomy): Eukaryota > Metazoa > Chordata > Amphibia > Anura > Leptodactylidae > Engystomops > Engystomops pustulosus. The sequence goes on from NC_092416.1 coordinate 167,342,066, forward strand.
TTTAAAAGACGGCGGCGCGCGGGCGCCGCCATCTTTTTTTCGATCGCCACGCCCCCGAACGTCATCGGGGGGCGGCGATCGGTTACCATGGTAGCCTCGGGTCTTCTCTTGACACGAGGCTACATGGTTTATGCAGGTTCGTTACAATGAGCCAGTGGCTCATTGTAATGTAAGACCTGCAAAAACGCCATATATTGCAATACTGTAGTATTGCAGTATATGGTAGGAGCGATCTGATCATCTAGGGTTATTGTACCCTAGATGGTCTAAAAAATAGTGAAAAAAAAAAGAAAAAAAAAAGTTTAAAAAATAAAAAAAATTAATAAAATATTAAAAGTTCAAATCACCCCCCTTTCCCTAGAACGGATATAAAACATAACAAACAGTAAAAATCACAGACATATTAGGTATCGCCGCGTCCCAAAATGCCCGATCAAAATATAAAAACGGTTACGGCCGGCGGTGACCTCCGAGGCGGGAAATGGCGCCCAAATGTCCGAAATGCGACTTTTACACCTTTTTACATAACATAAAAAATGAAATAAAAAAATGATCAAAATGTCGCACAGACCTCAAAATGGTAGCAATGAAAACGTCGCCTCATTTCGCAAAAAATGACCCCTCACACATTTCCGTGCGCCAAAGTATGAAAAAGTTATTAGCGTCAGAAGATGGCAAAAAATTTTTTCTTTTTTGTACACATTCGTTTAATTTTTGAAAATGTATTAAAACACAATAAAACCTATATAAATTTGGTATCACCGCGATCGCACCGAACCAAAGAATAAAGTAGGCGTGTTATTTGGAGCGAAGAGTGAAAGTCGTAAAAACTGAGCCCACAAGAACGTGACGCACGTGCGGTTTTTTTTCAATTTTTCCACATTTGGAATTTTTTTTCAGCTTCGCAGTACACGGCATGTTAAAATAAATAACATTACGGGAAAGTAAAATTTGTTACGCACAAAATAAGCCCTCACACAGGTCTGTACACGGAAAAATGAAAAAGTTATGGATTTTTGAAGTTGGAAAGCGAGAAATGAGCCGGAAAACCCTCCATCCTTAAGGGGTTAAAGATAATTATTTTAATGAGCCTGGTAATAAAGTCTGAGCCCCTCAGGCTCATCTTAATTGTTTTTTTTTTTTAAATGAGGGCATAAGGAGCTAAAAGAAGAGCGGATCCGGACAGAGGGGGCACACACAGGCATGCAAGTCTGATTGTATTACAATCCTTCATCCCAGTAGTAGATTTCATTTACCATGCAGTTAGCAAACACTAAATAACAAGACAAACATGACTTACGTTTCTTCTCCAGATCCTGAACGAGTCCTGATAAGCTTTCTTTGGAGCACAACTCCTCAACATATGCAGAAATTTCCAAATCACAGATCACTTTTCCATTTTGCTTGTGAAAGTTATTTTTCCTATTGAAAAGTAAAGATATGTAACTATTAACATACAGAGAGTTGTTTGCACTCACAAAAAACAGCGATAACTGTACGATACTTAAGAGCTCACATTTCCCAACGCTTCTCTACCAATTTAAATGTCGGGAAAGTCTTTACACTAGATATACAGCAATATGGGGTGGAATTTAACTTTTTACTTGCTGTATGCCCAGGGAAAGCTCACATTGAAGGTCTCACCCACAGGTGCTAATTCACACACACACATTGTTATTTTACTCTCTTTTTCTCCAATATAATTATAAACAAAAAAAAAAAAAAAAAATTCACACATCACATATCCATTCTGCTTGCACTTACTTGTTCCATTGGGAAGAGAAGGAGGAAGAGTTGTCTATCATGTGAGAGGCAGGCATTGTCTTCAGATTTATACAGCCAAGCAATATGTTCAGCTCACTGCTGTTAAACACACAAGACACACATTAGTTTTACTCTAACAAGAGAATGGACTGATTTAAAGGGGCTGGACCTCCGCTATTACGGTTATTCCCTGTCCACAGTATATAGGGGATAACAAGCAGATTGGCGAGGGTCCGATTGCTGGGACCTCTCCGATTCTCATGAAGGGTCCGATCCTTGTGGTAGGACTACTACGAGCCCCTCTGCTCCAAACATTAGCAAGGATAGGAATCATTCTCCAGATTGCTGGGGGTCCCACTTTTGTGACCTCCATCCTGTGGATCAGGGATAACTCATAATTAGTACGTCCCCTTTGAAAGGCATTGACAGGAGGTTAAAAAAAAAAAACAAAAAAAAACCTGTCTGCTTTCTTCCAGCACCACATCTGTCCATGGTTAGTGGCAGTATTGAAGCTCAGCTGTATAGCAATGAATTGGGCACACTACCCATAGTCAGGAGAAGAGCTATTTAAAGGGAACCTGTCAGCACATTTGCACATATTCATCCAGTGACAGGCTCCTATAGAGCTCTAATAACTGATTGAAAACTTCTTTTAGCTACAAAATTGTTTCACTTACATCCACACAAGCCTGCGGCCATATATATGTGCCCACAGACGGAGCCCCACATGTGTGGCACTGTACTGCTCCGTACATTGTGAGCCCCACTGGGGACAGGGACCAATTTGACAAACTCTGCGCAGCGCTAAGTAATCTGTAGGTGCTATATAAAAACAAAGGAATTATTATTACACGGGGAAAAGAAAGGACATGTCCTATCTTTCCCTGTTTGTACGGCAGTTCAGCATACATCGCTATGGAGAGGGGTCACCCCGCCTCCTTTCCAGCGCCCTTGTGAATGTAGCTTAAGAACGTAGGATTTTTGGCAGTTAAAATAATTATCAAGGTTTTTTTTTTTTAAATGCTGGTTCACCAAACCTTTTTTTAATTCAATGGATAAAATGATAAACATGATTTTACCTAAAAACCCCCTTCTGTTACCAGTAACATAACCACGTCAGAGAACGCGCTTTAAAACGTATGCGTGATTCATGGAAACTTTGTTGACACCGGGTTATTTCATGTGACAGATCAGAACGGACTTTCAGATGGTACAGCCTATAGTTATGTGTAGCCATGGCCGCAGATTAGGACTACCAGGCTACGGGACAACTAAAAGTCCATACAACAAGCAAGTGGCCACAGCGACAGTCACCTGAAGTCCACAGGTTCTGAAAGGCTTAGAACTCGTGGATCAGAACACGAATACATAGAGTCAGCGTGACACTGCAATCAGTAGCCAGCGTGGCAAGGAGCCAAGTCTTAAAGGGAACCATGTGACAAACATATGGTTGGGTATAAGGAATCCCACCCTGAAAAGGTTCCCAGAAGAGGATTTCAATCTTTAAAGTAAGTTCCCCACGAACGCAGGATACTTTTTAAAACATTTTTTAAAGACCCAATTGTAGCAATAGGCGAAATTTGAAATTAAGCTCCAACATCTAAAGAAATGCAAGATTTATATTTTTATTTTCAAATAAAATAGCATTAAAACTCTCAACACTCCCATCATTATACTAATAAATGTTATTATGGACATAGTAATACCCAACCTGTCCACTAGTAGGCGCCAGAGGGTCTATACTTTTAACCCTAAATCACCCAAAGAAAATGTCACTCCACAACAGTCACCTCATACCCCCCGAAACATAATACCCCCAATCTCCCGATACCTCCCGCTGTCTGAGTATAAGGCTCCGCCGCCATCTTAGAAACCGAGAAAAGTAAAATAACAGCGCGACTTACCTCGTGTACTGAGGGTCCTAGCTGCTTGTGTGGTGGGAGACAATTAGACGTGTATACATAAGGATATACCTGGAAGAAGCAGCCAAGTATATCTCTATGTATACAAGTCTAACGCCGCTACCGTCCCCTCCGATAGCTGAGAATAATATGACTACTTGTGCTAAGATGGCGCCTGGGAGGTCACATGACCCCGCCCCGCCCGGTAACGTCTCCTCACAGAGTTTCACTTACTAGAAATGACGCGGCAGAAAAGGGCGGGAAAGAGGAGGCGCCATTACTGACTGACAGAGCGCGGGCTGCGCCTCATCTGTTACCTCATGTACCACACTGAGGAGAAACCGCACAGCTGTCCGACATGTCAGACAAACGCTCATGTATCTGAAGGCTGTCCCAGCCATGTAGAGGCTCAATGTGGTTTCTATGTCATAGTTCATACAGAGATTGTGAGGTAAAAAAAATACGTTTGAGAACCTGCTTAAAGGGAACCTACCACCACAAATCTACCTATAAAGGTAGATTGGGTGGTAGGTGGATCAATGGGACGTGAGGATAGCTCTTTTAAGGGCTAATCCTCACGTCCCCACACTTTTTTGATAACTTTTATTAGACATATATTCAAATTTACTTATGCAGCTACTGGGGCGTGGAGTAGCCGCATCTGAGGTTACATGAGGCGGCTACTCCACGCCCCGGTAGCCTCTTTTCTCCTACTCACCCATCTTCGGCGCGCAGCTACGCATGCGCAGACAGCAGGATCGCCGGGCGCGGCGCTGCGCGCCGAGAATGGGTGAGTGGGAGCGGAAAAGAGGCTACCGGGGCGTGGAGTAGCCGCCTCGTGTAACCTCAGATGCGGCTACTCCACGCCCCAGTAGCCGCATAAGTAAATTTGAATATATTTCTAATAAAAGTTATCAAAAAAGTGTGGGGACGTGAGGATTAGCCCTTAAAAGGGCTATCCTCACGTCCCGTTGATCCACCTACCACCCAATCTACCTTTATAGGTAGATTTGTGGTGGTAGGTGCCCTTTAACATTCACTACAAGTGGAAGCAATAGAAAATAGTTGTCAATAGGTATTTTTAAGTTGATTTTGTGATGTTGATATATAAGGAATTAACCCTTTCAGGACCTGACCCTTTTTTGTTTTTTCATTTTTCACTCCCAATGATCAAAAATCCATAACTTTTTTATTTTTCCATGTCCAGAGCTGTGTAACAAATTGCACTTCATAGAGATGCGATTTATTATTCCATGCCGTGTACTGGGAAGCAGGAAAAAAATTCCAAATGCAGTGAAATTGGTAAAAAAACGCTTTTGTGCCGTTTTCTTGTGGGCTTGGATCTTACCGATTTCACTGTGCACCTCAAATGACATGTCTACTTTATTCTTTGGGTCGGTACGATTACGGGGATACCAAATTTGTATATGTTTTATGTTTTCATACATTTAAAAAAATTAAAACCTGTACAAAAATTTTGGGGGGGATTTTGCCATCTTCTGGCGCTAATAACTTTTTTATACTTTGGTGTACAGAGCTGTGGGTGGTGTCATTTTTTGTGGATTTTGATGACGTTTACAATGTTACATAATTTTAGGACTGTACGACCTTGTGATAACTTTTTATAGAATTCTTAATTTTTTTTAAAATGACAAAAAAGTGCCATTTTCGACTTTGGGCGCAATTTTCCGTTGCGGGATTAAACGCAGTGAAAAAACGTTATCATATTTTGATCGGGCATTTTCGGACGCGGCGATACCTAATGTGTTTATGATTTTTACTGTTTATTTATATTTATATCAGTTCTAGGGAAAGGGGGGTGATTTGAGTTTTTAGGGTTTTTTTATTATAATTTTTTTAAAACTTTTTTTTTTTTTTTTTACTATTTTTCAGACTCCCTAGGTTGTCTGTACGATCCTATCATATACTGCCATACTAGAGTATGGCAGTATATGGGGATTTTACTCCTCATGCATTACAATGTGCTGATAGCACATTGTAATGCATGGGTTAACCTGAAATAGCTTCGGGTGGCGATCCTCGAAAAGATGGCGGCACCCATGCGCCGCCATCTTTTTGAAGCCGCCGGTGCTGGCACCAATCGCAGGTGTTACCAGTAAGCCTTTGCTGCAATATGCAGCAAAGACTTAGCGGCTATGGAGAGGGCTCAGCGCGTGAACGGGTTAAAGGGTTGTCCGAGAGCAAAAAAAACCCAATTGGTGGCTGTGTAGAAAAAAATAACATTTACCGCCGCGGTCCCTCCTGGCGTCCTGCGCTGCCGTCTCTCCGGTCTGTGCCCACGTAAACAAACGGGCATGGAAGCCGCGTTGCGTTCAGCTTCCGGCCAAAGCCCACCCGATTTCCAGCACTGTATCCTGCGGGACGAGTGGTCGTGGCAGGAAGGAAGCTGAACACAGCGTGGCTCCGTTCCCCTGTTTGTTCACATGGGGCACAGATCGGAGAATTCACAGCCCGGGATGCTGAGCGGGACCGTCAGCTAAGTAAATGTTTTTTTTTTTTTTTAACTAGGTGCCTCCTGGCCACCAATGGGCTTTTTTTAAGCTCTCGGACAACCCCTTTGTTAGAGATTTTTATCCAGGGTTCCAACAACCCTGCTACAGTTGTAAGGTGATCTCCTAATTAAGCATTGCAGGGGGGGTTAAAATGGCTGCCGGTACCGGGATGACTGAGTATAACAGAAAGACACACACACCAAGTCATAAACTGCACTCCTCATACTTTATTCCAGCTGCGTGAGTTTATAGAAAACAGAAATGCTTTGCAGTGGAGCTTGAAAAGGTGATGAAATACTTAAATGCTATAGCTTAGCCTGAATATACCAGAACCTCCCCTTAAGTTATTTTCCTAAATCAACTATAGGTTTCGTTTCGTGCAAAATACACTGCTTCTCAAGGGATATAAAGAGCCTTCACAATAACATTTAGTGTTAACATTGTATAAGTCAAAACATGACCTTCAGGAAGGAGCTGCACAGAGAGACAAATACTACTGTATTTCTAAACAGATTACACAAAATGGTGTCTGAATCATAAGATGGCTTACTGTGAACAAGATGGCGTCTGGAGAGAAATATGATATTTGAGAACCTTTAAGTAGGACAGTCATCTGGTTGCAGTTTCCCCATATGTCACACTGTACTTACTGTTCTTGCTAGTCTCATTCAAATGGAAGTTTTTTGATGTCCATATTCTATCTGTTTTGTTTTTTTTTGCGGATAGAATACAGACCTATTGATTTCTATGGATCAGTTCACATGTCTGATTTTTTTTTTTTTCTTCCACGGATGTGCATACCGTGAGAAAGAAATAGTAGTAGCCACAATTTTTTTTTCTTCTCCCATGTGGACCATGAACCTCCCAAAAAGTCATTGGGGCAGATTTACTTACCTGGTCCATTCGCGATCCAGCGGCGCGTTCTCTGCGGTGGATTCGGGTCTTCTGGCGATTCACTAAGGCAGTTCCTCCGACGTCCACCGGTTGTCGCTGATGCGCTGAAGACCATCGTATTGTATCGGAGTTCACCGTCCTACCCTGGGTGAAGGTAAGCGTGCGTCGAGCGACACTTTTTTTTTTGTAAATGCGGCGGTTTTCCCGGTTTGGTTTTTTTACGGCCACGTCAGAAAGTTGAGTACTTGGTTTATTCACCTCTTAGTGACCTAACCATATTTTGTATTTTTCCCCTTTAACAGGAATATTAAAGGGAACCTGTCAATATGATTTCACATTTGCACCTAATAACAGATTCCCATTGATTGGTGGGCAATTAATTTTCCATGGGGCCACATGAGAAGTGGAAAGGTTTTAGAGGGCTAAAACCCTATACCTAATGCTCAGTCTCATAATGTCACCCATCATAATCTCCCCACTTATAATGCCCCCTCTATTATACCCCCATTTATAATGCCCCTCTCCTTATGCCCCCCATATATAATGCCTCCTCCTTTATGCACCGATGTGTACTGGCTCCTTTTATAATGCCCCTTCATTATGCCCCCTCTTATAATGCCCTCTCCTTTTTGGCCAATTTTGTCCCTTCATTTACCATTTAAGAACAAAAAATATTGTATCTCTGCAGCCCAGCCCTGCCATAGACTGATTCCCAATCTGTTTTTATAATTAACCTCACTGCTTCCACTCATTTATAAAAGTTTATAAATGTATACCGGGCTCCCTGCCAGCAAACTGGACTGGACTGTCAGCAACCAGAGTGGCCAAAGTCAGGGGTTGGCGCCCTTCTTGGTGAACTCCACGATGGAAGATACTAGGGAGGAGAAATGAGGAATAAACTGGCGGTATTAATTCGCGAAGCCCAGAAACCTCTGTATTGCACGCAGTCCTTCCGGAGAAGGCCATTGAAGAACAGCAGGCACCTTTGCAGGATCTGGAGACCTCTGTTGGAGATGATATAGCCAAGAAATGGAAGACTCCGCTGGTGAAATTGGCACTTCTCAAGTTTGGCGTAAAAGCTATTTGCCCCTTAAACAACTGAGGACTTGGTGGGACTCAAGGTCCAGAGAGACTACAAAAATGTCGTCCAGATAGCCCACGACACAGGCATATATAGCAAGTCTCTAAAGATGTCGAATTCCTGGAAGACGGCTGGTGTGTGTCCAAACGACATCAGCAGGTACTCGAAGTGTCCATCACGGGTATTAAAAGTGATCTTCCACTTCTCTCCCTCATGGATACGAATAAGGTTGTAGGCCCCTTGAAGACCCAGTTTGGAAAAGATCTTGGTTCCACGAAACGGCTCCGTGATCAACGGCAATGGATAGCGGTTCTTAACTGTGACCTTGTTAAGACTGCGGCAGTCAATGCATGGACGGAGTGACCCATTTTGGTCACAAAGAAAAAGCCTGCATCGGCCGGAGAAGAGGACTTGCGTATGAACCCCTCTGCAGGTTCTCTTTGATGTAGTCCGACATTGCTGCAGTTTCTGGCACAGAGAGTGGGTACCTAAGGAGAGTGGGTAGAGGAGGAGACATACCTGACCACAGGACAGTCTTAGGGACGGTGAGGCGGCAAAGTCTCAGGTTGCTTCTTCGAAAAGACGTCAACAAAGTACTGATAGCAATCTGGAAGACCCTCCAGGGGCTTGGGAGCCACAGAAGAAACCATGACTGGCACTGGATGAGGAATCTCCATACAGCGAGACTGGCAATCAGGACCCCAACGAAAGATCTCCCACGTCTTACAGTTAAGAACGGATGCGTGGAGCTGCAACCACAATAGACCCAACAGGTTGGAGGACCGTGGTAGCACATAGACAGTTTCTCTTTGTGCATCTGCAAGGAAAGAGGCCTGGTGCTGTACCGGACCGGGTCAGAGAAGATTTGGCCACTGACAGAGGAGATGACCAAAGGCTTTTCGAGGCGAACCACGTGGAGGTGATGCCAGGAGACAAGAGCGGCATCCACAAAGTTCCCTGCAGAGCCTGATTCCAAGAAGGAACTGGGCACCTCTTCCAGAGCTGAGCAAGATGGGAATATTCATGCGTGGAGAAGCTTTGCTCTCACCTAGGGATGCTTCTCCCAAGAACCCTAGGTGCTGGTGTCTCCCGGACGTTGGGGACGTCCCCAATGAAGTGTTCCAGACTAGCACAATACAGGCAAAGGTCCTCCTGACGTCGTCTGGAATGTTCCTGGTGGGAAAGTCGGGTTCCGTCCACCTGTATAGGATCCTCTGCAGATGGTACGGCCGAAGGCTGGAGCGACCTCTGGAACTCCTCAGCGAGCTCCTTCAACCGCACATCAATCCGAGTGGCCAGTGTGATAAGACCACTTTTAAGACCAGGATAGACGGCAGGTCACTTGCAGCCAATGCGTCTTTGCAACCTTTAAAAAAGGACTTTCGGCTTAGGTGAGTCAGGGCCACATCATTCCAGGAGAGTTCAGAGGCCAGGGTACAGAACTGAACTGCATAGTCTCCCATGGACGCGTCCCCTTGGTGCAGGCTCAGCAGCGCAGTCTCAGCTGAGGAGGTTCGTGCAGGTTTCTCACAAACGGACTGGAATTCCGCCAGGAATGCTGCGAGAGTACCCGTGACCAGATCATCTGTCCCAGAGATGGGTAGCCCAGGCCACGTTGGACCGTTCACTAGCACCTTGGACCGTTCACTGACAAACTGAGGCGGCATAGGTTCAATGTGCAAGGACCACTGAGTAATGAAGCCCCTGCACAGCTTAGGGTCACCATCATACTTGGTATGCATAGAGAGCCTCAGCCTTGGTTCAGCGGCAGGTAGACTAACCGGTGTAGCAGGAGTAGTCTCAGGGGACTGATGCTGATTCCACACGGAAGGGCACGGGTGAGCCCAAGACACCACCGTGACATCTGCAATAACATCACATGTCATCTACAGAAATACAGTGACAATACGGTTATTGTTGGTAGGGTAGATGAGATGGGAAATACAGATTATTTAAACTAGATAGATCAGTTTGTGGATTGATTGGAGCTTGGAGAACAGACTTGTTTTATCTCTCAACAAAACAATTGATAATTATACTGGGGGCGGAGAGAATAGATGCCATAATAACTGATGGAAGGGAGGTACAGCAGGTAGATACATACAGGTACCTTGATACTTCTATTGATAATAATTTAGACTGTACGGTGAACTTGGGTCACTCGTATAAGAAAGGTTTAGCCAGACTTTATTTTTATGACGTAAGAAACACTGTTTGTAGTTGAAATATTGGAGCTGCTCCTTGATACGGAGGCCAGAATCTACATGATAGGGGATAACCGGATGATTGGTGAAATCAGACAGCAAAGACCTCCACCGATCATGAGAACTGTATCCTAAACGACCCCGATAACAGGAGTCCCATTCACTAATTGACTAACAAGTTTCAAATCGTTTTTGGTTTCCTGAATCCACTGAATAGAGGATAACAAGATAATTGGTGAAGATCGACAGCGGGCACTTCCACAACGATTATGAGAACGAGATTCCCAGCAATCCTGGAGTTCAGTTCACGGACTGAAAAGTTTTGAAGTTGTTTCCATGCAACTGGCCTGAACTCTAATAGAGATGTAGGGGAGACAAGGAGAGACAAAAGAGCGCTCCTATAGTGTGTTACACTCGTTATATTTGGATTTATTGTTATGTAGTGATACACTCGCCTTTTGGAGTTGTGCAGGTAGAGCCTAACTCCTATTGATGCTTGGTATGAGACTCCGCTGCCTCGTTCCGCTGCTGGCTCCCCAAAGGTCCATATGCAGTAACTTGAAGAATAAACGAATAGCAACCAGGAAGGGTGCGTTGCTCTCCTATTTGGAACGTTTGTAAAGGAATCAGCGCTGGCTTGCTCAAAAAGGACTTTTTTGTTTGTTTTTTGAGAATAAAAAGTTTCTTTTATTTAAGCCAATTATGGAAAATATAAAAGAATTAAAACAATAAAAGGAATGACGCGTTTCGCGCTCGTACTGAGCGCTTCATCAGATTCATGTGATTGTATATACAGTCTTAGAATATATAGAGGTCTAAAAGCCTCCCGTTTTCCCGTTTTTTTTTTTTGTTTGTTTTTTTTCCTGCCATATCAATTCTTCTTGCCTTATGTTTTTAGACCTCTATATATTCTAAGACTGTATACACAATCACATGAATCTGATGAAGCGCTCAGCACGAGCGCGAGACACGTCATTCCTTTTATTGTTTTAATTCTTTTATATTTTATTGCCATAATTGGCTTAAATAAACTTTTTATTCTAAAAAAAAAAAAAAAAACGTCCTTTTTGAGCAAGCCAGCGCCGATTCATTTATAAACGTTCCAAATAGGAGAGCAACGCACCCTTCCAGGATGCTATTTGTTTATGCTTCATGAACTCTAATAGATACTTTGTTAACTGTAGGGACTTGGAGAATGTTCACATGCATCAGTTGTGTCCTGTTTAATCCACCAACCAGACTCTGCTGATGACCATCTGGTGGCCATTGGACTAACCACAACCTCAATGAAACTCCTACTCTATGCAGTCATACATTGAGCAGGGCCAGGGCATATGAGTTCTGTTTTAGTGACCGGTGGAAATCCCAACAACAAGACATTTGCTACTCATCCAGTAGATAGTGATTCTCCATTTATGGGGCGAAAATACAGTTTTCCATTAAACTTTGTAAGAGAAAAAGTACAAGATCCTTAAATGCCTTTATAATTTTATTTGTAGTTTTCACAAAATCAGAATAACAAAAGTCATAGAAAACAGTAGGTTCTTGGTTACAATAATTTGGATGGACAGAGGAATAATCATAGAAACCTGCATTATTACAAAAATGTGCTTTTAGTTTGGAATCACAACGTTTTATTAAATTTTTTTTTTTTTTTTTATACTGATGACATCGCCTCGGGATAGGTCATCAGATTTAGATTTTTTACTAATGGTGGTGGACAGAGCAAATTTCAGACCTCTTTCAAATACAACTAAATAATCCCTCTCTTTTTGCCTTGTGTTTTTTTTTTTTGCCTTCCTATTTTCCAAACTTCCAAGGATGACAAAAAAATGGATGATATCATGTATTTATATACAGTATATAGACACACCATCACCCATCAATATAAAATACACAATAGAAAGTATTCCGACATTAAATGTTGAGGAGATACAAGTTGGCCAAGCTATTTTTTTTGTTGTGATCTATTTGTGTTCATGGGAGATAAGTTGTTGCCAGAAATGTATTTCTCCCTTTTCAGAACACATGCACACTCAGACACGTATTGGGAGGTCAGGAGGAATATTCTATAATTCTAAGCTCCTAACATGTAGGTTTTTCTTTGGCTTGCTAGAGAGGCACCTACCTTATAAAATTATAACTCCCTTAGTATTTCCATAGGAAATTAGATAAAGCATTACAGCATAAACTGATGTAGACATGTAAGTAGAGTTCTCTGCAAAAGAACAAGTCTCTGTTTTACAAGACAGAAGTTAGGAACTCTAAAACCTGGTATCCACATCATAAAGTAATGTATCAGACAGTAGACAATGCATATACATGGTCATTGTACATTCAATACATTTTGCATAATACATCTTATAAAGATAAAGCCTTTCTCCACTTCTCAGACTTTTTTTTACCCCTCTCCCCTTCCCTACTAAACTTCTCAATCTGAGTTCACTGTTAGTAGAGGGATCAGATTACAAGCAGCCCATAGATGTCTATGGAGAGGGGATGGGGGAGGAGGGAGCTGAGTGAGAGAGAAGCAAAGACAGATAATACTGCACTGATCAGTAAGTACTTCTAGTCTGCTGAATGCAAAACTGATCAGTTCTGCAGTATAATGTCCTCCATGATGCTGATGTTTCTCCTCACATGAGAGATGGAGAAAAAGATCTCCTCTTCTCCGTTTACTCGATGCAGGAGACATTATAGCAAATAGCTGTATCATGGTCTCTGAGACAACTAAGAAACAGTTATAGTTTGCCGCATAGAAGTGATATTATAGTCATAAACTAAAACTAATAAAATAACTATCAATTTCTATTTTTTGTGAATTTCTAAATATACATATATATTTGCATTCAACAACTTGCGAGCGACTGATTCTGGTCTGAAATCTTCACTTGACAAAATCTCATGCCAGCAAAAGCTTTCACATAGCGTTTTGTCCATTATGTGTGGACATTTACAATCCAGCTGCAGCCGTCCAGTGTTTCGCTAATGGAAGCTGCTTGAATCCACAAGAGTGTCACATGACCACAATTCACAACATCTTTGATTTAACATTACGGAAGTGAAACAGGAAAATCTCCTGATATTCATGGCTGGAGTGCAAGATACTTTGCATTGATTTACTGTTGTACTGAACAACACAGTCAGCTAGATGTGTCAATGAAATTGTATGGGGCATTGTGGGACATGGTTGAATGTATATGTTGCATAGTAGTTGGATAAATGTATAATTTATATTTGTGTATGGAAATTGTATATATATTTACAAAACCAAATTTAAGACATGAAATTGTATTCATATCTCATTGGAAAAGTTGTGTATATGTAGTCTGACATACAGTAACACATGTTGGGGGGGCATAGATTTTAAACTGTTCCGAGAGTGGGGTTTTCCTATCCCAGGATCATTTTTTACTCTATAGATCATAACTAAGCTTCTGTACTGTGGCTCTGCAAACTACCCTGTGGCTAGAACCATCGGTTTCCAACTCCAACCACGGTTTTGAACAACTGATCGGTGTGGGGTCTGAGTGGTGGGTCAAAACAAATCTGATTCTGATGATCTATCCTGGGCAGAGGTCATCAGCAAGAAAAATTACACCACAAACCCTTCAACTTATAATGAAAGTAAAGATCAGGTCTTAGCATAAGTCTCACCATATATAACCTCCTTATCAGAGCCAAGTTGCTCCATTGGTTGGATACATGCGTCTTCATTAAGTTACTGGATGGTTATATTTATCATATTCTGAAGATGATGGTCCTCCGCAACCTTCCACAATCTCAGAAGATGATCAACATGAAATACACAAATTATATTCCCTTTATACAGAGTGGAAAAATACAGTTTTACATGTGACCAACTAATTAAATACATTAACCGTGACTGGAAATATTAAAATTTTCAGAGGATATCGGATAAGAAGAGACAAAGAACTCCCATTCCGGGGGAAGTCTGAACTTTCGAGGTGTCAGGTTCCGCTTGAGTCTGCTCTTTCTTTCTTCCTCATACTTTTCTATAAACATCTCCTCTATTTGGTCCCGGTCCATCAGTATTTCTTCCTCATCACCTTTGATACAGACTTGTCTCCTCACATCTTCGTCAATCTGCAGCAGCCTGCTGAGAGATTCGTTTTCAGCACAATTTCCGTACGGCCATTTCTCCTCTTTGTTGAGATCTTGGTATTCGGGGATGAAATTTAAATCGTAGATTGTGTTACATAATGTACACGGAGGGATTTCCTTATATTCTCCAGATTCTGTGATATATCTATAAGCACGACAGTGCACTTGTTCTGGAAATGTTATAGGAGGACCATTACCCTCACAGCACACCGCGTACGAGATCGCCTTGTCCCACACGTGCAGGGCAGAAACATCAATCATTATTTTCCTTTGGATTGTTCCCTTGCAGGATAATGAGGATCCATAGGCCCATTTGAGGACCCTTCCATCACTGGGGTCCTTAATACATGAGAAGCAAACCACAGAAGCCATCATGGTAAATTCATTCAGAGTGGATTCATTTCCTTCCTCATCATAAACCTTCCGTAGTTCTCTATTAATGGCCGCCAGTTCTTTTATGAATAAATCTGGATCTTCTGGTTTTCGTTTTTTAGTCATCTAGAAGAAAGAAAGTAAAGAAATAAACATGATTTTTTTTAGCAGAAAGAGAATTATATAAATTTTAGTCTATTATCTATTAAGACAAACCCGATAAAGTAAAATGCCCCATGACGTGGAAGCTGGTCTGGATTTAGACATCAAGCACATGACCATGTGTGCATGTGGGTCCCCAAACAGACCATGTGCGGCCTGACTGACATTGGTCAGTTGGGGTGATCACCTCTCCATGATGAGGTATGGTGCATGTTTTTCGAAGTCTATGGGGATGATTACAACTGCTGTACATGGTTGTTTGTATTAGTGGGACTTTTGGTTCCCTGCTCTCCTAGTGTTTGGTACCTCAAAATCCTACACTAAGGATTAATTTTATTACAGGGACTCCTTGCATATTGTATGACTATAATGCTTGGACTCCCACCCCTGCAACAGTATATGGCCACTAATACTGTCTGTGTTTCACAGTCCAAGCCTGTTTTTGTGTTAAGCCATTACCTGAGGATAAATACCAATTTACGGTAGTCCCCTGAAACTACCTCAAAGTAATTGTCCTTTTGATTTTCTACCTGACTTGTCATGGGGCAGTTAAAGTACTACATTAGAATTGTTTTATGAGGAATTTGACGTTCTGTATAATGAGCATCTAATACTATTGTAATTGTGAAACAAGCAGACTTACATATTCCAGGAGAATGGCGTATGGGGTGTACCGGGGAAGATGGGTGTTGTATTGAATGAAAGCTTTCCGTGCAATAATTTTAAACGTTTCAAAGTTATCAGGGAAAAATTCCTCCGGTGCAATCGGTGGGCAGTTAATATGTCCAAAGAAGAAGATGGAATGTAGGACCTGATGAGAGAGATGTATAGATAAGTGGCATAGTATACAGGCGGTCCCCTACTTAAGAACACTCGACTTACATACGACCACTAGTTACAAACAGACCTCTGGATATTGGTAATTTATTGTACTTTAGTCCTAGGCTACAATAAACAGCTGTAACAGTTATCACTGGTGTCTACAATAATCAGCTTTAACAGTTATCAGAGGTGTCTGTAATGACACTTTAATGTTAATCTTGATTCTTATGACAACCCAACATTTTTAAAATCCAATTGTCACAGAGACCAAAAAAGTTCTGGTTGGGATTACAATGATAAAATATACAGTTCCGACTTACATACAAATTCAACTTAAGAACAAACCTACAGACCCTATCTTGTATGTAACCTGGGGACTGCCTGTAGTTATATTGGACAGATATATAGGCACTCTTGCACCAGCGTATGATGCAAGCCATGCCCCCATTGTCGTGATGGATACATCAAGAGGCTTAGATGATGTATCTGGTGAGTGGCCTCTCTGCCTAGCCTAGTTCTGTGTAAAAACCTGCAAATATTCAGTGGTGAATGTTTGCAGGCTTTTATAAAGAGCGCAGGCAAAGGGGCAGGTGTACCCCGCATCGGCCGCACTTATTCACCAGTAATAACATGGACAGCCATTAGGCTGCGCTCACACACCGCATTTTTATTAGCATTTAGAAATACAATTGGGGAGGAGTTTCTCCCGATTGCAGAGGTGTTTATACCTAAACACCACAAAATATGTGGTGCTCATCTCTGATTGCAAATTAATGGAAACGCAGCGGGTAGGAGATTGCGCTTTGATAGCATTTCTGAATGCAATTCAAATTCAGCATGTAAAAGTAGCCTGTGTGTAGCTGATGGTTGCATCCCCTGGCAAAACCAGCTGATCACCAAAATGACCATCTCTAAAGATCCCCAGTAGGTTTTACGAGGGAAATCAGAATTATTGGTCCTTAACACAGGACACTGCACTGTCCGTACTACATGGACAGACCACGGTAATGTGAAACTGCCCCTACATGGCAGTCATTAATATTATAAACTTATTGAATAATTCTCAAAAGCCTTCAGCAGACACTTACTCTTTCCAAATAGTGAAAGATAACTTGCTCAGAAGTCTCTGTAACCAGGAGCAGATCCTGAAAGACACTAATGAAGACCACTCCACTTCTCACTATGTTTTTTCGGGTTTGCTCTTTGGCTTCTCTATTCTTTCTGCAAAAGACAATCCATTTTGTACATTTTAATGTTTGATTTTAATGATTTGGTCTTTGGTAATTGGACTTATAATTTAGGGTTTTATCTTTAAGATATTTCTCCCCTATCCACATGATTTGGGATAAATGTCTATACATGGTGGGGTCCGATGAGATAGACTCCCAACTATTGACAGAACAGGGAACCATAAGTACCCCTGAGATGTACTGCACAGACTGGGATTTCTGGGGTCCGTGGTCCTGTAAGAGGTCCCAGAAGAAGGTCTTGAACTATTAATTTCTATAGGACCTTCAGTGCACCTTACAGAATATCCCATACAGAAGACCCAGTCCCTATAGGGAATCTCTGACCATCACCATGAGTACTAATGGCCGGACCAGCAGTGACATTTGATATTTATTCACTTTAATGTGGATTGGGAATCAATGTTGGCAATGAGAAGCCCCCTTTAAACCTATTCAATGTCTAAAATAAAGTTCTATAATTTATACTTATGTATACAAATATCAAACTTCTTAAGATCTTTTCTTGCAGTGATGGACTTCCCAGTATACTTCACTAGGGGAACAATTGGGTCCAAGCATTGAATGCTATTGTGACCTTAAAATAATGTCCTGTTTCTATGATAGCCGACATCTCCAATCCTATTACAGTATGGACATAACGGTGACTGGAGGAGAATTGTGTGGTCTATAAGACTCCCAGACCATCTATAAGAACCCCCAGACCCATCTTCTTTCCAGTCAAAGATTGGTTCTTCACCGAAGGCAAGGATGCGTTTTGGAGTGTACTAAGTTATATTGACTATGTTGTCACTACAGAGTATGATGGCGCTATATAAATAGAGATTATTATTATTATTGTTATGTCCAGACGGCCCCACTATTTTTACAGGAAACTTACTTTTTTCTCTCCATCCGTTCAGCATCCGTAGTGCTGCTCTGTTGTAAAGGAAAACAAATCGGTCAGTCACGTCTATGGTCATGGTTTTACTATACTTAACATATCATTATATAATTATTTTATTAAGAAATAAAATAGGCAACAAATGCATGTCATGATCTACTGGAGTGTATCACGAGTTCGGTAGAGTTTGGAATGCATCTGCTGGGTAAGTGCTGTGGCCTCTTCATGGTCTACATGAACTGCAAATGTAGAGGGTTTAGCAGTTTTTCCCCCCCCTCTGGCTTACTCTGTTGTATTCAGAATTGCACTGGAATGAAATGGAGAGAACCACATGTGGCTACCTCTCCATTCACACAGAGGTAGCTCAAGGCAATAAGGGGGTTCCCTTTTCTCAAGAACCATGCAATTTCGTTAAGGCTGCAATGTGTTGCACTGTCCCACCAGAGCATCGAAGGATCCTCCGGTGGGCCCCAGCTTGAACCCAATGCTTGACGCTGGATCGCCAGGGAAAGATAACCTTGTTTGGCAACTACTAACGTCTGTTTACTAGGGATTGATGGATGATTGTCCCCAAGAATAATTTTATCTGGTGAACCCAAGGAATCCTCATAATCCTGAGAATTTCTGTACAGTAACCAAATCTATGTCTTGTAACAAGACCGGTACCAGAGTATACTATGCATTTATTGCCTGTTAACCCTAACATACATTATAAAACCGACCCTAGCTGCTGTTGAACCTCTTTTCAAAACAGAGGGCAGCCTTCTAATTAATAACATGAAAATCCTCTTGTTTTTTTGGCATTATTTTTCTTCAGGTGTCATATTTATCATAAGGAATTATTAAGGTTTTTAAGAGTTTGGCGACTTGTGACCTTGTGTTTTTTTTTGTGCCTTTACCTTTGGCCACACAGCATACACACATACATTATATATAGCGTAACATACTAAAATCACATAACTAGGTAATTATTCTGCCAGCAGGAGACACTACTTACAATGCCTTGGATGTTCTGAAGATCCATGTTGAACAAATATTAGTTCTTCCTAATAAAGAATAAACAACAATATTCAGGATAACATAAACCTTGTATTGACTCTCCCCACCAATCCATTGTCAAATCCAGATTTGGTTTCCTTCTTATTGTTGTTCAGAGTTTGTTATGGATTTTTTCCTCTGCCACTAAGTGTGGAAAAATCCACAGAAAATTGACATTCACGGCTTATATCAGTTTCAAGGTATTGTTTTTTCGGCACTGGATTTTCCAGACGCAACTCTGCACCCAAAATCCACTGCAATTACAACTTGTGTGCAAAAGATGGTAAAATATTGACACCTCTATGTAACTAGGGATGTTCTGTTGATCAACAGCGCAGCCAAATAAGTGTAGAACTATAACAGCTACAGTAGTATAACACAGGAATAAGGCGGTGCATATGTCCTACTAGTTCTGACCGGTATAGACCAGCATATAAGAACCTCTCATTTATCTTTGATTTAAGATTTAGCCTTACGCCAACCAACACTTTGTATATTTGTTTTTAGTGCCCTCCAACATCATCCATCCCATCCTCCTTCCCACTTAAAAAAAAGTTTTTGAAGTTTTAGAACTTCCTTCCAAAATTAATTTTGGAGTCACTTTTGAATGTTTTTTTTTTTTATTCCCCTGATGAATTAATCTTACCTTCAGTGTAATTTGCAAATCTTCTTTCGAGTGTAATTTTGCAAGTCTTCGTTCTAGGGTAAGTTTATAACTCTGAAAAGTGTCCGTGAGCAAGGCACTTGACAGTGAAATGGAAACTAAGCCGGAGGAAGAGAGGGAAACAGGCGGAGCTGAACCAGTCCTAACTCCGCCCACATCATAGGGGGAAGCCCATACACAATAGTGCAGGGGATTTCCATCACTCTGTAGAAGTGGAATAGATTAGTTCTAGACTTTTCCACACTGATATTTATTATTATTATGGTAGTATTAAAGCTAAAAGGCACAGCATAGGACCGCGGACAATCCTATTGCAATATATACTTTTGCATAATAACCATATAATCTGTGTGTGCTATATAAATAAAGAATTATTTATAGATTGTAAGCTCTTGCGAGCAGGATGCCATTACTATCGTTTCATCTGCAGACGTAATTGCTCTGTAATGTCTTATTTTGTCTGTGTATGTACCCCATGATCTATGGAATATGATGTTGCTTTAGAAATATTTTTTTTATTATTATTCTAGCAGCCATATTTTACTTTTGCACTAAAAACCCTAGAGAATTCTTCTTCAATGTATTCTGATTGCAGTCATGACTAGCTGAGGAGGAGTTACCCTTTAAGCGACAAACAGAGCTGGTCATGAAGGGGTTAATCTGTAGGCAGCAGAGTGTATATTGTATACAAGGAATGTATAGATGACATGTAGACTGGGTGCGGCAGAAGTTTCGTTTTTCGCAGAAATGAAACTTAGTGAGCATCCTCTACATACAGCGGCCAGCAGAGGGCGTCTTCTATATAATGGATAGAGTCTTCGTTTGAGAACAGGGCTTTACTGCCGTCACAGGTCTAACCTAATGTAAGAGGTAAAAGGAACCTTCACTCCGCATAATAGTCACTCATAGGCAGAAACTGCAATGCATAGGTCTCCAACACACCCCCCCCCCCCCCAAAAGATATACAGGCGGTCCCCTACTTAAGAACACTCGACTTACATACGACCCCTAGTTACAAACGGACCTCTGGATATTGGTAATTTATTGTACTTCAGTCCTAGGCTACAATAAACAGCTATAACAGTTATCACAGGTGTCTGCAGTGAAGCTTTATTGTTAATCCTGATTCTGATGACAACCCAACATTTTTAAAATCCAATTGTCACGGAGACCAAAAAAGTTCTGGCTGGGTTTACAATGATAAAATATACAGTTCCGACTTGCATACAAATTCAACTTAAGAACAAACCTACAGACCCTATCCTGTATGTAATCCGGGGACTGCCTGTACATATATATCAAATCTATCGCTTTTGTTTCATGTTACCAATAATAACATCACACGGTGACCACAATATAGTGAATGACTGTACTACCTACCAATCTACTTTCCAGGACCTCAAGCTTATATTCTTGAATAAGGTCCTGAAAGGTAGATTGGTAAAGGACAGATATCACATGACTCTCCACCGGCAGCCATTTTATGGACAAGAATGGCAGCTGATGAGACTGATTTATTAGCAGTGCATCACTATTAATAAATGTATATTGGTAAATATCCTGCATCCCACAACAGGATATTGCCCCCCTAACAATGGCATTACCTAGTGACCAGCAAAATGTACACCCTTTAAAGGAAATCTACCTTCAAAATGTGCCAATCTTCTTATATTTGTTATCCATAGCCTCCTTCCTTCTAAAATCAACTTTTAAAACTATGCTAATAAGCCTGAGGGGCTACCCTACTCTGTGATCTGACATCACAAGCTGTTATACTGTCTCGCCCTAGAAAGAAAAGGGAGGGCAGAAGTGCTGAAGAAGCAGAGGGAGACACTGTAACAGCCTGTAAAGCCAGATTACAGAGGGGTTTGGGTAGCCCCACGGGCTCATAAGCATAATTTTAAAAGTTAATATTAGAAGGAAGGATGGCATGGATAACAAATATAAGAAGATTACCACAGTCACGGGGCCTGGATCTATGAGTAATGTCTGACTTATCTGCCCTCCTGACAAAATTTAAATTAGGATATTTTGCTAATAAAGGCTTCTTCGGCAGGCATGTGGAGGCTTACATCCATTAATGCTCCACTGGGAGATTTTGGGAAATATGAAAATACATTTTCCAGGATAAGATAAGGAAAACTTTGCCTCTTAGCTACCTTGTAATGCAGCTCCCTTAAAGAGAACAATTTAAATTAACCCACCCAAAATAAATACTTCTAATTAAAAACCTTTGCCCTTATCCCCCATATGGCTCCTTTCAATGGCTGCAATGTTAAAAAAAAAAAATCAGTTTCCACTTCGTCCCCCATGACAGCCCACATGGAAGATGCTCTTTGACCTCTATAGGCACAGGAAGATGAGAGGTTAAAAGGCCCCTCCCGGGGGGAGACCAACTAAAGAGATGGTTAGGAGGTGCAACCTGTGTAATTATAAATTGAGTGACCAATACGAAAGATCTGTATGCATATACTGTTTAGACGGACTGGTTATGGAGGATAGATCAGCACTGATAGACCATTTAAAAACTGCTTTTAAATCAGACGTCTCTCTTCATCCGCCGGACCCCCTTCCTACACTTCCTTCTCCAAAAATACCCAGACTTGCAGAACTTGTATCTGACTCCCCTTCAGACGCCAATTCAGAGGTTCCCTCTGGTTCACATGAAGATGTTACAGGAGAAAATGTATAGGAATCTATACAGTACGTGACTCTTTAAAATTAGAAGATGTAGTACCAGAAATGTCTATTTAGGATGAATTGTTTGGAGGATTAAGGTCTAGGAAGAGGAGGGTGTTTCCCATTAACAACACTTTGAAGGAGCTGGTTAAGGACGAATTGAGTGAACCTGAAAAAAGACTTCAGTTAACCAAAGAATTGTAACCAGCTAGCCTTTGAGGATGATGAAACTAAAGTCTGGGATAATATTCCCAAGATGGACGTTCAAATGTCTTAGGTGCTAAAAATACAGATCTTCCCTTTGAAGATACAGCTCAACTTAAAAACCCAATAGACAGAAAGACTGATAGCATTCTAAAGAAGACCTGGGAGGCCTCTATGATCAGTTTAAAGTCTAACATTGCAGTCACTTCAGTTCCAAGAACACTCTTCTTTTGGCTTAACGAACTAGAAGCTCATAATAAAGTGGACACGTCAAAGGAACTGCTTCTGGAATCATTACCAGTACTGAAGTCAGCAACAGGGTTCTTAGTAGATTCCTTGGCTGAATGCCTTATGATTGCGGCAAAAGAAGGAGCCCAGTCCACTGTGGCTCAAAGATCTTTGTGGCTAAATGGTGGTCGGGAGATGTCCGCTCAAAATCCAGACCATGTAATATCCCCTTTTCAGACGACTTCGTATTTGGACTGAAAAGACAATATTGAAACAGGAAAGACGGGATCATCACATTGCTATTCTTTACTCGTATGGATCCCCAGATATTGCACCCAAAGTTATGGCTAATAACTATGCATCAAACCTATTGTACCCAAAGGGAAAATCCCTTAGAGGAGAAAAGCCAAACTGAAAAATGCATACACATATAATATTGAAAAGCTTTATTTTATACAATACATTAATACACTTGGGTAGTAGATATTGTATTCATTGCATACCGTATCAAATTTTCACATTCAAACCCCCCCCCCCCCCACTTCCCAAAAAAATTTGTTGTTACCCACCAAGTTGCCTCATTTTTTTTCATCAGCAGAATCTCTCATGAAGGGCATCAGAGGTTCCTCAGGAAGAACAAGGACAGGGGTTCTACTCCCCACTCTTCCTAGTACTCAAACCCAATGGATTTTAGACTGATCATCAATCTGAAAAAACTGAATGGATTCATCGCTTATCGAAGTTCAAAATGGAATCGGTGAGTTCAGCTACCCCACTTATCAACCTCAATTTTTTCCTTTGCACAATAGACTTAAGATGCTTACTATCATGTTCCTATACACCACGCCTCACAGAAATATCCTAAGAATGGCTATTCACTCTCCAGAGGGAAAACTAATGCACTTCCAATTTTCTGCCTTACCCTTTAGTATCTCTTCTACACCCCAAATTGTTTCAAAAATCATGATAGAAGTTGTTGCCTCCCTAAAGGGAACAAGATATAATTATAATTCCTTACTTAGACGATCTTTTGATTGTGTCAGAATCACAAGCTGCTCTCAATCTATCATCTCAACAGACTCTAAAAATTTTAAAAAGGTTAGGCTGGTTGATACATTTCGAAAAATTGGATCTAACGCATGAAAGACAGAAGAAATTCCTGGGGGGTTTTGTTGGACTCACAAAGACAAATGTCTTTTCCACTGGAGAAAAGGAACAACTTGGTGCAACAGATCTGGTTGTTTATCAAGAAGGATCAACTATCCATCCGATCGGCAATAACACTGCTAGGGCAATTAACTTTGTGTATTCAGTCCATAGCATGGGCCAAGAATCATTCCAAAACCCTACATTAATGGATTCTTGGGACAAAAATCTGCATCATCTGAATTCCAATTAAAGATTCTGCATCGGGTAAAAACATCCCCTTGGTGGAGGACCAAAATGTAAAATCTGCAGAAAGGTATTCATTGGTATTGTCAAGAGAATTTGAAGCAGTTTGGCAAGCACTAATGTCACAGCCTTTCCGTCTATACAACCATCAAATACGACAACATGAAGACGGTTTCCTACATCAAAAGACAAGAGGTACCGAGATCAGAAAAACTCCTGAATCTTTCCCCAAAAAAAATTTTATTTGGCAGAAGAAAAATGTTATCTCCTTAACAGCCACCCATCTGGAAAGGGTCAGAAGATGGACTTCTTAAGCAGGATCCACACGAATGGTGTTTGAATCAGGATGTTTTCCGTTCCTTAACTCTAAGATCGGGAGAACCCCAATGGGATCTGTTTGTAACCTGCCAAAATACCAAGTACAACCATTTCTCTTTGCTAGCAATCAGCAAGGCTTACCGAACACTGGACGCATTCGGTGTCAAAGGGGATATGGACCTGGCGTATGCTTGCCCACCAATTCCTCTGATAGCAAAGGTTCTGCAAGAGATCTTCCAGGACAGAACAAAGATCATCTTAACAGTTCCAGACTGGTCAAAAAAGAGTTGGTATCCAACTCTGAAGAAATTATCCTTAGGGGACCCAGTGGCGCCACCTCTAATAGAAGATCTGCTCCATCAGGGGCCTGTTCTGCATCCTCAGCCCACCATTCTCAGATTGTCGGCATGGATCCTGAAGGGTCATTCCTAGAATCCAAGGGACTCTCTCAAAAGGTAATCCAGACATTGAAGGCAAGTAAAAAAACGGTTAACTCTGCAATTTACCTAAAAATATGGAAAAAGTTTATATTATTCTGTAGAGATAAACCACCTAATCAAAATAAACCAAATATTTTACAGATCCTGGAATTCCTTCAATCTGGTCTGGACTTGGGTCTAAGGACAAGTACTCAAAGTACAAGTATAAGCTTCTTCGACACACCCATTGCAGATCACAGGAGGGTCAAACGCTTTATAAAAGGTTCTTCCCGACTTAGACCTCAAACTCAGTCAGCAGTACCATCCTGGGATCTGTCATTGGTTCTTAATGTCCTTATAAAGGACCCCTTTGAGTCTGCAGATATCAATATCAAACTCCTAACACTTATACATCAAGGTAACAGAATCTTGGAGGAAGGACTCAAATCTGTTTGTTTAATTTCAGGGATCCAACAAAGGCAAAAGAGCATCCAAAGCATCTATAGCAAGGTGGTTAAAACTGGCCATCTCAATATGTTATGATGTAAAACATCATAGAACGGTCTCAGGAATCCTTAAAGAGAACCCGTCCGGCAAAATAACCCTCCTAAACTAAATAGATTTTCATAAACTGCCATTAGAGAGCATTGCCTCTATCCCTTCATTGTCCCTCTACATGCCTGTAACCCTAAGCAATGAGGTCCTAAAGCTGTATGCAAATGCCCTGTGAGATGTCCAATGAAGCATTAGCATATTCAAGCTGTCCAGCTTATTCATGAGTGGGCGCCACAGCCACACCCCCAGTGCATGACTGACAGCCTGTATAATGATGTGCTTCCTGGTGCTGGCGCCCCCTACAGCCTCTGTGTGTGTATAGGAGAGATACAGCAGCTCCAGGCAGCCATGTTATAGCAGAACATGTCAGGTACTTGTGTAGCTGATGTCTGTGTCTCTGACATGTGTATAAGGAGGATGTAGCATGTCAGCAGATAAAGCACAGACACTAGCAATGCTTTTCTATACATTACACACAGACATGAGCAGGGAGAGGGAAGGGGGAACAGGGGTGACATCACTGCCTCTGACCATGTGACCAGCCTCATTTACATAATAAAGAAAAGATGATTGTACAATGATTAATGTATGAAATAACTAGATAAAGGCTGGGATGGATCCTTGTGAGCTGCTCCAGCCGGTAGAGGTGACAGGACAAGTGACACAGATCTGATGACAGGTGTCCTTTAACCCCTTCCCCCTGCAGCCCTTTTTCATTTTTGCCTTTTCATTGTTCACTCCCCACCTTCAAAACTCTAACTTTTTTATTTTCTCCTGTAAAGAGCTGTGTGACAGCTTGTTTTCTGCTTAAGAAATTGCACTTCATTGTGATGGAATAGAATATTCCGTGCTGTGTACTGGGAAGCGGGAAAAATCCAAATGCAGTGAAATTGGTGAAAAAACACATTTGCACCATTTTCTTGTGGGCTTGTATTTTTACAGATTTCAATGTGCACCGCAAATGACATGTCTACTTTATTCGTTTGGTATTTGTAAAGGTTTTATAATGTTTTCATACATTTTACAAATGTTAAAACCTGTACAAAAAATAACTAAATTATTTTGCCAGCTTCTGAAAAACCATTAATATATTTTGATAGATCGGGCATTTTCAGATGCGCGATACCTAATGTGTTTATGATTTTTATGTATATTTATATCGGTTCTAGCTAAAGCGATTTGAATTTTTAGTTTTTTTTTAAATTATAATTTATTTATTTTTTTACTATTTTTCAGACCCCCTAGGGTACTTTAACCCTAGGTTGTCTGATCCTACCATTTACTGACATACTACTTCAGAAAAACCGAGGCTATCATGGTGACGGATTGCCGCTCCCCGATGACGGGATTGGCATAACTCATTTAGTCATCTAGGTTTGGCATTAAAGAGGACCTGTCACCCAAATCGATAGTAGGTCTGCAATTTGACAGATGGGAGGAGCTTGTACAGTGCGGGATATTAAGGAAATTGGAAAAAATTAGAAATAATAGTGCCCATCCAATGTATGGCGTGCTGCAAGCACAGCTTAGTGGTTTCAGCTCCCGTTTTATTCTCTTGCGTTGCAGGTCGGAGAGATTTAAAAAGACGTTTATACCAGCCGCTCTCGAGCTATCAAATAACTCAATAAGGGGTAAAATAGGAATGTTTTAAAAGTGCGCCTACTGGAAATAGGTATTATTTTGCTATTTTTATAATCTATTTACGTAACTATGTATTGCATAGTCGGTGGAATCTATTTATATCTATGTGTATTAGTGTTTTTATTCTGTTTTATGATATATGTGTTCCTATGTGACCATGTTTTTATGTGAGTATATATATGTGATGTCTTGTCAATTTTATGTACTGCGGAGGTGACACTTTAAGTTCCCGTTTGGGATAATAAAGTATTATTATTATTATTATTATTATTAAATATTCGGCACTAGGAGCGTCTTACTAAAGACGCCGCAGTGTTAGAGGGATAGTGTTACTGGACACAAAGAGGGCAAAGAGCAGGGGGGGACAGAAGGCACCCTTGGTGAGTGCCACGGCCCAACTCGAAGCTCACCGATTGTTGGCCATTGAGCGCAACTGTTGCCCGTGGGTGCGCATAGATCATGGAGATCCACTTGAGAAGTATAAAATGTATCAGACGTCTCGCTGCAGTAATT
Source organism: Engystomops pustulosus (assembly GCF_040894005.1). Classification (NCBI taxonomy): domain Eukaryota; kingdom Metazoa; phylum Chordata; class Amphibia; order Anura; family Leptodactylidae; genus Engystomops; species Engystomops pustulosus. The sequence continues at coordinate 167,369,685 of NC_092416.1, forward strand.
GTCCTGGGAAGGACACTAGAAAGACACAAACTAATGATAAATGAGTGTAGCACCTGTGATACCATTCCCTTGTAGGGAGTCCTCACCATTATTTGCGCTTCCTGACAGGGAAGTGAGTAGAAATGAATACACTAACAAGTTCTGTCCCCTGTATAACAAAGAGTAACCATCAAGAGTTTCTACAAGTCACTAAAATTGTTTTTACTTATGCGGCTTGCGATTGTTTCTTTACCAGGAAAACACGTCATCAATCACCTTGAGGGGGACTCTCCACCCTTAACAAGAATTTGCCACGTACTCCATTCTTGTATTTCATGTTTGTCTTTCCCCAGTGTTTTTCTTAGTCTTGTATCACTTTACATCATATTGGATTAGTTGCTTAGCAGCCATGTCAACACGATTTTTATACATTAGGTTTCCAGAGAGCGATCCTCCATTGTCATCAGATCTTCATAAATGAGGTTATGTACCAAATACAGGTTATCCACAGGGGCCAGAAATGACTCACGCAGTTATAAATAAGAATCTTAGCCATCTGGCTGTATACTAATTTTGGTTTATTTAGGATTTTATACATACGATTGTCATGCTGAGGCAGCAACAGGTAAAATATCATATATTCAAGTGGATTCAGCGGGAAGGGAAGCAGAGTTTCCACTTCTACAAAACACTGGTCTAGGGAAACTATATATTTTTGACTAGGGACCGGTTTATCCAGTCTTATTTCTATTGTCAGCATGGACATGAACTGAATAGCAACATTGTGATCTGATGGGCAGGATTATGATTTCTCACGTATGAACACCTTGACTTTCACTGCAAAATGTCCCATTGATGCCTAAAAGGTACTCAAGGTTGTAAACAGAGCTCTCCATCCTATTGTAACAACTGACCATGATATTGCTCTTAGGGCCCCTGTAGCTGTCTATGGCGCCCAGGCTTGGTAGGGTATCTTTGGCTGAGTGCCACTATTCTCTATGGAGAGGGTCAAGCAGCACTTGATTCTCCTCCTCTCCTGTGCGCCTGACATATGCCTGTATGTTAGTTTGCATGGACCCTTATACTGTTTTTATTTGTACCCTGTACAGCGTTGCACAATATATCTGTACTATATAAAGATTAATAATTGCACATCTAATGTGTTGCAATAATTATGTATAAAGAAAAACCACAAAGGACACATGGAAAGTTCTAAAATTCTTTATTGAATGTAATTTTTTTTTTTTCAAGAGATTAATTGTTCCAGATAATTGAACAACTCATCTAGTGTAATGGTGTCCCTTATAAATACTCTACAAAAGGGCCAAAATAGCATAACTGAAGCTCAAATACTTCTAGATATTTGGGGCGTCCATAGATCTTGCATTTTGTGAGGTGTAGGTTTCCTATCATACACAGAAGAGTCTTCCCTGTGGTACACATTGTTACAGAATCACAGTGAAGGACATCAGGGATGAGTCCCTCAGAGCTCCGGAGTTAAAGAGAACAAAAATTAGTCACTTCTGCTGCATAGCCTTTTCCTGTTGCATTTATATAAAATAATGGTTTAAATAGACTAAAAAAAAGAGCATAACTGTTCCAGTTGTCCATGGCAACCAATCAGAGCTCAGATTTCATTTTATAAACAGCTGTGGGAGGATTAAAGCAAGCTGATCTCTGATTGGTTGGTATGGGCAACTAGAAAGTCTCTGCTCTTACACTAGTGATAAATCTCCCCCACTGTGTGCACGGCTTCCTCTATATTCTCTCCAGTCTATATGTTAGAAAAGCCTTCCAGGCAGATGTTACTGGATCAGCAAGTGAAGCTCCATCAGGATGGAGCCAATATGTAGGGACTAAGTTTCATGCACTGTAAAACTGCCCTAGTAGTCAATGATTTTCTAAGAGTCATTACCAGGTGCACTTTGCCTTCAACGCAGTGGAAATCTCTAGTTTTTTCCCCTCTCTCCTTTACTCCTCACCTGCAAATACATAGAATAGAGCAGAGAGCTGTGAGACTGCATAATGGGAAAATGTTCAACTTATTATATATATTATAAAATATCCTGAAAACTGCATGAAAAGAGCTCCGGCATAAGAATACGACCTCCATCACTGTTAGATGTGGTGTTCCAGAAGGGTAATGCTATGAACAAGTGTTAATGGGCTGTATCACCGGGGGAATATACATCTAGAGTAGCATATCCCCTTTAAAGGTCTATCAGTGTACAAGTGTATATACACTGGGCCTTGTCACAAGCTGGTGTAAAAGTACTTCCTTCACTTAAGGAATTCTGTATTCTCTGTATCTATTGCCTGCAGATATGACTATGTGTATTGGGATTAAAAAGGTGACAGGAAATTGAGCTACTGGGGCCACAGATGAAGCAGTAATAAAGAGCCTTCAGAGTCTAACATCAGTCTTACCTGTGCTACATGCTGTGCTCCGCTGTACGTATTCCTATATCAGGGCACGTGTGGACAAAGTGTATATATACAGCTTAGGTATAAAAAGAGACAGGTTAAAAACACACACACAAAAAAAAAAAACACCTGTTTGTACAGTTTATTAAGCAATATAAAAATATAATTATGAACAGCAAAAGCAAATTAGTTCAGAACATAAATTTATAGACCAGAATAAATGGTGAATTTTACATCCTCCAACACAGTCGCCTCAAAATTAATGGGAAAGGCTCTAAGGCACCAGCTAAACAATCAGAAAACCAGAATTGTCAATAGATTTAATAACATTTCTACAAAACTGAGCAGTAAATCGATATTCCCTCCGGGAATTTAGATATAACTTAGCAAGTACAGAGCCGCAATGTAAATTCAGTTACATACAGACACTATACACATTTACATAGAGGTGAGACTCCAGCTTTAGGGGAATATGAGCTGAACATGTAATGGGAGCACAAGTCATAGTGACTACAGATTATCCCCTTGTATATAACAGCAGATCACTTTGTTGAGATCATGAATGTGACAATTCCCCTACAAGTGGATTCTCACCCTACGAGGACTTTCTCTGACCAGCTCTGGGTTAGTGACATTTCTATGGCGTCTGCACATAGCAATGAGTCTAACTCTGTACTGAAAAATCCAAGGTGTTACCCACCGCAAAAATCTATAGAACTAAAGAAATGTCCCCAGAAAGTGCTTTTTTTTTTTTTTTTTAAATAAATCACATTTTGAAGACGAGACAAGTGCAGTGTTCACCTGGGTTTTCTTAGTGTCCACGCTCCTCTCTACACGACTCGCACGGATAAATCCTGGTTAGGGGCGAGCAACACTGGGTCTAGTCTAGTAACAATCCCTATCCTCTGCCCCTGCACATGACAGACAGTAATGTCAATGGAGTAACTGTGTACACGCAAAGCAATACTAGACGTGTGCTTATTATATCCATGTATGTTATATATACAGCCCTGGTGCTAAACAGGGCAATTATTCAACATTGGGAGATTCAGAATCACCTGAATCCAGTAAACACCTACAGCTATGCAGAGTGCATTAGGGAAGCAAATGGGGCAGCAGTTATTTTGCATCTACAAAGAGCAGTTCTCCCTGGAACGGCTGTAATAAAAATTGCACTATCTGCAAATAAACTGTAGGCAAATTTTAGGAAGCTGTGGGTGAGGGGGTGGTGGGTGGTGACAGCAGCTCTGGGCAAGATTGAGGCACCCAGTGAAGTTGTCACCTACATTACAGATAGACCCACACTAGGTATAGATGTTCTCTGTAGGAGACCTGAAAAATCATCACAGAATAGAGAAGGAGATGCCAGGCTCAGGGATATGAAGCTTTTATGATATGGATCAGTATTTACAAGTCCCACTCCTCACACATTGCTGTGTGACCTTTTTGCATGCTAAATAAATATATTTACATGGACCAGACATTTTTGTATAAAAATACTGAACCACAATTCACAAATGGCTAGATATATCCATAAGTTTGGCATCTCCATCTTTATTTTTGCCACCAAAATAGTGGAAAGTAAAACGTATTTTCTGTATAACAGATAAAACAGTAAAGCAGTGAATAGGGCATCGCGATGTCTGAAGATTCCTGCACTCCCTGCAAGTCGCCATCCAATCACTTGCCATCAGTTCAATCTGAACTCGCCACTAAACTCTACAGAGTTCCTGGACACATTGGGTAAATTATAAGCTTACATGTTACCGATGTTGACAGTTTTTCTTGAGGCCTTAAAGGGGTTTTCCCATCTGGGCAATCACAGTAAATTTAATTCATTTTCCATATGTAAACATTTCTTCAATTGGATGTTATTAAAACAAAATGTTTCTGTGCAAAGATTTCTCATAAATGTAGCCATGTTGTCCCTTAGAAACGAGATAGCTTCCTTAGATACGTCCACCTCACATTTTGGCAGCAGTGGCCAGACATGCGCTATTGAGACCTGCCTGACCACCTGGATTCAGCGATCATTACCACAGGACGGCTGCAGGACCTGCAGTAACTCCCAGACATTTCATATACAATAACCTTTTGTTTCTTTGTGCAATCACTCCTGCAGAGGTGGTCGTATCCAAGGACACAGTCTTGTTTCTAAGGGACCATATGACTACATTTATGAGAAATTATCTTCACACAGGTAATTTTTTTTAATAACATCTAATTGAAGAAATATTTATAATTGGCAGAGACGCCTCCATGCATGTCTGCTGGCATAGGCCTGCACAACCAATTGACACAGACAGGAGGCCTCTGTTTGGGCGTGGAGTAGCCTTAGCCTCCAAAATGTACAGAGGCTGTTTTACACCCCCAGTAAATTAGCATATTAATACAGGGCAGAATGCCAGAAAACATTAAAAAAAAAAAAACATTTTAAGGATGACCGTGCCATGGGGTATACACCACTGGACCCACTTCACTAAGTAGATTCCAGACAGTAGATTTCCTTTTAAAGGGGGTTTTCTCAACTTGTGAAAAACTCTGAGGGGCAGCTTTTGTATTACAATAGTCTCTCCATGGCTTCTTGTCAAGAATTGGAAGCAATGACTAGGTGAACATCTTGTCTGTGACATCAAAAAGCCAGAGACCAGAACTACTGGATTTACATTGGGCCCACAGAAGGGGCACGCACCCCCTCCCCCCATATCTTGGTACAAAAGCAGCCTCCTCAAGGGTTTACATCACCGAAAGACCCCCTTTACAAGAGCAGAAAAAAAAATTGGACCGTTGCACAGGGCAGTATTCTGGTCAGTTATTTGCAACAATAAATCATAAACTGGATCCCACACACAGAAGAGGAACAAATCTTTACATTAAAATCGTATTCCTTATACAGGAGTGAAACCTGAAACAAAAATGGAGGAAAAACACTGACCAGCATACTGTTGTGTGAAGGTAGCTGGAGACACATGAAAACGCAATCAACATTGTCTTTCACCGCAATCACTGAAACTCTTTGCATTGCATTGGGTGAAGTCTACAGGTGAAACCTGCAGCAGTAATAGCCATACCTTGTGTGGTGACAGCCATGATAACGCCTCATGTGTCTCCAGACACAGGGCAGCTGCAACGCGACAAGTTCACTGCATCAACTTCCGTCAGTGTCTGCAGGATTTCCTGGCCTGCACCTCATCATGATCTTAGCGCAGAGTAGTGTAGGCCACACACAGACACAAGGTCACACAGTGCGCTCGCCGCTGTGCAGCTGCCCTATGGTTTTAAAAATTCATTTTCTGTTATCCAAACCTAATAAAACTTCCTCACACAGAAAGACCACGACCATTCTGTATTACTAATCTTTTGCAGAGCAACCAGAAAATGGTTTGGTGAATTTGAAGGTATCATATCCTGCTCCACTCACCTTACAGCTAGGGCTTAGATAGAAAATAGTGATCACGTGACACATGATGGTCACCCACAATCCAGTGCAACATGACACTGACCGAAATGCAGATTTGTTGGTTCTGTGTGACCACATTCACCATCATATGGTGAAGCCCTGGTGTAGATGAGCTCTGCAGAACAACTAAATACCCCAGATGAAATAAATGGAACAGATTTAAAGTTTCTGCAATAAATCTGTTACAAGTGACCATATCCTTGCCAAGGAATACTTCTCAGGTTAGAATAAGCAGAAATAAGCCATTGATGAGGCAATAATACACATTATCCAGTAGCTGTATAATGACACAGCCACCAGCAGGAGTCACCTGCTCAGGATAATCTGCTCTCTGGCCCACTGCCATCTCACGATGGTGTATATTTGTCCTGCTACAATGCTTCTTAATCTGTAGCAGGACAAATATACACCATCAGGAGATCAAAGTGGAGAAAAGAGCAAATAAAAAAGGGACTTTCAAGGGGAAACATTTTTACATAATGATCCGCTCATATAATTGTCATTACATGGGTTGTCCATAGATTGAAAGACATGGTTTCTTTCCTACAAACACAGCTCCACACCTCTACATAACCGAGCTGCGATACAGACACACCCCATGGCCAGGGGTGGTGGTGATTTTTGTAAGAAGTACCAGTATTTTTCAGCCTCTGGACAACCCTTTTGTTACATGTCAGCATGGAAAACCCTCTGACCAACCACTTGGATGAATTTACCCAGAAATTCTTATTGTTCACAACCAGAGATTCTGTTTCAGTATCAGACAGTAGAAAAGTAGTGCGAGGCGCACCCTTACGTTGTGTCTTGCAGGAAGGAGTAAGCAGTAGCACTACAGCAGCCTTTAAACGGGGAATCAATATCAGATTGTGAGGGATTCGACTCCTGGCACCTCCACTAATCAGCCGTGTACAGGGGCCACGACGCACTGATCCTAGTACAGTCCTGTTACTTAGAGGTTACAAAGTGCTGAATGAGGCGTGAACAGTGTTATAATATTGTTTTGCCCCAATTCTTCTTTACTGTTTAGAAGAAAGAAAGTTCAGGAGATTATCAAACACGTGTGCATTGCTGTTCACAAAATCTCTTGTACTTTGCCTGATCTTCTGCACCTCTTCATCTTGTAGCAGAGTTTCTTCATCCTGTGAGTTAAAATAAAGATGATTAAACACAAGGGAAACATTACAGATTATCAGGCCTAAGAGGCCTCAAGACAATTAGACAAGGAACTAGAGGAAAAATTAGTAAGATAATCATCTTACCTCATCACTGAATTCTGGATAGTCATATGTTGCATAAACCCTTTTCTTGCCATTTTCTACAAATTCACTGAGGTTTTTTGCAATCAATTGCAGCTCCTCTTCCCTATAAGCGTAGACACAGCCGTCCTCCCCTACCAGTACCACCCACTCCATACAGGGCAGCGGGACCTGAGAGTGTTCTAGTATGCCAAGGACTTCCATTCTTGTGGTTTTGGGGAGATAGAACTCTTCCCATTGTTCTTTCATATATTGCTGTCCCATGTAGATGGTGCCGCTAAGATCACACACTTTCAGGTAATAGATGTTCTTCTCCCATTTTAACAACTTGTACTTGTGGTTCTGGACAAACATTGAGACGACTTCAAGTTTGTTTGCTGTAATAGTAAGAAAATACAGTATTTAAGATTATTTATAAAATGACTGATCCTACAGATTGTAAAACTGAAATAGAATAGCACAACATTTCCCTCTCAAAAATAACCAGAAACGTAACATACTGCTATATCACAACAACACGGCAAACACTCAGTAATAACACAGAAATGACTTACGTTTCTTCTCCAGATCCTTTACGAGCTGCGATAAGCTTTCTTTAGAGCACAACTCCTGAACATATTCCGGATCACAGCTTCCTTTTCCTTTTTGTTTGTGCAAGGTCTTTATCCTATTAGAAAGTAGAGATATGTAAACATCCACATACAAGTCAATTTTTCAATCATCCGTATTTAACGTTCTTTGACAATATACACTTGGGGAAAGCTTATAGCAGTCTATAAAGTCTCAAACACAGTTCATTCACATAGAAAGTGTTCTTCTCCAGTCACACAAATGTATCTCTAAAAGAGAGATATAGATATGCACACACCTATCACATATCCATTCTGCTTGCACTTACTTATTCCCTTGGGAAGAGGAGGAAGAGTTGTCTATCGTGTGGGCGGGAGGCATTGTCTTCAGAGATTTATACAGCCAAGCAATATGTTCAGCTCACTGCTGTTATACACACAAGACAAGGTCAATATTTACCCTAACAAACGAATGAGATTACTTAAAAGTGGTTGTACTCCCATTATTTATGTTATCACGTATCCACAGTATCGGGGAAAACAAGGAGATCGGTGAAGGTCCGACTGTCGGGACCCTAAATTACCAGAACGGGACCCCCAGCATGCAATCTGATTCTTACTAATGAATGGAGTGGTAGGACCACCACAAGTCTTGTGGCTCCAACCATTAGCAAGAACAGGACCCACATTCTCTGGATGCCGGGGATCCCGCTCATGATCTCCGAGTGTTCCTGCAATCGGCCTCTCACCAATCATCTTATTATCCCCTATCCTGTAGGAAAAGGTTGACTTACGTAATCCAGCCCCACATGCTAGAATTTTAACCTGACATTTTTGCTAAATAAAATAATTACTCATCAAGTAAAGGGGAGCGGAGTAGCAGTTCCCAGCACAGGTCACTATAGAAGGTACAGTGCTTGCCGTATATGGTAGGAACGATCAGACCATATAGAGTTAATGTATCCTAGAGGGTTTATAGAAAAAAAAAAAAAAAAGTTTTAAAAATAATAAGAAAAAACACTAAAAGACCCCCCCCCCTTCTCTAGAACTGATATAAAACTTAACACAATCATCCAAAATGCCCAATCAAAATATAAAAACGGTTATCGCCAGCCTTGAACCACAAAGGAAAATAGAGACAAATGTCCGAAACGCGATGTCACATAAAAAAATGGGATAAAAAGTGACCAAAATGTTGCACTGCCCTCAAAATGATAGCAGTAAAAAAGTCGGCTCATTTCGCAAAAAAATTTACATTACATTAACACTGCTCTGTACTCCGAAAAGTTATTTTGTGTCACAAGATGCCAATTTTTTTCCCCCCTCTTTCGTACACAATCATTTAACTTTTGTAAAGGTGTAAAAACACAATAAAACCTGTATACATTTGGTATCACCGTGATCATACAGAACCAAAGAATAAAGTAGAGGGGTTATTATGGAGCACACAGTGAAAGACATAAAAACTGAGCCCACAAGAACGTGAAGTGAACATGTGTTTTTTTTTCCACATTTGGAATTTTTTTCCACAGCTTCCCAGTACATGGCATGGAATAATAAATAATGTGATGGAAAACAACATTTGTAACACAAAATATGCCTTCACGCAGCTGTGTACCCAGAAAAAGTTAGATTTTTGAAGGAGGAAAGCAAGAAATGAGCAAACAAAAAACCTGCATCCTTAAGGGGTTAAACATCTAAATCATGGTAACTTTGTTGCCAATTGTTATGAATTATAGTGTGAACACAGCCTATAAGTGGCCCTAGCCTAGGACTACCTGGCTAATGTAGCTGTGCCATGTGCCAACTAAACAAAGTCCGTACAACCTGTGATTAGCCACAGTGAGGTCCACAGGTTCTGGACGGCTAATAACATGTGGATCGGAACGTGACTACATAGAGTCAGCGTGACACTGCAATCAGTAGAAGCACAGCGTAAGCAAGGAGACAAGTCTTAAAGGGAAAGGTAACTATGTGACAAACATATGGTAACGTATAAGGGTTCCCAGCCTGAAACGTGTCGAAATTTCAAAGCGGATTTCACCTTTTTTAAGTTTTAAGGTTACATCCGAGCATACATCCTGATTACAAGCGGGTTGGGGAATTTTTTTTATCGATAGGTACATTTTGTAACAGAGGCCCAAAATCTAATCCATCTCCAAAAAAAAAAAAAAGTAATTTACATCAAAAGTCACAGAGAAAGTAAATTAGTGTTAAAAACAAGTGTTCTAATAAACATAACTATAGTTGTACCCAACTTGTCCACTAGTAGGCGACACTTTCACCCAAGTTTCACAAAAAAATAAATCACCCCTCAACGTGGTCACCTCATACCCCCAAACATAAACAGGTTAAAAATACGTATCTCCCGATCCTGACGAGGCAATGCCTCCCGCTGTCTGAGTATAAGGCTCCGCCGCCATCTTAGAAAACGGAGAAAAGTAAAAGAACAGCGCGACTTACCTCGTGTACTGAGGGTCCTAGCTGCTTGTGTGGTGGGAGACAGTTAGACGTGTATACATAAGGATATACCTGGAAGAAGCAGCCAAGTATATCTCTATGTATACAAGTCTAACGCCGCTACCGTCCCCTCCGATAGCTGAGAATAATATGACTACTTGTGCTAAGATGGCGCCTGGGAGGTCACATGACCCCACCCGCCCGGTAACGTCTCCTCCTCACAGAGTTTCACTTACTAGAAATGACGCGGCAGAAAAGGGCGGGAAAGAGGAGGCGCCATTACTGACTGACAGAGCGCGGGCTGCGCCTCATCTGTTACCTCATGTACCGCACTGAGGAGAAACCGCACAGCTGTCTGACATGTCAGACAAACGCTCAGTTATCTGAAGACTGTCCCAGCCATGTAGAGGCTCAATGGGGGTTGTATGTCATAGTTCACACAGAGATTGTGAGGTAAAAAAAAAGGCTTTTCAGAACCTGCCTCACATTTATTACAAGTGAAAGCAATAGTAGATTTTTTTCACCTAAAAAAAGGTAATCTGCATTTTTGAGTTAATTCTGTGGAAAAACTGAAAGAGATCAAGTCAGCTTATGGTACAGTGTACTTGCTGTAAGGCCTCATTCAGATGGGCGGTTTTGATGTACGCATGCTTTACATATGCATCACATGTCCGTATTTTTTTGTGGGCACATATTTCTGAATCCTTTAAAAAAGGTTCTGTAAGAATAAAAACCAGCCCCCTCTTTTTTTCCAATTTTTTTTTTTTTTTTTACTCCCCACCTGAAAAAAGCCACATACCGAGTGGTATGAGGGCTTAGTTTCTTGTGGATAGGGCATAACTTGGTTCATGGGAAGACCTGTTCGTCCCTAGTCTTAATCGTAGTATGCTGGAAGAGGCGATGGGGCTCATTTACTAAGGGTTGCGGATCGCACTTTCGTCGGATTGTTTGCGGTTTTCGGGATTTGCGCAGCTTTGACAGGTATTTAACAGGTGTTTACACTGGGATTGTGTCGCACGCAATTAGTTTTTGGCGCAGCTGCGCTGGCTTTCATGTAACAGAAATCTGGGAACAGGCCGTTGGACGATCTGACTGACTCAGACTGAGCGCGAGATTTAACATTCAGTTTGTGTCGCAAGATCAAGCACTTACATGCACCAGGAAGAAGATGAACTCCGTTAGACCTGAGCGGGGAAGAGACACATGCGGGATATCGGGCGCAAGATCTTAGTGAATCGCGGCAGAGTTCATCCTTGTCGGACAATGCACTTTGGGTGAACTCTGTCGGACAGGCCTGTGTCTCTGGCTGTGTAGTACGGATAGGCGGCTTAGGGAACATAAGGGGGATTTTTTTCCCCCCATTCTGCTCACTTGCTTCTGTTTCCTTCCTCTATACCTTGTACACCTTGGCACAAGTGGAGTCATACAAATCTATGTAATTGGAAGGTGAGGAAGCTATGCAAGTTGAAGTTGGAATATAAACATTTTATACAAATTAAATACCTTATCTCCATTATGCTACATTACGGGACCAAAAGTTGCATTGCATTTTACCGTGACTAATATACATGTTAGCGGCAGATATATATGACATATATGTACGACCACAAAGCAATAATATGGGTAATACACTTGTTTATGACATATATATCTCCGCTAACATGTATATTAGTCACAATGCAATGCAACTTTTGAATGTGTCTTTATGGGAGATTTATTTGTAGTTGGCTGAAATACACGATTTGTTGTATATTTGACTCGACCCAGTCGGACCATAATATTGGATTCTCCAATTACATCAATTGTGTCGGTTTTATTTTTATTTTTTTAAATTCAATAAGGTTTGATGAATCATTATATTTTTATACAAAGAACGGTGTAACTCCTATATTTTTGTGGTAGTATAATTTTATACAGATTACCTGCGCTGCTATTAATCGAAATTATAAGAAAGTCACACTGAATGCAATGATTTATGCACTAACCTATGTTGGATACTGTGCAGATGTCGCTGTTTCCTCGTGTTCCAACAGCGCTACCGTTGTGTGTTGAAAAGATCCCTTGGTTAGTTGCGGTACATCGCTACTGCATTGAATAATGCTCAGATACTTTGGTTTACTGGGGCAAATTGTGAAATCTTCAGATAATCCTCATGAGTTGATGTTTGCTGTGGGAACAGTTGCCTCGTAGAAGCCCCGGCCGGCGGCTTCGCTAGCACTGTTTGTCGGAGGTACTTGTGATGTCACATTCTAGGTACGGAGAGTTGGATGGAGCAAGAAACACTTCCAACTAACGCGTTTTCGGAAACTTCGGCTTTCTTCCTCAGGGCTGGGTTTGTGATCTTTCCTCTGTTATATGTGTGTGTGTGTGTATATATATATATATATATACATACACACTCCGTAATTCGGTAGCTCCAATTCCATAGGGCTTATTTCACTTTCCTTTTAATGTTCTTTTCTTTTCTGAACCAACGCTTCCTTATTTTAAAACTTATAATTAGAATTATCTTCAAAAAACAATTGAATTGTTATTAATATATAATATGAGACTATAACAAAGGAAAAAATTAGCATTAAAGCGTCTCTCTGTCCTGGACATGGTTTTTATGTAATCTCCTCCTCTCCAATTTTGTTCAACTTTTTCCATGCCATAAATTTAGAGTTCCTTCTACTTGACTTACAAGTTTTTCTTTGTAATGTCTCGATTGTTTATCTTTATTTGTAAGATGCTCCTTAACCCATTACAGATGCGCGCCGTAATAGTACGGAGCGCGTCGGGTGCGGGTACATGGAGAGGGCTCTCTCCATAGCCGGTGAGTCTTTGTTGCACATTGCAGCAAAGACTTACTGGTAACAATCAGTGGTAGCACCAATCACGGGTGTTATTTCGTTGAACGCAGCAGCTTGAAAAAGATGACGGCACCCTTGATGAAGATCGTTGCTCCCCGTGACGTCATCCGGGAGCGTCGGTCTGTTGCTATGATAGCCTCGGGGCTTCAGAAAACCCGAAGCTGTCTCGTTTTAACCCATTCATTAAAGTACCCTAGGGAGTCTGAAAAATAGTAAAAATTTAAAAAATAATAAAAATACATAAAAATCCAAATCACCTCCCTTTCCCTAGAACTGATATAAATAAACAGTAAAAATCATAAACACATTGGGTATCACCGCCATTGAAAATTCCCGATCTATCGAAATATATATAAGTTTTTCACTGCGTTTAACCCCGTAACGGAAAATAGCACCTTTTTGCCATTTTGAAAAAGATAAAAAAATTCTATAAAAAGTGATCAAACAGTTGTACAGGCCTAAAAATTGTAGCATTGAAAACGTCATCAAAAGTCGTAAAAAATGGTACCAGAAGATGGCAAAATCAAAAATGTGTTGTAAATGTATGAAAACATTATAAAACCTGTACAAATTTGATATCCCCGTGATCGCACCAACCAAAAGAATAAAGAAGACATATCATTTGGGGCGCACAGTGTAAGCCGTAAAATCCAAGCCCACAAGAATACGACACAAATGCGTTTTTTTCAAAATTTTCACTGCAGTTGGAATTTTTTTCCCCGCTTCCCAGTACACGGCATAGAATATTAAATACTATCACTATTAAGTGCAATTTGTTATGCAGAAAACAAACCCTCACAGCTCTTTATGTGTAAAAATAAAAAAAAGTTACAGATTTTTAAAGGTGGGGAGTGAAAAATGGAAATGAAAAAAACAAAAAAGGCGAGTTCACTAAGGTTCAATATTATCTGTTGGTTTATTGTTAGTTTTTGTTTTTATCTTTCCGTTATCAATGTACATAGTTGGGTCCAATAAGTTTATTCAATCTTTATTATATGTAGGTGTAAATTCAAGATAAAAGGTTATCATTAATATTTTTGAGGAATCGGTCCAAAGACTCCTTTCCTCCAGCCCAAATAAATATGACATCATCGATGAAACGTTGCCAGAGGAACAAGTTTACATCGAATATACCACCGGGATAGATGGGATCCTCTTCCCATCTTTCCACATAAAGATCTGCGTAACTTAGAGAAAACTTGGTCCCCATGGCCGTTCTCCATTTTTGGGTTTTAAAATTCATTATCATATAAGAAGTGGTTGTGTTAGCGAATGAATAAATTGCACTCCACAATAAAATCGGACTGTAAGCATGGTAGTTTTTCGCTTCTATACAAAAATTGTCTTACTGCTTCACATCCTTTTTTATGCACAGTGACCATATAAAGCGATGTGACATCTAATGTCCCCATAATGTAGTGGGGTTTCCAAACTGAATTATCTATAATTTCTAATATATGTTTAGTGTCTCCTAGGCACGCTGGTAATGTGCGTACCAAATCTTGTAGTTGGTGATCAACATATTCTGATAAATTAGAGGTGAGGCAATCAATGCCAGAAACAATTGGTCGTCCTGGTGGATTGACATTTGAAATAAGATTCTTCTAACAAAATAGAATTCTTTCTTGCTGAGAATCCCCAATGATTTGCCTCTTTTTAGATTAATTTTTATTTATGACAGAAGATTAGGTTAGATTAAAATTTTTCACAAATTCTAGTGTCTCCCAATAACCGGTGGGATTCCTTATCACAGTCTTCCTGATTTATGACTATGCTTCTGTTTTATCAGCTTTGGTGTATAATGATCTGATTGTGTTTTGTTTTTTTTGTAAAGACTGAAAAGCATCACTACCTTTTTTCGTTAAGTTATTAATTTAATAAATAAATTATATGAAATATAAATGCAAATCATTGGGGATATGACCCCTATGATATGTAAAGCACTAAGGAATATGATGGCACTTTATAAATAATGGTCATTATCAAAAGGGGGAGACATCATTGGATCAATTAGATGCAGGATGTTATACTTATTTAACGTTTCCCCTTTTTGTGTCAAAAAGCCATATGTTTTTATATTGTGCATGGTGTTTACTTTGTGGGATGATCTGAAGTGTCCCGGAAAACTGTAATAGATTGTTCTGAATGACAGGCCTGGGAGCTGAGAGAGTTTTCCTGTCTTACATGGCTCTCCATTTGAGATTAAAGTCACAGGGGGTGTCGATTACCAGGGATTTAGATGGTGCAATTGGGCTCAACTACGCACCTAACAGATTAACCTCTGCAATTGGTGTCAGTATGAATTGCGATGGTTATGGCTAAGTGGTTATACAGCAGACACCCTTCATATTAATATCCATAAGCTTGAATGAAGGGCTTAAACTGTAACTAAACCTTTAAAGAAACTTTTTATTAAATTGCAGAAATATTGCAGGTGATAATTTGTATTAATCCGTATGCTAATGAGGAAGTTGGTGAAGCCCAGGGCATGTCCTTAGCACCTGGAGCACTGCTATTCCCGCCTGTATCACTTCCCTTTTTTTTTTTGGTTATAAAAATCAGTGGGCAACACTGGGTAAGAGGGAAGTGATTTAGGTGGGATTTCAGTGCTCTGGGTACTAAGGATACAACCTTGGCGTACCAATTACCTCATTAGCATACATGTTAAACTGGGAATATCTTGTTAATTGTACAATGGGTGTTGTAGGACGCTGGTAGTTCTATAAATTGTTGTGCAGTTGTGTGGTCCTGCTCCATGTGGAGCCCCACATTTGTGCCCCTCATTTTGTGAGACCATCCCCCGTTCATACAAGTTAACCCTTTGTGGACAGAACCTCTTTATATGTCCATACTGTAAACAATGAAAACACCTAACACTCCCCCACTTCCTCAGTATTTGGCTGGGAGATGCTTTCTTTTGTACATGGGTTCCTTGCAGTCTGGGGTGAATTGCTATCTGTTTCCTGATCTTTATAGACCTTCTATCTTTGAGTAGATCCTGCCTGACCTGTTCTATCACCAGGGCAGCCTCCATGAGTGAAGCTTCTTTTGCTGCATTCAATCTAATTGTGGTGTCAAGATGTGGAAACTTCTCCACAAACATGCGGATCATGCCTTGTGGGGTTCCTGGACTATGATTCTTAGTCACCTTTCTATACATAACTTCAAACCTCCCACACAGAGACAAGGGCTCATCATAGATGGTTGGTCTGAAGTTAACCAGTATGTCTGGGGTGACATCCAAATGCCCTGTTACCAATTTCATGAGGATGGAAAGTCTGTCTCCCTCATCATGAAATTGGCCATTACTGGGGGCTGCTTTCCCTATGGCCTCATATCTTTGGTAAAGATGTGCTGGTAGCCATAGCTTGAACAGCTCCATGCGATGTTCCATTGGAACAGAAAATTTCTTACAATAACCTTCAAACGTGTCACAGGAAGTGAACGGATCTAAATTTTCATCATAGCTGGGGATATATTTACATATATTCAACAGATATTGCATCCTCTCCATCTTATGGGAAGATTGTGCTTCCTGTACCTTACTGTCACACACATGCAGGTTATGTCTGATCACTGACGTCTCAGAGTCGCCCTCTAATCCTCCATCTATCCCACCAGCAATGCTTGTCCCTCCATCTACTACACTGCCCACTAGTCCAGGCCTAGTAACAAGCAGGGGTGTGGAGTGATCTGTAGCAGCCGCAGGTTCAGTCTCATCTCTCCCCCTGTTTGCACTCGAAACACAAACTTGTTTCGTGGGCAAAGACTCTTTGATGGACGTCTGCCTGCTACAGATGATCTCATCCCTTTTTGCTATTTCACATTTCAAGTTCTCAATAATCACCTCAGTGTTTGCTGCTTTTTGCTTATATTCGGTTATTTCCATGTACAACTGTACAACAGACAGCCCTACTGGGAATCTGCTGCAATAGGCTTAAAGTTGGGGATCCATAATATACTTGGCCAAAATTAGTAAAATCATGGATTCCCCATATAATGGCTAGGATGTGTATTGTAAACCTCATTAACTCTCATTGCTTGGTGATGAGATTCTATCACCTAGAGGGGGGAGGGAGGAGGTTTACTGGTACTGAACCTGTGTAAATAGTCTGTTTGTAACAAGTGTTAATGAGGTCCAGTCCTTTTGTTTTCAACAGCTCAGAGGAGCAGAAGTACAAGGGAAGTGTATTGTTCAGTCATTTATGGCTCAATCCTGAAGTCAGGCCTCTGCCTGTAAAGACAAAGGTGTTAATCGCACAGTATAACAACAATTTCACCACTATATCCTAATGTAGATGGATCATGACATTTGGGCCTGGCTCGCCATTGATAAAGGGGGGTTGGGGATTGGGTTTCTGTTCAGTTCCTCTAGGCTACAGTGGTTCTGTCCAGCCCCTTAGTCTGTGCTATTTACCATAAGCACCTACTCCAGTCCTTCATATATCACAGGAATAACATACAACCCTCGCAGATACTTATATACAAAAAGACTTTACTAACAACATACATGTGACAAAGTAACTACATAAAATACAATACAAAATACATAGAGACAAACCTTCTTCTCCTGACCCCTCCCGGACACAGTAATGTGTATGTATATACAATATATAGTTAACACTACAGAAGCTCCTGGATATATCCTGACGCAGGAGTCACATCCAGTACCTGACCATATACATGTACATATAGAGACTCATGCACAATAGCATCTATATATCTACTCCAATACACGTGCAGGGCAGAGATCCACGTGTGAATGGGATACGGCTATAGGTTATACATGTAGTTACACTAATATATACACACTCACTGTAAACACTTAGCTATGTATATATATGGTAAAACACATAACACCTGGAATATCTATAGGTACACTCTTATAAAGTTATATACATACACAGAAAGCACACACAATATATGACCTGTACCTTTGTTAAGTGCTGTACGTCCGGGGGGGGGTCAGGAGCAAGAGACTAAAGAGACTGATTTCTGTTTTTACCATGCTTAAATATCCTTGTGTGTAATCCCTTCCCACCACCTATAACTCCACCCTAAGACCCTCTTAGGATAGACCCCAGTGTGTGTAGGGAATCTCACACCTGGTTCATGGTGGCTTCTTACTGTTCAAAGCCTTTTGATATGTTAATGACCCAATGGCTTCAGTACACACTGACATCTCACCACAGAGTATCAGTGACTGCTATCAGTATATACTGTATCCATTTACACTATATGTAATATATATAATAATAGAGCAGAGGGTCCAGTTATGAATAATATCCCCTGTAACAATGGGAATAAATAATAACGATACAATGGAAATCACAGCACATTTCTCTATCATTGCCAGTAGATTACACAGCTTGGTGGAGGTGGCGGACTCCTTTTAAGTCATTAGATAAGAAACCAGACAATATTTGTGTCAGGGAAGGACAGAACAAAAAGCTGAATTACATAAATTGCTAAAAGTGAGAAAATGGTATCAGGAAAAGACTGCACATGTATGGCAGGGAGAGTAGATAAAGATTGAAGCCTGGGAGTGGAACATTTTGTAAGGACCTTTTATACAACATTTTTTTCATGATCGCCTGATTTGTGTGAAAGTTACCGCTTCTTATATAAGAGATAAGTACTTTGAAGAAAAAACTGTGCCAAATATAACCTCGGCACGTCCAAAGCCTTGGGTTTTGTTGTTCAACTGTAAATTATTCAGTTCCTCATTTTTCAGAGGCAAAAACCAGTTCTACGAGAAGTTCTACCGCGTTACAGTCCCAGGGACAATACAGTGCGGAGTAACAGTGTGCAATGGCGACCTACACTTCATTTATTTTACCCTTTGTTTTCCTTATATACAAATGTCTGAGGCCCCGTTCACACTAGTGTGACAGAGTTTCATCAGAGTCTGATCAGGGTTCAGTCAGTGAAAAACTGGGCAATTGATGAGAGGAAAGTACATTGTACTTGCAGGTGTCTCCGAGCGCAATGCATTTATAAGGTGTCTCCATAAACTTGTATAGGACGTTTTTCACCCATGTGACTTGTAGAAGTAGAACCTGCTAAGAGTTTCATGCACATTACAAAAAAAAATGGATGTCTGACAAAGCCCATTGAATACAATGCGGCACATTTACTAAGGACTTTGCACTTTGGACCGTGCACTTTCTTGTAGGCTAAAATGGCTTGCACAGGTATTTTACGAAGTGTCTGCGCCGCTGTTGTGGCGCACAAGACCCTTTTGTGGCGCAGCACGCTGGCCTCCATGCAACACAAATTAGATGGCGCCGGTCCGACTGATACGGACTGAGCGCCGTATTTAACTTGCAAATTGTGCCGCACGCCCCATGTTAAAGATGCACCACAAAAAAGATGGTGAACTCTGTCGGACCAGTGCGGGGAAGCGACACATTTTAGATTCCTGATTTTTATTGCATTTTCCAAATTTCGTAGTAAATGTGCCCCAATGGGTCAGAGTGCAATGCGAGTTATGCACGTCACAAGACTAGCACAGAACTTGTGTGAAAGGGGCCTTATTTATTGCCCACAACACTGATTGTCCGTGTGAATGGGGCATAAGAACATCAATAAATCATTTGTTATTTTCTCAGACACATCAACCTGTCATTTCCCCAAGATGACAACATGTTTGCTCACTATTACAGTCTGATCAGAGTGTAATCAGGATTTGGTAAGTGAAAAATTAACATTTTCTGTAAGTTTGTCCAGTGTCTTGTTATGGTGTTTTCCCCCCACATAAAACATGCAGGTAGCGTGAATGAAAAAGACTGGAGACTGGTGAATTGATCAGTGAAAAGCGCATTGTACTTACATGTATCTCAGAGTGCAATGTGTTTCTCATGAGTCCCCATGGACTTGTATAGGGTGTCTTTTTTTTTTTTACATGCGATAAAAAAAATGCATGCATATGCATAAAAAAAAAATTAAATAGGAACAAGCCCATTGTATACAAGTCCGAAACAAGCGCAGAACATGCGGATGAAAAACGTTAGTACGAAAGGGGCCAATGTCTTGGAAAAGGATGTCAGTCCCCCCCCCCGTAGATGAAACCAAGATTGTAAATTGAACTTCAATGTCCGATTCTCTTCCAGAACCACTTGCATAATAGACCAACATGAACATGCAAAAGAGTTGAAGCCAACATGACTGAGCATTAAAGGCGCAAAACAAAGTTAAATTGTGACATTACGGTTACTAGATCTGCAAAATAACCAAGAAAAAGAGACTTGTAATATTATAAGCTATACATGTGTCCTGTAAAGCAGAACTGCGCACCGATTTCTGTGTTTGCAGTACCACAGCGCCCTCCTGTGATGAAAGACAAAAAAGCCTATAATAAAATAGAAATTAAAACTAATAATTGTAATAAAAGAAAACAAAACACATTTTAACTTTATCCTGAAAGTTAATACAATTTTATTATTTCACACAATAAATATACATTTCTAAAAAGAAAAAAAAAAAACATAAAACTTGTTTATCTGTGAGGCCTCGTTCTATCCCATTTCCAACTGTTGAATGTCCAGATTCTGTGGTTAATACTTGAACGTGTTGTATACAGGGACTGCAGCAGGGTCCCCCTCATATTCTTCTGCTGAATCATTTTTCATCGGGGCATCGCACAGGCAATAAAACATTTTATTATACAAGGACAAATATAAAAAGTGGTTCTCTCAGTCGTAATGTGCAGTGTTTGGCAGGAATATACAGTCGCACGTCTTCTACGTCGTGCTATGAGATGAAAAAGTCTTTGGCAGGTTTTAGGCTCCAGTTTCCAGTGTTGGACCAGTACGTTACTTCTTTCGTTTGTATTCACGTGTCATCGATTGTTTCCAATCTGGTTAAAATAATTAAAACCAAAACAATAAATTAGAACAAAAGCTTCCAACAATGACTTAATGGGGAGTGGATCAAATATGGCGATGCATTCTTAGTGTTCCCTCTTCTCCCTACATCTACAGCCGGGGTAATCTGCCCTTTCTGAAGACGTGGATGCTTCCTCCACACCCAGCTTGCTGTGTGCACCCGCTTCTCCATCCTTGATGCTTTCACTAAGAGTGCAGAGAGATGATGTAGCGTGCTGTGCAATCTCTCGAATGCAGCAGGACAGACAGCTACGTGAAGGGGTTGTAGTCTGCGCAGTGGCCAAATAGTAATTTATATTTTATAATGAAGACCACAAAGCACTATTTATACTTGTATATTGTATAAGAGGAGTATAAAACATATGGCTGGGCCCAACCTTCATTATTACTATTAACACAAGAGTTATAAGAGAAGATATAATCAATCTATAGTCACCATATACGGGCATTATGGACAAGAGTTGGTTTTATCCATTTTATTATTTTAATTTTTACTGTATTATTTATGTATACATCGACCTAATAAATCATAGTCATAGTTTATACGGTTGAAAAAAGACACATGTCCATCAAGTTCAACCAAGGAAGGGAAGGGATTGGATGAGGAAGGGATTTTAGAAAGAATTCTATATATCATAACCATGAATGTTATTTAGGTGTAAAAAGGCATCTAGACCCTTCTTGAAGCTCTCTGCTGTCCCTGCTGTGACCAGCGCCTGAGGAAGGCTATTCCACAGATTGACAGCTCTCATAGTAAAATAGCCCTGTCGCCTCTGGTGATTAAACCTTGTTTTCTCCAGATGGATACATTGCCCCCTCGTCTTTTGATTTGATTTAATCTGGAACAACTTTCCACCATACTTTTTGTATGGACAATTAATTTATAAAAATATATGAATGAAAACAAAAAAAAAATCAACATTTAAAATTATGCCAATGAGCCAGAAGGGCAATGGCTTAAACGGCTGTTACACTGTCTCCCCTTCCCTGATCCCTTAGCACTTACACCCTCCCTTTGCCCTCATGCAGTGGTAGGGGGAAGTGTTCCTGTACACTGTAACAGCCTGTGAAGCTGCAACACAATGGGGCTCTGCCAATGCCCCACCCCCAGAGCCCCACAAGCTCATTAGCATGATTTTAAAAGTTGATTTTAGAAGAAAGGACGCCATGGTTGACAAATACAAGAAGATTACTACAGTCACTGTGCCTGGATCTATCTTTAGGTGCCCCTGGTTTATCGTGGCGGTAGATTTCCTTTAAAGGGATTAGCCAACGAAGGGAATACTTTGTATGTGGATATTTTAACTGGGAACAAGGTATCTCTGATATTCTGTAATGATGTTTTGAACAGAGGCTCAATTCTTGCTCCTAGTGATTGTATCAGACACCGAGCTACCACCTACCCCTCATCCCTGTGAGTATTGTGTACAGAACTCTATACCTCAGTTATGGAAAGGGAAACATGACGGAGTTTGGATTGATTCTTCATTGTGGAGCAGACAGGTCTTACCTTTGGCCGGTGTCTTCTGCTTTTCTTTTCATACACTGAATGAAGTCTGTTTATAAGGAAGCATTTGTCTTCTCCTTCCTGCATCATAAGAACAAGACCACAGACATGTCACATTAGTTCACACTTCCATGCTCCATACAATATGACATTATATCAGAATTTTGCGGTGACCATGGGGAGACCTTGTCAATGCATGACGTTGCTGCTGTGTATACTGAGAATCATTAGCGTTATATGTAGAGAGAAGGTGCACAATACAAAAGGGTCCATATAAGCAGCAAATACCCCCTCATCCTCATAGTCTGTAAGCTCTTGTGTCACCCCCTCATCCTCATAGACTGTAAGCTCTTGTGTCACCCCCTCATCCTCATAGACTGTAAGCTCTTATGTCACCCCCTCATCCTCATAGACTGTAAGCTCTTGTGTCACCCCCTCATCCTCATAGACTGTAAGCTCTTGTGTCACCCCTCATCCTCATAGACTGTAAGCTCTTGTGTCACCCCCCCATCCTCATAGACTGTAAGCTCTTGTGTCACCCCCTCATCCTCATAGACTGTAAGCTCTTATACCTCGTGTCACCCCCCCATCCTCATAGACTGTAAGCTCTTGTGTCACCCCCTCATCCTCATAGACTGTAAGCTCTTATACCTCGTGTCACCCCCTCATCCTCATAGACTGTAAGCTCTTATACCTCGTGTCACCCCTTCATCCTCATAGAATGTAAGCTCTTGTGTCACCCCTCATCCTCATAGACTGTAAGCTCTTGTGTCACCCCCTCATCCTCATAGACTGTAAGCTCATGTGTCATCCCCTCATCCTCATAGACTGTAAGCTCATGTGTCATCCCCTCATCCTCATAGACTGTAAGCTCTTGTGTCACCCCCCTCATCTTCATAGATTGGAAGCTCTTGTGTCACCCCCTCATCCTCATAGACTGTAAGATCTTGTGTCACCCTCTCATCCTCATAGACTGTAAGCTCTTGTGTCACCCCCTCATCCTCATAGACTGTAAGCTCATGTGTCACCCCCTCATCCTCATAGACTGTAAGCTCTTGGGAGCAGGGCCCTAACTCCTATTGTTTGATATGCCTATGTTTTTACTCTGAAATGTATGTTATTTGTATATGTTCCCTATGATTTGTAAACTCTATGGAATGTGATGATGCTATAGAAATAAAGATTATTATTATGTCACCCTGAATTCAGCATTATCGGTAATATAACACATCACCATCCAGAGCAGAACAGATAACTTTACCGATAAGTGAAATGACACTACAGTAAGATGGACCAGCACCAGTTCTGTTCCCACATCCCAGAATCACAGAAGTAAAAACACATAAAGCTTCTTATATCAGACCACAAGGACTCACATTTGCAATCTGCTCCTTTAGTAACATTATGATTTTTCTCTGCCCATTGACAATCTGGATATGGAAGTAAATTACAATCCTGGAAAAGAGAATAAAGGACTGTGATCAGCTGTAAGGTGTCTGTAATGAAGCTTTATTGATAATCCTTGGTCCCATTACAGCAAAAAATGTTTAAACTCCAATTGTCACTGGGACAAAATATTTTTTGTCTGGATCTACAATTATAAAATATACAGTTTCAACTTACATACAAATTCAACTTAAGAACAAACCTCCGGACCCTATCTTGTACGTAACCGGGGGACTGCCTGTACTCTGATCGTGGGGCACCAGACAACATCGCTCATAAGAATGAGGGTCCTCTCGCCCCTTATCGGTCAAAAGTGCCTCCAGCTACTCCATTCAGTGTCTATGAGAGTACCAGAGACAGACCAACAAGCATTTGGCCATCTCTGGCCTAGGGGAAGGACTAGGGCGGCACGGTGTCTCAGTGGTTAGCACTTCTGCCTTGCAGCACTGGGGTCCTGGATCGAATCCCACCCAGGTCAACATCTGCAAAGAGTTTTTTATGTTCTCTCTGTGTTTGTGTGGGTTTCCTCCGGTTTCCTCCCACACTCCTAAACATACTGTTAGGTTGTTTAGATTGTGACCCCCATGGGGACAGGGACCAATTTGACATGCTTTGTGCAGCGCTGCGTAATCTGTAGGCGCTATATAAATAAAGAGTTATTATTATTAAAGGAAGTTTGCTGAACCTGCTGATTCATCAATTAGTGGGATCCCAGTTTTCGATATTGTTGGGGGTACTAATGGTCAGTTCTGAAGTTAGGGATCCCTTCCTAGTGTCATATAAGCACATAGCGGTTATTTACATTTCAATATTAAATTCTAAAAGTGTAAGTATTAATGACCCGTTTGGTGCCAAGTACTCACAGCAAGACTGCAGCGGCCAGGTAAATGAAGAAGGTGTTTTCCCAGAGGTAGTAATGTATCCTGCTGACCCAACTCAGCTGCGGATTGGTCATTTCCAGCTGCTTGATGTAGAACTTTCCAGCTTCATACATAGTGTTTAGGGAGCGGAACGGACCACAGGACATAGAGGGCTGCACACTGAGGACAGTACAGAGACATAACAGAGGTGAGTAGTCATGTGGAGGTAGGTACTTGATGAAGACGCCCCGGGCGAACCCTGGCTACACAGTTACACGGCACAATCTGAACTTCCGGAAATATTGGCAATAGTTCAAAAATTAAGTGATAAGAATTTCTGTAAATACTAAGATACAGGTCACGGTTGATGTTCTTAAGCTTCCCGGTCTAGGATTGTCCCCATGACTATTAATAGGGCTGCTGAGGACCCAACATTTTAATACACTTTACATAAATAGTCTAGATTGTGTACGAGGAGAACCACCATTATATCGGTTGTATTCTCCCCCTCTGTAGTCTCTAATCCTCGGTTTCCCTTTGGAGCTGCTATGAAGTCTCTAATACAGGAGAATTTGCTCCATAACTTTCTCCCACTTATACAGGACATTAAGGGTGCGTTCACACGGTCAGTTTTTGACAAGACAGCACGGCCTCCTCCATCTGTCAGAAGCCAGCAGGACAGAGGAAGTCCTAAGTCATACATGACCAGTGTCTACACAGACACTTTAGCAGGGCAACTATCATATAGGTGACCCTATTAGGGTCTTCTACTTACCAAGGTTAAGTTTTGTATTAATTGCGATCCCCTTTAATTCCCATTCTAATCATATAAATAAATGGCAATGTGAACAGAGTTGTTTCATTAACTCTTCACAATCCCCCTTCACTGCATATACTTACGACCACAAGGTGTAGGAAAGAAACACCGAAGCCCCTAAAAAGGATGGGAAGCAAAGCAGTGTGAGGAACGCTGTGCTCATATGGGAAGCTCTCCAGGGTTTGCTCGGGTTACGACAATTCCTCATCAAACTGGCCTGGAAAAGACAGTAAAGACACAACCTATTTGGCATGAGGGCGATTTAGATCTAGACATTTACATAAGAATGGGTTCCTAAAATGGCCTGCCCGTTGTTATCCAAAGCAGCAACTGCGGAGCTAAAAGCTGATGACTATGTGTTCTGTGTAGTGGTCATGTCCCATTACTGCAGGCTGAGCACAATTGGATATTGTTGGTCCGTGCTGAGAATGGACCATTATCTATAAATGGACCTCACCTTTTTCACATAGAACAGCAGAAGCAACTTCAGAGTCTGCACAACAGGGATGATCGGGCAAAACAAGACGCCGAGCCTGTCCGAAAGAGAAGACACAGGAATGAGGGATACGTGGGGTTAGGATAATCCATGAGCAGTGTGATCTTTTACTTCATAGATGTGACAGAACAATAATGGCTGTAGCCCTTAAAGGGATTTTTTCAGACTTTTTTCCAGGGCTTTAAAGACATTTCCAAAACCATTCATCTCTATGGGACTTACAGGACAGCCTATAGGATGGCTGTGCCACAAAAATAAATGAAGACGACGTTAGTGTCCTGTTTTCCCAATTACTGGTGATCCAGATCTCAGAAACCGCAGCGGTCAAAGACTTAAAGGGGTATTCCGGGAATATGAAGGTCTGACACAAAAACCCATGATGATGTAAAAAAATGAATACAACAATACTCAATGTCATTAGTCACAAACAGAGCTTAAATAGTTTGATTTTATGATTTACAAAATTTATGGCCCCTCTAAAGTAGGTGGAGTTATCACTAAGATGGCCGCCACTGGAAACTACAAGTTCCAAGATCCTTTAGTTCCCAGTAACTCCTCCTACCACTTATGTTCTGCTCCCAGTGATTATGTAACAGATTTTCTTGCTCTGTTACCATAGTAATGATGTGTAACTGCCATCACCACAACACTGACCATACTGGATGCACTGCAACCAACCGACTACAGCCAAACATAGTGGTGATCACATGACCTGCCCAGGCAGGTACAGGACATGTGATGTGGACATGTGACCAGCGGCCATCTTCTGTCCTGCAACGGACCGCGCGGAGGAGATTAACGGACTGATTAAAGGGCCGGTAGCATTTTAATTCTCCATTACAGTCTATGTCATCAGCATTTTCTGCTAACGAGAGCAAAATTTTAAATAACAACTAATTACACATTAGCTTATATTTTGAGTGCCCATTTGTATACGAATTATGCTTCTTCCTGGAATACCCCTTTAAGCCCCATTGTCAATAAATCCTAAAGCCTATTATGAAACAAATTAGCCTCCAAATGAGTAAAGATGTGGAAAGAGGATAACTTTACAATCATTCAGACCTAGGTATATAATATTCTCCTATAAACAGGATCCTGACACTTTCTTTAACTCATTCCTAACCAGGACGCCACACATGACAAACAGATGAGCTCACCATGCCAGCGTCTGTCCATAGATCAGCTCCAGCACATTGCGAGCGATGTCAAACTCTGTCCGACACTTTTGTTTGCGCTTCTTCTGCAGGATTAACCTGTCACAACGATGAGACGTGATGTGTGAGGAGACAATACAGAGGAGGGAATCAACTTCCAAAACGAATACACTGCTTCAGCGAAGAGACCCATGACGTAATATGTACAACTCATGGCCAAGGTTCCAGTTTTGAGGAGTTAAAATATAGGTGATACTTTCTTTAGACAGATATATTTACCTCCATAGTAACTCCCCGAACAATGTGTCCAGCAGATTGAAGATTAGGTCCATTATCACAAAGCGAAACAGCTCCTGCCCAACAAATGTCTCCCAGCACTAAACAGAAGAACAAGGGAAGGAGATTTCATACAGGTCATAATATGAAAATAAGGATTGTTTGCTACATGTCCATTCTACCAAACGTCTTCGGCTGTAGCCGGGTGTTGTCTGCCAGTTATTGGCCGATTATTGACCACATGTCAATAGACAATAGATCTTTTGGTATGAAAGAAGTGAAACCTGGTGTTCTTTGCATGCTGTATAATCGCCCCCAATGACTGGCACACAACACCCTGCCAGTGACTATGGACATTACAGACGTGTAGAAGCAGAATGAACTGACATACCCTGATCACAAACCCAAAGGGTCTCATTTACTAAGGATCCGCGGATCGCATTTTCGTCGGGTTTCCCAGGAATTTCCGTTTGGAGCCACATTTAACAGGTGATTTTGGTGCACGCGATTGGAATTTGGCGCATTGGCGCCGGCTTGCATGCAAATTGGGGGCGTGGCCGTGGGACAACCCAACGGATTCGGATTACGCACGGTATTTTAACATTTCGAATTGTGTCGCAAGACACATACATGCACCGGGAAGAAGAAGGTGGACCTGGGCGGGGAAGCAACGGATGCAGGATATCGGGCGCACGAGCTTCGTGAATCGCGCCGTCCGAATCGGGGATCGTGACAGGACCAGGTAAGTAAATTTGCCCCAAAGCCTCTTTATTTCAACACCAAGATGTGTAGCAGCAGTTCTTGCCATCCATGGCGACTACATATAGCACAGAAGTCAAATGGCGCAATTGTTTCAACTATTTACCTATTGTGCCTTATGCTCTTTGTATTATATTGAAGGGATTGGCTACTTTGCAATAAATGTCTTCCATTAGACATGTCTCTGCATGTATATTTTCCTGTGTCTTTGCCTCCTGTGAGAGCTTCACCCTTTTCCTGTTCTTATGATGCTGCCCTCTGCATATATACACACAACCTCCTCTCTCTCACTGATACAGTCCATGCTCACTGTGTCTCTTTACACTTTCCGTCCTCACTGACGGGCAGTGAGAGGGAGCAGGGCGAGTCATACACTGCTGCTGCAGCCCCTCCTCTTCATTTGCTCAATGTAAACAAATAAGCACGTAGAATCTGCACACATCACTAAAGTAAGTAGCAGGACTGCTGTATCACTTGATCAACATTCAGGGTTTGGGACTTCTACACAAGATGAATGGAGAGAGGTGCACTCGACACCTCCTTTCACAATCAGTATGATATCCCCATTATTTACAGAGGCGGCTCCCAGAATTTGGGGGTGTACCTGCTTATCTCCAATACAGTGCTATCTGCCAGTCCGATAGAAATGAAAGTGGTAACACACATGTACACCAAAACATAACTCACAATGAGGCTCTTCTGTCAGACCCATGGGTCTTTGCTATGATGCCAAATGTTCTCCATGTACACTATGTCCAGCGTTTTTCTATTTTCTATTTAAAAGGGTTTCCCAGAACTTAAAAAAGAGGATTTCTGGACAACCCCTTTAAGAATGATGAGTACTTTCCGTTCTCATGAAGCGATAGCACTAATATCTCTTAGCATTTGCAGGGATACCTTATTCTCCAAGTATTTTGCTTTCCGTATGATCCAGTGATAGCACAGCACCCCGAGGATGACGACCTTCAGGAGAAGATTTCTACAAGAAAGGACAAAGAAGAAGAACTTAAGACCAGGAGTGAAAGTGTCCAACTGGACTGATAAAACCCATCCAGGATTGTCTGTAACCTGCAAATAGCAATGTAGACTTCTAATATGGGGGAGTCCAGCTTCTCCCAGAGTCCCAGGGCGTGATACATGTACGGCAGCAGCAGGTTACATAAAGACACGGCCAAAGGCAGCGGCAGCAGCATGGCCTCTACTTCCGGCTCTCCTCCGGTTCTCTGCCGTGCTCGGTGATCCTACGGCAAAGACGAGAAAAGACGAGAAGAAACGTGATCAGGAGGAAGGTCCAATGCACCACGTCTATGGGGGCTAGATTTTTTTTAGTGCAAATTAAGACAGAATTCTTGCATTTTCAGCAAGACATATGTTCCGTCATAGTCGGCTTCTCAAAGGTTTAATCCTTTGTGATACATGTGTGTCCCAACAGCAAACACCCCACAATCTCATGTGGAAAGGGGGCAACGTAAAGCAGTGATGTTTTTCCTGGTTGTTCCAGTGTTAAAATAATTCATTTGATTTGAGGGACCAGAAAGCAGTATCTTTACACAGCTTTATAATGACACTGTAACCGTGGGCTCCCCCTGCAGAGAGTCAAAGAATTAGTGTAGCACGTGATTGGGTGTCTGAATGCTGGTATACAGTGGGGTATGCCACAGGCATCTCCTGACTAGTGGGTATTAGCTAAAGAGATGAATCCCCTTAGTCATAGTTGCTGGTGGACGTCTGGTAACTCTGGTACAATTTGCTGTGACTGAGGGGGCTGGATTTCTTCAGTACACCAAATAGGAGCTTCATTGGAAGGCAGTGTAAAGGCACTGCTTCCTGATCCCTCAGCGCAGAGGAATTATTTAACACCTGAAAGGGGAAAACACTGCAGAGTTTCCATATTTCTGCGATAAATCCAAATTTCCTTTAAATTTCCTTTATTTTCAAACATGTTGCCCCTCAGTTTTGTCACAATACACAAGACAGATACTAGGAGGCAGCACTGACCTTGTGTAGATGTTCTGAGATCATGTGGACGGCCAATGCAGCCCCCAACCAGCTGCCCGCACACAGGATCCACGAGAAGATCAGCACACACACGTGCCGCAGACGCTTTTTGAAGTCAGGATTAGACCGATCTGGAAGATGCTCACTCAGCAGTTCCTAAAGGCAATAGAAGAATATAAAATAATGTGTAAATAACAAATGGAGTCCTACTGAATAGAGCAAAATCGCTGAGCAGAGTCGTCTGCAAATCTCAGATTCGTGAGGATTCCCTTGGGAAGTGTTGGGGTATAGTTTAGGTGAAGGCTACTTTCACACCTACATCATAGTGTGAGCCTAACCCTATCCTGATGTGATTGAATGGATTTATCAGTCTAGTGTGTTTCAAGCGATTCTCCTTTCATCTATTTTCATCTGATTGCTATCTTGGGGACTTCCCTGCATTTTGATAATGTTTAGCCTTATAGGGGTTCTCCGGTGACATACAAGTTAGCCCCTATCAACAGGGTAGGGGCTAACTTGCTGTTGTCTCAGCAATGGGATCCCCACGGATTACTAGAACAGGGGTTTCAGTGTACCCCCCATCTTAACCAGAGATGGAGAGCAGCCAGTTGCGCATGCGCCGGCTGCTCCATTCATCTCTATGGCCCTGACAAAGATCGCCAAGCACCATACTCAGCAATATCTGTCAGCACCACAGAGATGAATGGAGCAGCCAATGAATGTGATACCGACTGCTCTCTTCATCTCCGGATACGATGGGGGTACAATGGACGCCCACGGAACAACAAGTTAGACCCATCCTGTAGATAGGGGCTAACTTGTAAGTCACTGGAGAACCCCTTTAACTTACAATGTTTTGCTTCTGGGCTTTAAACCCAGAACCTGCAGCATGTAAGGCAGAGCCACAGGACTCACTGTTATCTATGAGAGAATGACGTGTTGGATTGTGGGATGATGGACTTTACCTTCAGCTGCATACAAACGTTCTCCTTCTGTCTCTGAACACAACGGATTCTGTTGACTTTGAAGTCCCACGAGCAAAAAACTTTTAGAGCCAAAACTCCAGAGAAAAACCCAACTCTGAAACTTTCACCAAAGGAACACGACATCCTGAGAAGAGGAAGAGAAAACGGTATGAATGGTAGAAAACGCGTCAAGATAAGAAGCAAACGGTGTCAGACAGGAGGATGTGCTCGTACCTATACACCAGTATAATACATGTACTCAGGAAACCAAATCCTATGGTGAACAGATAGGCCAGGGGCATGTGATATGGGAGCCCACCCTTGCCCCCTCGACACACTGATGTGTTAGAGCTTGACGAACAGCCATCATTCAGGGTGTTGTTACTGTAATAACCATAATACATGACCGTATCGGTAAAATAACCCTACAAAGAAAGAACAAAATTAGTAGATAAAACAGGTAAAGTACATTTAAAAAAGAAAACTTTTACATTAATACTCCACACTATTAACCATACATTAACCAACAATGGAGCTGAAACAGGGCGAAAAAAATCTGCTAGGAATATAGAGGCAGCGCTGCAGCAGACAAAGCCTTTCTTGTTCTAGCAAGCAGAGACTTTTGTTCCCACATTCACTTACTCTTCATCTCAATGGAGGAAGAAGGAGATGATCAGATCTGCTGAGTGTGTGAGAGAGGAGGTTGAGAGAAACAAGTGTATAGAAAACAAGTTTCTATCTCACCCCAAGTGCTTTATTCTTGGAAGTACTTCTCTATAATGTCCTATAGCGGAATATTAAAGGTTCTCAGTGTGAGATTTAGCTGCCAGTTAGTGACCAAACAACCAAATCAGGCAAATTGACGCCCCAACAACTAGCCATGGCTATGATTGACCACTGAACCCGACCAAGTCCGCTCACCTCTAGTCCCCACCCTCTGAATACATTAGCCTCCTGATGTATCTGGCGGCGGCTGCAGCTGAGGAAAATGCTACGCCAGGTGCTGACTGCTGTAGAATTGCACCCCTTCACACCCACTTTTCAGGAGATGCAAAGCGAGAAATAATCTCAATTACTAGTAGTTTGCTAGTATGCCAATTATGCATGTCCCTTCTACTCCTCCTCTCATGCTGAGAGAGAGAGGTTTGAGGCGTGAATTCTTGCCTCTTGTGTGGCGTCATCTCGCTGGGAAAATGGGAGAGGGAGGTGTGGGGGCGGGAGGTGCATAATTAGCAGCCTGGAGCACCGGACATCTTGTCCCCGCACTCTGTGCTGCTAATTATAAGTTTCTTTTCTAGGTGACCCTGGCTTGTCAAGATTAGCAACGGACAGCGCCAGGATCATTGCAAATCACAGAAGCTGTCGAGCGTAAAACTGCATCTGATATATATATACCTTATATACTCGAGTATAAGCCTAGTTTTTCAGCACAAAAAATGTGCTGAAAAACCCAAACTCGGCTTATACTCGAGTCAAAAAAATAAATATATCTAAACTCACCTTTCCGGCGACCCCTGTATATCTTCTGTGCAATCTGTCCGGCAGCGGCGGCAGGCTATATACACTGGGGCAGGGTCTGGCAGGCTATATACACTGGGGCAGGGTCTGGCAGGCTATATACACTGGGGCAGGGTCTGGCAGGCTATATACACTGGGGCAGGGTCTGGCAGGCTATATACACTGGGGCAGGGTCTGGCAGGCTATATACACTGGGGCAGGGTCTGGCAGGCTATATACACTGGGGCAGGGTCTGGCAGGCTATATACACTGGGGCAGGGTCTGGCAGGCTATATACACTGGGGCAGGGTCTGGCAGGCTATATACACTGGGGCAGGGTCTGGCAGGCTATATACACTGGGGCAGGGTCTGGCAGGCTATATACACTGGGGCAGGGTCTGGCAGGCTATATACACTGGGGCAGGGTCTGGCAGGCTATATACACTGGGGCAGGGTCTGGCAGGCTATATACACTGTGGCAGGGTCTGGCAGGCTATATACACTGTGGCAGGGTCTGGCAGGCTATATACACTGGGGCAGGGTCTGGCAGGCTATATACACTGGGGCAGGGTCTGGCAGGCTATATACACTGGGGCAGGGGCTGGCAGGCTATATACACTGGGGCAGGGGCTGGCAGGCTATATACACTGGGGCATGGGCTGGCAGGCTATATACACTGGGGCAGGGGCTGGCAGGCTATATACACTGGGGCAGGGGCTGGCAGGCTATATACACTGGGGCAGGGTCTGGCAGGCTATATACACTGGGGCAGGGTCTGGCAGGCTATATACACTGGGGCAGGGTCTGGCAGGCTATATACACTGGGGCAGGGGCTGGCAGGCTATATACACTGGGGCAGGGGCTGGCAGGCTATATACACTGGGGCAGGGGCTGGCTGGCTATATACACTGGGGCAGGGGCTGGCAGGCTATATACACTGGGGCAGGGGCGGGCTGGCTATATACACTGGGGCAGGGGCTGGCTGGCTATATACACTGGGGCAGGGGCTGGCTGGCTATATACTGGGGAGGCTGTGACCAACCCACCCTCGGCTTATACTCGAGTCAATAGGTTTTCCCAGTATTTTGTGGTAAAATTGGGGGCCTCGGCTTATACTCGGGTCGGCTTATACTCGAGTATATACGGTATATTACATATGTATATGTACACACACACAGGACTGGTATATTATGCCAAGAGGTATGTATGCAGTGGAAGAGAAGTGTCTATGTGAGTGCTTAGGTGGAAGAGCGTACTCTCCTCCTCTTCAGTATATTTGGTCCATCCATGGACAACTACCATGGACACATATCTGAAATATATGGGTTTAAATTAGGACTTTGGATTTATGTCTTGCCTTGATCTATTGTAAGGTATTTTATGGCTTCTCATACAATAAAATTTTGTTGAAACTAAATTCTGACTTTGGAGATGCCTTAGTCACTTACCGCTCCTGTGAGAAGCTCCAGACTGGTGAAGCTTCGCGGGTTTGATGATCTATGTGGATGCACGGCCTGGGGAGTAACGATGAACAAGAGGCACAAGAGGCTCATGAAGAGGTTAAACCCCAGAAGAGTTTTCAGGAAAAGAAAATAGGAGAGAGCGCTGGAGCCAAATCTCCCCCCGATCTGCTTCAGCGCCGCGTGCCAGGGCCGTAAAGCATAAAGTGCCGAAAGCAACATGAGCCAGAATCTATGTGTAGCCTGTAGTGAGGAAGACATAGATATAATACACAAGACACGGCAGAGTATAATATCCCATAGTGATGCTCTGTGTCTCACCAGACTGATGCGATCAGATACAGAACTGCAGCAAAAGTTGACATTTCTCCCTTTACGAAATCCATCAGTTTCCAAGGTCAAGTACCTAAAACGGGAAAACTTTAGAAGCAGCGACGTGACAGTCTCCAGCTACATGATACAGTCTCCGCTGTCCTCCTACCTCAGTTCTCTTTTCACACGCAGGCTCAGAGGGAAGCTCTGCAGTAGTCGGATACGCTGGGCTCCCGATGTTTTCTGCAGTTCTGACACCAGTAATCTTTGATGTTCTGGTGGGAAGATGAACCCATGAAAATGCATAATAATAATTATTTATATATTGCACACTGAGCTCTCGGGCACACTCGCGCCTGCACAACTTCGCTTGCAAAGCCGGTCAGGATAAAAATTTGAAGTTGCGCAGGCGCGAGTGTACCCAAGAGCTCAGTGATGTCGCCGGCTCTCCGGCACTTCCTAATTAGGCGCACGCATGGTGCGCCGAAGCGTGATTGGCATATAAAGAATAAAACAGTTTAAAAAGGAATCGGCGGTTTCCGGAATTAATGAAGATATGCACCGGCACCTGCTCACCCTGAGCTGGTGCAAGGTATTTGAGGGTTATAACCGCCATGAACACTTAGCTCCAGTACCCTCTGTCTGTGACTTATGTACTGCTCAATGCTCCCCCCTCCCTTTTACTCAGACTTCCATATAATCTGCTCCCTCTGTGAGCTACAACTAGATAAAATATGATTTGACAAAGATTTCAAAGAGTGAATAAAAGGATGGATGAAAATATATTGGTGGAGTGGAGAAGGAAACATTTTTCTCAGATAAAGATACTGTAAATGACAAAGTTTGTACTATAGATTTCTACTTCCAGTTAGTCTGACCCCGTCCTTACCCTCTTCTGCTTCCTCGGATAGGTCCTTCTGTTTTACACTGGGTCTAGCACGTCGCTCCATACTGTACAAAGATGGGCGCTTCTTGGACTGCCGCTTCCTCACGGTGCGATTGTAATACTCGGACAGCGCACCCCCTCTGCAGCGGCCTATAGGAAAAAAAAGGTGGGCCATGGTGATAGGGTTAGAGACAGGCAGAAAGCTGACCCTCTCCGGGGCTGAGAAAAGCAGCTTCAGCTTGTTCATGCCTTTGTCAGATGAATTTAGGGCTATCTGTAGTGTGAGGCTAATACCATGAATGGTGGGGGTGCAGGCAGCTCAATTTGTTGTTCCATATAGGTGTATAGGAGATGAGATTTATATACGGTCCAGGATAGGGGATATGTATCTGACCACTCGAGGTCTAACCTCTGGGACTGATCTTGAGAACATCTGTCCTCAACTGCCCCCAAATTCTCCATATCAATTCTGACCGGCGCTCCATAAGTCTCAATCACATCTGCTGGATATTCGGATATGTGTTATCTGTACTATTGGATTGAACGGTGTTGTTGTCCCCGTATAAAGTTGTGCAATGTTTACACAGAGAACAATCCGGAAGCTTATAAATGATGCATCACATGACTAAGAGTTTACATTAGGAGAATACATAGCAAATACAGGACGTGTCGGCACAAAGTTACCTTTTATTGGGACACATTCTAGATGAGACATGTTAATGTATGGATTCCACGCGCCCCCCCCCCCAAAAAAAAAAAAAAAATCTGCATATTCATGAACATGCTAAAAAGCTAAAACTATTGCCCCTTGCCTGGCATAGACTACACCAACTTCCTAATTTGCCATACTTACCAATAGTACGGCTGGGCATATTAGCGAGGATTCGCATGGTGGCATGGTGGTACTCACACAGGGCATTGCGCCTGTTCCCTAGAAAGAAAATATGTCATTCAATACGTCATTGACTTATGGGATGGGGTGTATTAACTGAGTGTCAAGCAACAATCATGGATTTTTTGCACTGTACACAACTTGAACTTTGACACAAAGTTGTATGAAGGTGTCCATGACTTTTAAAGCGAACCTGTCACAAGGAATGCCATAGCTGGTGACAGGTTCCAAAGGCCTGTGCAATGTGGATTTTAAAAATGCATTTGTCAGCATTCTGAATCATTTCAGTACTTTATAACAGTTTATTTTGCATTACCTGGCTACAGTGTGTGGCGAGTCCCAGCGGAAGGGGCAGCTGCAACCTGTGTGTTCCTATGTCTCCTCATGCATTCTTCCTCTTCTCCTCACCATCCCCTGCCTTCTCAATGCACATAACAGGAAGTGGGGAGGGGGATGAGTGTGGGGAAAGGAGACTGACACAGGCACACACAGGATGCAGCTGCCCCTCTCCCAGGACTCACCACACGCTGGGAGGCATGTAATACAAAATAAACTATTATAAAGTAATGAAATGATTCAGAATTGTAACAAAGGCATTTTTAAAACCAGCATAGCAAAGGCTATTGGAACCTGTCACCAGCTATGACATTCCTTGTGACAGGTTCGCTTTAAGTATCAAATATTTTGTTTATGCAATGTCTATAAAACAGGTCCTAGATGAGTATACACTTACACTCACAGAGGCCTAAACATGGAAGAACTGCACACAATTGTATAGCCCATATTTTAGTAGGTGGAGAACATCTTTATAGTTGCTGCACACATTAAAGGAAACCTACCACTTCTGAAGGTAGGTATGAGATGCAAACACCGGGCACCAGCTCAGGGTGAGCTGGTGCCGGTGCTTAGTCTCGTTAGTGTTAAAACCGCGGTATTGCGGTTTTAACACTTTTTAAACTTTATAGTAGAAACTGCTTCGGCGCTGCGCGCGACCAATGTAGGCGCGCGCACGATCGTGCGCACGCAGCGCCGAAGCAGTTTCTGCTATAAAGTTTAAAAAGTGTTAAAACCGCGATACCGCAGTTTTAACACTAACGAGACTAAGCACCGGCACCAGATCACCCTGAGCTGGTGCCCGGTGTTTGCATCTCATACCTACCATCAGAAGTGGTAGGTTTCCTTTAATGTCAAAAATGTAAAGCATTAAAGACTCAGTGTAGGAAATATTGATCTATAAATATTTTATACTTATGGCAAAGCCTCTAATGCTATGAGCAGCTGCAGACCGGTTGTAATCCCTCAATGTCTGTTAAAGGAAATCTACCATTAAAATTCATCCTGATAAAACAAGGGGCGCTTACTAATAGATCCAGGCACCGTGACTACATGCTGTAGCTTCACAGGCTGTTACACTGTCTCACTCTACCCCCTGCCAAGTCCACACCTTCCCCTCCTTCTGTCTGCTGTAATCTCACACAGTGGGAGGGGGGAATGCTTCTGCACAGTGTAATAGCCTGTAAAGTCGCAACACGGAGAGGCTCTGGTAACGCCCCCCCCCCCCCCCCCAGAGCCCTTATGGCTCATTAGCACAATTCTAAATGTTGCTTTTAGAAGGAATGAGGTCATGGATAACAAATATAAGTAGATTACCACCGTCACGGTGCCTGGATCTATGAGTAATGTCCCTGGTTTATCAGGAAGGATTTTTATGGTAGATTTCCTTTTCCTTTTAACAGTGATCCACAAATAACATATCAGATTATCAGCTCTGATTCTCATCCTGGAAACAGTTGATCAACATGAGTCACGGGGGTAAAACCCGCACAATCTAATTGTAGGGACCAGTCATCAATATTACTACACTGAAAAACCATACCAATAGAAATGACCCCTCCTCTATATCATGTGCTCAAGAAACATGCAGACATTTTCATTGTCATTTATGACTTTGGTGAGTACCAGGGGCGGATGAGGACTGCCATGGGCCCTGGGCTGGAATCACTTCCTACATCTGGTACTAGAATCAGCTTCTTGGGGAATGGAGGATGTGTCCCTTCTGCTGCTTTCAGTCTGCAG
The DNA here is from genome assembly GCF_040894005.1 of Engystomops pustulosus. Lineage (NCBI taxonomy): Eukaryota > Metazoa > Chordata > Amphibia > Anura > Leptodactylidae > Engystomops > Engystomops pustulosus. Next base: position 167,407,975 of record NC_092416.1, read on the forward strand.
TTTCTGGACCTTTGAAGGACCTTAAAAGGTCCTAAATTGGGTCTTGTGTACATGTGCATTGAGAGCAGGAACAGATGTATGAGAATTTCATGGGTGAAGGTCCTTCTCAGTATAAAATGTGGTGGGTTGGTTTGGGTGGCCATGGTCCCCCTAGAAGCCTTGGGTCCCGGGCTAACGCCCAAACCTCCTATATTATTATCCAATACTGGTAAGTAACCAGTTTTCTGCCAGTCCTTCTAGAAATATATAAATAAATTTAGTACTAGGTGCCAATATGGCCAAATTTCTTTTCTTAAACACACTCCTGTGACATCTTTGTAGGTAGAATAAGACGCCATGCACACTACCGGCTGTCCATGTGGGTCATAAACTAGACCTCCCTGGTGTTGTAATTTCCGATCCGGCAGAAATGGGAGCGGTGAACGCCGCTCATTCAGCTCATGTCACCTGAAAGACACTGGTGTATTCATGGTGTCGAGGCAGAGGGCACTGAAACGTTCCCAATACAAGGCTATGGGGCTGAGAACTGGCCGCACATCACTGAGCTATGGGAAGAGATGCCCCAGAATGTATTTATTTGGCATATTCTATATTTAGTAAACATATGTACATGATTCACAATATTTTGGATCTGCCCTGGTTCCCCTCATTACTATCCCTCCTTATGTGTAAGGCTCAAACATACACAGGGTATGATTTTGGGAATACCTGAATTGCGGCCGCGCGGTATGAGTTCCAGTAAGACGTCATTCTCCGCTTCTTCAATGACACTGCTGAAGGAATTGTGCACCTCCCGCTCGTCACAGGGACTACAGGGGGACACGGATAGGTCACAGGTTACACATCGCATTGTCACCGCTCCAACAATGCTCCATCATTACAAGTGCACAAAATGTATCACATTGTTATGCAACACTATAGGGATTGTAACAAGTTTGTCTGTTATCCCCTATACACTACATCAGAGAGGGTGAAACTTTTAGAGGCCGAGTGCTCAAACTACTAACAAAAAACCTACCTATTGATCACAAAGTGCTGACACAGCAATTTATTGCTCCGACAGAGCTGTTAATCGTATTGAGAAAACCTAATACTGTTTTAAGAAGGAGGGGAGATTCAGATTATCAGGCTCCCTTCCAGGCTCCCCTCGAGGCAGCAGCTCCAATGATATTCCAGCCCTGTCCTCCGCGCTCCCCCGGCAGTCTCACGTAGTAGCTTTGAAATGGCGCTGAATGCCGCAAGGTGGGGGCCTTGAGTCACTCACATAGGAGATCATTTTGGCGTTCCGCACCAGATGAAAGTTAAAAATGTTGTCTTTATTGATAATCCACAATAGTAAAAATATAACAGCACAAATAGACCAAAAGGCAGAGGAAAAAAACAAAAATGAGTCACTCAAACCCCTCGCTGGGGCGATGGCCTGGGTGCTATAGGTTTCCCACCAATGCACTCAATGATCCCATTTCCTCTACAGCATTTCCTTTATTTTGCCCAGGGACCGGCTGTGAGAATACATTTTCTCCAAGGACCGGTGGGTGGGTTTTTTCTGTTGTCTGGCCAAAAATGTATATTTGCGCACACCACCATAACTGCCCATGAACCTGGCTTATATTGTCCCATTTCCTGAAGAAGTCCCCCCCCCCCACTTATATTGTCTCCTTTTCTGTTTGATGCCTCCCCTGCTTCCATTGTTCTCTTTCCTGCAGCATGTTCCGCTCCAATGTCCCCTTTACTGTAGCTGCCCCCCCTCCTTCAATGGCCTCTTTCCTGCAGCATGCCCCCCTCCTTCAATGGCCTCTTTCCTGCAGCATGCCCCCCTCCTTCAATGGCCTCTTTCCTGCAGCATGCCCCCCTCCTGCAATGGCCTCTTTCCTGCAGCATGCCCCCTCCTGCAATGGCCTCTTTCCTGCAGCATGCCCCCCTCCTTCAATGGCCTCTTTCCTGCAGCATGCCCCCCTCCTTCAATGCCCTCTTTCCTGCCGCATGCCCCTTTCTTAAGCAGTATGTCCCCCATTCAATGCCCTCTTTCCTGCAGCATGCCCCCTCCTTCAATGGCCTCTTTCCTGCAGCATGCCCCCCTCCTTCAATGGCCTCTTTCCTGCAGCATGCCCCCCTCCTTCAATGGCCTCTTTCCTGCAGCATGCCCCCCTCCTGCAATGGCCTCTTTCCTGCAGCATGCCCCCCTCCTGCAATGGCCTCTTTCCTGCAGCATGCCCCCCTCCTTCAATGCCCTCTTTCCTGCCGCATGCCCCTTTCTTAAGCAGTATGTCCCCCATTCAATGCCCTCTTTCCTGCAGCATGCCCCCTCCTTCAATGGCCTCTTTCCTGCAGCATGCCCCCCTCCTTCAATGGCCTCTTTCCTGCAGCATGCCCCCCTCCTTCAATGGCCTCTTTCCTGCAGCATGCCCCCCTCATTCAATGCCCTCTTTCCTGCAGCATGCCCCCCTCCTTCAATGGCCTCTTTCCTGCAGCATGCCCCCCTCCTTCAATGGCCTCTTTCCTGCAGCATGCCCCCCTCCTGCAATGCCCTCTTTCCTGCAGCATGCCCCCCTCCTTCAATGGCCTCTTTCCTGCAGCATGCCCCCCTCCTGCAATGCCCTCTTTCCTGCAGCATGCCCCCCTCCTTCAATGGCCTCTTTCCTGCAGCATGCCCCCCTCCTGCAATGCCCTCTTTCCTGCAGCATGCCCTCCTCCTTCAATGCCCTCTTTCCTGCAGCATTCCCCCTCCTTCAATGCCCTTTCCTGCCGCATGCCCCTTTCTTAAGCAGTATGTCCCCCATTCAATGCCCGCTTTCCTGCAGCATGCCCCCTCCTTCAATGCCCTCTTTCCTGCACCATACCTCCCTCCTTCAATGCCCCCTTTCCTCATTGCAGCATACCCCCTCTCTCAATGTCCCCTTTCCCGGCCAAATAAAAATCCAATACTCACCTTTACCTTTTCCCCCCGCAGTTGCCTTCTGTTCTTTCACTTCTCTTCCACATTAATGCAAGGTTCTATTGTCAATAGAGCCGTGTATTAACCTGGAAGAGAAGTGAAATGGGAGAAGGCAGCTGCGGGGAAAAAGGTAAAGGTGAGTATTGGATTTTAAAATTTTTTACCATAGAGTTCAGCTGCGGCCCAGGACCAGGTGCTCCGCGGCTGGGTGGTTGGGGAACACTGCTCTAAAGAATGAAGCAGCAGCACGAGCACAGGAAATGCTGCTCCACTAATTTTCAGCTATCTCCAAGACTTTCCAATAAGATCCTGACCTGCTGCCCATTCAATTATTGAAAATACAGATTGCGTGTCCATTGGGCATATGTTCTGCTCGTGTTTTTGTTCTATGTCCGCAAAAGAAAAACTGAAGGTTTAACACTGGTTAGAAAAACACAACACAAGATTCTCAGCCTCATCAGTGCAGACCCATAGGGCGCCTTCCCACGTGGCGTTTTCGTTGCGTTTAAAAAAACCCGACGAAAACGCCACGTGACTACTATTGCCCATAGACTACTATTGCCTTCCGTGATCCGCATCAGTGAAAATATTATTCCACAGACAACGGATCCTTGGAAAAAAGAAAATAAACCCAATGTGGAAACATAGAAAACAATAGCTCTCTAAGGCCCCTTTCACACTTGCGTTTTTCACGCACGGTTTTTTTCAAGCACGTGCTTTTGACGCGCATTGAACTCTGACCCATTGTAATCAATGGGTCTTTTCAGACTTGCATTTTTTTTCAGCACACACGTGCGTTTAAATCTCGGCATGCTCTACTTTTGCACCATAAAACGCACCATACAAGTCTGTGGAGACGCATCAAAAACGCATCGCACTCTGAGACACACGCAAGTGCAATACGTTTTTCATGCATCAATTGCCATAGAAAAGATAGAGCTCAGTCCTGAACAAACTCTGACTGAAAACTGATTGCACTCTGATGCAAAATGTCAGTTTTTCACTGACCAAACCCTGATCGCTCCCTGATCAGACTCTGACGTGATCTGCAACGCAAGTGTGGAAGGGGCCTTAGACACAGTGAAAATCACTGAACCAGGGATGTGAAAAACAACGCCAATGTGAAAGATCCTTGAATAAGGGACAATGTTTTGCATGTGGAGAAGCCTCAGGGAAGTTATCTTCCAGCCACACTTTCAATGGCGGTTCTTTCGCCGAAACGGCGCCAATATCAATCACTCCACTTTTATTTCATCAATCAATGGAAACCAAATTCTATGTGTTTTGATTTGTTACAAGAAAGTGTTAGTGGTCCCATTCACAAAGCTGCTACGCCAATACGGACGCTAAGGGACCCCATGAAATCAATGGAGAAAACGAACGGGTCCGTTATTACCATGACAAAACGAAAACTGCTAAACAGACAGCAAAACACAGGTGTGAACTTCTGTGCAAATCTCGCCAGTACCAGCACAGATCCGGTATTACATATACGGATATTTGCGACACAAAGAATAAATGTTCATGTTAAATGCAAACACTTTCAGGGTTTTTTCTTCAAGCGACTAAACAAAGACGCCCTAAAGTGCGACAGCAGCAAGAGACGTATCAATACATCAATTCGCACTGACCTCACACCTGGCGGGCACTTACCTGTAGTCTTCCTGAACATCAGGAATGTCCACAAAGGTGACGGACATGACGAGACGCCTCCCCAGTCACAGGTACAGCCTGCTGAGCACAGCGCTGAGTACACCTAAGGGGAGGAGGTACAGGACATGGCTGAGGAAGTCAGGACTCAGGAAAAGTTGTAGAGAAATGACTCAGGAAGAGACTGCAATGAATGACACATGTCTGCAGCCCTGACCCTGCACAATGGGACAGCTGAATACAATACAGCCCTCAGCACACCCCCGCCCTACTCTTTGGTTTGATCCACCCCCCTCCAGGCATTGAGTCAAGCGCTACCATCCCATCTGTGAGGGGGGGGGTGGAAGATTCCTCAGGGCTTAGTTACACTATAGAAACTCCGCCCCCGCAACCTGTTCGGGCTTATATAGTAGCTGGGGTGTATCCACACAGTGCGGTAGCGCTCACTGCCTGGCAGCATGGCCGGTGCCCACAGCAGGTGGCACATGGTGCAGGGAGTGCAGTGACTGGGGAAGGGGGTCACGTGACCCGGGGAAGGCATGCGGAGTTTCAGGCACAGTTCACACTCTCACGTTTCTGTGGAGCCGGTTTATTACTGTGGGATTTTATAGAAACCATTTTTTTTCTAGTTCTGAAATTATTAATATTAGAATTTTTATTTAAATATTTTTTTTCCTCTGTGTTGTACAGCAACTTTTATCCATCCTGATAAACCAGGGACTCACAGATCCAGGCGCCGTGACTGTGGTAATCTAATCATATTTGTTATTCCTGCCCTCCTTCCTTCTAAAATCAACTTTTAAAGTTATGCTAATGAGCCAGAAGGGCTGTGGGGTGTTACAAGAGACCCTCCATGCTGCAGCTTCACAGGCTGTTACACTGTGCAGGAGCACTTACAGCAGACAGAGGGAGGGGGGAAGTGCTAAAAGAGGAGAGGTGAGACAGTGTAACTGCCTGTGAAGCACAGAGGGGCTGTGGAAACCACGGTAGCAGTTCTTGCTCATTAGCATAATTATAAAAATTGGTAGGAACATGGGCCCGCCTCTCCTGACAGAATTGGTGTAGCTGAGCAGTGTTTTTAGTCGCCTTGCTCGCATCAGCCTTTTCAGCTTTGCTCCTTTAGCCACTTTCTAACCAGTTTGGTGGTAGCTTCGGGTCATTGTCCATTTGGAGGACCCTCTTGCTCCCAAGTTTTTATTTTTACCTTCCTGGCTGATGTCCTGAGATGTTCTTCAGTATTTGCTACATAATGTTCTCTCCTTATGATCCATATATTGTGTTAAAGGACATCTACCACAGGATGATAGACTGTATGCAAATGAGCCTCAGGGGCTCCAGGCACCATTAACACCTATGGAGCCTGGAGCCCCTTAGGCTCATTTGCACAAAGTCCTTCATCCTTTAAGTGCACCTGTCCCCCCACCACATGATGCTGCCCCCTGTGTGTCACAGTTGGGATGATTTTCTCAGTCCCAGGCTTCTTCCTTTTCCCTTGAAACATAGTGATGGTCAGTAAGGTCAAATGGTTCCATTTTATTTTTATCAGACCTCGGGAGATGTTTCCAAAAATGAACATGTTTGTTCCTGTGAATTTGCAAACATGAGTGGATAATGACAGACTCTTACCATCCTCACAAGCTCTTTTGCTTTTGTTCTTGGATTGATATACACATTTAGGACAAAGCACATTCATCTCCTTCCTGGATGGTATGATGGCTTCTTTGTACTTGTGCATAATTCTTTGTACAGATAAACGAGGCACCTTCAGGAATCTGGAAATTGCACCCAAGGATGAACCAGAGTTGTGCAAGTCCACAATTCTGATCCTGATATCTTGACTTTCCCATGATGTTACACAAAGAAACATTGGGGGTCATTTACTAAGGGCCCGATTCGCGTTTTCCCGACGTGTTACCCGAATATTTCCGATTTGCGCCGATTTCCCCTGAATTGCCCCGGGATTTTGGCGCACGCGATCGGATTGTGGCGCATCGGCACTGGCATGCATGCGACGGAAAACGGGGGGCGTGGCCGAACGAAAACCCGACGGATTCGGAAAAACCGCCGCATTTAAAACAAAAAATCTGTCGTGGAGCTTGCACTTACCTTCACTCAGCCCGGCTCGGTGAACTCCAGCACGTTCTGATGCTTTTCAGCGCAGCAGCGCCACCTGGTGGACGTCGGAGGAACTACCTTAATAAATCCCAGCCGGACCCGAATCCAGCGCCGCTGGATCGCGATTGAACCGGGTAAGTAAATCTGCCCCAATGTGTTACAGGTGTGCCTTCAAATACACCCACAGGGACGTCTCTAATTAATTCAAATCAGAAGCTTCCAAAGATGTGACATCATCATATGGGCTGTCATAAATTGTTCAGACATAATAATCTTAGTGTCTGTAAACTTTTGACTTTGCAGAAAGTCATAAAAGTGCCTTAACACGTTTCCTCTCTCTTATTATTCTGGCATTTGGCACATATAAATAATTTTTGTTATCCTAAGTGACCTAAAACGGGAAAGGTCCATCCTAATTCATGTCAGATAATGATAAAAACATCATAGTTGTCTTTTTATATAGTGAATGGAAACTTCTGTTTCAGCTGTAAATATTTACTAGTAATAAATATACTGTACATGTAAATATACACACACATAAAGACAAGCAGGTCTGTTAGGCTCTCTACTGGCCAATGGCTAATCCTAGGCTGGAGAAGACGGCCTGGCTCCACCCATCTGACAGTAGGGAGGATGCAAATAATTGGGAATGGTGGTAGCTGGAGAATAAACGTTCCAACTCTGCTACAATCAGTGGCAATTATTAAAGGGCTCAGAGTTGGCGAAGGTGGTAAAGGTCCTGATTGACTAAGGGTAGGTCATCGATACCAAAAATATTCGGGGCCTCAGCTGCCGGCGCCCTCTCCTATGTCCGGTAAAACATGGATTGTCCTATGGATAAAGTCATCATGAACCTGGAAAAATAAAACATTTAAAGGGGTTGTCCACTTTCAGCAAATAATTGATAAGGTTATACAATTTTTCAATATACTTAACAATTCCTCACAGTTTTCTAGAGCTCTGCTTGCTGCCATTCTATAGGAAGCTTTTATATTTGCTTCCAGTCCCTAGAAATCTGACCATAGTCACACAAGTGCACGGCTCGTTATATCACACAGCTCTGATTATTCTCTGTGATAATAATGAGCCCTGCACCTGTGTGACATCACATGACCATGGACAGGTTTCTACCCACTGGAAGTAAACATAGAAGCTTTCTATAGCAGCACAGCAAGCAGAGATCTAGTAAACAGAATGAATTTATGCGGAAAGTATATTGGAAAACTTTTCCTTACACAAACCATATCAATTATTTGCTGAAAGTGGACGACCCCTTTAAGTACTTTCCTGTGTTTTCAAAGCTCAAACCTCTAAAAACTGCAGAAAAAAAGCAATAATGAAAAAAGCAGAAGTGGTCACAACCACCTTGGACTTTCTTCCGCTGTCACTGACCTCCTTGTTGCTGTACATTTACAAAGTGAGAAGAATGTAAAAAAATAAAAGCTTTTTTTTAACGATAATATTTCTGAAACATAAGCAGCCAGTGGTTTTAGGTAAGTAAATTAGATTCATTATAAGATCACATAGGAAAAAGTTGTTTACATCGGAATAATTCTCCCTGTAGCCTGCGGCAGAGCAGCTTCCTGGTGCAGTTTGCAGCCGCGCTGATGATTGACAGGATTATTAGTCCTTTCCATAAACTAATTATTGTCCTACCAAACACCAACCAACCGCCCCCCCCCCCCCCCCCCGAACTGTCTGATCCTGTCTGCTCTACACATAATCACCAGTGTATATCAACATTGTCACATGTTACAGCGGGGTCATTATACAGGAATGGGTTAATTCCATAGGAATAACAATGAAAAGCACCACAGGGGTCAGGGGAAGGGGCCGAAACTGACAATGGTGGGAAGAGAGTTGTGGAATTCTGAGAATTGTAGAATACAGAATGGATACATATATATATTCTCAGTACTACTGTATTTCACATTATTATGATAATTCTTTATTTACTAGGTCACCCATCCATATCCTGTATTGTAGGGTCAACCATCCTTATCTTGGATTATAGGGTCATCCCTCCATATCCTGTATTATAGGGTCATCCATCCATATTGTAGGGTCACCCCTTCATATTGCATTGTAGGGTAAACCCTTCATATCTTGTATTATAGGATCACTAATCAATATCTTGTTTTGTAGGGTCACCCATCCATACCCTGTATTATAGGGTCACCCCTCCATATCTTGTATTATAGGGTCACCCATCCTTATCTTGTATAATAGTGTAATACATCCATAATGTAGGGTCCATCGTATTGTAGGATCACCCCTTTATATATTATTGTAGGGTCAACCTTTCATATCTTGTATTATAGGGTCACCAATCAATATCTTGTTTTATAGGGTCACCCATCCATACCCTGTATTATAGGGTCACCCCTCCATATCTTGTATTATAGGGTCATCCATACATATCCCGTATTATAGGATCACCATTCATATCCTGTATTATAGGGTCATCCATACATATCCTTTATTATAGGATCACCATTCATATCCTGTATTATAGGGTCATCCATACATCTTGTATTATAGAGTCATCATTCATATCCTGTATTGTAGGGTCACCCCTCCATATCTTGTATTATAGGGTCACCATTCATATCTTGTATTATAGGGTCACCCCTACAATCCCTGTATTATAGCGTCACCCATCCATATCCTGTATTATAGGGTCACCCCTAGATATCTTGTATTATACGGTCACCCCTACATATCTTGTATTATAGGGTCATCGTTCATATCCTGTATTATAGGGTCAACCCTCCATATCTTCTATTACAGGGTCATCCATCCATATTCTCTATTATAGGCTCGCCATTCATATCTTGGATTATAGGGACATCATTCATATCCTGTATTACAGGGTCACCCCTCCATATCTTGTATTATAGGGTCATCCATCCATATTCTCTATTATAGGGTCATCATTCATATCTTGTATTATAGGGTCATCATTCATATTCTGTATTGTAGGATCACCCATCCATATCTTGTAGTACAGGGTCACCGTTGCATATGTGGTAGTATAGGATCAGCCCTCCATATCCTGTATTATAGGGCCACCCATCAATATCCAAAATATCAAACACCCCCTTAGTAGCAAATACAATTATAGTAAACAAAAGTCTCCGATCTGTTTTATGAGACTATTAGTATTTACCATCAGATTATTTTTTGTATCTTTTTTGACAATATCCGGGGTGTGGTGCAGTCATAAAACATCTGGCACAGGAAGTTGGCCAACAAGTTTTGTTTATCCTGAATCTGTGAGAAAAAAAACCCTACATGTGTCTGCAGAGTCTCCAGTATATGTATCATGTGCAGTGTAGTCAGAGGATGGAAGAGATTTTGCACAAACCTGTCCCACCTAGTACAGCTTTGTCTGCAAAGTTTAATTTCTTTGTTCTCCCTCGGGTGGCATAGTAGACATCCTCATTCAGTGTTAACCTCCTGTGTATGTATCCCAGACACGTTGCTCCCCCATTACACAGCTGCTCCTAGAAGTTTCTATCGATACCAGAGCAGCAGGGCCTACTAATTCTCATGCCCATATCGGCCGTAGTCCTGTATTATGAGGGAGATGCCACACGGGGCATTTTTGACTGCTTACCATGCGTTTACCATTTTGGTAAACGGTCAAAAACGGATGTGTTTTAAAAACGCATGCGTTTTCAAACGGACTGAAAATGCATGCTTTAAAACAGACCAAAAATGGGACGTGCGGCAACGCCTTTAGGCTATATTCACACTAACGCAGGTCCGCCATACCGTAGCACAGCGGGCAGACGTTAGCGCCCAGGAGAGGAGGAGGGGATGAGCGCCGTTCACCCCGCCCCTCTCCATAGTGATATATGGCACATGGCGCCACATTCCGGAGAAAGATTGGACATGTCCTATCTTACTTTCCGGCACGGTGCTGCACACATGCGGCACCGTACCGCTCCATAGGGCGTTGTGTGCCCATTGCCGTCTATGGGGGACGTATATATGGAGCATATACATCGGCCGTATATACGTCCCCCATATGGCAGTGTGAATGTAGCCGATATATATAGAGGTGGTCCTAGATAGTGACAACCACTCCAAAAAAATCCTCAGGGAACCAAGTATATTTGGTGCAGATCTGAATGGGGTCCTGTTGAGCATAACTAAACATTTAAGATTTGTCGCAGAAACGGGTGAACTTTTTGCGACCCAAGGCACTTGTAAACTCTTCTTAACGTGAATAAGAAGAAGTAAAAAAATAAAATACTCCGGCAGCTCCAGGAAGCTGTGACATGCGCCGGGCAGCTGCTCCGCTGACATCCTATGTTTCTTGCCCAAACTCGTCTTTTCGTTTTTGCATTTACATATGTGAGAAGGAATGTGTCATGTTCTCTCTTCTTTTCACATACTTCGCCTACGTAATTAGCTCATCGCATAATATTGATAACAGCCATAAAGTTGTGAATGTCTTGCTCCATAGGGGTGGATTGGGGGGGCAACAGTTATGTATACTGTATATACAGGCAGTCCCCAGGTTACGTACAAGATAGGGTCTGGAGGTTTGTTCTTAAGTTGAATTTGTATGTAAGTCGAAACTGTATATTTTATAATTGTAGATCCAGACAAAAAAAAAAATGGCCCCAGTGACAATTGCAATTTAAACATTTTTTGCTGTAATGGGACCAAGGGTTATCAATAAAGCTTCATTACAGACATCTTACAGCTGATCATTGCAGCCTGGGACTATAGTAAAGCATCCAGAGAGCTTCACCAGAGGTCAGAGGGGTCTGTCTGTAACTATGAGTTGTCTGTAAGTCGGGTGTCCTTAAGTAGGGGACCGCCTGTAGTTGGTCTACAAATCAGCAAATCGATTGATTCATAGATGTTTAATAAATCGGCTTTACGGCACTAAGTCAAATTCTAATTTCTTCTTATTGGCTTTGAGGGAAACGATGTTGCTCTAATTTGCTAGCAACATAAACATAGTTCTTCTTTATCGACAGAATTTTTCATTTGTGTAAGTGTTAGATTTCCTTAAATTGGTTTTCTTAATAATAATTCCTTTATTTATATAGTGCATACAGATTACACAGCGCTGCACGGAGTTTACCAAAGCAGTCCCTGTCCCCTTAGGGCTCACAATCTACTCAACCTACCACTATGTTTTGGAGTGTGGGAGGAAACCGGAGGACCCAGAGGAAACCCACACAAACACGGAGAGAACATACAAACTCTTAGCAGATGTTGACCTGGATGGGACTTGAACTGAGGTCCCCAGTGCTGCAAGGCTGCAATGCTAACCACTGACCCACTGTCCTTAAATTGGTTATATGCCGATTTCCAGAAGAACTGAATCAACGTCACTTTGGGACAATTCGATTAAAACCCCAAAACTTTTGAAAAATTTGGTGAAGCTTCAGTGAATTGGATCTTTAATGATTTACTAAAACGTAGCTAGTAGGTTTAGGCTCTAATACCTTATGGGCTACTAGGGTCTATAATCTAGAAGCTGATGAAGGGCTCCCAAAATGTTACTAAACCGCAATAACAGAGCTTGACCACTGATTCCCACACTGGAGGGGTTTAGAATCAGCTGATCTCTGGTGGTCCTAAGTGTCGCACTCCCACCGGCCTGTGATCCATGAGATATCCATAAATATAAGCTGGAAAACCCTTAGGACCTCTGGTCGGTGGATTCTGCGATCATTAGATTTGTGGTCCTGACCTGGTTCTTCTCACTCTACGACCATCATGGGCAGAAGGTTCTGTAGAGCATCAGGAAGGGATTCTCACTGCTGCTCCATACATTGTGCATAGGGCTGTTTCTCACAACCTCGTAGAAATCGATGGCCTATTCTAAGACAGGGATCTCTCTATAAGGGAGTCTACCAGCGGTTTTTACCTTAGAAAGCTGTAGACAATGTTAGGAATTGGCCCTGAGATCTGAGTTACCATAACTTTGTGTATGTAGTTAGTAGCAGCAGGACTGTGAATGAATGTATATTTCAGGGTTGTAGCTGTACTTGGAACAACTGAGGGAGTGTCCTTACACTGTTGTGTTTGCTCTTTCTAATCAAACTACTCCTCAGCCCCTGCCCTCAGCTGTAATATCTAACCAGAAGCTTGATATTGCAAGAGGGGAGGTAGTGCTGTGTTCAGTGAAGGGATCTTGCATATCAGTGCTTCAAGTCCAGCTACAATCCTGCAATATAAATACATTTTCACTGTCCTATTGCTACTAACACAGATGCACAACAATATACTTATAAAAATCTTATATCTATAGTTACTGCTGGTAGATTCAATTACAAATTTTATTTACATATAACATTTAGAGGCTTTGATAATTGTGCGCTATTTTTGGGGGTCAGCAGCCAAGTTGACAGCTAATATCTTATTCCAGTACTAACAATAGCTGCTTTATTCTTTCCCTTTATCTAGGGAGAAGACTGCTCTGTGCTGTACAGTGAGTCCAGCAGCATCTGACAATGAATAATGATGTGGGGAGATTCTGTGTCAGCATTGAAGTTTAATTTTTGCATGAAATGCAGAGTTATAACATATAACAGGCGGGAGTTCTATGTAGGAGCCCAGACCATGAATTTTCATTAACCTTTCCTTTACATCCACCACAATGTAAATGTGATTGTGTTGTTATTAAGCCAATATGGAGATAGTTCACAAGATAAGCCCTCTCCATACATGGCAGGTGTCTGCTGTGTTATACTGCCATGTTGACACATTCACAGCAAAGAACATATTAGGTGCTGGGATTGATGATGACTGGTTTACCTAAACTGAGTTTGCTGCCACATTGGGGGCATCAGGAGGTGCACATGGGTTGCCGTGAAAGCCGCCACACTGAGCAAGAGCAATATGTTCAGTTGTATTGCAGTATATTGTGATCAGACCCCCTAGGGTTCAAACAGCCTAAAGGACTGAAAAAAAAGTATAACATTTTTCTTTTGAAAAGGAAATTAAAATCAACCCCATAGAATGCAAATATAAATAACCAAATAAAATCATAAGCATGTAAACAATCCCAGCATCCCAAATTGCCCGATCTATCAAAACATAAAAATTAACCCCGTAACTGAAAAAAAAATGTCCAAATTGCAGCTTTTCCAACATTTTGCCACTATAATAAAAAGTGATCAAATGCTTGAATTATTCCCAAAATGGCATCTATGAAAATGTCAGCCTGTCCCAGAATTACACATAACACTGAATTATAAAAAAGTTATGGGTGCATTGAGACATAAGAAAACTATCTCAATCGAAGCACCTATGACGCTAGATGCTGTGAATGGTACCAGCACGGCAGATATCTGACACTGTAAGGGTTAAAGTGGCAGAAAACAAAATTGAAAACAAAATTTATCTATACATGAGGCATAGCATTCATAGGGGCACATTTACTAAGGGTCCTAATCACATTTTTCCACCGGGGTTTCCGAATTTTACCGTTTTGCGCCGAATTGCCCCAGGTTTTTGGCACACGCGATCGGATTGTGTCGCATCGGCGCTGGCTTGCATGCGGCGAAAAATGGGGGGCGTGGCTGTCGCAAACCCGACGGATTCGGTAAAATCGCCGTATTAAAAAATGTCGCACACACTTACCTGCACCAGGAATAGGAAGGTGAACTCCGGCGGACCTCAGCGCAGCATCGACACCTGGTGGACATCGGGCGCACGACCTTAGTGAATCCCGGGAGACCCGAATCCTTTTCGGACAACGCACCGCTGGATCGCGACAAGAGCGGGTAAGTAAATGACCCCACAGTGTAGCATACTAGTGCCTCCTGCTGTGTATGGTGGGGTCTATTGCTTTAAGACCCTTCATCAATCCTAAAATACCCAGTGAATTCTGCACGGAAGCAGACTGTTAGTCAGCGACTAAAATGGGTCAATGGAGCAGACTGTCTGTGACTTACATGTAACTTACCTGCACAAGTCAACACCAAGTTTAGAAGGGACCTGATGAGGAACGTAAATAAAGTAATGGAGGTACCAAGGGCAGAACGCAGGGCACCAGGATTGATGATCCTAATGTATAGTTAGATTCTGCTTTCTTTCTAGTCCATGGTGTCGTGATACAGAATATCAACCATTTCGGAGAACATATAAAACATACTTAGAAAACTGTATCCTCTAGCATATGGCCTCCTAAAAGTATCGTAATCTACTCACTACCTATTATACGTCAACAAGTAGATGTCTAGCTGCCTACCAAAAGCTTAGGAGATGTATGTGACTTCTGTATTTCGGCTGATTCAGCAATATTACAATATTCAATATGTACACCCCTGGCATTATTCAGAGCACATCCTCTTACCTTTATGTCATCAGTTGTGCTAGTGAAGGTCTATCATGGTGATGGACTGTGAGGACCTCCGTTAGATGGCTCAGTTGGCATAGTCCTAATATCTGTATACTTGTATACTCCTAGCAGATGTATACATAACTGGATGAGGGCGATGTTTTGTACTTCTTGTGGTTTCCTGTACACATATTGGGTGTTGCAGCTTCCTCTGACATCTCCTGCTCAATTTTAGCAAGAACTTAGTCCTTAGAGTGAAGATCTGACATCAGGCAAACAAGGTAAGGACAATTTATGTTGTAGCAAACTGGAAACCTTAAAAAATAACTAAATAATATCCGACCGGAAGCAAGCATGAGGATAATAGGGGGGGGGGGGTAGACGTCTTAGCCTTTACGTCACAATCCTTATCTATCTACTGTGGCAGGAGCCTTTTCAGTCTGTGAGATATTTACATATGGACACATTTGGGTGCATTTATTTTACTGAAATGCCCCGTCGGACAGCCACATTTGCCATCATGGGCCTCCGCTGTACCATCAGCCTATGCAAACCCCCTTCCTGTAGCATCCCTGCTACCTCAACAGGTTGGGTGGATTAACTTGGATGTTTTTGAATATTCTGGTGCCTTGTCATGATATCCTCTAACCAACCTGACCAAGGTGTCACCTAAACTTGGACTAAGTGAAGAAGTATTGGCCTTGTCTCCTTGTCACAATGAAGTCCAGGTCCATGTGCAGCAGTACTAGCGACAGGGACTATGAATAACACCCATGGGAATTGACCCACAGCGAAATGGGTTAGGTGTTACAATACGTCCACAACTTTCTGTGGTCACATTTTCAGTTCCCATCAGTCTGAAGGTACCAATCTCCAGCTCCTGCTCAAATATTTTGTTCTACAACTAAGGGGTGGAGATACTTTTTGCTGATATGTGTCCCCCAACCTTCTGACGCCAGATATAACTGTATTATAGTAGTCTAGTGTGATGTGTCTTGTATTACATCATTGTTACAGTGACTTGTGATTTGTTTCCATTACTTTTTTTGGACATATAGGTTAACTTACCAAGGATTGTTGGGAAATGAATGAAAATAATCCTGAAACATTAGACATTGGGGACAAAAGTTGGGGAACAAGGGTCAAATATAATGATCTCCGAAGTAAAGCTTTGCCCTTGAATGAGAAGCGTAAATTAAGGTCAGTATGTACATGGTAGACCTATCTCTGGACATGGAGACAGTGGGACTTGTCTGTGTTTCCCCCTAACCTCCGTTACATAACATATTTGTTGGCCAGAGTCGATGGTACCAGCCATTCTTGAGTTTTCAAATAATATGATGTTCTAATTTACAGGGAACATAGACAGTCTGAAGGTCATAATGCAAGTTTCCGCATACCATGGACTCAAAAACATTACTCCTGTGTGTGGCCAGCTTGGGGCAAGGGACAACACGTCTTCTCAGCCTTCAAATTGTGGGAGAAAACTCTATTAGCCATCAGAGGTGAGAAAGTAATGAATGTTATCTTTACTCTTTCAATAACCTTTCAGTGGCTTTGGTTGAAAAGATACCAGGCAACACAAGTTATTACACTCTAGAAAGTGTAAGATGTAAGTTTGCTACATCTATGGGAGCTTCTTTATCCAAGAGTATAAGGTAGAGTTGAGCTAGGGGCCCTAGAGTGTGCAATATGGTAATGTCATCAGATTTAGATTTGGGGAGAAGCCTAGTTAAGAAGACTGGCATAGGTTGATTTCTGGCGAACATTGGATATTCTGTGGTGGACATTTGAGAAAATGTTGTGGAAGGTATTCAGGGGATGTTCTGTGCCATGGACTTGGGCAAATGTCTATGGCATGTATTAGGGGGAGGTTCTATGGCAGGCAATTGGGTGAAGGTTGATGGCAAGTACTTGGGGGATGTTCTGTGGCAGGCACTTCGGTGAAGGTCTATGGCAGACACGCAGGAGAGGTTACTCTAGGGCAGAGGTCCCCAACCTTTATTGCACCAGGGACCGGCTTTAAGCTAGACCAGTTTTCCATGGCCCGGTGGGGGTGGGGGCTCGGCTTTGGTCATATGGGGTGGGGTTATGGAGGGGTGGAGCTTATAACATAAGATATCAGGGAGTGTCCGGACCAGATCCATTATATTGGTTTGGTGTAAAAATAAAGCAATGCAAAATGCATACAGCATACCGCCATGTAGTATAAAATGCATACAGCGTACCGCCATGTAGTATAAAATGCATACAGCGTACCGCCATGTAGTATAAAATGCATACAGCGTATCGCCATGTAGTATAAAATGCATACAGCGTATCGCCATATAGTATAAAATGCATACAGCGTATCGCCATGTAGTATAAAATGCATACAGGGTATCGCCATGTAGCATAAAATGCATACAGCATACCGCCATGTAGTATAAAATGCATACAGCGTATCGCCATGTAGTATAAAATGCATACAGCATATCGCCATGTAGCATAAAATGCATACAGCATACCGCCATGTAGTATAAAATGCATACAGCGTACCGCCATGTAGTATAAAATGCATACAGCGTACCGCCATGTAGTATAAAATGCATACAGCGTACCACCATGTAGTATAAAATGCATACAGCATATCGCCATGTAGTATAAAATGCATACAGCTTATCACCATGTAGTATAAAATGCATACAGCGTACCGCCATGTAGTATAAAATGCATACAGAATACCGCCATGTAGTATAAAATGCATACAGCGTACCGCCATGTAGTATAAAATGCATACAGCGTACCGCCATGTAGTATAAAATGCACACAGCATGCAACCAAGTATTATAAAATAGATACAACGTACCGCCAAGTAGTATAAAATGCATACCGAGTACCGCCATGTAGTACAAAATTGAAGCCCTGATAAATATCACAAATGCTGCATATACATACAGCATATATACACATAAACAAACAGTAGATACAGCATATACACACACACATACACACACACATACATACTTATACATACACATATATGTATACACACACACATCTATACATACTTATACATACACATATATGTATACACACACATCTATACATACTTATACATACACATATATGTATACACACACACATCTATACATACTTATACATACACATATATGTATACACACACACATCTATACATACTTATACATACACATATATGTATACACACACACATCTATGCATACTTATACATACACGTATATGTATACACACACACATCTATACATGCTTATACATACACGTATATGTATACACACACACACATCTATACATACTTATACATACACGTATATGTATACACACACACACATCTATACATACTTATACATACACATATATGTACACACACATCTATACATACTTATACATACACATATATGTACACACACATCTATACATACTTATACATACACATATATGTACACACACATCTATACATACTTATACATACACATATATGTATACACACACATATCTATACATACTTATACATACACATATATGTATACACACACATATCTATACATACTTATACATACACATATATGTATACACACACACATCTATACATACTTATACATACACATATATGTATACACACACACATCTATACATACCTATGCATACATACATACATAGAAGTTACCTTACCGTACTCTTTTCTTCTTTTACGGTCCTGGCAGGTTCTGCCTTGTACTCCGGCGGGGGGCTGGAGCCTGGGGGAACCGGAGCCTAGGGGGCTGTCTGGAGCCTCTGGAGCCGGGAGCCGGGGGGCGGCAGAGCGGAGGGGGGGGAGGAAGCCGGAGCCGGTAGCTTAGGGTAGTATGCAGGGAGTGCAGGGAGTAGGGGAACCCAGAGAGGACAGGTGGGGCTGCAGTGAAGGGGATGTTCCGGGAGTTCACAGGTGCCGGCCGGCAAGCAGGCGGATGTGCCGCCGGCGGTCATGTGGAGGTGCCGCGCTGCAGTGCGGGAGGGTAAATGTGCCGGCAGGCGCAAGGGTACATGTGTCGGCGCGAGCGGGGGGCAGTACCGGGCGCCTGTCATGGGGAAGTGCCGGCTTGCGGGGGGATATGCCAGCCCGCGGGACAGGTACATGTGCTGGCAGGGGGTTGTGCTAGCTGGAGCATGTGGCGGTGGGCGAGAGTATGTGTCCGCCGGCGGGCTGGAGCCCGGTGCTGCGCCCTCATGGCAGGTGCGCCCCTGGGAGCAGGGAGCCGAGAGCCTGGAGGGGGGAGCTCGGTGCCGGCAGGGTCTGGGGGCCGTGGTAAGGTGCCGGCGGCGTCGGGGGGTGGGCGCAAGGTGCTGGCAGCGTCGGGGAGCAAGGTGCCGGACGGAGGGCTGCAA
Source organism: Engystomops pustulosus (assembly GCF_040894005.1). NCBI lineage: Eukaryota > Metazoa > Chordata > Amphibia > Anura > Leptodactylidae > Engystomops > Engystomops pustulosus. Next base: position 167,427,372 of record NC_092416.1, read on the forward strand.
CGTGGTCCCATCCGGTGCGGAAGCTCAGTGCTGGCCGGTGCCGCCCCTGCGCGGACCGGCTGATAAACTCCAACGGCCTGGTCCTGGTCCGCGGACCGGCGGTTGGGGACCTCTGCTAGGGCAGTGATGGCAAACCTTTTAGAGACTGAGTGCCCAAACTACAACAAAGACTCGCTTATTTATTGCAAAGCACATAAATTTAATTTATGATTTATACTCTTCTCTGTCACAGTTTTCATTGATACCAGCCCCCTGAGGACACCAATAAAGCAGAAAATAGTCCCTGGTAGCACTGTCACTTTAAAATACCTCTGTACCAGCACTGGGACTGTAGGAAGATACCTGGAGTCTTTTTTGGTGATGGCCTGAGTACCCACATAAAGGACTCTGAGTGCCACCTCTGGCACCAGTGCCATAGGTTAGCCATCACTGCTCTAGGGTATTTACTCTGGAGAGGTTCTGTGGCAGTCACTTGAAAGAGGTTCTGTGGAGGAGCAGCGTTGACGGGCCCTTGGGGGGGGGGGTTCTGTGGCAGGTACTTAAGGAGAAACAGCTATGGCAATCATTTTGGGGGGGTTCTGGCACAAGCACTCAGGGAGGACCTGTTGCAGGTCTTCGGGAGAGCTCCTTTGGCTGGCTTGCACTTAGGCATGGCTCTGTGTAAGGCTCACCTAGGCCACTTAAAGGACATCTACCACCAGGATGAAGGATTGTAAACCAAGCACACTGACATACTGGTGTGTGTCCCCTTTGGCAGGATCTTCTCTTCTTTCAGTGTATTATGCCCTTGTTTATACAAAAAAGGCTTTAAAAATAATGCAAATGAGCCTGAGGGGCTCCAGGCTCCATAGCTTTTAATAGAGCCCAAAGCCCCTCATTTCCATTTACATAAGTTTTAACGTTTTTGTTTAAAAAAAAACAGAGCATAAGGAGCTAACAGAAAAGCGGATCCTGCCAGAAGGGGTACACACCAGTATGTCAGTGTGTTTGGTTTACAATCCTTCATCCTGGTGGTAGATTACGGTGGAATTACGGTGAGTAAAATTTTTAAGGGTAAAATAAAAGCTAGTGAGGCAAGACAATAAAAACCTGTACATGTCATCTTTGTAGTAGGCCAATTAATGTATTGAACAGTATGACATCTATATAACCGTTTATTGTGAAGCCAATAAATACTATATAGAGCCCATTACAGGGAGAACATTATTGTATTGCTCTTTGGTTTTATGTCTTTTTCTCCCCCTTCCAGTCAAGTTTGGCTCAAGTATCAGCTCCTATTTCGTGTTCCTCCGCTTCCTGTTGCTCTTGAACTTAGTTTCTGTCCTCCTGACCACTGGTTTTATCATTCTTCCCACCATTTATCTCAATAAGACCGACCACATACACAAATATCTAGGTATGTATCAAGATATATGGATAGAGAAGACTTCACATGAAATATGTCTATTTATTATAACTTTTTCACCATCTGTATTCCAAAAATTCTCACCAGCGCCATGTGGAAACTCATCTGCGGTGGAAAGCCCATCCATGCAGATTACTCTACTGGATGTATTCACCGGAGAAGTATGTAAATGTTGATATCTATTTTACATGTATTTACTTCAATCCGTTATTGAGTTCCCTATGTTGACTATCTTCTGTCGAAGTGAAGCTTGACTAGGTTCCTTGTTCCACAGTCTCTTCAGTCTCTCACATTTGTGATGGGGGTTACTAGGAGCCTTCTTTACAGATTCTGTCAAAAACATCTCAGCCAACAAAATGATGGAGAACTTGGCAGACCCCATTATACTCAATGGGGTCCAAAGGGATCCAGTTGGGTCAATCATTTGTCCATACAAGGATTTGGAAATCTTGACGGCATTAGGAACACAACCTTACAATTAAGACTCAATGACATGAAATGGGTTATTGGGTCTTCTGTGTTATTTTAGGAAACCAATGACAACACAGACAAACTGGACATAAAAAATTTCCATATAATGAAGCAGGGACTATAAATTCTACTAAATTGTAGGAGCTTAGCCTCAAGAAATCAAACAGATTGTTGCATAATTCTTGATTTTGCTTGCGTTTCTGTATATCCACATACCTTTTTTGTGTGTCCAAATTTTAGGGCTTCATGCAGGACACCTACCTCTTCTATGGACATTACGTTGATGTGATAGAGCATGACGATAACTTCAGTGTCCGGCTGTCATACCTGCTGACTCCTTTCATCTTCTTAATAATCTGTAGCCTTGTCCTCCTACAATGGTATGACCCATTCACTATTTAGCTTTGAGCCAACGCTTAGATCTCTGCTTATAACCAGAACCTGAGGCTCCACAGGGGTCGTAATTTCAGATACCTACCAATTTTGTTCTTTTACATGATGTGCCAATAGATAACAAAACTGGGCATCCCATCCAAAATATAAGCAGATTCCTAACCAAGCAAGAAGGTAATCTCCCGCATAATTCTCCCCATAGTGCTGCACCCCAATTCCTCTGTCGTCTATATGATGATTGTGATATATGTTTGGCCTATGATCTAATTAAGACTCAATATTTTAAGCTTCCCACAAATCTTTTTCAAAACTTTACTCAAGCTGCACTAGTTCTCTGCAATGCGCTACCCAAGAGATTCCCAATATCCGCAGTTTTAGGTGTGCCCTAAAAACAAAATCTTTTAAAGCATATTTCCAAATCTAATTCTAGTGAATAAATACAATGTATGGAGCCTGCTGCTTCTAGAGTATAAGTTCAAGTGCCTGGAGGCTGCTGGAATAGCTGTTTGTTGCTGGTCCAGGTGATTTATATACTGTTTTTCACTGACCAAGTACCATCATCTTACCATCAAACTTAATATTTTTACTCCTCAGCACTGTCAAAGGAATAACTCAAAGACGAGTGAAGAGGAGACATTACACGACCTCAATGAGCAGTAAAGTCTTTTCAGGTTGGGATTTTTGTGTGAGAGGAGCAGGGACCTCTATCCTGAGGCAGAAGAGTTTGAGCCGTGACCTCAAGGTATGTCCAGGTAATACTATGTGATTTGCCATAGATGTATTGGTAACCCTCTTATATCTTCCCTTCTTGTAGACGGATTTGGCTGAGGAGCATTGGCATTGGCTAATGACACAACAGTCTCTTAAAAGAAGAGTTTTCATTATCGCTTTGCGTGTTTTTCTGAACTGTATCATCCTGGCTATGATAGCCGGAAGCTTTTATCTTATATATCTGGCTACTGGCATTTCTCAGGATTATCAAGAGGTAAGTACCATGGTCTCTTTACTTTACCTACTTTCTTTCTATTGAGCTGCTATTGATCTTTCTTTTATGTTCCTCAGAAATCAGATGATCCATTCCTCAGCCTGGTGACTCAGTATCTTGTGCCTATTGTCATCTCCTTGGTGCTTCTGATCCTCCCATACATCTTCAGATTTATAGTAACATTTGAAGGCCTATCCCCAAGTGCTGAGATCACCTTAACTCTCATCAGGTAAACCAGAAATCACTTCTGATCTCCAGCCCTTTCCGAATCTACATCATTCGTGTCCTCAGTTGTTTGGTTTATACTGCATGAATTTACATTCCTCTTTCTCCACTTTTTGTAAGTTTCCCATAAAACTGTAGTATTTCTCTGTATGTTTTGGCACTTTTATTGAACTTTCAAAGTTGGAGTCATTGCCCTTGTGTTGGTTTTCCATAATCTACCCTTTACTATGTGGATTACTTTTGTTGCTTTTTTTTGCACATGACTACGCAAACCCATAATGTGGAACTGCACATAATCTCATCCCATCCACCAATAAAAGGGACCAAGACATTTAACTTGAATCTTCCTACATTATCAAAAAGAGATGACAACTCAGTTTTGCCCCAATGGAGTGAGACAAACACTCAGCATATGGAAGGGATGCACTCACTTTTCTTCTTGCTTGGCCTCCTCTAATCATAATGATCTGTATGTTACATCCCATGTACTTGACCTTAATATGTTTTACTTCTTTTTTTCAATTACATATAAAAACACAGTATAAGTGAACTTAACTTAAAATTTCCTTGCACAGATGTGTATTCCTTAGACTCGGAACCTTGGGGATTTTCTTACTTTCTTTGGGCCAGAAAATCTTGTGCTTAGGAGGCTCCAAGGCACCATGTGAAACTTGTGGCTACAATGCAAAATTCCAGGTGAGAGTCATTGGGGAGATGTATAAATCTTTCTACACCAGCATTCTGGAGTCATTTGCACCTGAAATGCCTTGCACCACATTTATTAAGGGTTTTAGACTATTATTCTTGAAGGGGGAACGATTTGTAAATAACTGTATCGTGTATTCGGTTAATGGATTCAATTTCTTATTTTGGCAAATACAAGCCCAGAAGTTGCTTCTTGGAAATGTTCTAACTGAGCAGCCCCAAGGAAAGTCTGCACTCAGTTTGACTCTACTTACTCTAACTACTAGAAAATCATATTAGACCATTATCATATCATACAACTAATTTCCTTCCCATCAGCTGGGGTTTTCACTGTGCCTAATGTGACCCGCTGTAGTACTGTAATGCTGCTGTTTGGAAAGGAGCAATAGGATGGATAAGGAAAGGAAAGACAATGGCAGTGAGCTCTAAAGATGTACCCAGCTGTCCCTGCCTACTTATTTATCCTACCCTAGGCAATAGGTGACAACTGGTCGACATTCCCTTCCTCCGCCCAAGTGAATAGACAGAGACAAACACAGAGGAATGATTGTACAAATATGGGTAAAAACCAAGAGGACAATGCAGTACAGACGTAAGAGACAAATTAATGGTCATAAGACAAGCAAGAGTCAAAATATATGCCCAGAAAATGCTAGCAAGCTCCAAAAATACTTACAGCAAGTACTGGAAAGTAGGAAGACTATTAGATATTAGAGTCCTGGCTCAGAGAGAGATTGTTATGATCCCCTCACTGCCAGACAAACCAGACTAGTAGGAGAGGAATGTGAGTGGAGGCACCATCTATCCATCTGTACATCACATCTAGCTTAACGGTTTGCAGCCCAGAACAAAGTCCACAGGAGACGGACGGGTGGTAGTGCAAGTCAATGAAAGTTTTTTTTTTTTTCAAATTTAAAGATTTTTTTCATGTATGGCTTTGTATGGGGTGCTTTAAAAATAATAAAGAACATATGCTCGCCTCCTTTGGTGCTCCCGTTCAGATTTTATTCAACTGCTGGGTGCAACTACTGCCACACACATGCTACACCCCTAAAACTAATCTGTAGCAGATGCCCAGCAGGGGTCAGGATGGAAAACCTGGCCTCTGTATACCAACAAAGACCTGGCAGTGAGGCTGGTGCAGCAGCTGAATTGGAGTGCTGGAAGAGGTGAGTATATGTTCTCTACTATTTTTATAGCCCCCAGAGCCGTTATATATAAAAAAATCTTTAGACTTGGACAACCCCTTTAAGTCAACCAGGTAGTAAATAAGGTAGTGAAACGAACACGTAGTAAAAAGTCACAGTCAGCGGGACATTTTCTGCCATATATTAGAAGCAGGAAGACACTGAAGCCCGAACAGGTGTTACAAGTACATAGCGAGAGCTGAGGAAAGAGCTGTGGGGAGGAAGAAGAGAATTGTTTAGCGAATAGTTTCTGACCCTGACATGTACCTGATAGTGTGCCTCACTAATGTGTAGAGTGCGCCAGATTATTGAAGAACAGTGCACGGTCTTCAATAAACTAGCGCATCCTGCAGGCGCCAATCACATTTTTGGTGCATTAATGGGTGTGCTCCACAATTATGCTGGACTATCAACATAAATGAAGCGACTGATGCGAATTAGCCCCAGAACGCCCCTTTAGGTAAAGGATTTTTTTGGTGTTGTGGCGGACACAGTGCAGCCGCAACACAAAACTGGTACATCATAAACACATGTGCAAGCAATGTGAACATGTATTTATGTACAAACCGTGCCCCAATGTCATTAATCACAAAATGAAGCTTAAAATTACTTGATTATATGATGCCCAAAATCTTATGGATTTTATAAAGTTGGCGGAGTAATCTCCAAGATGATCGACACAGGATACTACAACTCCCGTGAGCTCTCAGTTCTCAGTAACAGCTGAGGCTAAACAAACTGTTCTGCTCCATTACAACAGTAATGGCTAATAAACTATATATTTTTCTCCAATACTATAACTGAACTGTAACTACTATTACTATATGTTACCTCAGCATTTTGGCAACCCCTAGTCAATGTACAGCACCCACCGCCACCCCCTACAGTCAATATACAGCCCCCCACCACCCCCCACATTCAATATACAGCTCACCTCGGTTTATTTGTAGGAAGCCCCTCAGTCTATTTATAAACAGCCCCCAATAGTTCTATAAAAACTGCATTTGACAATAAAAATACTAAAAATTATTCTGCAAAGTGGAGCATAATTTAAATAATAACTAATTAGATATTTGCATATATTTTAATTATACTTACTCCTGGAATAACCCTTTAAACAACCCCTTTACATCTATTCTTTGTCCTATAGTGCTGGGAGACGGTCGTGGGCCAAGAGTTTTACAAGTTATCCGTGTTCAACTTTCTTGAACTATTAGGAGAGTTCGTCTTCTTGCAGTTGCTTTGGAGGTGAATACGGACCAACCTCATTTTTCTATTATTCATTGTTCTATTCTTTGCAAGTATGGTTGTCCAACTTCCCAACCCATCTAATATCAGGAGTTGACGCAACTTCCTGGAACCCAATACCTTTTGGGCAGGGGTTCTCTCTGGTCGTTGGACAGTTGCCTCAGGAAAGTGACTGCCCCTGTGTAGTCTCTTGAAGACCAATGTAAGATCTGGTTGGAAAGTATGGCTGGACATCCCCTTGTAGGGCGTATGCATGTGACTTTTGGGTTTTTGGTTTATGACTTTCTCCTCCCATGTCGTGTGCCAGTTCTCACCAATTCTTCTTATTCACCAGTTTCCTGTTTTCCCGATACAAATGTCGTGTGATCCAATGGATTGGAAAGCAAAACTTCCAACTCTCCCAGAATGTGCTGGACACCCTGTATGGTCAGACCCTGGTGTGGGGTGGGATGTTCTACGCCCCATTACTGCCTCTACTCAACCTCATCTTCATTTTCATCACGTTCTATGTTAAAAAGGTCAGAACGTTGCCTCATGAATATAGTGTACGGGGTGATTGAGAATATTTGATGATATCTAGCATGTAATCACGTTTTATGTATTTTTTTAGTTTTCTCTCTATCACCTGTGTAACATCTCCCAAAAGTTTTTTCGTGAATCAACGCTGAGGATCATGTTCCACTTTGTCCTGCTCCTAGGACTGCTGACAGTTTTCCTTCCGTTGTCTTACCTGTGGACAAGGTACGTGAGAAGTATACACACCGCAGATCAGAGAGGATTAGTGAAAATACAAATTCTTAAAGGAAATTTAGGATAAACCAGGGACAATACTCATAGATCCAGGCACTGTGACTGTGGTCATCTTCTAATATGTGTTATCCAGGGCCTCCTTCCTTATAAAATCAACTTTTAATATTATGCTAATGAGCCAGAAGGGCTATGGGGGCATTACTAAAGCCCCTCCGTTCTGTAGCTTCATAGGCTGTTACATTGTGCAGGAGCACTTCCTCTTCTTACTATGTGCGATTACAGCAGGCAGAGGGAGGGGGGAAATGCTCCTCAGGGAAAGGTGAGACAGTGTAATAGCCTGTGAAGCTACAGCATGGAGGGGTTCTGGTAACACAACCAAGAGCCTTTCCTTTAAAAAAGGATTATATTGGATTTTAGATTTCTCTTACTTCTATGCTGTCAATCCCATGATGGCTCAGCACAACATCAGCACTTAGAGCCAAAACCATCTCCGCTAGCTAGGCGTGCACTGAGATTATCCTCTCCATCTATATCCCTTATTTTATAAGTATACAGTCAGGGAGGCCGAACTGTGAGCTTATTTTTATTAGTGACCACTATGTAGAGACTTTTAGCACTAGGTGTAACTGGAAGTAACTGTATAGATTCTTAATCATTACTTTTGTGAATTGTTATCTTTAAAAACCTGGCAGCGCTCGTCCCTCTCACTCGTGCGGGCTGTTTACTGACTACAATAGTCCATGGGAGGCGGTGCAGAGCAGTATCCGCTCAGCGCTGCCCCCTGCAGCTCTTACCGTGCTCACATACTTGACCTCAGAGATTGGCGCTTACGGCCTGCTCTTAATTCTAAGGTAAGTCAGCAATGTTGTATCTGGTGAGTTGTTATTTGTGCATTTACTACTAAATTCTATTACTACTACTACTACTACTAATAATGAAGTATAGAATGAAACTGATCATTATTATTGTTATTACTATTAATTATCATCAACCAACCCCATATATTATGTCATAAGTTACGGCGTAATAGAATTATTACCACCCGGGCTTGTCCCCCATGCCAGAAATCTTCCAGTTGTCTCCGAATATAAGGGACTGTCCTGACAAATTCGGTAGGTAGTCCATATTAAAGGGATTTACCCATAAACTGTTATTATGACAATATACACAGGACCTCAGGGACCAACACCCGTAACAGGGGTCCACTGACCCCCATCCAGCAGCCCAGGAGCCAGACACACGGTCACTCTCTATTCTATGGGAATGCCGAAACTAGAAAATCTCTTACCGATAGAATCCATACAGGATGTAACATAGCCCCGCCCTTTATATTTATAAGCTCCACCTATTTCCTCTCTGATCCACCCAATGTTCTGGGTGCCCTCAATGGCTTTTTTCACCACCTACGTTCTATAGGCGATGTCAATCATTGTATAAAGGGGCTAGGTGCACCCACCGGAAGGCTCCGCCCCCCTAGTGCACTGATTAGCTTATTTGCATGAAAATTTTTTTTTTCTCTAAAATAACACCAGGTCACTAGCTACAGTGGGGCAGATTTACTTGCCCGGGCCCATTCGCGATCCAGTGGCGTGTTCTGTGCGGTGGATTCGGGTCTTCCGGCGATTCACTAAGGTAGTTCCTCCGCCGTCCACCAGATGTCGCTGCTGCGCTGAAGTTCCCCGAGGTCCGCCGGATGCACGAGCCTATACCTGGGAAGGTAAGCGCAAGTCCCGCGAATCCGTCGGGTTTTCGTTCGGCCACGCCCCCCGATTTCTGATGCGTGCATGCCGCCGCCGATGCGCCACAATCCGATCGTGTACACCAAAATCCCGGGGCAATACAGGGAAAATCTGCGCAAATCCGAAATATTCGGGTAACATGTCGGGAAAACGCGAAACGGGCCTTTAGTAAATTACCCCCAGTATGTCTGGAAAGCTTATGAAGTTCCCTAAGAAGGTTCCGTTCTACTAATGGGGGGGATCTGGATGCTGGTAGGTGTCCTCATAACTTTTTTCTTTTTGTTTCTCAGTCTTGTGCTCACTTGCTGTGTGTCCCGGGTTCACCAGAATGAACTCGATGTGGAACAACTGAAGGATCACTTGTCTAAAGTAAGCAAGACATCCATCCATCTCCTGGTTTATGAGTTATGGCAAATCATTGTAATATACAATGCCCTAAATTTCCTGGGAGCATCACTACCAATGGGCCCTTTAGCACGTTGACACATGCTTTTGGTGTAATTTTAAAGATTTTCACTCCCCACCTTCAAAAATCTATAAGTTTTTTTATTTTGCCACATAAAGAGCTGTGTGATGGCTAATTGCACTTCATACTGCCGGTATTTAATATTTCTAGGGAAAGGAGGGTGATTTTAATTTTTAGATTTTTTTTAATTATAATTTTATTTAAACTTTTTTTTATTTTTACTTTTACTATTTTACTCCCTAGGCTACTTTAACCCTAGGTTGTCTGATCGATCCTATCATATACTGCTATACTACAGTATGGCAATATATGGGGATTTTCCTCCTCATTCATTACAATGCTAGCACCGATCACGGGTGTTACCGGTAAGCCTTATGCAGCAAATATACAGCAATATGCAGCAAAGACTTACCGGCTATGGAGAGGGCTCGGCTAGTACGGCTAGTACTAGTACGGCGCAAGTCGGGAAGGGGTTAATATTGCACCAGAATTGCTTTAGATTGTTGTGTGATACCTTATTACAGCTGAGATTCTCTTCTATAAAATGACACCAGAAGCATTGTTCTAAAATGCACAAGGAAAACTCAGGCACCTCCAATCTTGGCGTAACAAAATAATCCAACCTATTTTTTTGAGCTTTAAGATGTGCGATCTTTTTTTTATTCAATGTCTTTATAGCTGAAAGAAAGAAGTTGGGGGTTATTTTGTTACACTAAGATTGGAAGTGCCGTTTTCCTTTTGCGTTCTTGCTCGCCACCCCTGCCTTGAGGCTGCCATACACTACTTGAAGTTCAATTACACAGGTAAAACATGGAGCTGGTTATCAAACTTGTATACATTTTTGTAGAAAAAAGTATTGTTCTGAGTTCTCAGCCTCAGACCTTCAGCATCTCGCCGTGATTCATCTCAGGCAAAAAGTGACTCCTTTCAGCTCATTTGCATGTTACTTTTTAGCTGATTTTTTTTGTAGGAATATTTGTGATTTTTAACATAAAAGAGGGAATGATAAAAAGGATATTTTATACCCCACATGAGGGTTCCCTTAGCTTAAAGGAAATTTATTATGAAAATCCATCATGATAATCCAGGGACATTACTCATAGATCCAGGCACCGTGACTGTGGTATCTTCTTATATTTGTTATCCATGGCCTCCTTCCTTCTAAAATAAAGTTTTATAATTATGCTAATGAACCAGAAGGGCTCCGTGGATGTTACCAGAGCCCCTCGGTGCTGTAGTTTCACAGGCTAGATTTCCTTTTCTGGTGACATGTTCCCTTAAATATTTGGCCGATGTAAAGATGTAAAATTTTTAATTTAGCTTCCAGCAAAATAACAGCATTATTTCCTGAGCTCAGGGTTTTAAACTAACACTCCAGTCCTATGTACCTAGGGCTCTGCAAGGGCCTTTTCACCATATACATAGTGATTAACTGTCATTATGGGGAGATTTTTAGTGTTTGAGGTAAAATTGTTTTAGGTGCTCATGGTAACCAATCAGAACTTAGCTATCATTTTATAAACTGCTGTGGGAAAATATAATCTGAACTCTGACTGGCTGCCGTGAGCTAGGCCCCGTTTACCTCAGACACTTCTGATAAATCTCCCCCCAATAATTATTGTCTCCATGGTTTACATTTTCAATACATTTTCTCATTATAGCAAATTGAAGATAAAGAATTTCTGGCCCGAAAACTGAGACAAGAAGAAGATATTCAGAGTGATGTGGATGATGATTAGTTTTGTACCCAGCGATGTGACCTCCTGAGGAGAGATTCCTACTTCTATGTGGTCTAATAGTAGACTGGGCCTGGACAGTAGAAGACACTTGATCATGGTTCTATACATTGCATACTAAGACATAACAAGTGACCCTGAGACAGGGGATGGAGGAGAGCGATTGCATCCAGACCAGGAGCCTGAGGCCTCTTGCCCGAAAGTAATTGCAGTCAGTGAAAATCACTCTGAAGGGATATCCTGACCCGAACCTCTGATCACTTTAATGAACTGACATGCTGAGTACATTCCAGTGATTAGAGGTTTGGGTCGGGATATCCCTTCTGCGCACAGAGCGATTTTCGCTCATGGGCAAGAGGCCTAAGGCCGGCGGCACAGGTGGCGTTTTGAACCTGTTTTTGGGCCGTTTTTAAGCAATCTGTTAAACGCATGCGTTAAAAAACGAACTTGTTTTTGAAAAATGCATCCGTTTTTGACCCTTTTTTATTAAGATAATTGGTAAAACCGGATGCGTTAATTGGATAATTGGTAAAATTTGGTTTTTCAAAAACGCATGCGTTTTTTAACGGACTGTTTACAAACGGCCCAAAAACGGGTTCAAAAGGCCACGTGTGGCGCCGGCCTTAGAGTGTACATAGTAGAAGACCACTGCTGTGAATGTAATATTACAGTTGGGGGGCTTATACAGATTTTTGCATTGGAGCATACATAAGTATACAAGTAGTGATGAGCGGACTGAATCAAATTTAGGTTCGGACCCCAACCTGTAACATCCACAATGCTTGTTGATTGCTTAATTGCAGCTGTCAAAGTCGCCAGCGGCATTGAAACTACTGGGGCCTCACGTGCACGGCTACTAACGGGCTGGCAGCTATGTGCGACACCATTTTGGGAATGGTCGTCACTCCCAATGATGTCAGCAGGTACTAACAATCCTTTCCAAAATGACGGTATTTGCTGGCACCTATCGCAGTTGTTAATTCTCAAAATGCGGCTAGCAAAGTCACCAACAGCATCTAAGTCACTGCACCAGCTCCCACTCCATCACTAACGTGCCAACAACGCTGTGGGCCACCAATTTAGGGATGGTCATCTCTCCCAACGGCGTTTACTGGGGGGGGGGGGAGTTGAGCCGCACCCGACCCAAACTTCTAATGAGCTTCGATACAAACCCAAACTTTACGCTTCGGGTTGGTTAATCACTATACAGGTGGTTCCCTACGTAAGAACACCCGACTGATAGACAACCCCTACTTACAAACGGACCTCTGGATGTTGGTAATTTACTGTACTTTATCCCTATGCTACAATCATCGGCTGTAACATTTATTAAAAGTGTCTACAATTAAGCTTTTCAGTGTTAATCCTGGTTCTGATGACAACCCCACATTTTTAAAATCCAATTGTCACAGAGACCAAAAAGAATTTGTCTGGGGTAACAATTATAAAATATACAGTTCCGACTTACATACAAATTCAACTTGAGAACAATCCTACAAAACCGATTCTGTATGTAACTTGAGGACTTCCTATATACAAATATATGTCCAGCAAATATAAGCTAATGACCCATACAACAAGAGCAAATAACCAGTCATATACAGTGGGTAAGGAAAGTATTCAGACCCTTCTTTGTTTCATTGCAGCCAATTGGTAAGATCAAAAATGTTCTTTTTTGCTCATCAATGTACACCCTGATGGATAAAAACTGATATATAGATATTTTTGCTGATTTATTAAACAAGAAAAACTGAAATATCACACGGTCGTAAATATTCGCTGTTTGCCCCAAGCAACTAGTCACTTAGTGGCTGCCTAAGCTCACCCTTAGTGGCGGCTTCTCATAGACAACTAACAGAACTTTTCCATGCAAAGAGAACACAATTGCTGCATCTGATCTCTGTCCTCTATAATAAACTATGGTATATATATATATATATATATATAACTTGTAGCGTTACAGGGAGTTAATAAAGTTAGAAATAGTTGTATAATATATGTATAATTTGTAAAGAATGAATAAACTTTATATAAGCTAGAAATGTACCTTGGCCGTTTGTTCCTGAAAGGATTCTCAAAATTTCACACTTGCCTTTCAAAAAGTTTCTAAATTTTTCCTAGACTGCTGGGAAATTTCAATTTGCAACTTTTTGAAAAGTTACACCGGGGCTCAGATGATCAACAGTTCGGTGACTGAAGGTAAAAGTATTAAAAACAACATAAAAGAAACGTGAGTTTTGACTAGAAAGTTGCAATAAATCACAAACACGTACATACTGGTGTGCCCCCCCCCCCTCCCGGCAATTCTTTTTTTTTTTTTTTTTTTTAAGAAATATTTTATTGGAACTAAAAAAAAGGAAGTATACATGCAATTGTATATAATAAACATTTTACATGTCTAACCCGATACATCAGTAGTTATGCTAGTTAGCAATTATGCTGGTTAGTTAGGTTAGAACATTTGTAGTAGTGCTTCTTCATTTAACCAAAACTCGGACTTTACTTAGGCCGGTCAGTACCACTGGAGTCCGGTTCCTTAAGTTGTCCATCAACTTCAATTGGAAAAGAAAACAAACATTCTTTGTAATTTCTTGTGGTGGTGGTCTTGCCTCATGGTGCTGTGGTGGCGAATGGCTAAGTCACTCAGTGTAGCATTGGGAACTGGTCCAAGTCTCCCATTGGGCTTCAAAGTGAGTTGTTCTCCCGTTTTGTATAGCTATGGCTTTTTCATACGCACACGTGGTATTTAATTGTCTTATTACTTCATCCACTGGTGGACATAGGGGGTCCTTCCAATGCCTTGTTATGATGAGCTTGGTAGACATAAGAAGTTGTGCCGGAACTGTTGAATTTTTTTTGTCTATTTCTGCTATGTCTATTAGCAGCAGAGCTTGTTGAGGTGATAAAAATATTGGCTTTTTATATATGTGGGATAAAATATTAGAGATGTTGTTCCATAATGGTGAGATGAGAGGACAGTCCCATAGAATATGGAGTAGTGTGCCTCTGCATCCACATCCTCTCCAACACATTGGGGAAGTTCCTGGGTATATGGTACTTAACTTAGATGGTGTGAAATACCACCTTTGTAATGTTTTAATTATTGCCTCTTGATGTGCGACACAACGAAAGGTAGAATGAGTGGTTAATAATGCTTTCTTCCATTTTGCTGGTGAGAATGTTATTTGTAGATCTCTCTCCCACTTTGACATATAAGGAAGTTTTTCTTGTTTTGTGTTCTCTTGCAATATTTTGTAAAAGAAGGATATTCCTCGTAGTTTTGAGGTGGTTTTATCAAGGTAGTTTAATATTTTTTGGTCCATGTGGGGAACTGTTTGAGATGTATTTTTTAAAATGCTACGTATTCTCAAGTATAGGTGTATGTCTCCTTCAGGTAGGCTGTATTTTAAGGAGATTTCTTGGAATGGTAATATATGCTTATAGCCCCAAATATCTTGTAGGTTTTTGATTCCCTTGGCCTTCCATGTTGTTAAGTTTAGGTTGGTGGTATTGGAGCTGAAGTATTCTATGGGAATCCTGCTGAGAGGGAATGGAGTTCCATCTGCTTTATGTTTACAGAGGAGTGATTGCCATGCTTGGTCTGCTGCTTTGATTATTGCTGTTTTAGGGGGGGTGTTGGGTAGGCCCCACAGTCCATTATACAGTCTGAATATTAGTGGAAAGTTGTCATTTAGGTGTTCTTCTTGCTTGTACCAATGTTTTGAGGTTTCCCCCCACCAGTGGCTTGTTTGATCCAGTACAGCGGCATTATAATAATTTTTTAGGTCAGGCAGACCAAGTCCCCCAGCTAATTTTTCTCTAGTCATTAGTCCACGGGCTATCCTTGGTTTTTTGCCTGCCCAAATGAATTTAGAGAGTTGTGAGTGTGCTTTCTTAAAGAAACTTTCAGGTACTGGAATATTTAAAGATCTGAATATAAAGAGGTAGCGGGGGAGTACCATCATCTTGTATGCCGCTATTCTGCCACACCAGGATAGTATTGCTCTTGAGTATGATTCTAAATCCTTTTCAATATTTGTTAGTAATGGGTTGTAATTATGCTGTATTAGTAGGTTAGTTGGATAGGTCAGTTTTACCCCTAGATATGAGATACCGGTATCCTGCCAATCCAAATCGTATGTAATCTTGAGTTGTCTCAATGTGGAGGGGATCAGATTAATGGGAAGAGCTTGGGATTTTGTTTTATTAATTTTGTAGTATGAGTATTTACTAAACTCCTCTATGGTTTGTAATGTTTCTGGCAGTGATTTTAGAGGGTCGCATAATGTAAGGATTATATCATCTGCGAATAGTGATATAGTATTGTTGATTTGTCCCATTTGTATTCCCTTTATGTTCTTATTCTTTCTAATTTGTTCTGCTAGGGGCTCAATTGATAAATTAAAGAATAGTGGGGAAAGGGGACATCCCTGGCGTGTGCCATTTGTCAGTTTAAAGGGCGTTGATAATATGCCATTTGTAAATACTTGAGCCATGGGGTTTGAATATAGTGCCCTTATGGCATTGTTTATCTCTCCCTCCAAACCAAATTTATCTAATACTGCGAAGGCGTAATCCCAGTTCACTCTGTCGAACGCCTTTTCGGCGTCCGGCAATTCTTTTAGCTTTTTATGCCCTTGTTTTTATGAAAAAAGAGCATAGCCTAGAGCCCCTCAGGCTTATTTGCAAAATTTTTATATTAAAAATAAGGGCATGAAAAGCTAAAAGAAGAGTGGGTCCTGCAAGAAGGGGGTGGGGTGCATACACCAGTATGTAGGTGTTTGTGATTTACAATTGTTGATCATGGTGGTAGATATCCTTTAATGACACCATGTAGTGTATAATATAAGGAATAGATAGATAGATATTGGCAGCACTGGAAGATTTAATAGAAAAGCACTTTTATGATCGTGTCCACAGTAACGGCTCTCAAGTGAAACATTGGGATACAAGGAATAAAATTACCTAAACTGTTTTATTGGATTGATTGCTGCTAGTTTTTTTTGTTTTTTATTTATGTTATGAACTGGGTCTAGGTTCTGGGATTTTGCATGCACCTGAGAACAAACAACTGTTGTATAATGCTGCTTTTGTAATGGCCCGCTGGATGGGACATTACAAACAAATCAGTACCAGTTGGCTTCCTGGCTAGCTGATGGCTGTCTCTAGGGTTATTCTCATTTTGGCATTTACTTTTAATTTAAATCACCTGCCATATATATACTGTACATTTCTACAATTGTATGTTATTTAAAAAAATGTTCCTGTGTGAACAAACTATGATGTCAGCCACTTGCCGCACAAACCTGTAGCTGTCCCCCCACAGGAATCAGGAAGAGGACCCACGAGGACCTAAGGGAAAAGTGATTACTGAGTTAATTTTTTTAAAGACTCAAGTATAAACCGAGTTTGGTTTTTATAGCACATTTTTTGTGCTGAAAATCTCAGGTATTTCTCAAGTATATAAGGTACATAGCGGGTGAATTAAATGTGACCGCCCAGATGGAATACCCCGTTAATCCTGGGAGTCAGAAATCAAACGTGCGCCTTATAGTCCAGTGCGCCTTATATATGAACCGTACTGACAGACAACAGCTGCCTTGAACTGTGCACAGGTCTGCCACCTGCTGGTCATTCATCCTTATAATCAGGTGCGCCTTATAATCCGGCGCACCTAATATATATATGAACCTAGACGTTTTAGCAGGCATTTAATGATGGTGCGCCTTATACTCCAGTGCGCCTTATAGTCCGAAAAATACTGTAATGTTCACATTAAATGTTTCAATATGTAACCAGGCTGATTAGCATCATTTTAGCAGTTGATTTTAGAAGGAAGGAGGCCATGGATAACACATATAAGAAAATACCACAGTCACGGTGCCTGGATCTATGAGCTTTATCATGATGGATTTTTAAGTTGATTTCCTTCAAAAAATAAATAAGGAAAAAGTGCTTTTTTGCCCCCATAATCTGGCAGCACAAACCCTTTTCAAAAATATAAATTTTTTTTTTAATTAATTTTTTTAATTTCACTTTTTCTGCGTGAAAGAGGCATCAAAATAAAAAAAAAAATATGCTTGGTGGTTTTTTTTTTATTGCCCTTACCTTGTGGGGTGAATTTATATATCAAAATTGTACATTGTAAATGTACATGGAAACTTTTTGTGCACTTTCTACCACTCTTTTCCATCTCATTACAGGAGGAAATAGGGGGATTGTAGAAATCTTGGAAAATTGTACCTAATTTTTATTTTGCCACTATACAATTTGCCAGTGCTATATGCTTGGGGAAGGGGGAGGGGGGCTGTTGGTGGTGGTAATACATTTTTAGGGGTTACGTTGCTATCCTGCACTTATTTTGCTATGTGTGGTTTAGGTAGAGTTACCCAACCCATTACAGTAGATAGCAGTGTCTTATCTACACACAACATGTGGGAAATCAGCTCCCGTGGGGGTCAGTAGTGTTGGTGCTCGTGTCAGGGTGTCAGATCTCTTGTAGAGCGCCGGGATCTCCACATCTCCCACAGGACGGAGCCATGAGGCTGCATTTCTTATTACTGACAGCCTGCGCCATCAGTAAGACAACCTACATTTATTATTACTTCTATTTCCTTGGTCCTCTCTTGGCAAAGTCTCTATTGTTGATGATTTCTTAAATAATGTGGAGATGGAACGTCTGGAACGTCCTTCTGGGGATGGGAAGGTTCTTGTTTATATTACAACATATATGCAAATCAGCTCTCCTCCGAAAAGAGAGAAAACTACCTTGTGACAAGCAGACACTCCTCTGCAGACAATGGTTTCCAGGTATTTTACTTCCACAAAGAATTATCCACATATTGGGGCTTCTTTACTAAGGATCACGGATCGCACTTCCGTCGGACTGTTCTCCGTTTTCGGGGATTGCGCGGCTTGGATAAGTATGTGACAGGGGTCTGCGCTGGGATTGTGTCGCATGCGATCATTTTTTGGCACAGCTGCGCTTTCATGTGACACAAATCGGGGAAGCGTGTCGTCGGACGATCTGACTGATTCGGACTGAGCACGGGATTTAACTTTCAAATTGTATCGCAACACAATGCACTTACATGCACCAGGAAGAAGAAGGTGAACTCCGGTGGACCTGAGCAGGGAAGCGACACATGCAGGATATCGGGCGCACAATCTTAGTGAATCGTGGCACAGTGCATTATTGTCGGACAATGCACTTTTGGGGAACTTACCGGACCGGGTAAGTAAATGTGCCCCAATATATGAGTCTCCCCAATGAGACGCCACCTCCCCCCCACAGTAATGAAAGAGAACATTCAAGATCCAAGAGGTTGTAACTGAGTATTCTGTGGTAATTGTTCTATAAGATCTTATTTTCTGCACATTGTGATAATGTGGATCCCAAATACTATTCCCCCTAATCCCTCATACACAAGCACATGTTTAATGATAATATACAATTTTCCAATATACTATCTGTATCAGATCTCTGCTTGCTGTCATTCTATAGGAACCTTCATTGTTTACTTCCTGTGAATAGGAAACACTTCCTGGTTATGTAATGTTACACAGGTGCACAGCTCATTATATTCTTGGTCATGTGATGTTACACAGGTGCAGGGCTTGTTATATCCCTGGTCATGTGATATCACACAGGTGCATGGCTCATTATATTCCTGGTTATGTAATGTTACACAGGTGCAGGGCTTGTTATATCCCTGGTCATGTGATGTTACACAGATGTGACTGTGACATCACATGACAGGGAAAATAACAAGCTGTGCACCTATGTGACATCACATGGCCAGGGATATGAGCCGTGCACCTGTGTGACATCACATGGCCAGGGATATGAGCCGTGCACCTGTGTGACATCACATGGCCAGGGATATGAGCCATGCACCTGTGTGGCATCACATGGTCAGGGATATGAGCCGTGCACCTGTGTGACATCACATGGCCAGGAATAAAATGAGCCGTGCACCTGTGTGACATCACATGGCCAGCGATATAATGAGCCGTGCACCTGTGTGACATCACATGGCCAGGGATATAATGAGCCGTGCACCTGTGTGACATCACATGGCCAGGAATATAATGAGCCGTGCACCTGTGTGACATCACATGGCCAGGGATATAATGAGCCGTGCACCTGAGTGACATCACATGGCCAGGGATATAATGAGCCGTGCACCTGAGTGACAAACTGTGTTGGAAAATTGTACAATGTTACATTTTACAAACATTATGAACAGTGGCGTAACTTGACATTGATGGGCCCCAGTGCAAAGTCTGTGCCAGGGCCCCGACTATAATGTATGGTTTATAGTACTAGTCTTCTCATATGGGAAAAAGACACCTTATGGGCCCCCAAAGCCTCTTGGGCCCGGTTGCGACCGCATCCTCTGCACCCCCTGAAGTTACGCCCCTGATTATGAATGATTTCCTGAAAATGTAAAACCCTTTCCCCACAGAAGTGATGAATGGAGAATTGAACATCGCCCCCTATGTGTATTTGTTCTTTCTTGCAGCTTCCGCTGATGTCTCAACAACTGGGGGTTCCACCAAAATAGAAGAGCACTCTACAATCCATGTCTCACACCCAGGTAAGAACCAGATTTGTGTCTGCCATGTTTGTTCATCATGAAATTTATATGGTTTCATCTATAGACACTGAAAGATGACATGGCTAAAGGGGCTTCCTCCCAATAGACCCTCTATTCCTTAGTATAGAATAGGGCTTTCTATGGGACTTCTGGATCAGTTGACTCTTACGTCGCGATCCCACAGAGGTCGCACCCTTTGTGGCCCCCGGCCCTATGATATAGTAACGTAATGTTATCTGCTCACAGGCATACTCATGCTACGTCATACAGTCCTGTGTAAACATGCCAAGTCATTTTCAGCTTTACTTTTTCTTTGAGATGTGACATCAAGACCTTCATGTCAATATTCTGCAGGTCTCCTGGTGTAGCATGATAGCCTCATAGCCAGGATTACAAGCCCTCTCCCAGGACAACATCCATGTATACTGGAGGAGGCTGCGACTGATCCCAGGCCTGTACATAGTGTCCTATCTGCAGGCAGCATGGTACATAGTGTCCTATCTGCAGGCAGCATGTTACATAGTGTCCTATCTGCAGGCAGTATGTTACATAGTGTCCTATCTGCAGGCAACATGGTGCATAGTGTCCTATCTGCAGGCAGCATGGTACATAGTGTCCTATCTGCAGGCAGCATGGTACATAGTGTTCTATCTGCAGGCAGCATGGTACGTAGTGACCTATCTGCAGGCAGCATGGTACATAGTCTCCTATCTGCAGGCAGCATGGTACATAGTCTCCTATCTGCAGGCAGCATGGTACATAGTGTCCTATCTGCAGGCAGCATGGTACATGGTGCATGGTTACAGCTTCTGGCCACAACTGGGACACCAAACCATCTGTTTAATACATATTTTCCCCATTTATATTGACATAGTGTCTGCTATGGGTATGGTTTTTCCAAAGGATTTTCTGTAAGAAAAACATAAAAACTTGTCCATGTAAAAAAAATGTTAAAACTTGAAAAAAAACTTCATGTAGTAATGCTTTAAGATCATAGCCGTAATTTTTTTTTCCAAATGATCCTAATAGTACTCGATCTTATTAATATAGTTTTTCCACTTACTGAGTGAAATATAAATGGAAATTTACCATGTGGATAAAATAGCTCCATAAGTAGATTTCTTATGGCACCCTGATGCAAGATCTCTTCTTTGTTATGTTTTTAGGGCTTTCATTAGTGTGAAAGTAAGCCCAAATGCACCATGGGACATTAAAGGAGCCCTTCTGGCAGCACTGGCAATTACCCGGCCCCAGAGCACTAAGTACATGCCCACCGCCATGTTCTCACTTCCTCAGCCTTCCTATATGGCTGGTTTCAAATATCACCCCTGTGCACTACCTAACTTGCACCCAGGATGATGGATGATCAGGCGCACTCAGGACTCTTATCTCAAAGTCGGACCCTGGGGTTGCCATAGGGAAGCGGGGAGGGGAGGGTGCAGGGAAGATTGCGAGGAGCTGGGCAGGCAACAGCTTAGTGACAGATATATCCGCTATCTTATTACCTCTCTGAGGTGGACAGGGTGTTTTTCAGATTGACTGCTCACTGCAGGAGAAAGAAGCAGACAAAAAAGACACAACAAAACTTTTACACTTAATGAAGTATAATACCAAGTTAATTTGTAAATAACTCACTTGTGGTCATAATCTGCCCTCTTGTGTCCTCTTATGTCCATTTGTTCTTGCCTGCAGTGGTCTCTGTTGTCCACCAAACATTTTCATCCTCTCAGAACCTACAAGATGTGACAAGTCATGGTTCAGGTCCAGGTAAGAGCCAGTTTCATGGGGCCTACATTTATAGCAATATAAAATTACAAAAGGTCTCTTCCAAGAGATTCCAGGAGTTTATGAGGTTAGGCCCTAATGTTTCCACTGCTTCTAGGATCCATGTCCTTCTCAGTTCAGTTGGGATGTAGAGGAGGTAATAACTAATATTCAGTAGTAATAAATGGGATGGTAGAATTTTTTTCAGTTTCTTTATTTGGTTTTGTTTGGCTGATTTGCATATGAGTGAATTTGTTCCAGCTTGAACCTTGTCCTGGTGAACTCAACTTAAACAAGTCAATTCAGTTTAGTTTTAGATCAGGTCTCGTAAATTCAGTTGGAACAAACTCCCATGACTACAAATGGCCATAATTTGCCCAGATTTTCACTCCTTTCCAAATTTGTGGGATCAGTCATCTTGTATGTCCAGTCAGTTCACTTTTAGTTTAGGTCACGTAAATCCCATTGGATAAAATTTGCCTGTCTAGAAAAGACCATAAACTGCCGAGATTTTGCCTCCTTCCTATGTCCATTTCTTCTTACCTGCAGTGGTCTCTGTTGTCCACCGAACATTTTCATCCTCACACAACCTACAAGACGTGAGCAGCCATGGTGCAGATCCAGGTAAGACCCAGTTTCATGGAGATTTATATCAATGTAAATCAAAATTACAAAAAGTATTTACCAATAGACTATAGGAGATGACGGGGTTAGACCCCAATGCTTCCACCACTTCTAGGATCCATGTCCTTCTCCAGTCAGAGGGGAAGTTATAAGAGGTCATTACTAATGTCTATTAGTTAAAAAAGGGATTTTAAAAAGGAAGCTCAATATTTCAAGGGTAATTGTGTAAATTGTTGATGGTCTGGCAACGGCTTATCCCCACTGAGAGAATAATCAGGAATCCGTCACCATCGGACATCACTGGAAAGTCAGGGGGAAGACTCTATACATCTCAAAGATGGTTTTGGCCAAATATGTGGAATCAGTCATCTTGTATGTCCAGTCAGTCAGTCACGTAAATCCCATTGGATCAAATTTGCCTGTCTAGAAAAGGCCATAAACTGCCCAGATTTTGCCTCCTCCTTATGTCCATTTCTTCTTGCCTGTAGTGGTCTCTGTTGTCCACCGAACATTTTCATCCTCACAGAACCTACAAGATGTGAGCAGCCATGGTGCAGATCCAGGTAAGACCCCGTTTCATGGGGAGTAGATTTATATCAATGTAAATCAAGACAAAGGTCTTTTCCAATAGACTTCTGGAGGTGACAGGGTTAGGTCCCAATGCTTCCACCACTTCTACGATGAATTCATAAATTCAGCAAGTTAGTTCAGTTCGGTTTTAGGGTTGGATCTCATAAATCCCATTGGATCAAACTCGCCTGTGTCCCACTGACCATAATGTGCCCAGATTTTTGCCTTCCTTCTATGTCCATTTCTTCTTGCCTGCAGTGGTCTCTGTTGTCCACCGAACATCTTCATCCTCACACAACCTACAAGATGTGAGCAGCCATGGTGTAGGTCCAGTTAAGATCCAGTTTCATGGGCTGTACATTTATATCAATGTAAATCAAATTCACAAAAGATATTATCCAATAGACTCTAGGAGGTGACGTGGTTAGGCCTCAATAACTCCACCACTTCTGGGTCCCATGATCTCAAGTCAGTGGGGAAGTTATAGGAGGTCATTAATCATTTTCATTAGTTTAAAAAGGGATTTTAAAAAGGGAGCTCAATATTTCAAGATGTGACAAGTCATGGTGCAGGTCCAGGTAAGAGCCAGTTGCATGGGGACTACATTTATATCAATGAAAATTACAAAAGGTCTCCTCCAAGAGACTCCGGGAGTTTATGAGGTTAGGCCCTAATGTTTCCACTGCTTCTAGGATCCATGTCCTTCTCAGTTCAGTTGGGATGTATAGGATGTAATAACTAATATTCAGTAGTAATAAAAGGGATGAAAGAATTTTTTTTCAGTTTCTTTATTTGGTTTTGTTTGGCCGATTGCCAAATTCACATGAGTGAATTTGTTCCAGCTCGGACCTTGTCCTGGTGAACTCAACTTAAACAAGTCAATTCAGTTCACTTTTAGATAAGGTCTCTTAAATCCAGTTGGAACAAACTCCCATGACTACAAATGGACATAATGTACCCAGATTTTCCCTCCTTCCAATGTTTATTTCTTCTTGCCTACAGTGGTCTCAGTTGTCCACCAAACATTTTCATCCTCACGGAACCAAGAAGACGTGAGCAGCCATGGTGCAGATCCAGGTAAGACCCAGTTTCATGGAGATTTATATCAATGTAAATCAAAATTACAAAAAGTATTTACCAATAGACTATAGGAGATGAAGGGGGTTAGACCCAAATGCTTCCACCACTTCTAGGATCCATGTCCTTCTCCAGTCAGAGGGGAAGTTGTTGGAGGTCATTACTAATTTCTATTAGTTTAAAAAGGGATTTTGAAAAGGAAGCTCAATATTTCAAGGGTAATTGTGTAAATTGTTGATGATCTAGCCATGGCTTTTCCCCACTGAGAGAATAATCAGGAATCCTTCAACATTGGACATCACGGGAAAGTCAGGGGGAAGACTCTATACATCTTGACGATGGTTTTGCCCAAATTTGTGGTATCAGTCATCTTGTATGTCCAGCCTGAACCTTGTACTTCTGAACTGAATTCAGCAAGTCAGTTCACTTTTAGGTTAGGTCTCGTAAATCCCATTGGATCAAATTTGCCTGTCTAGAAAAGGCCATAAACTGCCCAGATTTTGCCTCCTTCTTATGTCCATTTCTTCTTGCCTGCAGTGGTCTCTGTCGTCCACCGAACATTTTCAACCTCACAGAACCTACAAGACGTGAGCAGCCATGGTGCAGATCCAGGTAAGACCCCGTTTCATGGGGAGTAGATTTATGAATGTAAATCAAAATTACAAAAGGTCTTTTCCAATAGACTCCGGGAGGTGACAGGGTAAGGTCCCAATGCTTCCACCACTTTTAGGATGAATTAATGAATTCAGCAAGTTAGTTCAGTTCGGTTTTAGGGTTGGGTCTCACAAATCCCATTGGATCAAACACGCCTGTGTCCCACTGGCCATAATGTGCCCAGATTTTTGCCTTCCTTCTATGTCCATTTCTTCTTGCCTGCAGTGGTCTCTGTTGTCCACCGAACATCTTCATCCTCACACAACCTACAAGATGTGAGCAGCCATGGTGTAGGTCCAGGTAAGATCCAGTTTCATGGGCTGTACATTTATATCAATGTAAATCAAATTCACAAAAGATATTATCCAATAGACTCTAGGAGGTGACGGGGTTTGGCCTCAATAACTCCACCACTTCTGGGTTCCATGATCTCAAGTCAGTGGGGAAGTTATAGGAGGTAATAAATCATTTTCATTAGTTTAAAAAGGGATTTTAAAAAGGGAGCTCAATATTTCAAGATGTGACAAGTCATGGTCCAGGTCCAGGTAAGAGCCAGTTGCATGGGGACTACATTTATATCAATGAAAATTACAAAAGGTCTTTTCCAAGAGACTCCGGGAGGTTATGGGATTAGACCCTAATATTTCCACTTCTTCTAGGATCCATGTCCTTCTCAATTCAGTGGGGATGTATAGGAGGTAATAACTAATATTCAGTAGTAATAAAAGGGATGGCAATGGCCAATCTACACTGAGAGAAGAATCAGGCGTCCTTCAACACCATGGAAAGTAAGGTCGAGGGGCTTATATATTAGAAGATTGCTTTATTTCTGTAGCGCCATCATATTCCGCAGCCTTTTACAGCTCATGGGCTACATATACAAACAGAATAAGACATAATAATAACATGGAGTTATGCTGGGTCAGGGAATGCCTTGAAGACACATTTATATGTTGTCCCTGCCTACTTGCCTTGCGAACCCTACATGATTGGTAGACAACTAGTTGATGTTCCCTACCTGCATCAAAATCCAAACATGGAGACAAAGACTAGAGGGAAAGTCGCCAAATATGGTGGCAGAAATGTGTCACTATGAATGGTAATAACCTATACATTTTTTAAAAACTGGTCCTTCAGTTTTAATAAAACATTTAAGACTTGACCCGACCTGGCGGGAAACACAAACCCTGCCCCTTTTCAGGCTGGAGCAAGCAAAATTTGGAGGGATTGTCATGAATTATGGCAATAATGAATGACTATGAATACTAATAATCTACTTGTTGTGTTACAGGGAGTGATGGTTTTCCAGTTGGTGGACTACTTGGTGAGTTTTAAGAATATTTTTTACGTATATTATTCATGTTGTAGCCCATGGTGCAGGCCCAGATTAGAGCCAGTTTGTTCCCTGGTACAAAGACTTAGCCCCTAAGGCCGCGTCCACATCTAGGAACCATGCCCTTATCCATTCAGTGGGAATTACACTTGTTTCATAATAAGAGTGTCACCATTTCCATCCAAAAATTCCAACCGGGTTCTTTACCGCACCACAGCCGGTTGGCCCAGGTTGGATCCTTTTAGGCTAACGCATTCCTTGGGATCCCATCCTGGTTATTATGCAGTCACTTAATTAAAGGGGTTGTCTTGTACAGACATATAATGACCTAATAAGGAAGGTTCCGGATTTCTTAAATAAATTAATATTTATTTGTACATCCAAAAACATACAGATATAAAAATGAGACCTACAGACGTCATTTTTATATCTGTATGTTTTTGGATGTACAAATAAATATTAATTTATTTAAGAAATCCGGAACCTTCCTTATTAGTGCCCACCTACACTTATACTTTATGCAATAGCTTTGACTTTTTCCCATTGGGTGTTTTAGGGATAAGGTGGTAGCACATAAGGACGGCTAGATAAATTTGATAAGTGCCACTAAATCTTTCATATAATGACCTATGTATGCTTATAATCCTTATCCTTAAAAAGGGAATCTTATGGCTCATGCTCCACAAGACCCCAAGCATGGATCAGGGCGGGGTAAGTTTTATCATATATTTAAGTCTTATTCTATTTATACAAGTGGTCTCCTAATTAAGAACACCCGACTTACAGACGACCCCCAGTTACAAACGGACCTCTGGATATTGGTAATTTACTGTACTTTAGCCTTAGGCTGCAATGAACAACTGTAACGTTTATTAAATGTGTCTGTAATTAAGATTTATTTTTAATCCTGATTCTTATGACAACCCAACATTGTCACAGAGACCAAAAAAATTCTGTCTGGGGTTACAATTATAAAATATACAGTTTCGACTTACATACAAATTCAACTTAAGAACAAACCTACAGAACCCATCCTGTACGTAACCCGGGGACTGCCTGTATTTATGTTTGTGTGTTTACTGTCATTTTTCTACATTTTAGGCAAATTTTCAACATCAATGGTTTCATGTAAAGTAGAGATGAGCTGGCCGGGGTTTGGGTGCATCCCTCACAACCAAGAAGTATTGCCGAATTGGCTGCAATGCATCCAACAAACTGATGCCCCTAGCTAATAACCAATTAGCCTGGCCAGTGACAGCCATGTTCAGTAGGGTGGATCATCTCCAGTCTGCAGCTTCCAATAATCCAATCAGCTGCTGTAAAGCATATTTCTGAATGCTGTAAACAGCAGCTAAGGCATGATGGCCGCCCATTGTCGTGGGCAGAAAATATTATTCACGAAAAAGAAGAAAATAAAAACGGTCAAAAAAATCTCTATGCATCTTAATTAGTAAGAAATTTAGGTTCCCTTTAAATGTGAGTGATTCTGGCCACAAATCTTTGGTATCCACAACCCCCTCCTCTAATAGGAAATCTAACAATGCAACGTCCACCGACCTGGCCTGACCCTGGTGTGGGGGTAGATGGATTCCCTGGTACACTAGTGGCTGGCTTGTAGTGCGGCCTAGCGCCAGAGTGCTGTCACGGGTGGCTTGGTCCAGGTGAACAGGCCTCATCCATACATGTCAGGGCCAGTAAGTGGAAGGAAGAAGAGGGGGAGGTCGTAATGTAGTAGAGGGATCCTCTACTCCTGGGGCTCTTTCGGTGTTGGTGAAGTGATGGATCCCCAGGCAGGTGGTGAAGGGGAGGCCTGCGGTGTTTGCGGCCAAGGATCACACATGGATATTGAACAATAAACTCAGTCTCTTTATTGGCACACAGTCCACGAAGCAGCAGGTAACCGGCTTTAGATGTTCCTCTCTGCTACTTCTACTAGGCAGTAGATTGGTTGGATGTGTGGCTTGAATCGGAAGCGTACCTAAGACCACGACTAGTAGTTAGAGGCATGCTAGTGGCTTAGGCAGCTGTCATGATGTAGCCCACATTAAAAACTGAAAGTTATACAAATGAGCCTGAGGGGCTCCGGGGGACATCACCAGAGCACCTCCAGGCTCCGTTGTCTGTTAATTATGTACACCTCCCTGTATGCTTCCTGCCCAACTCCTCCCTCTCCTCTCCAGCCAGAGAACCCAGTAATGTCCCGCAGGTCTGGGCAATTCCTGCACATGTGTCCGGTCATCTGCTCATCAGTGGGTTTGCCTTATATTATGCATTTTTAATTTAATGTCTTTTTTCTTTTGTTACAGACTCTGTATCAGAACCAATAATACATTACAGTCTCCTTGTCAACAACACCATGCACATCACGTGTTTCTCTGAATCTGGTCCTCTGCCTCTCCGCTATAAGCTCTTCATAAATGACAAGTTACGTCAGGAGAAGGTGGTCTATAGTCCAGTAGCTGCAAACTTCACCATTTCCATGACTCCTGGGACACAGGTCTATCTCAACTGCACGGCCATAAGCCCAACCGGGGAAAAGTCAAGTAAAAATGAGACTCTACGTGTAGGTACGGGAACATAACCACTGAAAATCTACCATCACAATCAAGCATAATAAACCAGGGGCACTTACTCAGAGATCATCTTATATGTGTTTTTCATGGCCTCCTTCCTTCTAAAATCAACCTTTAAAATTAGGCTAATGAGCCTGTAGCTTCACTATGCTGTAGCTTCACAGGCTGTTGCATTGCAGTAGACTTCCCCCTTACCACTGTGTGCTGACCCTTCCTCTGCTGCAGTGAGGGAGCAGGGGGAGAGGTGCTGAGGGAGCAGGGAGCTGTGAAGCTACGGCACGGATAATATGCCCAGAGCAGAAGAACTAGGAAGGAGGCCATGGGTAACAAATATAAGAAGATTACCACAGTCACGGTAATATTTTTGTGGGAGATTCTATATTTAACCTCCTTAAATATACAATCTCCGCCAGCAAGTATGAAGAGCAACAATCTTGAAGAACCAGAGAGGTTGACTCCACCACCTTACATGGTGCAAGTGCAGGTTAGATCTTTACATTTTACTTGGATAATGAAGTTGGGTTTTCTTTTTTGGGCACATCTATCTATAGGTGACCCGGATGACTCCTCAACCACGCCAGAAGAGGGTGAAACTGATCAAAAAGATAAGGACACGGGACTTGAGTATCTCATCCCTCTACAATATATCCTGACATCAGTGACCCCAGATGTTCTGGGACGGAACAACTTGGTGCTCATCATCTGTGGTCCCATTCTGCTTGTACTCTTGGTTATTTTCATCTTTGTGTCCTATTTACGTGAGTCCTGATTTTACTCTGTAGCCTGTGATATGTGGGGCTTCATGGAGACTTTGGTTGCCACGTGTCACACCTTCATTGATGGATCTCCAGTGACTGTTGCATCATAATTACGAGACAGAACACAACCGCATTCACTTTCAACTAGATTTTTGGCTGTAACATGTGTGTTGCGGCAAAATAACAATAAGATTCTATGTAGGGTTGCCACCAGGTCAATATGGACCAATATGTCCATGTGGACAATTTTACTGATTTTACCAAAAAACATGGAAATGGGCCAAAGAAATGGTCAAACCGGGGCGAACCACTGTATTACAAATCCATCGACCCCCTCACTATGGCAATGAACATTGATGGTGGTTTGCCCATTACTTCTGGTTGAAGTTTGGTCCACACCTCCGAGGAGCAGATCTTTTTTAACCTCTTTGAGATATTATCCTGTGAAATATTCACTTATGATATAATTTTATATCTCCTCTTTAAACCAGGTAGCCGCAAGGAACATCACAGAGAGCTGGAAACCATATGATCTGGCAGCAGGTCAGTGTCTTCTGCATCAGTCTTTAGGACCATCTAGTAGAGGAGCACCATATTTTAGATACCTATATAATTGTCAGGATTCGGGATCAGTGGATCCTCTAGACCACCGCAGCAGATGGTACTAGCCGACACCTGGGACTGGAATATAAGTGGCACCTGGTCTTCACCAGAGCCAACCGCAAAGCAGGATGGGCTTGCTGCGGCGGGGTACCACCAGGTCGTATCACAGGTGCGATGGCTGCGGTGGCAGTCAAGGTCGAGGTATCTTAGCAGAAGACAGTCTCGTGGCCAGGTTCAGGCACAGGGTCAGGGCAGGGGCAAGGTCAAGTCCAATCCGGGGTCAGCAACGGGAGGTCCAGGCAGATGGGAACGGGAACACAGGAACGGACTGGAACACACAGGAGCACAGGAAGGCAGGAACTCCGGCTGTAGGAGCGGGAACAATGATAGGTAAGGTATTGAGGGGAGCCGGGGGCCGCGGGGAGGCACAGGTGCGCCCAAGACCCGGGCCGTGGGGGGACCTTCTCACGCAGAGGGACACGGGTGCACCAGCGACCCGGAACGGGGCACCTGTGACAGTAATTAAACGATTCACCATAAATTTTCTCTGTCTCACCTATAGGTAGCTACCCGGGGGGTGTTTTGGGGTGATCAGAGAGTGTGGTTGCATCTGGTCTGAGGAGCCTCAAGGGTCCGATAGAGTGTCTCTTCCCTATACAAAGAGACCAGTTCTATAAACAATACATTATATTTGTGGTACAGATTTTGTACATCATTTCTCTGGTAGCTCCTCTCTTAATCCGTCTCAGACCCATTAAAGAGCTTAGTAGTATGGACGAGGGATATTAATAGATCTCTGTAAAAAAAACAAGCCCCCCAAGATTTCCCAGATAAGTATCAGTTATTGGTAGACTGAAGCTCCTCTTTGCCTCCACTCATCTTGTATATTTCTTCTTTATCAGGAACCTTTGGAAACTCAACTTTACTATTCAGTTGAGACTGAAGAAGACCCACCTCACCGATTTGCAATGACAATGACAGCGGAGACCCCTCCCAACCATGAGATCCAGTGGCCTCGTTGGTCAGACACAGGATTAATACAATCAGAATTTTTGGACACATCAATTCACTATTTTGTACATTTTGTATGGACTTTATTTAGCTCCCAATTGGACACGTTGGTTAAATTTCTAATCTTTCAGTAAATTTTCGATCTTTTATCACCGTCTTGCAAAAATCTTAATTTTTTTTTTTAATGGAGGAATTAGGAAATGTCATTGTTTGGGCAGTAAAAATAAAACATTAGGGGGAATTTATTCATGTTTTGCATGGTACACTAGTCTTCTGCTGTGCCAGATTTATTGTGATGATAAATTCTAGTGCAGTGTAGGACGGTCCAGTTCTAATAAAGACTCACTTTTAGCTGATCCAAACTGTTCCCCACCATGTGGCGCACACTGTAATATTTTTTGGTGCACAAACTATTTTCCAACCGGCCACACCCCCTTCCCCCAGAAACCCCACCCCCTTTCCAGAGACCACACCCCCATCATCATAAAAGTGTTATAAAAAGGACAAAGCATTTAGACAGTTGTTTTAGATGAGTCTGACGTCAGATTGGATTATTACATTTCCCCCATTAACTTGGGGCAGGACAGTGATGGAGATGCCTTTTTTCACATGTACAGATTTGCTTCAAGGAAACCTACCTAATAAGGTAGATCTGATGGTAGGTTGCTGTATATGCAATGGCCTGCCCAATGCAATGTTCATTACAAAATACAGGCAGTCCCCGGGTTACATACAGGATAGGTTCTGTAGGTTTGTTCTTAAGTTGAATTTGTATGTAAGTCGGAACTGTATATTTTATCATTGTAACCCCAACCAAATTTTTTTTGGTCTCTGTGACAATTGGATTTTAAAAATGTTGGATTGTCATAAGAACCAGGATTATCAATAAAGCTTCATTACAGGCAACATTGATAACTGTTACAGCTGATTATTGTAGCCGAAGGCTAAAGTACAGTAACTTACCAAAATCCAGAGGTGCGTATGTAACTAGGAGTCATCTGTAAGTCGGGTGTTCTTAAGTAGGGGGCCACCTGTACTGTAAATAACAAGCTTTCTAGAGAAATATAAAACTAATATGTACATGTTCTAGTTTAAATGCGTCATTTATCAGACATAACATATTGAGTAATGTCTTTCTGGGTTCATTACTGGGTCAGAGAGGGAGAACTAGTATTTCTAGGAAAGCTGGTCCCTGTATTTGTCCTGCTTTAGGTGCCAGCGATAAGTCGACAAACGCTTATCTGACAGCAGAATATGACTCTATAGAATGAGGAAGACGCTCTGCAACTGGTGTACGAACGGTAGGTGCGCCCCCTTATGGCTGCAGCGTGTAAGTGCAGGGGAATAGACACAAACAAACTTTCCTCGAAATGTCCATTTCGGATGGTTGGCCGTGTACCTTGTTGGCCGTGTACGTGGGGCCTATGTCTGATATATACTAATGAAAGGTCACAGAAAAACTTATAAAAACAAGGAACAAATTTTTATTATTTTATACAATAACTGATGGACATCACTGGTATATTACAGGAAACTAAATGCCGTGTAACATAACAACCTTGGCTACTCATAAAAATACTATATTTATAGAAAATGTGCATATTTTAACACTATAATTCTGACCTATTTATACCCAATATACTACAAGTGACCCTCAGTAGAGGGGATAACATGGCTACACCACATGGCGGCGCTCTAATACTGCACCATGGCTACAAGCTCCTAAAAGGGTAGAAAACCTTAAAGGGATTGTCTCACAACTTCTATGTGTATCTTCAGGACGGGTGCCAAGTGTCTCCATAATATATACTCTAGGGCTGGGACATAGTCTGGCAGTACAGTAGCTGGAGGAGCCCTCTATTACATTGGCCCATTAACCGTGTTGGGAATATCTGTAGGGGGCGCTTCAAAGGCTTGTCAGCTCCAATAATTCCCTGGGACCATCCTCCATATCATCATCCCCTCCCTTCCGGCCGAGGGAACTGATTACTGGGTGAGTCCATGATGTGGCCTCTGTAACATGACTGCAAGGGAAGAAGGAATTGTCATGCTATAGAAAATCAGGTATTGTCCACACAGTGATGTCACAGTATAGAGGTAATACACACAGTGATGTCACAGTACAGGGATAATACACACAGTGATGTCACAGTACATGGATAATACACACAGTGATGTCACAGTACAGGGATAATACACCACAGTGATGTCACAGTACAGGGATAATACACACAGTGATGTCACAGTACAGAGATACACACAGTGATGTCACAGTACAGGGATAATACACACAGCGATGTCACAGTACAGGGATAATACACACAGTGATGTCACAGTACAGGGGTAATACACACAGTGATGTCACAGTAGAGGGATAATACACACAGTGATGTCACAGTACAGGGATAATACACACAGTGATGTCACAGTACAGGGATACTACACACAGTGATGTCACAGTACAGAGATAATACACACAGTGATGTCACAGTACAGGGATACTACACACAGTGATGTCACAGTACAGGGATACTACACACAGTGATGTCACAGAACAGGGATACTACACACAGTGATGTCACAGAACAGGGATACTACACACAGTGATGTCACAGTACAGGGATAATACACACAGTGATGTCACAGTACAGAGATTATACACACAGTGATGTCACAGTACAGGGATAATACACACAGTGATGTCACAGTACAGAGATAATACACACAGTGCTGTCACAGTTCAGGGATACTACACACAGTGATGTCACAGTACAGAGATAATACACACAGTGATGTCACAGTACAGGGATAATACACACAGTGATGTCACAGTACAGGGATAATGCACACAGTGATGTCACAGTACAGGGATAATACACACAGTGATGTCACAGTACAGGGATAATGCACACAGTGATGTCACAGTACAGGGATAATGCACACAGTGATGTCACAGTACAGGGATAATACACACAGTGATGTCACAGTACAGGGATAATGCACACAGTGATGTCACAGTACAGGGATAATACACACAGTGATGTCACAGTACAGAGATAATACACACAGTGATGTCACAGTACAGGGATAATACACACAGTGATGTCACAGT
Source organism: Engystomops pustulosus (assembly GCF_040894005.1). Classification (NCBI taxonomy): domain Eukaryota; kingdom Metazoa; phylum Chordata; class Amphibia; order Anura; family Leptodactylidae; genus Engystomops; species Engystomops pustulosus. The sequence goes on from NC_092416.1 coordinate 167,461,361, forward strand.
ACAGGGATAATGCACACAGTGATGTCACAGTACAGGGATAATACACACAGTGATGTCACAGTACAGGGATAATACACACAGTGATGTCACAGTACAGAGATAATACACACAGTGATGTCACAGTACAGGGATAATACACACAGTGATGTCACAGTACAGGGATAATACACACAGTGATGTCACAGTACAGGGATAATACACACAGTGATGTCACAGTACAGGATAATACACACAGTGATGTCACAGTACAGGGATAATACACACAGTAATGTCACAGTACAGGATAATACACACAGTGATGTCACAGTACAGGGATAATACACACAGTGATGTCACAGTACAGAGATAATACACACAGTAATGTCACAGTACAGGGATAATACACACAGTGATGTCACAGTACAGGGATAATACACACAGTGATGTCACAGTACAGGGATAATGCACACAGTGATGTCACAGTACAGGGATAATATACACAGTGATGTCACAGTATAGGGATAATACACACAGTGATGTCACAGTACAGGGATAATACACACAGTGATGTCACAGTACAGGGATAATGCACACAGTGATGTCACAGTATAGGGATAATACACACAGTGATGTCACAGTACAGAGATAATACACACAGTAATGTCACACTACAGGGATAATACACACAGTGATGTCACAGTACAGGGATAATACACACAGTGATGTCACAGTACAGGGATAATGCACACAGTGATGTCACAGTACAGGGATAATACACACAGTGATGTCACAGTACAGGGATAATACACACAGTGATGTCACAGTTCAGGGATAATACACACAGTGATGTCACAGTACAGGGATAATGCACACAGTGATGTCACAGTACAGAGATAATACACACAGTGATGTCACAGTACAGAGATAATACACACAGTGATGTCACAGTACATGGATAATACACACAGTGATGTCACAGTACTGGGATAATACACACAGTGATGTCACAGTACAGGGATAATACACACAGTGATGTCACAGTACATGGATAATACACACAGTGATGTCACAGTACAGGGATAATGCACACAGTGATGTCACAGTACAGGGATAATGCACACAGTGATGTCACAGTACAGGGATGTCACACAGTGATGCCACGGCTACTTACTTGATAAAGTACTTGATCCCATCTCCAGTATAAGCTTCTTCCCATCCATAAGGGAGACCTGAGGGGAGAAGGACAGGCACTGATGAGGTCCTGTGTGCCCCCAGGAACAGGCAGGGACACCCCTACCACTATTTAGGAATATTTTTATTAAAAACAAATAGCGGAGAACTCACAATCTGCTTCTATTAGAGATCGAACGAACAGTGAGAGCTCCTGCGCTTCTGCTGCAAGAGCCGCCATGACACCCGGCCGGTTCTTCCCCAGGACCTTCATCTGCGAGGACAACGCCGGGGGGTGATCACTGCACAGGAATCAGAGGGGAGAAAGCAGTAAATAACCCCTCTATCCATACATCATCATCATCATCATCATCAGTGACCCCAGCACTGGGAAGATGAAGGGCCTCACATACTTACCATAGACTCAATGTAGAGCCGCCATTGTCTGCCAGCACCTCATGGGTGTTCTGCAGGGAGAGAGAAGATTTACATATGAATATTGCTGGGATAAACCTTACTCATCACTGATACCCCCCTAATCTATCACCATTACATGGGGTACTGTTTCCCGGTTCTGTGAATGGAGCAGCAGATTGAGTGCACACACTGCCGCTCCATTCACTGCCTTTTGGAGTGACAGTGTGGATGCTCGACCTGCTGCTCCATTCACATGCTGGACCAGGAACCTCATTCCTGATATTATCCTCTTTTTACTGGATAAAGGATCACTTTTAATTTTGGGACAACCCTTTAACTCAAGGGTGCTTGTGCTATGATTGGTAGGTTGGGACCTGTCTGCACGTGACCATGCGCTAGGTACAGCGGCTGCTTAAGACCACCATGAGCCCTGGGCTGTGTGAATATTATGGCCCCTACAATCAGCAATTTGTTGAATGGAGGGCGTGTCCCTTCTGCTGCTTTCTGTCTGTGGTTTAAGGACCTTTGGAGGACCTTCAAAGGTCCTGAAACGGCTCTTGTGTACATGTGTATGGAGAGCAGGAACAGATATACAAGGATATCATGGGTGAAGGTTCTTCTCAGTATAAAATTTGGCAGGTGGTCATGGGGCCCCTAGGATGCCTGGGCCACGGGCTGCCGTTCATAATCCACTACTAGCTACGTAATATGGGAATCACTTACCTCCACAAACTGCAGCAGTTTCAATGTAGACATCTCAAAGGCCTTCCGCGCCGTCTCGGATTTGCGTAGCTGACAATCCAGGACTGTGATCCTGCGCTTTAGGTCCTGTATACAGTCCTGTGCAAGGGAGGAAACAGAAGTTTAGAATTTGGAACATTGCATCACGATACAAGTAATGTAGCTCCCTGATCACAGAGTTTAAAGAGATCCAGTCACCCCATATTACCTGCCTCATGTAGAGCATAAAATGTCCTTTCTAGAAATCTTACCCTAGGAAAAATTATTTTCCAAAGTCATGTGACAATGTGCAGCGAAGAGTCATATTTTGCCTGAGATGAGTCAAGTTTAGAGGCTGCCCATATCCTCGATTTTAAAGTAACATTGTGGTGTCATATTAAATAAAAAGTATCTCGTCCTTCAGATTCCATTGGGCTTATGGTTCTGTGATCTACAGAACCAGACATACAGACAGTTAAAGGGATATTTGAATAATGGATTTTTATCTGAAGCTTGTATTTCCAACTATGCCTTTAACTGTCGTTTTACCTTTGGTTCTGTAGATCTCAGATGAAAGATGAGATTCTTATCTTGAATATGATACCATTTGCACATTTCTAGGTACTATAGAACAAAAGATAGCAACCCCTGAAATGTAGCCTCTAGGCTTGACCCATCTCAGACAAAATATGACTCTTCTCTGCTAATTGTCACATGACTTGGAGAAGATGTTTTATTTGAATAGATGAAATGTCACATAAAAGAGGGAATTATAGAAAGGACATTTCATCCTCTTCCTGAGGGGGCAGGTAGTTTAATGTGCTAAAATTTGGTGGCAAGTTCCCGTTGAGGGTGGAGCTAAGCAGGGGCGTCGTTAGGTCAAAAGATCCGGGGCACGAGTCCCGGATCTTTTGACTGGTGCCCCGAATATTGTCACCTGGCTCCCTCTACTTTCATCTCTATTTGCATCCTCTGGATGCTTATAGAGATGATTACTGTAGTGTAGCAGGGAGCCGTCAGCATCCTGCTCCACTACAGAGCACATACAGCAGTTCTGTGCTGTAGTGAGAGCTGCAGGAGGCGATGACATTGCGTCTCCTGCTTCAAGCAGCTCCCTCTAGCAGCCGGGAGCAGGAGGCGCTGTGTAGTGACGTCACCGCATCCCGTCCTGCAGGTGGAGGGGAAGAGGAAATCAGGAGTGAAGAGAGGTAAGTGTAACTCATCTTTTTTTAGTTATACAGTGTGCATATGGAGTTTTGGGGCATTACTTTATGTAGAGGCTATCCCTGAGTAGTGGGAGGCTATAATGTTACTCATAATATTACTGAGTGTGTTTGTGGCTATTAGTGTGAGGGGGATATGTGGGGTCTTTTAGTGAGTGTAAGGGGACTATTACTGAGTGTGGGAGTTATAAGTAAGTGTGGGGGGCTATTAGGGAGTGTGGGGGCTATTAGTGTGAGGGGGATATGTGGGGTCTTTTAGTGAGTGTGAGGGGACTATTACTGAGTGTGGGAGTTATAAGTAAGAGTGGGGGGCTATTAGGGAGTGTGGGGGCTATTTTCTTTGTGTATAGAAGCAATTAGCAAGTGGAGAGCTATTACTGAATGTGGGGATCTATTAGTGTGACGGGGCTATGAGGGGTCTTTTAGTTAGTGTAAGGGGACTATCACTAAATGTGGGGCCTATAAGTGAGTGTAGGGGGGCTATTAGAAAGTAGAGAGCTATGTTACTGAATGTGGGGGCTATTAGTGTTTATGGAGGCTATTTTTGAGTGTAGGGGGTTATTAGCAAGTGGAGCGCTACTACTAAGTGTGGGGAGCATTACTAAATATGGGGGCTTTTAGTTATGGGGTTATAAGTGGCTGTTTGGCTATTAGTGGGGGGGGGGGGCTAATAGTGAGGGGGCTGTTACTGGATGTGGGGGCTATGTGGGGGTTATGAGTGAGTATGTGGGGCACTCACTGTGTGGGGTTCTATTACTGAGTGTAGGTGGCATTGTTACATGTCAAGCCACATTTAGGGATCATTATTAGGTGGGTGGCACAATGTGGGGGCTTTAGTGAGTGTAAGGGCCACAAGATAGGGGTGTGCTGGCATACAGAGTGGGGCCATAATTGTGGTGTAATTGTAAAATGTGCGGCTTAGAAAGGTGGATTTTATAATGTGTTACACTGGGGGGCATTACTAGTATTTTTAGGACTTTGTGTGCAGCTGTATTACATTATTTGGTTGAAGAGTTTTAGGGGTAGAAGAATGATAACACTGTTAGGAGACAAAGATTGGGGACAATAGAAAAGTGTAGAACATAAGATGTGGTCATCTCCATAGGCACAGCGCATGGCTGGATAAAGAGAAATGATGATGGAGGCTTAATGGAGAACATGAAGAACAACTTCTGCTCTGGATATAATTGGTAGCATTTCTACTGCGTTTTCTGTAGCTCTACAGTTGTTTTTGAGTACAGTTTTACAGGTGGAATGACATGAGGGGGGTGTACGAAAGGGGACGCAACTGAGAATTTGGTACGGATGCATTGGCGCCCGTGCCCCAGATCTTTTGTGACCCTAGCAACGCCACTGGAGCTAACACATTTCTGTAGTTGTATAGGAATAGGAGATCATATAGGGGAACTATCTGCTTACATTACTCTGCCCAGAATGATCAGACAGTCGGGCCCTGAGCTCCATGATTTCGGCTTCCAGTAGACGGATGACTTCTTCATAGTCCACCTCCATGCCCCGCGCCTGCTTCTGTGCCACCTCTGCCAGGTGTATTCTATTCCGCAGCGCCCTCGTCTCATCAATGGCCGCCTTGGCTTCCTGCGAGGTATAAATGGATGTATCAGTGGCTGGAAGCAGAAGGGTTTGGCCCAAATTGTATTATTATCCCCTATCCACCCATAAATAACTGATGGAGGGGCGGGTTGAGACTCCATCCTGCCACTACTTCTAAAGGGGGGCTATAGGGGATGAATGAGACAACACTGTGCTCAACTACTGCTGTTACTGATATATGTAACCTCTATATACACAGAGGTCTATGGAGAGGAAGAGGAGGAGTGAGTCACAGCAGCTAGGTCTACATGACCAGTTAGTTCTATGGAGAGGAAGGGAAAGGCATGAGTCACAGTAGCTAGGTCTACATGACTAGTTAGGTCTATGGAGAGGAAGAGGAGGAGTGAGTCACAGCAGCTAGGTCTACATGACTAGTTAGTTCTATGGAGAGGAAGAGGAGGAGTGAGTCACAGCAGCTAGGTCTACATGACCAGTTAGTTCTATGGAGAGGAAGGGAAAGGCATGAGTCACAGTAGCTAGGTCTACATGACTAGTTAGGTCTATGGAGAGGAAGAGGAGGAGTGAGTCACAGCAGCTAGGTCTACATGACTAGTTAGTTCTATGGAGAGGAAGAGGAGGAGTGAGTCACAGCAGCTAGGTCTACATGACTAGTTAGGTCTATGGAGAGGAAGAGGAGGAGTGAGTCACAGCAGCTAGGTCTACATGACTAGTTAGGTCTATGTAGAGAAAGAGGAGGAGTGAATCACAGTAGCTAGGTCTACATGACTAGTTAGGTCTATGGAGAGGAAGAGGAGGAGTGAGTCACAGCAGCTAGGTCTACATGACTAGTTAGTTCTATGGAGAGGAAGGGGGAGGCATGAGTCACAGTAGCTAGGTCTACATGATTAGTTAGTTCTATGGAGAGGAAGAGGAGGAGTGAGTCACAGTAGCTAGGTCTACATGACTAGTTAGGTCTATAGAGAGGAAGAGGAGGAGTGAATCACAGTAGCTAGGTCTACATGACTAGTTAGTTCTATGGAGAGGAAGGGGGAGTCATGAGTCGCAGCAGCTAGGTCTACATGACTAGTTAGGTCTATGTAGAGAAAGAGGAGGAGTGAGTCACAGCAGCTAGGTCTACATGACTAATTAAGTGTATGGAGAGGAAGGGGGAGTCATGAGTCACAGCAGCTAGGTCTACATGACTAGTTAGGTCTATGGAGAGGAAGAGGAGGAGTAAATCACAGCAGCTAGGTCTATATGACTAGTAAACATCCCTGGTCTCCTCCATGTGTCTCCATTTATTCACCTCTGCTTATGAAGTGTCCCCTAAAACAGTTACTGACTTATGCAGTAACACTCATATTCACTGCCTTGAAACTGATAAAGTAGGTACATAAAAGCAATAGAGGAAGGTTGAAGGTCACCGCTTATGTTCATGCCTGATGTATAGACAGTTTTGTAGGTGGAAGGTCACTTTAAAGTAAATCCACAATCAAAATCTATCATGATAAAGCAGGGACAAGAAAGCCTGTCATATCATGCCTGATGAAGGGACCTTAGCAGTCCTGAAAGCTTGTAACATCTTCCATCTCAGTTAGCCATTAAAAGGTATCACAATCTCCAGAAGGTGATTTTATTTGACGTAACAAAAGCAACAGGAATTTTATGATGGGTTTTGGTGGTAGATCTCTTTTGAGAGATGCAGAGATTGCCAGGGGTATCAGCCGGGGCTCCAGGAGTCTCAGTCTCAGGCCCCTTCTACACTGGCGTTTTTCACGAGCAAGTTCTGCGCGTGCTTTTGACGCGCAGAACTTGCATTGCACTCTGTCCCATTGTTTCCAATGGGCTTGTCCTTATTTGCGCTTTTTTTTCACGCCCCATTCAAGTCTATGGAGACGCATCAAAAACGCATTGCACTCACGAGCATTGCAAGTGCGATGCGTTTTAAACGGATGGGTTGCTAGGTGATGTGAAACAACAATTTCATAAGGATGTGATTTAAAACATGCACGTAAGGATAATAGATAGCAGAGGAGCGTTAGCCAGTGATGCTCACTACCACAGAAATAATTAATCAAAATGGATTTTGGATTTTTCTCCAATAAGACAATGTTATTGTGGTCTGCGGATAAGAGAAGGAAGAGAAATAAACATCTTCATAGATCCCTAGTGCAGGTTATAAACTAAACACAATTAAAAAGAAGTACAGCCGGTCCCCTACGTAAGAACACCCAACTTACAGACAACCCCTAGTTACAAAACGAACCTCTGGATGTTGGTAATTCCTGTACTTTAGCCCTAGAATATAATAATCAGCTGTAACAGTTATCACAGGTGTCTGTAATGAAGCTTTATTGATAATTCTGGTTCTTATGACAATCCAACATTATTAAAATCCAATTGTCACAGAGACAATGATGGGGTTACAATGATAAAATATACAGTTCTGACTTACATACAAATTCAACTTAAGAACCTATCTTGTACATAACCCGGGGACCGACTGTAAAACTCTGCACAATCATCTAATGGAAAGCAACAATGAAAACTTAAAGAAAATCTCACATGTTGTTACACTGTCTCCTCCTCTGCCTCAGCAGAAGTGCTCCTGCACAGTGTTACAGCCTGTGAAGCTGCAGCATAGAGGAGCTCTGTTAACAACCTCCCCAGAGCCCTTTTGGCTCAACAGCATGAGTTGATTTTAGGAAGAAGGAGGCCATGGATAACAAATATAAGAGCCAGGATCTATGAGTAAGTGCCCCTGGTTTATCATGATGGAGTTTGATGGTAGATCTCCTTATAGTGTGTGCATAAAGTGTTGTATTCCATGTTCCCTGTCACATATCACCACTTACCTTTTGCACATTACGGAGCTCTGCAGAAAGCTGGGTGTTGCGCTTTTCGGATTCTTGGAGTTGTTCCTGTAAAGAAGCAGGACACACCTCATATGTCTGGTGGTGTATCTGATCACCCAGCTGTAGGCCCCTTTACCACTTACCTTCAGAGATTTGATATGGCCACACAAGTCGTCCCTCTCGCTCCGCATCCTACTCATGTCATCCGTGTGGGAAAGGTTTATTGACTGGATCTAAAATATGGGCATGAAAAAAAAGTTAGGTTATTTTTTTTCAATAATTATCTCTTTCTCTCTAAAACAGGGGCTGCGCAGCGAGGAGGAGCTTTATTGGAGCGCTGGGGGAGAGTGCATGGTCCTGTTCCATTCACAGTCTATGGGTGTAAGGAGGACGGGGACCCCCAGCAGTGCTGTAGCTCTAAGATTTTCATTATTTATCACCTGCTATGAGGATAAATGTTAAAAAAGGTGCATTTATAAAACATGGCTGAATTCTTCCAGAAAGAGCGCCACACCTACCCGTAGGTCGTGTCAGTCCAGTGGCTCCTCCCAATGCCACATGCCTCCTTATCATTCAGCACAAGGTGATGTCAACTCAAGTCCTTTACCTACTATTATTTGCAAAATCTACCCTATGTATGTATCTAATCACATGAAATGTTGCTGTGTGATTTCATGTGATCAGCTACATACATGGGGAAGATTTTGCAAATGTTAGTGGGTAAAGGACCTTAGATGACATCACCCTGGTCACATGACATGAAGTGCTGCATGATATCATGATACCCCATGTATGTATCTGATCACATAAAATCACAGCAGCCTTCATAGAGGATGTGGAGGAGTAGAGGCCCATGGATGCCGCTGTGATTTCATGTGATCAGATACATACATGGGGTAGATTTTTCAAATTTTAGTGGGTAAACGACCTTATATGAGATCACCCTGGTCACATGACATGTACTGCTGAATGGTAAGAAGGAGGCATGGGGAGGAGCCTCTGGACTTGGCTGAGCAGGACACACCCCCTCCTACTCCTGCTAGATCTGACTGTATGCCAGGTAAGATAACAAAGTTGATTTTATGGGGATGTGAGGGAAACAACTCTCAGCTAAAAGAAGGGTGGCATTTACTTAACAGGGGGGTGACAGATGCTAGAAATGTGGTGAAAGGTTCCCTTTAAAGGAGGCGGTCTCCCAATCGGGACCCTCATCAGCAAGAGTGTACAGGGCTGCAAAGAGTGTGCCTCACCCTGGAGGACCTAGAATGTGACCGTGTTGCTTGGATAGGCTACTCATTACAAGAGAGCAGTGTAATACCTGATAAGTGATTGATCACCGCATCTTAGTGACGGAGGAGCCTTCTAATGCATAATAATTCCAGAAATTGTATGTATATGTATTCCTAATAAGCAAGGGGCACAAAGACACATTACCTGACTGGTGACACTGTCTATAAAGCGATTGTCTTCTCCCGTCATGATGTACTGCCCCAAATCTCCTTCTTCTAACTGCAGCTTCAACATCTCTTTGGCCACCTGGATAAAGTCTTCCATACAGAGGAGAACAGCATCAGTATTTAGGTGTCCTTATAACTATAATACAGTGCATATAATACATGATCAGATATAGGATTGTGATGTCCTATGAGTGACCTACCTCCATAACACACAGTCTCATCAGCATCCAGGTCCATGTGGCTTCTCATAGATTCCCTCTGCTCCGGAGTCAGGTTAATACCTAGATACCTCAGCGCCTACATAAAAAGATACAAGCAGTGGCCTGATATCAGTAGTACAGGCTATAAAGTATATATAAACACAGCAGCACAGAGGAAGTCAGACATGGCCCCTGGGTACTACACTATGGTATAGGCATATGCTGTACTTCCATACCCCGCTCTATATGCCGTCTATAAGCCATGAGTGATCAGTAGGGAATGATAGGAGGCATCAGGGTTAGTGGGTGGTGGGCAGGTACTCGATGATAATTCCAGTAGGGACCTTTATATTGCGGAATAAGGAGGTGAAGAGGTTAATAATTGTCTCTTACCATTTCCAGTTTGTCTACTTTGAGTCGGACATCGGGTCTAAGAGAAATCCCCTTGGGCTGGTTGTGTCCCTGATGATGACCTGCAAATAATAGAGCAACGGGTGTGTTTATGTGCATAGTAGTAGAGGTAAGTGCACATTATTAGTTGTAGGTGGTCAGAAGTAGCAGTGGTGGGTGCACAATGATAGTGGTAGGTACTCAATAGTAGTTTTGGTAGGTGCACAGTGGTAATTGTAGGTGCACAGGAGTGGTTGTAGCTGCTCAGGTGTGGTTGTAGGTGCTCAGGTGTGGTTGTAGGTGCTCAGGAGTGGTTGTAGGTGCTCAGGAGTGGTTGTAGGTGCTCAGGAGTTGTTGTAGGTGCTCAGGAGTGGTTGTAGGTGCTCAGGAGTGGTTGTAGGTGCTCAGGAGTGGTTGTAGGTGCTCAGGAGTGGTTGTAGGTGCTCAGGAGTGGTTGTAGGTGCTCAGGAGTGGTTGTAGGTGCTCAGGAGTGGTTGTAGGTGCTCAGGAGTGGTTGTAGGTGCTCAGGTGTGGTTGTAGGTGCACAGAAGTGGTTGTAGGTGCTCAGGAGTTGTTGTAGGTGCTCAGGAGTGGTTGTAGGTGCTCAGGAGTGGTTGTAGGTGCTCAGGAGTGGTTGTAGGTGCTCAGGAGTGGTTGTAGGTGCTCAGGAGTGGTTGTAGGTGCTCAGGTGTGGTTGTAGGTACACAGAAGTGGTTGTAGGTGCTCAGGAGTGGTTGTAGGTGCTCAGGAGTGGTTGTAGGTGCTCAGGAGTGGTTGTAGGTGCTCAGGAGTGGTTGTAGGTGCTCAGGAGTGGTTGTAGGTGCTCAGGAGTGGTTGTAGGTGCTCAGGTGTGGGAGACCAATCCGACCGGGAGACCAATCATCTTGGGTCGAGGTAACTGCTCGGATAATATCTGTAAATTCATTGATGCCATCTTCCAACCACTGGTGAAGACCCTTTCATCTTACACTGGACTCCACTGACCTCTTGCCAAAGCTGGAGGGTATCCATTTGGATCCCAGCCAGCTTCTTGTGACTTGTGATGTGGAGTCCCTTTATACTTCCATTAAACATGAAGATGGATTGAGGGCGGTGGCATATTTTCTACATTTATCACAATATGAAGAGGCAGAGATTTCTTTTATTTTGTGACTTTTGGAGTTCGCACTCACGCACAATTTCTTTACTTTTAATGGGTCCTTCTAACTGCAGCTCCAGGGAATGGCTATGGGGACGGCTTGTGCCCCCTCATATGCCAGTCTTTTCCTGGGGCTGTGGGAGAGGGACCTCTTCCTGTCAGATGGTGGAGATGCAATGTGCCGAGTCCTCTTTTGGGCGCGGTACATTGACGACATCTTCATCATCTGGCAGGGAGCCGAAACCGATTTGAGAATTTTTGTTGACCAGTTAAACAACAATCAACGCAACATCAAATTGACCTGGTGCTGCAATGCTAATTGTATTGATTTTTTAGATATTCGGATCGCTAAGGATTTTCTTAGATATCTTCAAACAGATGTGTTTCGCAAAGCTACCTCAACAAATACCCTCTTGCATGCCACCTCTGCCCACCCCAGTCAAACTATCAATGCGGTTCCAGTGGGCCAGTTTTTACGGATGAAAAGAATTCGCTCGACACCAGAAGAATTTGATGAACAGGCTGCTGATCTTAAACAGAGATTTCTTGAGCGGGGTTATAGTAAGAGATGTATCTCTAAAGCATATAGACGGGCTTGTGCTACCGATCGCAATTCACTTTTGTATCCTAAGAAACCGATGAATACCAAACAACCTCCACGATTCATTACCACCTATCACAATTTATGGAAAGACATGCAACAAATTTTCAAAAAGTTTTGGCCAATCCTCACAACTGACCCGATATTGCAAAAGATATTAACACCATATCCTGCCATTGTGTCTCGTAGAGCACGGAATCTGGGAGACACACTTGTACACAGCTATCTGGTCCCCGAACCACCAAAAAGGATCTTCGGAGTGCAGCCACCTAAATGGGGATGCACCCCTTGCGGGAAGTGCATCGCATGTCCCAATGTTGGCACAAAACATTTTAAAATTACATGGTCCATCAATTGCACTACAAAAGGAGTAATCTATTATGCTACCTGCCCCTGCAAGAAGATCTACGTGGGTATGACAACTCGTGAACTCAAAAATTAGAACCCGTGAACATGTCACAGGAATTTTGGCTGCAGCATCCGTCCCATCGGAAGAGGCCATTCTCAAGCTCAAACCCATTCCCCGCCACTTCAGGCAAGTCCACAACTCAGAACCGTCTGGGTTTAAAGTTATTGGGATTGATCATGTAAGGTTGGACCTCCGGGGGTGCTCTAAAACGTAAATTGCTCCAATCGAATCTAAATGGATCTGGACACTGCAAACTGTGTCACCCCAGGGATTAAATGAAAACTTTGGGTTCTCTGCTTTTCTCTGATATGTTCTCCTATTCACTGGGTCTATCTTTTGGTCTCTGCTTTCTCTACCTGTGGTGCAGTCCTTGTTTTTATTATTTTATATATGATTTTATTAATATTTTTTTCTTTTTTCATAGAATAGTATTGTCTTTGGATGAGCGGATCTATATACTACGCATCCTATCTGTCTCCTGGTGAAACTGACATGCGTTCCTATTCATCTGATTGTGGGACAACTCCCTGATTGGCCAGTGCGTCGCTCCTCCTTATGTGTTTTGAATTGGTATCCGTATGGCTGTCCACTTACTCTGGGCAGCATTCCTGTCCTATATATGTTCCGACACTTAGCACTTTATTATCACACAGCTCATTGTCATCATGCATTATTGTCCATGCAGATGTTAACACTTGTCATTTTGTCTCTCTGTATTCTAATGTGTCTATTTTGAGCCAATGTATAGACATAGATATTTTTAGTGGATTGGTATTTTCTTTCCCTTGTTTGTGCACCTGCATTTTTCACGTTTGATCCGCACTTTGTATTTTTACTGCCCTTTTTTATGGTTTCACACGTATGTACTGTGATTCATTAATTTGTTCATGCACATTTGCACTTTACCCCCCTTTTTATATGGCTAGCCTACACATCGCTCCTTATATATAGTCTCGCCCATGGCCCATTGAACTCATTATCGCTGTCTATTATACATCACCAGAGTACATCTCCTATGCCCATTTCTAAGATGGCACTTTCTTCCACAGGTGGTTGTGCGCATGCCCGGGGGCAGCTGTGCACCTGCGCGGGCGGGCGGCCGTCGTATCGTCCGGATCACATGATTGCTCCGGATGATGCGTTTGTCCCGCCCCCTGTCCTCGTTCTGGCGCACATGCCCCCGGACATGCGCCATACATCTCACCACCTCCTACGTCCTTTCATCTCCTCATTTTGTACAGGTGCGTTCTTAATCCCTATTGGTCAGCTCCAGTTTTTAATCTGTTCACGCCTTTCTGGCACCACCCCTTGACAAAGTCCTGAGAGGACGAAACACGTGTCGGGGAGGTGCTGAGCAGCGGCCCTTCTGTGCACCTTACTGTTACTGGATCTAAGGTATTACCATTATGCTTTATGGCTGTCTGTGTACCACTAATACTTTTTTATTGTATGTTCAGTTCTATGCACTTTGGCACTTTGCTTACTATATATTTATAATCTTATAGCTCACTGAACGTTTGCTGCTGCTCAGCACCCACATATGCTTGCTGCGTAATCACTCTGTCTTGTTACATGTTACCTTTTTAATTATACCCAATAAAATTGTAGTTTTATTATTACCATTGGTGCTCATTTTCCTTTCTTTTTCGGTATTGCTAGTTGTTAAGAGCGGATGGTTGTACAACATTACCGTGCCCTTGCTATGTATGGCACATGCCTATTACTGTCTGGTATAGGTCCATTTCTTTCTAAATAGGATTTGTGTAACCACAGTAGTAGTGGTTAATGCTAAGTAGTGGATTAAGGTGCGCAGTAGCAGAGGCGATACCAGTAGTAGTAGTGGTAGGTGCTCAGGAGTAGTGGTAGGTCCACAGTAGTAGTTGTAGGTGCTCAGGAGTAGCGGTAGGTGCACAGTAGAATAAGGTAGGTAGTTGTAGTAACATGTGATATGTGATGACCTTAGAAATCCTCATTTCCCAGACCTTGTTCCCTATGAGCAGCCATAATCCCATCAGACCGTACAGACTCCTCGTTATGAGTCTTCTCTGTGTATTTCAGACTGGGGGAGACTATTTTAGGAACTCACTGGGGATCATTGATCTTAGTTTTTTATTGTTTTGTTTTCTTATTTTAACAAATTTTTATTTTTTGTGCCCTTTTTGCACCAATGTCAATGATTTTACAAATGTTCCCCTGTTGTGTAGTCTGCATTGTGTCGTGTGTTGTAGTGGATGTTACCTGGCAGAGACGCGTCCTCCGCACTCCCGCGACGCTCCTTCAGGTTACCACTTTGGCTCTGCCCGGAGGAGATATGTATTAAATAAAAATATAAAAAGTCAATGCAAATACAACAAAAAAGCAATAGTTTGCACACACAGGTCTGAGGCACTGGGGGAGATAAATCAACCTGTCTGTTGTACATGCAGAGCGCCACATTTATTATGGGTTTCAGACAATTTTCAGACAGTTTTCTGACTTGTCTGGAAAAGGGGCTGGCCTAGTGAAAAGGGGGTGTGGCCTAGGCGCATTTACTGATGCGCCAGAAGAATTCAGCCATGCGGCACAAAATTCGATTGAACCAACTAATGGCTTGTCTAGAGTCCGACTCACATACATCATCCAGCATGAATTATCTACTGCACTGACAGTTTTATTAACTTCCCCCCGCCCCTGTATGTATCCTTACACCTCCTATTTGTGCTGTTGCTAGAGTTGAGTGGACCTGACAATTGGGTTCAGGTTTCAGCCCTGCGACCTCAATATGTTGCCGGATTGGCAGCCGAATAGCCAATCTGGCAAACTCACCCACCTAGCAACCAGGCCTATGATTGGCCTGTGGTGTTCCTCTAGCCAATCATAGCCATCGCTAGTAGTTTGGATGGTCTCCCCTGTAAAAATCGAGCACTATTTCCGGGTCACGTCGCCGAACCCCAAACCCAAGCTCAATCATTGGTTCCGCTCATCTCTAGCAGTCACCCAGCTTTCCAGGGTTAGGAATAGCAGATCTATCTAGTTATGCAAAATTATGGTAATCAGTAATCCATCTCTCTACACATTAGACAAAAAAATGAAATTTTTTGTTTTCTGCTGCTGGAGTTGTTTTTTTTTTCAGGGAAAGATGCAGTTTTTATAGCAATCACTTTGGGGTTTCCATTTTGATATTTGCATTTTTTATTTAGCTTTTTTCACATTTTAAGACAAATAATAATTAGATATTTCTATCGCAAGAGCTGTTTTATTCAGGCTTGTTTTTTGCAGTTTTAATTTTTATTGGGATCAATTTTTTTTGCATCTTTAAAATTTTTGTCTTAGGTCCCATATGGGGATCATTTCATGACGTGTATAATACATTACACTACTTGTGTAGACAGAACATTTGCACTTTATGATTGCTCCATTGACTTGAATGAGACTGTGCAGGGGGACTAAGGAAGGGGGGTCTTCTCTTGTGGATAATTTTCTATTATGGGAAATCCCCGTTAAGGGAACAGACAGAGGGCCTGTACTTACAGGGGGATTAGGTGTGGAGCTATTTGGGGTAGAAGACATCTTCGGCAGTAGGTGACTCGTGGCTGTGGATGATGCAGAGTCGCTGTGTTCTCCGTCTGATCTGATAAAAGAGATATCCCAAAAGGAACATTTCCTGCGGAATAAAAAATGAGCTTTTAAAGGGGTTTTTCGAGGGCTTCTATACCCAGTATAAATCATCATTATGGGGGTCATTTACTAAGGGCCTGAATCACTTTTTTTCCTCGGGTTTCCCGAAAATTACCAATTTGCGCCGAATTGCTCCGGGTTTTTGGCGCACGCGATGCACACGACGGAAATCAGGGGGCGTGGTCGTCGGAAAACCCGATGGATTCGGAAAAACTGCGGAATTTAAAAAAAAAAAAAAAAAGTGTTGCTTGACACGCACTTACCTACACCCAGGATAGCTTGGTGAACTCCAGTGAACTCTGACGGACTTCAGCGCAGCAGCAACACCTGGTGGACATCGGGCGCACTACCTTAGTGAAT
The DNA here is from genome assembly GCF_040894005.1 of Engystomops pustulosus. Taxonomy (NCBI): domain Eukaryota; kingdom Metazoa; phylum Chordata; class Amphibia; order Anura; family Leptodactylidae; genus Engystomops; species Engystomops pustulosus. The sequence continues at coordinate 167,477,488 of NC_092416.1, forward strand.
CGCCGGATGACCCGAATCCGCGACGGAGAACCCAACGCCGGATCGCAAATGGACCGGGTAAATCTGCCCCAATATGTTTGGTTGAAGTCTGACATGGAGACTTTATCTGGGCATTGACAGCTATACTGAAGCTGTAGATAATAGAAGAGGGCACCATCCATTGTATAGTGGCCAAGCTGGTGAACTGCAGCTCAGCTCTTTTTCACTGGAATCCATATCTGAGGTATGACTGCTACACAACAGATGGGGTTCAGAAAACCAGAATCCCTGGTCTTGATATCCGGGGAGAAGGAAATGTTATCATGTTGTATAGAGGTCATTTTATGTAATACATGGGAGGTCCGTGTCCGGGCACAGCGAGAGGGGCTGTGCATTCCCTAGGTTATTGGCAATAGGAGTGATCTCTGGTGACCGTCCCATGTAAATGAGATCAGTGATCTAGTGATCGGCAGACAGTAGGACCGCCACTGGTTACTATTCGGCAATGCATAGTCCTATCTAACAGCCGACAAATGCAAACTGTATGTAAATGCAGATAATGAGTGGTCCGGGATCAGGAATACTCTCATAGGAAGGTCCGTTCTGCATCATTCCCCCCTGTTATTGGGTCTTTATGTTAAAACCATTCATGAGCCATCTATAAAAAGTAAGCAAGCGCCGCAGTGCGTTACCTTAATTTCACTCTATTTAATATACTTTTTGCTTCCTCGCACGACACGCCGATCAGCGGTTCTCTATTCACAGACACAAGGCAGTCTCCAGCCCTTAAGCGTCCATCCTAGAAAGAAAGAGACAACAGAATAGATTAGGATAAACTATGAATATACACTGAAGACCCCCATTCAGGACCCCATCTCAGCTATTACAGCATCTCAGTGTGGAATAAATTCAACCTGCGCCTGGAGGGGTAAAGCAGCACCTACACATTGCTGAATGTGGGTGCTGGATCCCCGTGACAACTCTGATCCTGGGGAGCTGAAGGGGTTGTCCACTTCCAGTGAAAAATTTATATGGTTTGTGTACGGAAAAAAATATACAATTCTTTAAATCTACTTTCTGTATGAATTCCTTAAGTTTTTTTTTTACATCTCTGCTTGCTGTCGTTCTATAGGAAGTTTCATTGTTACCTTCCTGTGGATAAAAACAAGTTGTTGGTCATGTGATGTCACACAGGTGCATGGCTCGTTATATTCCTTGTAATATGTCACACAGGTGCACAGCTCGTTATATCCCTGTCCCTGTGATGTCACACAGGTGCAGGGCTCGTTACATCCCTGGTCATGTGATGTCACAGAGGTGCACAATCATTCTATCCTTGGTCATGCGATGTCACACAGGTGAGCAGCTCGTTATAACACACAGCTCAGATTACTGTTTGTAATATAATGAGCCCTGCACCTGTGTGACATCACATGACCACGGGCAGATTTCTATTCACAGGAAGTAAACAATGAAGCTTCCTATAGAACGACAGCAAGTAAAGATCTAGAGATTAAAATGATTAAAATGTAAGACAGAGGAAGCTCATAATGGGATTTTGCTTTATTGTGCAAAAAGGGAAAATTTTGAAAAACTATATAAATGTGGTATAAAAAAAACTTATTCCACTCCGGCTCCCAATTTTTCATCACTCCATTATTTCTGGGTTTGAGCCTTGTGTCTGACTGGAAGTCCCGGAGGTTCACGTGTCCTGCTTCATCCAATGACTGGTTTCCACAGACACTTCCCGAATTGCCCCCTTTTCCATGGAGGCCGGCCATTGGAGGAAGTGCGCCCTGTGACCTCTGACCCATGGGGCTCAAAAGATGCAAGAGCTGGAGTTACACAGTTATCGGGAGCTGGAGAACGATATGTGTTCTTTTTAGTTTAGTTTGGGGGAATTTGCATTGTCATAGAAAACCTTTTTGATCACTCAAATGTTTTAGGCAAAAAACAAGCCATTGATGGAAATATTAAAAGAGTAAATAAAGGTTTTTGATATTTAATGATGGAACACCGCAGTGATGATGAGGTTAGCTCTAGTATTTCTACTATATACATACGGTATATGTACTATAAGGGGCGAGGTGTAGGAGTTATATCCGGGCACTGACCTTGTGACAGTCTCCACCAGGAATGAGGCTCTTAATCTGGATTAAGGGTCCTTCTGCTGTGCTGATGCCCCCCGCAAGGCTCAGACCCAGGCTGGTCTCCTTCTTAATGGAGATGGTCTGGATGATGTCCTCACTGATGGAGGAGACAAGAAGGAACAATGGAGGAACACAAACACGGCTACGACTGCAATTCTGCAAACATCGCTATAGCTCAATTCAGTAGGTTGGTGGTGACTTCTCCCTTTAAGTGTGGTCCATATTCTCTTACCTTATGTCCACAGCGGTGGCCATGACGACGCTGCTATACAGGACCTGATCAAGAGAGAAGTAAATCTGTATGAATAACATGCAGGTATTTATAGTGTTATAGACACTACTTACTCCACACTGCGGGGCTATGCATCATCTATGGGAACGGTGACCCTGCCCCCTCCTATACCAGAGATGTATGGATATGGCTCGCACTTCATACACCTGGTGGCCGGACGACTTCTATAGGTTGTCTTTGAATGGCTTCCAGGAAACCCAAATGATCTGAGGGACTGCCAGATCTCTAATAGTGTGTATACACGCAGTATATATGTGTATAGCCGGTACATATGTGTATACACCATACATAGGTGTATACCCCGTACATACATGTATACCTGGTACATATTTTATACCCTGTGCATACGTGTATACTCTTCACTTAAGTGTATACCTGGTGCATACGTGTATATTCTGTTCATACGCATATGTAGATGCCGTAAATATGTGTATACATTGTATTATACATTACATTGTTATTTTAAGTTTTTGTTCTTATACATCAATCTCAATTATTAGGATATCTGAGGTATAGAGGAGGTCCAGGGGGCGGGGCCTGGTTACATATAATCAGTATGGGCGTGGTCTGGTTACATAATGAACGGAGTGGGCGTGGCCTGACATGTAGCAGAGCCCCGGAGGATAGCCCAGCAGTGTACATGTACTTCCGTCCTCTCCTCAGTTGTGATGTAGTTGCCGCTTGCTCATAGTTGTCTCCATAATAATAAAATACAATAACAGTCCCCCGCTCCATCACTGTGCGGTAATAAGTCGCCAGCACCCTGTTCACACTCACCTCCCCGACAGCCGCCGAGCTCTCCCTACGGAAACTGCCGAGAGCGGCGCAGACACAGCGGAGGAAGTATCGCGAGAGTTCAGAGGTTCCCGGGAGCACGTGACCGGTGACCGGCGGCGCCGTGATGTCACTGTGGAGGCTCGGGTGCCGGGGTCCCGGGGTGTGGGCGCTGCGGGCCCCGGGGAGATGTGCACAGGGGGGGCCCCGGGGCTTCCGGAGCCAAAACCAGCAACAAGACTGGAGGACGAGGAACAAGACGGTGCTGACCTACGTGACCGCCGCCGCTGTGGGCATGGTGGGCATGTCCTATGCTGCTGTGCCCCTGTACCGCCTCTACTGCCAGGTGTGTACTGCTATATACCCCATATATATATACCGCCTCTACTGCCAGGTGTGTGCTGCTGTATACCCCATGTATACTGCTATATACCCCATGTATACTGCTATATACCCCATGTATACTGCTATATACCCCATGTATACTGCTATATACCCCATATATATATACCGCCTCTACTGCCAGGTGTGTACTGCTATATACCCCATGTATACTGCTATATACCCCATGTATACTGCTATATACCCCATGTATACTGCTATATACCCCATGTATACTGCTATATACCCCATGTATACTGCTATATACCCCATGTATATATACCGCCTCTACTGCCAGGTGTGTGCTGCTGTGTACCATATACCCTATATATACTGCTATTTACTCTATATATATATACTGCTATATACCCCATATATACTGCTATATACCCTATATATATACTGCTATATACCCCATATATACTGTTATATACCCTATATATACCGCCTCTACTGCCAGGTGTGTGCTGCTATATACCCCATGTATATACTGCTATATACCCCATGTATATACTGCTATATACCCCATGTATATACTGCTATATACCCCATGTATATACTGCTATATACCCCATGTATATACTGCTATATACCCCATGTATATACTGCTATATACCCCATGTATATACTGCTATATACCCCATGTATATACTGCTATATACCCCATGTATATACTGCTATATACCCCATGTATACCACCTCTACTGCCAGGTGTGTGCTGCCATATACCCCATGTATATACTGCTATATACAACATATATACCACCTCTACTGCCAGGTGTGTGCTGCCATATACCCCATGTATATACTGCTATATACCCCATATATACCGCCTCTACCGCCAGGTGTGTGCTGCTGTGTACACCATATATACTGCTATATGCCCCCATATATATACTGCTATATATATATATATATATACACCTACATACCCCCATATATATGCCGCTTCATACCCCCACGTGTGTACTGCCATATATACTACTCTACTGCCAGGTGTCTGCTGTTTACAACCATATATGCTACGATGTCCCCCATATCCCCCTGGACTGCCCGGTATATACTGTATACAGGTTACATATGTGATGGTATTTATAACCATTCTCTGTGATTGTTGTCTTCAGGCCACAGGTCTCGGGGGGACGGCAGTGGCGGGTCACAGCTCGGAGCAGATAGAGTCCATGGTGCCGGTGAAGGATCGGGTCATTAAAGTCACATTCAATGCGGACGTCCACGCCAGTCTACACTGGAACTTCAGACCGCAGCAAACTGAGATCTACGTAAGTGTACGGCGCGGTGGACTTATGGTGTGACGTCTATGTCTGTCTGTATGTCTGTCTGTCTGTCTGTCTGTATGTGTGTGTGTATGTATGCATGTATGTCTCTGTCTGTCAGTATGCAGAGTCACACGTGTCACCTTTTTACAATCTTGGCCTCCGCAGTTAGTACCAGGTGAAACAGCGTTGGCATTTTACAAGGCAAAGAATTCGACGGACAAGCCGGTCATAGGAATCTCTACATACAATGTCATCCCTTACGAGGCGGGACAATATTTTAATAAAATTCAGGTAAGATACAAGAAGGTAAATGTCAAACATATGGAAGTCATGGTCCATTCTGTGATGCCTCCTCCATGTCATAGACCTGGATAACCTGAGGGACACCCAGGGGTTGTCACAGGAACATGGGTGGGCACGTCCCATACACCCATCACTGTGCACTTACCCGTCCTGTGATCCGTCCATGTTTATTGGCTCACACAGGTCTCCCCAGTGATCAGACACTTCCATCTCATCGTGTGTCCTTAGTGGTCTCTTCATGTACACAGGTGACCTCCTCTCTTTCCCCTTTTGCAGTGCTTTTGCTTTGAAGAGCAGAGACTGAACCCCCACGAGGAGGTGGATATGCCCGTGTTCTTCTTCATCGACCCAGAGTTTGCAGAGGACCCCCGGATGGCGTCCGTAGAGAACATTATGTTATCTTATACATTTTTTGAAGCCAAGGAAGGACACAAGTTACCGCTCCCCGGCTACAACTGAACCGAACCACTGACTGCTGCTCTCATAGACTCTATATGTTATCATGGAATCTCCAGAACCAGGAATCTGTCATGTTTTATTATTAAATGAAGGGAAAAAATGATATATAGAATGTGTTTAATATTTGTCCTGGACACCTCCTCATGAAGATCCTGATCAAAAACCAGGTGGAAATAAATCTGCCCAAATTTTTATTATTTATTTTATTATTATAGGATTTATTAAACTCCGTAGGAAGAATTTACATATACAGCGTCTACATCAGATTTAGTAAATTTGGCGCAGTATTCTACAGGGTTATATGTTTGGCGCAGTATTGTACAGGGTTATATGTTTGGCGCAGTATTGTACAGGGTTATATGTTTGGCGCAGTATTGTACAGGGTTATATGTTTGGCGCAGTATTGTACAGGGTTATATGTTTGGCGCAGTGTTCTACAGGGTTATATGTTTGGCGCAGTATTCTACAGGGTTATATGTTTGGCGCAGTATTCTACAGGGTTATATGTTTGGCGCAGTATTCTACAGGGTTATATGTTTGGCGCAGTATTCTACAGGGTTATATGTTTGGCGCAGTGTTCTACAGGGTTATATGTTTGGCGCAGTGTTCTACAGGGTTATATGTTTGGCGCAGTGTTCTACAGGGTTATATGTTTGGCGCAGTGTTCTACAGGGTTATATGTTTGGCGCAGTGTTCTACAGGGTTATATGTTTGGCGCAGTGTTCTACAGGGTTATATGTTTGGCGCAGTATTCTACAGGGTTATATGTTTGGCGCAGTGTTCTACAGGGTTATATGTTTGGCGCAGTGTTCTACAGGGTTATATGTTTGGCGCAGTATTGTACAGGGTTATATGTTTGGCGCAGTATTGTACAGGGTTATATGTTTGGCGCAGTATTGTACAGGGTTATATGTTTGGCGCAGTATTGTACAGGGTTATATGTTTGGCGCAGTATTGTACAGGGTTATATGTTTGGCGCAGTATTGTACAGGGTTATATGTTTGGCGCAGTGTTCTACAGGGTTATATGTTTGGCGCAGTATTGTACAGGGTTATATGTTTGGCGCAGTATTGTACAGGGTTATATGTTTGGCGCAGTATTGTACAGGGTTATATGTTTGGCGCAGTATTCTACAGGGTTATATGTTTGGCGCAGTATTCTACAGGGTTATATGTTTGGCGCAGTGTTCTACAGGGTTATATGTTTGGCGCAGTGTTCTACAGGGTTATATGTTTGGCGCAGTATTGTACAGGGTTATATGTTTGGCGCAGTGTTCTACAGGGTTATATGTTTGGCGCAGTGTTCTACAGGGTTATATGTTTGGCGCAGTGTTCTACAGGGTTATATGTTTGGCGCAGTATTGTACAGGGTTATATGTTTGGCGCAGTATTGTACAGGGTTATATGTTTGGCGCAGTATTGTACAGGGTTATATGTTTGGCGCAGTGTTCTACAGGGTTATATGTTTGGCGCAGTATTGTACAGGGTTATATGTTTGGCGCAGTATTGTACAGGGTTATATGTTTGGCGCAGTATTGTACAGGGTTATATGTTTGGCGCAGTATTCTACAGGGTTATATGTTTGGCGCAGTATTGTACAGGGTTATATGTTTGGCGCAGTATTGTACAGGGTTATATGTTTGGCGCAGTATTGTACAGGGTTATATGTTTGGCGCAGTATTGTACAGGGTTATATGTTTGGCGCAGTATTGTACAGGGTTATATGTTTGGCGCAGTATTGTACAGGGTTATATGTTTGGCGTGCAGCTGTCCTTATTCTTCTCTAGAGATGATCTTGGTTTTCCCTGGACTTTTCTCTAGTATCCCCCGCACCCACACATTTCCTGCTGTACTACACATATGTCTGAAGTTTGGTACGCGCACAGTGAAGCGCTCTAATTTTTTTTTTTTTTTTTATGGTTCTGGCCAAATCAGCTTAAAGGGAACCTGTCATCACATGTGCACATATACAGCCAGTGACAGGTTCCTATCGAGCTCTAATAACTGACTGACACCAAATTGTTTCACTTACATCCACATAAATCGCCTTTTATCTTGTAGAGGGGGGGCGTGTCCTGCTTGCAAGCCCCTCCCATCTATGCCGGAGGAGGCCGTGGATACACTAGAAGGGTTATGGGAGAGGTGTAGCTACGTATACAGATGCAGTTATAGGATGGTATGCAAATAAGGTTGCAGTTATAGTCACTGCCCTGAAAAGGGCAATTATTTAAAATTTCAAACTGTCCCTGTATACAACAGCCTCTGTCCTGAAAAGGGCATTAATTAACGTCCTGTCTACCTGCCCCGTCTCCAGCAGCAGCCTCCCTAGCTGTCTCTAGTCTTAATAGCGCTGGGACTTGCCTGTTAGGGGCTCAGCAGCCATTCAACTAGTTTCTCTGGGTTGGCCCAAACTTCTTGCTGAAGTCTGTCTGGGTTATGGGACCTGAACCCATGATTTTAGGCACAGAGCCAAGTAAAGGGGTTTGGGTCAGGTCATCACATGGAACAATCCGACAATAACATGTAGTAGGACTGGCTGTACGCAGCATGTGACTCTGGTGCGCCCTCTGCTGGAGCAAGGTGACATACATAACTTTTTGTATCAGTTCTAAGGATCTTCCTTGTATACTTATATCTCTATATACTATTTTAGACCTACAATGAGGAAGGTTGTTGCTGAGGATTTACAACTCTTTTTAATGCATTTAATGCATTTGTCACCCAGCTTTCCCTGAAGATGTGCTTTACAACAATATATTCAGTGTAATCTGGGAAAGCTGGGTCAAAAGTCTGTTCATACCAGTAATGTACAGGCTGAGTCACAAGCAAAAGTGAAGTGTACGCAAACACTAGGAGAAGCCTTACACATTTAAAGGGGTTTTCCTGTTCATATCCAGGTTAAATATTTTGATAATGTATCCATAGACTATGTCCTCAATATCAAATTGGTGGAGGTACAACACACAGCATCCTCACTTATCCGTTTAAAAACGGAATAATACAGGAAACGGCACCATTCTGTATGAAGTGGTCAGACCTAGTTACTGCAGATCATGTCCCATTCAAATAAATGGCCTAATCTGCAGTGACTCGGTTCAGCCACTACACAAAGAATGGAGCTGTCAGCTTCCTTCCACATTTTTGTTTATCACCAAACCTATTGGGGTTGTTTGGTGTGATACCCCAACGATCTGATATTAAGGAACCTATTAAATGGAAATGCAATAACTATTTTTGGCCCAGGAAGTGATTTTTAACCCCTTCAAGACCAAGTTTTTTACTTTTTTTTTTTTTTTCTTCTGCTTTTTCACTCTGCTACTTCCCTAAGCCGTAACTTTTTATATTTTAATTTAAGGAGCTATGAGGGGAGGCTTGTTATCTGCAAGACTAATTGTATTTTCTAGAGGCACCATTTAATATTCTGTGCCATGTACTGGGAAGCTGGAAAAAAAAAATTTCCAAATATGGTGAAGTGCCATAAAATACAGTTGCGCCATATTCTGATGGGCTTTATAGTTATGGCGTTTAGTGTGCGGTTGAGATGACGCCTCTGATTTATTCTTAGGGTCAGTACGATTACAGATTTATTTAGTATAGTTATGTCTTAAAGGGGTTGTCCAACATTACCGTATTTTTTGGACTACAAGGCACACCATCAATAAATGCCTGCTATACGTCTAGCTTCATATATAAGGCGCACCGGATTATAAGAATAAATGACCAGCAGGTGGCAGACCTGTGCACAGTTCAAGGCAGCTATTGTCTGTAAGTACAAGTTATATATAAGGCGCACCTTTGATTTCTGGGAGAATCACAGCCCCCACCAATAAAGTTTTTATTAACGTCAGACAACACGCTTTAATACCTTTTAAAAAAAAAATGTTGCATTAAAAAAGAAATGCCTTTATTTTGTAACACTTCAGTGTACGGAGCTGTGTAAGGTAAGTATTTGCCGGACAGGATGACTTTTTTTTATTGATACCATGTTGAAAACTTTGTGACCTTGTAATTAAAATTTGTTTTGGGGGGCAAAATGGCGAAAAAGTGTAGATTTGGACATTTAGCTGCTATTTTCCGTTTTGGGGTTCGGCGCCGGGAATAATTGTTTTTATATTCTGACAGAACATCACATTTTGGAATGCGGTGATACTTTCATGATTTTACTTTTATACATGTTCTAAGCCCCCATAGGGAACCCTAGAGCTCATTTACTAAGGGTCCGAATCGCGCATTTTCGTTCGGTTTCCTGGCGATTTCCGAATTGCCCCGGGATTTTGGCGCATCGGCTCTGGCTTTCACACGACAGAAATCGGGGGCCGCGACCGTCAGACAACGTTGTCCGACGGATTCGGAGAAACCATGGAATTTAAAAATTTGTGTCGCAAGATCACGCACTTACATGCACCACAGGAAGAAGAAGGTGAACTCCGGCGGACCTCGGTGCAGCAGAGACACCTGGTGGATATCAGGCACATGACCTTAGTGAATCCCGGCAGAACCCGAATCCTCGTCGGAGAACGCGCCGCTGGATAGCGACTGGACCGGGTAAGTAAATGTGCCCCAATGAATCTAACTGCAGTTCCACACAAGTCAAGATTTACTAGTCTCAGTGCTATTTTAACCTTTTAATCGCCAAGACAGTATCTCATATGTCCTCATAGTGTGGCACCTCAGTGGCCAAGCATGTATGAGATGCATCCTGGATTATAGAAGCCATAACTTTGGATCCCCGGCACCTAGAATCTCTTGGCAGCTTGGGACTAAAGGAAAAGGGGAAATAAGTGTGGAGAGGACCAAATTATCTTTGAAGGTCCTCTTAATGGTCTGGTTTTGCCCAGGTGTGATTGAAAGTTGTGGGAGAACAGCTTAACAATTAAATAAATTACTGCTTATATTGGCACTTTGTGATAAATGAGTGAGTTTCTAAAAAGGTCTCTAAAAGGTCCGCCATCACTGCCCTAGGGGGTCTGATCACTTATACAATATATTGCGCACCCATCTGTGAATTTATCAGGACAAGCCCTAAATATTTGCTTAAAAACAGACAAATCTTTATATTGGAAACATATTACATTTATTACAGATTACTACATGTAGTACGTCCATTGACCACTAGGTGGCACTGGAGCGCCACGTTCTGTTTTTCAGGTACATTTTCTCTCCTCGTCTCCCCCGTATGTAATTCAGCGAAAGGTTAAGAAATTTCCTTTGTCTCCATAACATTTGTTGTACATTCTCTTAATTGCAAAAGAAAATAAAACTTCTGTAGGTAGATATTTCCATCTATTACTGTCCGTGCCGATGAACAAGCAAAGGTTTTAATTTAGGAAGAATGTGACTCCCTCCATCGCTGCCGCATTAAAAAAAATGGAAATCTATGGCGGCGGGGTTAATTGCGGCAATGCTTCACTAAGTCTAAAATTAAACAGATGAGGAACAGTAAAAGTTTCATTTGAAACTAATCAAATTTTCATTTGAGGACATCTGCTGAATAAAGAGAACGGATCGCGGGGATATTAGTCCTGTAACGCCGCGTTCACGAAAAAGAATTGAAAAAAACGCCTATAAGTTCACTGCTTAAATCCTTCTATTGGTAACTGATAATATAATATGGAGAATGCTAAAAATTTTTTTTTTTTTTTACTGGCCATAGAGTTAAATAATAAAATTCTGACTACCTGCATCCACCACTAGAGGGGGCACAAGAGCATATCGCATACAGATTCATTATTAAGTTCCATAGGAGCCGTATCAATGTATTTTCAGAGTGCTCCCCCTAGTGGTGGACCGTCCTAGAACTTCTTGGCAGTGGGGGCTCGTGAAATTTTAAGAGAATTGCATGGATTTCATGTTTCACACTCTTCTATATGATTAGCACTGTAGTCTGTAGACAGATGGTTGCTGTGAAATGGCTTCACAGTCACCTCGCAGATGATTTCTTCAAGGTATTGTCCCTATATTCTTCATCCATCAACACCAAATCTGTGAAATCAATAGTTTTTCTATATCCATCTGCCCGACCTCCAGGGTAAGATCGTGACCTGTCACAAAGGATGATGGGAAGTTAGAAATGTATATTCCTCATTCAGTTTCCATAGTTTGAAGTGCGGGTGAGGTAATAATAGCTTCTAACTGGAGGTAAACTTTTACAAAAACAGCGCCACCCTTAACAGCAGGCTGTGTCAGGTACTGCAGCCAGGCCACACACAGTTAAAGGAGTTTTTCCCTTCAGAATAAGAGATGTTTTTAATTATTGGGGTCCAACTGTAGGGACTGGTAACGATCAGTAGGAGTAACCCATATGTATCCACAAGTTTGGTCAGTGCTCCATCCACTTCTATAGGACTTTCGCGTCCGGTATCTCCTGCAGTCCCATGTAAGTGAACGGATCATTGTTTCAACATACGCACTTGCCCTCCATTCATATAGGAATCCTTATATTTAGACATTGATGACCATAATATCCCTTTAAATGGGATTGGTCTGCAGTACCAGACACAACCAAGTGACAAAGGTGGCGCTGTTTCCTTATACCATCTCTTCAGGTGTAAATTTCTTGAATTCTTGAGGTACATTGTGGAACAATGAGGGTTACTACCTTGCGCAGGGCTCTATCTTGTAGTCTTTTTTGAATTCCATCTTACTGTATCAATTTCTTCATAAATAGCCCTGGAAAAAAAAAAAACGTATAAATCGAATTTAATAGTAATAATAAGGACCAAATTAAAAGTAAACTTTTTGTACCGGGGGCCACATAGTAAGCCATTCAACTTCTAAGGGCCACAATTCTGCAGAGATTATGGGGCAGATTTATCAAGCAGTCTGAAAGTCAGAATATTTCTAGTTGCCCATGGCAACCAATCACAGCTCCCCTTTAAAATATTCATGAGCACTGGTGAAATGAAAGCTGAGCTGTGATTGGTTGCCATGGGCAACTGGAAATATTCTGACTTTCAGACTGCTTGATAAATCTGCCCCTATATGTTCTCTCCGTGTTTGTGTGGGTTTCCTCTGGGTCCTCCGGTTTCCTCCCACACTCCAAAACATACTGGTAAGTTGATTAGACTGTGAGCCCCATGGGGACAGGGACTGACCTGACAAGCTTACTTACCTCCACGATCCCTCCCAGTGTCTCATGCTGCCGTTTGTTTACAGGAGCATGGACGCCACCCACCCGTCCTCATATCTCAGCGCCTTATACATCAGCCAGCGGGTAGTCGAACTCGAGGCAGCTCCCAGCGACACGGGAGAGACCGCGGAGGGACCGCAGAGGTAAGTAAATATTTAATTTTTTTAGCAGCCCCTTCCTGGTTATATGTCATTTTTTTCAGGTCTTGGAAACCCCTTTTAATAACAATGTGGACCCCAAACTACATAATTAATATTAATTTAGACCCCAGACCAAACAATTAATAATACCGTCTTCTGACCAGCCAATACATAATACAGACTCCAGTACAATTAACAACAAGAAATAATCAATACAGATTTCAGACAAGCCAAAAAATTATACAGTATAACAAACCATAACAATGTAGACCCCAATCCGGAAAGGTTATATTAATGTAGCCCCCCGACCAAGCACTGAACAGGAATCCAGACTTCATAGCAGCCCATACATAATACAAACTGCGGAACAGGCACATTAATAAGAATGTAGACCCCAGACCAGATAAGAAATATTAATGGAAACCCCAGCCTGAGCAATTAACAATAATGCAGATTTTAGAGCAGCCAATACAGACGGTCCCCTACTTAAGGACACCCGACTTACAGACAACCCATAGTTACAGACGGACCCCTCTGCCCCCTGTGACCTCCTGTGAAGCTCTCTGGATGTTACTATAGTCCCAGGCTGCAATGATCAGCTGTAAGGTGTCTGTAATGAAGCTTTACTGATAATCATTAGTCCCATTACAGCAAAAATGTTGAAACTCCAATTGTCACTGGGACAAAAGAAAAAAAAAATTGTCTAGAACTTCAATTATAAAATATACAGTTTCGACTTACATACAAATTCAACTTAAGAACAAACCTCCAGACCCTATCTAGTATGTAACCTGGGGACTACCTGTACATAGTACAGTAGAAGAAACAAATTAATAGCAATATAGACCCCAATCCAGATGATTAATATTAATGGAGACCCCAGACCAAGCAATGAATAAAGTACGTTCTTCAGACCAGTAAATACATAATAAAACCATAGAACAAACAATAAATAATAATGTAAATAATTAGGCAGAGAAGACATCATGTGACTTAGTACCACTAGTATTATACAGTAGGGGAGCACTTACTCAGTCTTGTTACTGTCAGCGAGAGGATCAAACTCTAAGAGCTCATAGTAATTTGGCAATGGCGTGCCGCTACCCGCGTCTGAAAAAAACCATTGATATCTAAAATCAGAACCTAAATAGTGAATTGTGAGCATTTTACATATTACATATACTGAGACTGATGAAGCGACTGATCTGCTCAGTATCAATAGAACTAACAGATCCAGTGCTCGGAGCTCCCACTGGCCTCAAAGGCATTGAATGATTTTCAGATTTTTACCTGATTTCACTGAAGGTTTAGTGCTTGATTCCTTTGGTAATGGCACAACTGTCGGATTTAGAGTGGGGACTGCAGGAAATAGAGATGGATTTGTTTCTGTTGGTCCGGGAGGTGTTGATATCGGTACCGGGGGCAAGACTCGCGGTAATGGGAAGAAAGGTGTGGAGCCCGGAACCATTGGGAAGAAAGGACCTGCAGGTTGTATTGTCGGAGGCAAATGAGCCTGTAAAAAATATGTAAATACGTAGGTTTTTTTAAGCATTTCTCATGGATTAATATTGGAATTATTTCCATTTAAATTTTTTTTTTTAATTGCTTTAATATATAGTACAATGTATGTACACAAGGAGGTGCACTATTGCTGGATGTGCTATTACTTCTGCATTTTTTAGCAGTTTTCCCCTCTAGAGGCTCCATCTCTAATTCTCAAATGGTGGAGACTAGCTTCTATGATGTCTCCTATACACCGCACATAGAAAGTGGAGGAGAATCTGCTCAGTAACTCTCCATCCGGGAGCAGGACAATACAGAGAAGTGTTGAAACATTTAGAATGAGATGCTGTAATTGTCTATCCTTTCTCACTCAGTTTATGTTCACCCCTCCCTTCTCCATAGACTAGACTCCTGCTTATGAGTGGCGTTTTCAGTTTACCAGATAGAGGGGGAGCAGGAAAAGAGTCCGGTAAGTGGAGAAGGAAGACTTTTTCTCTGATAAGATCTATTACAAAGATTCCTATAATCATTTGGACTCATGATTATTGCAAAGTTTGTTGAAAAGTTATGGACCGTTTAAGTGCCGCCATCTGATAAATCTGTCCAATATTACATATACCAACACTTAATGCACACTGATTCTTATAATGGAAGGTCCACCGTTTAGGGAGTTGCAAGTTTTTGTCACATCAAACTGTATGAATTTCTGAACCGTGAGAACAGCATGGTGTTATTATATGGACACGGTATAGCGGTATTATATAGGCATTATATGGAGGTATTATTTTGACAATGTATCATTTTGATATTGTATTTCCTCTCATGGTTCTGGACTGTATTGCTCTTTGATTTTTACCCTATTTTAGGTTTCGTAAAGGGGATTCGTAATGGGATGGAGATTGGTATACGCCCTCAAATATTTGATTGGTCGGCATATATGGATTGTTTCATACAAAAAAGACTTACATTATCATACAGGTTTCTAGGGGGAACAGTCAGCAGCTGGTTCTGTCCTCCATATGGAAATCTGGTTACGATAAGAACATATTGGACATGATGATGTTATATATTTCGAGCAGATGTATCATGTGTTTGAGCCATTAATGTAAAAAATTTCACTACTGCTATAATTTCTTTAACCTTTTTAAAGGGAACCCGTCACCACATGTTCACAAATACAGAAAGTGGAAGGTTCCCATTGAGTCCTATTAACTGACTGACACCCTTCATTTAGCTAGGATCTCAGATCCCCATAAATCTTTATAAATTTGCCATGCATAAAGTCATATTTGGAGGGTGTCGAGCCTCCCCTGGATGACATCATCTCAGGCCCTTTAGCCTCCTAATATTAGCAAACTTTGCCCCATGCATATATCTGATCACATGAAATCACAGCATGTCTGCATGGAGAGTAGTAGAAGTGCATCCAGGCTGCTGTGACTTCACGTGATCAGATATATGTATGGTGTACAGTTTGCTAATGTTAGGAGGCTAAAGGACCTGAGATGATGTCCCCTTGGTCACATGACATTATTGCTGAATGCTGAGAAGAAGTTGCTGGATTCAGCCAGAGGAGGCCACACCCCCTCGACACCCTCTGGATTTGGCTGTATGCAAGGCAAGTTTATACAGATAATTTACAGGGATCTGAAATAAAAAAATTGTTAGCTCAAAAAAGGGTGTCAGTTCGTTAATAGGGCTCTATGGAAACCCGTCACAAGCTGTATTTGTGAAAATCTGGTGACAGGTTCCCTTTAAGAACGAAACTGTACTTTAATACTTCTTGTGATAATTGGAATAAGTTATTATACCAGATATCTACCTCCTTTTTATCTCCTCCGCCAATTCCATCTCTTTGCATCGATTTATAGTCTTTACTGCTCTGATTTTGGAATAGTTTGAATTTTTTTCCTCTATCCTTCAGTGTTCTTGAGCTATTAGAGTCAATAGCTTCATTATGCTAATTAGGTATTATACAGTCAGGTGGGCAGTCCTGGACTGGAACAGTTAACAGTTGACTGCTTGGAGACAGTACAGGCTAGAAAAGAAACTCCAAGTGTGCCAGGGGATGCAAAGAGTAACAGTTGGTAAATGTCTCCCTTAAAGGGATTGACATTAAAAGGGATTTGTCTATGGTTGTTTTGAAAAAAGACAAAGGCTCAAGTGTGAGAACATTCACTACTTACGGTATATTTACTGCCTCCTTCAGTTCCAGCAGGTCCATTTGTGGATACATAAAGTTTCCGGTATTATCGTACGGCGGTGGCGGTTGTCCAGCATCTGCAATGGTAAGATAGCCTGGTTATAGATTACAACAGAAGAACGTAACATGGACCAATGATGTTATCAGTATCCTCATGGTGACAAAATAAGGTCTTAATTCTAAAAAAACCCCCTAATTTTATATTGGACATATATTGGACGTATAAAGATACTGTATATCAAAAACACATTGCTGGTTTAAAAATCAGGCCCATTCACATCAATTTAAGTCATCATGGAACGGTCCTTTTTCAGGTCATGTAGTGTGGTCCTCTACTTAAGGACACCCGATTAACAGATGGACCCCTCTGCCCTCTGTGACCTCTGGTGAAGCTCTCTGGATGCTTTACTTTAGTCCCAGACTGCAATGATCAGCTGTAAGGATTAAGCTTCATTGATAATTCTTGATCCCATTACAGCCCAAAATTTGGAAAATCCAATTGTCACTGGGACAAAAACATTTTTTGTCTGGATCTACAATTATAAAACAAACAGTTCCGACTTACATACAAATTCAACTTAAGTACAAACCCAAGTACGTAACTCGGGTGCTGCCAGTAATTTAAATTGCATCTACACTCAAAATCCATCATTAAACCCGGGACACTTACTCATAGATCCAGGGACCATCTTATATCTGTTATCGATGGCCTCCTTTCTCCTAAAATCATCTTTTATAATTATGCCTATGAGCCACACGGGCTCAGGGTGGCATTACCAGAGCCCCTCTATGCTGTAGCTGTGCAGGAGCACTTCTAATCTCGCACTGTCTGAGATTACATCAGGCAGCAGGAGGGGGGTGGGGAGTTCTCCTGTACAGTGTAACAGCCTGTGAAGCTATGGCATGGAAGGGCTTTGGTAACGCCTTCCCCCCACAGCACTTCTGACTCATTAGAATAACTTTAAAAGTTGATTTTAGAAGGAAGGAGGCCATGGATAACACATATAAGAAGAGTTCCACAGTCCTGGTGCCTGAATCTATGAGTAATGTCCCTGGTTTATCATGATGGATTTTGATGGTAGATTTGCTTTAAAAGCTTCATTATGCCCATATCATCAATTCGTGTCTTGGTGGTGACCCTGATATCCACCCTCTGTACAGTAATAATGACATTAAGTACCAAGTATAAGATAATTTCCTAGAAGTTTTATCAGTTTCCTGGGTAACCAGTTCTAGGCCCAGATGAGGCCTACAGTTTCCTGGTAATCCTTAGGCCTCTCACCTTGGTTACCCTGACAACAGAGGTTATATCCCTCATACGCTCCTGTGTATACACACAGTTATCCTATAATGGGATGTATATGGCGCCATATCATAATGTATAGATCTTTGCATTAAGTATACAGTGTGTGAGGAGCACGTACACCATATATACGGTATAATAGGTGTGTATGGGGTTATATCGAGTTAAACAAATATGAAATAACCGATTATCCAACAACACGAGGTAAACGTGTTATCACCATCTCTTAGCAGCCATCAATGCGCCATATGGTAACAAAACCTTCATGATCGCACTCCACTGATGTGCTTCAATCTACCGCCTGACCCGTCTCTGAATAACACCTACCTAAAAACACCCCGGGCCCGCTGTGCTACAAGCAAACATTTCTCAGCACAGGTTGTTTTGTTTGCAAACGCCAATGTAGAGAAGTTTAATAGATTTATGAAATTTTCAGATATCATGAAATGAATTTCTTTGAAGTG
The DNA here is from genome assembly GCF_040894005.1 of Engystomops pustulosus. Taxonomy (NCBI): domain Eukaryota; kingdom Metazoa; phylum Chordata; class Amphibia; order Anura; family Leptodactylidae; genus Engystomops; species Engystomops pustulosus. The sequence goes on from NC_092416.1 coordinate 167,495,844, forward strand.
TCAATTAATAATATTGGTGGAGGAATAGGGGATAGGATGGGTTAAAAAGGCCAAAAATGTGGACATGAAATAGTTGCAATGAATTTATTTCCACAAAACTGTATGTCATTCTGCTCAGCTCCTCCTGCTCTATAACATGCTGCCTGCAGATTCGGATTTGGGTTCTGCTGGGATTCACTAAGGTCGTGCGCCCGATATCCAGTAGGTGTCGCTGCTGCACCGAGGTCCGCCGGAGTTCACCTGCTTCTTCCCGGTGCATGTGAGTGCTTGATCTTGCGACACATTTCATTTTTTAAATTCCGCGTTTTTTCCGAATCCGTCGGGTTGTCCGACGGCCACAACCCCGATTCCTATTGCAAGAAAAAAGGCGTGATTGCGCCAAAATCCGATCGCGTGCACCTCATATATATATATATATAACCAGGGTGCAGCGCTCCTCGTGGATATATACCCAGGGTGCACCGCTCCTCGTGGATATATACCCAGGGTGCAGCGCTCCTCGTGGATATATACCCAGAGTGCAGCGCTCCTCGTGGATATATAGCCAGGGTGCAGCGCTCCTCGTGGATATATACCCAGGGTGCAGCTCTCCTCGTGGATATATACCCAGGGTGCAGCTCTCCTCGTGGATACATAGCCAGGGTGCAGCGCTCCTCGTGGATATATACCCAGGGTGCACCGCTCCTCGTGGATATATAGCCAGGGTGCAGCACTCCTCGTGGATATATAGCCAGGGTGCAGCGCTCCTTGTGGATATATAGCCAGGGTGCAGCGCTCCTCGTGGATATATACCCAGGGTGCAGCTCTCCTCGTGGATAAATACCCAGGGTGCAGCGCTCCTCGTGGATATATAGCCAGGGTGCAGCGCTCCTCGTGGATATATACCCAGGGTGCAGCGCTCCTCGTGGATATATAGCCAGGGTGCAGCGCTCCTCGTGGATATATACCCAGGGTGCAGCGCTCCTCGTGGATATATACCCACGGTGCAGCTCTCCTCGTGGATATATACCCAGGGTGCAGCTCTCCTCGTGGATACATAGCCAGGGTGCACCGCTCCTCGTGGATAAATACCCAGGGTGCAGCGCTCCTCGTGGATATATACCCAGAGTGCAGCGCTCCTCGTGGACATATAGCCAGGGTGCAGCGCTCCTTGTGGATATATAGCCAGGGTGCAGCGCTCCTCGTGGATATATACCCAGGGTGCAGCTCTCCTCGTGGATAAATACCCAGGGTGCAGCGCTCCTCGTGGATATATACCCAGGGTGCAGCGCTCCTCGTGGATATATACCCAGGGTGCAGCTCTCCTCGTGGATATATACCCAGGGTGCAGCTCTCCTCGTGGATACATAGCCAGGGTGCAGCGCTCCTCGTGGATATATACCCAGGGTGCACCGCTCCTCGTGGATAAATACCCAGGGTGCAGCTCTCCTCGTGGATATATACCCAGAGTGCAGCACTCCTCGTGGATATATAGCCAGGGTGCAGCGCTCCTTGTGGATATATAGCCAGGGTGCAGCGCTCCTCGTGGATATATACCCAGGGTGCAGCTCTCCTCGTGGATAAATACCCAGGGTGCAGCGCTCCTCGTGGATATATAGCCAGGGTGCAGCGCTCCTCGTGGATATATACCCAGGGTGCAGCGCTCCTCGTGGATATATAGCCAGGGTGCAGCGCTCCTCGTGGATATATACCCAGGGTGCAGCGCTCCTCGTGGATATATACCCACGGTGCAGCTCTCCTCGTGGATATATACCCAGGGTGCAGCTCTCCTCGTGGATACATAGCCAGGGTGCAGCGCTCCTCGTGGATATATACCCAGGGTGCACCGCTCCTCGTGGATAAATACCCAGGGTGCAGCGCTCCTCGTGGATATATACCCAGAGTGCAGCGCTCCTCGTGGACATATAGCCAGGGTGCAGCGCTCCTTGTGGATATATAGCCAGGGTGCAGCGCTCCTCGTGGATATATACCCAGGGTGCAGCTCTCCTCGTGGATAAATACCCAGGGTGCAGCGCTCCTCGTGGATATATACCCAGGGTGCAGCGCTCCTCGTGGATATATACCCAGGGTGCAGCTCTCCTCGTGGATATATACCCAGGGTGCAGCGCTCCTCGTGGATATATACCCAGGGTGCAGCACTCCTCGTGGATATATAGCCAGGGTGCAGCGCTCCTTGTGGATATATAGCCAGGGTGCAGCGCTCCTCGTGGATATATACCCAGAGTGCAGCACTCCTCGTGGATATATAGCCAGGGTGCAGCGCTCCTTGTGGATATATAGCCAGGGTGCAGCGCTCCTCGTGGATATATACCCAGGGTGCAGCTCTCCTCGTGGATAAATACCCAGGGTGCAGCGCTCCTCGTGGATATATAGCCAGGGTGCAGCGCTCCTCGTGGATATATACCCAGGGTGCAGCTCTCCTCGTGGATATATACCCAGGGTGCAGCGCTCCTCGTGGATATATACCCAGGGTGCAGCTCTCCTCGTGGATATATACCCAGGGTGCAGCGCTCCTCGTGGATATATACCCATGGTGCACCGCTCCTCGTGGATATATAGCCAGGGTGCAGCGCTCCTCGTGGATATATAGCCAGGGTGCACCGCTCCTCGTGGATATATACCCAGGGTGCAGCGCTCCTCGTGGATATATACCCAGAGTGCAGCGCTCCTCGTGGATATATAGCCAGGGTGCAGCGCTCCTCGTGGATATATACCCAGGGTGCAGCTCTCCTCGTGGATATATACCCAGGGTGCAGCTCCCCTCGTGGATATATACCCAGGGTGCAGCGCTCCTCGTGGATATATACCCAGGGTGCAGCTCTCCTCGTGGATATATACCCAGGGTGCAGCTCTCCTCGTGGATACATAGCCAGGGTGCAGCGCTCCTCGTGGATATATACCCAGGGTGCACCGCTCCTCGTGGATAAATACCCAGGGTGCAGCGCTCCTCGTGGATATATACCCAGAGTGCAGCGCTCCTCGTGGATATATACCCAGGGTGCACCGCTCCTCGTGGATAAATACCCAGGGTGCAGCGCTCCTCGTGGATATATAGCCAGGGTGCAGCGCTCCTCGTGGATATATACCCAGGGTGCAGCTCTCCTCGTGGATATATACCCAGGGTGCAGCTCTCCTCGTGGATACATAGCCAGGGTGCAGCGCTCCTCGTGGATATATACCCAGGGTGCAGCACTCCTCGTGGATATATAGCCAGGGTGCAGCGCTCCTTGTGGATATATAGCCAGGGTGCAGCGCTCCTCGTGGATATATACCCAGGGTGCAGCTCTCCTCGTGGATAAATACCCAGGGTGCAGCGCTCCTCGTGGATATATAGCCAGGGTGCAGCGCTCCTCGTGGATATATACCCAGGGTGCAGCGCTCCTCGTGGATATATAGCCAGGGTGCAGCGCTCCTCGTGGATATATACCCAGGGTGCAGCGCTCCTCGTGGATATATACCCACGGTGCAGCTCTCCTCGTGGATATATACCCAGGGTGCAGCTCTCCTCGTGGATACATAGCCAGGGTGCAGCGCTCCTCGTGGATATATACCCAGGGTGCACCGCTCCTCGTGGATAAATACCCAGGGTGCAGCGCTCCTCGTGGATATATACCCAGAGTGCAGCGCTCCTCGTGGACATATAGCCAGGGTGCAGCGCTCCTTGTGGATATATAGCCAGGGTGCAGCGCTCCTCGTGGATATATACCCAGGGTGCAGCTCTCCTCGTGGATAAATACCCAGGGTGCAGCGCTCCTCGTGGATATATAGCCAGGGTGCAGCGCTCCTCGTGGATATATACCCAGGGTGCAGCGCTCCTCGTGGATATATACCCAGGGTGCAGCGCTCCTCGTGGATATATACCCAGGGTGCAGCTCTCCTCGTGGATATATACCCAGGGTGCAGCGCTCCTCGTGGATATATACCCATGGTGCACCGCTCCTCGTGGATATATAGCCAGGGTGCAGCGCTCCTCGTGGATATATAGCCAGGGTGCACCGCTCCTCGTGGATATATACCCAGGGTGCAGCGCTCCTCGTGGATATATACCCAGAGTGCAGCGCTCCTCGTGGATATATAGCCAGGGTGCAGCGCTCCTCGTGGATATATACCCAGGGTGCAGCTCTCCTCGTGGATATATACCCAGGGTGCAGCTCCCCTCGTGGATATATACCCAGGGTGCAGCTCTCCTCGTGGATATATACCCAGGGTGCAGCTCTCCTCGTGGATACATAGCCAGGGTGCAGCGCTCCTCGTGGATATATACCCAGGGTGCACCGCTCCTCGTGGATAAATACCCAGGGTGCAGCGCTCCTCGTGGATATATACCCAGAGTGCAGCGCTCCTCGTGGATATATAGCCAGGGTGCAGCTCTCCTCGTGGATATATACCCAGGGTGCAGCTCTCCTCGTGGATACATAGCCAGGGTGCAGCGCTCCTCGTGGATATATACCCAGGGTGCACCGCTCCTCGTGGATAAATACCCAGGGTGCAGCGCTCCTCGTGGATATATACCCAGAGTGCAGCGCTCCTCGTGGATATATAGCCAGGGTGCAGCGCTCCTTGTGGATATATAGCCAGGGTGCAGCGCTCCTCGTGGATATATACCCAGGGTGCAGCTCTCCTCGTGGATAAATACCCAGGGTGCAGCGCTCCTCGTGGATAAATACCCAGGGTGCAGCGCTCCTCGTGGATATATAGCCAGGGTGCAGCGCTCCTCGTGGATATATACCCAGAGTGCAGCGCTCCTCGTGGATATATAGCCAGGGTGCAGCGCTCCTTGTGGATATATAGCCAGGGTGCAGCGCTCCTCGTGGATATATACCCAGGGTGCAGCTCTACTCGTGGATATATACCCAGGGTGCAGCGCTCCTCGTGGATATATACCCATGGTGCACCGCTCCTCGTGGATATATAGCCAGGGTGCAGCGCTCCTCGTGGATATATAGCCAGGGTGCAGCGCTCCTTGTGGATATATAGCCAGGGTGCAGCGCTCCTCGTGGATATATACCCAGGGTGCAGCTCTCCTCGTGGATAAATACCCAGGGTGCAGCGCTCCTCGTGGATATATAGCCAGGGTGCAGCGCTCCTCGTGGATATATACCCAGGGTGCAGCTCTCCTTGTGGATATATACCCAGGGTGCAGCGCTCCTCGTGGATATATAGCCAGGGTGCAGTGCTCCTCGTGGATATATACCCAGGGTGCAGTGCTCCTCGTGGATATATAGCCAGGGTGCACCGCTCTTCCTGGATATATACCCAGGGTGCACCGCTCCTCATGGATATATAATCAGGGTGCACCGCTCCTCATGGATATATACCCAGGGTACACCGCTCCTCATGGATATATACCCAGGGTGCACCGCTCCTCATGGATAAATACCCAGGGTGCACCGCTCCTCGTGGATATATACCCAGGGTGCACCGCTCCTCATAGATAGATACCCAGGGTGCACCGCTCCTCATGGATATATACCAAGGGTGCACCGCTCCTCGTGGATATATACCCAGGGTGCACCGCTCTTCGTGGATAAATACCCAGGGTGCACCGCTCTTCATGGATATATACCCAGGGTGCACCGCTCCTCATGGATATATACCCAGGGTGCACCGCTCCTCATGGATATATACCCAGGGTGCACCGCTCCTCATGGATATATAATCAGGGTGCACCGCTCCTCATGGATATATAATCAGGGTGCACCGCTCCTCATGGATATATACCCCGGGTGCACCTCTCCTCATGGATATACACCCAGGGTGCACCGCTCCTCATGGATATATACCCAGGGTGCACCGCTCCTCATGGATATATACTCAGAGCCCACCAGAGCGCTCATTTGCATATAAATTGAAAATTCATGTGACAGATTTCTTTCAAGGCCTTGCTTACGCTGCAGGTCACCTACAAGGGCACGTGTTTGGTCTCATAGCCACAAGCCGGTAAATCGGTCCATAGAATCGTGTGCTGGTTCTGACTGATATATACGCCAGACGGAGAGCCCTTGCCAGTCCATGTAGAGTATTGGCATGCTACAGCAGCGGGCACAAAATAAAGGGCCTTGTATCGATTACTTGTTCTCTCGCTGGACTTTGTGTACCTGATGGATGGGAGCAGCGAGGCGGACATTGTGTTAGATAACACGACACGGCCAGGCGGGAGAGGGGTGCGTGCATTTACATTGAGGTCATTGCGCCCGAGTCCTCACTCGGATGGATCAATAGCAATGTGCACGGCAGGTGGAAAACCACTCACACAGCAATGACCACACAGAGATTATAGGGCTCTCATAGAGCTCTTCTGCTAAACGCTCATTCAGAAAGGATATGTGAAGGGAGGGGGAGCAGAAAAAGTTTTTTCTAGTGTCCCCTAGATTTTAAAGGAAAATGTGACTGTGGTATCTTCTTATACGTGTTATCCATGGTGGCGTTCCTTCTAAAATCAACTTTTAAAATAATGCTAATGAGTTAGAAGTAGTTTTGGGGTTATTACCACATCAGCTTCAAAGGTTGCTACACTGTGAAGGAGCATTTCACCCTCCCCTGTGTGAGATTACAGCAGACAGACTGAGAGGAAAGTGGTGAGGGAGGAGGAGGAGCCAAGTAGCAGTTATGGTAACACCCCCCCCCCCACAACCCTTCTGGCCCCCAGTGTTTCTGTTGCGTTCTGCACACAATATGCTCATTCAGCACTTTACACCAAGGTGGGAGGTCCTACAGCCTGGCACTGCCCACTTGACAGTATAGAGCCTCATCGGCACGTTGAGTGGTGAAACTAACTACACTGATGGTAAATGTTGAGGGCAAGAGAAAAAATTACAACGGCACCAGAAATAAGGGGAGTGCCACCTACTAAGGGGAGCGCCACCTACTGATGGAAGCAGGGTTGGAGTTGGTGAAGCTTGTGAAGGGTGCAATTCAACCGATTGACTTTAGGATGAAACCAATCCCTTGAGCTTTTCACCCGATTTCTCAGAAAATCTCACAATTTACTAGTAAAGCAATTGTATGTTTCCACAACTATTGTGGCCAGTGTCCTAGGCAGGGTGGGCTCCAGGATTCATTAGGCCCCTGGGCGACAGACCCTCAGTGGGCCCTTTTGCAGTGAACTCACATAGAAAATCCAAAAACTAAAACAGTCTCCTGTTCCCTAAAATATTCCATAGTTTATCATCCCAAACAGCCCCCTCAAACCCTATAGATACAATAGATACAGTCCTCCATGACCCCCACGGATTCCTTATGTTAAGCCTTATGTGGGCCCCCCGGGAGCTCTGGGCCCCGGCACTTGCCCAAGTATGCCCAGTGTTGGCGCCTGCCCTGACAGGTTGCGTCTGGTATTACAGCTCAGCCTCATTCATTTCACTGGAGTGGAGCTGCAATACCAGATACAACCTATGGATAAATGTGGCGCTATGTATGGAAGTAAGCAGTATTCATGTTTTACAGCACGGAACGGTTGTTGCCCAGGTTTATCATCTAGTAGGAGCCCGGCGTCCTTGTTACATTAAACACAATGTGCAGTATGACAGCTCTTTGTATGGCACATCCTCTACAATGTGACAAGGACGAGCGTTCACACTCCGCAATGTGACAAGTATCTGATGTTTAAATACGCTTGTAGCTACGTGAGCGCTTACTCAGCATGTAGGCACCGGCTCCCCGGGCATTTAGTAATCCGGGCCGTAGCTGTGCCCTAAGGGGCCCAATTACCTGGCCTGCCGGAGAGGACACGTACTACGCTTATTGATTCGCTATAGGAGGAGGATGGGAATGTCATTCTTAAAGATCCCAGGAGCCGCTCGTAAGAACCTTATATGAACCGAGTCCTGGCATCACACAACAGCGGATCTGTCATCCTGGCACAGCGGATCTGTCATCCTGGCACATCTGAGAGGGTAGACGACTACTCAGCGAGAAAAGATTCTAATCATTATACACTTCCCTAATTTACTTCCTATAACAAACCCTCGAGGCTTCCAGTCCGTCATTAGCCGCTTCACTGATTGCTTTTTACTGATCTCTTGTGCCTTTAATTTTTAGTTATAACAGAAAAACTTCATGTTCTTGGGTGTTTTTTTAAGTAGTTTAATAGAAATATTTTCTTTATCTCCAAGTTGGACAAGGACAAGGGGCGCAGGGATTTAGAAACAAACAAAATAACAATAATATTTTAGAAATTTTTTTTTTTTTTCAGTAATTTATTACAGTCCATTTTTTTGTGTTGGTTCCTTGATGTAGAATATATTTATAAGCGAAAGGGAATTAGAGAAATATTTGATTTCTTAGTTTTTTGTTTTGCTAGGGGTAGAGAGACCAGTAGAGATGAGCCGAGCTGAACTTATTGGGGGTCATTTACTAAGGGCCCGATTCGCGTTTTCCCGACGTGTTACCCGAATATTTCCGATTTGCGCCGATTGTACCTGAATTGCCCCGGGATTGTGGCGCACGCGATCGGATTGTGGCGCATCGGCGCCGGCTTGCGCGCGACGGAAATCGGGGGGCGTGGCCGAACGAAAACCCGACGTATTCGGAAAAACCGCCGCATTTAAAAACCGAAAAAGTGTCGCTTGGGAAGCGCTTACCTTCACCTGGTCCGAGGTGGTGCATTCCGGCGCGTTGAGATTATTTTCAGCGCAGCAGCGACACCTGGTGGACGGCGGAGGAACTACCTTCATAGATCCCGGCCGGACCCGAATGCAGAGCAGAGAACGCGCCGCTGGATCGCGAATGGGCCGGGTAAGTAAATCTGCCCCATTGTTTGGGTTCGTGGATGGGGTGCACCCATGACCACCCAGACATGTTTACGGATTGGCTGACGAAGGTCCAGTCTGGCATATTAAGGCCAATAGCAACTTGCCATGGCTTTTATTAGCCAGTGGTGTTTCCTTGGCCAATCACAGCCATGGCTACTAGCTAGGGGGCGCTGTTCGTCAGCTAATCCGGCAATGTGTCCAGGTCACACAGGGTGCATCTAAACCCGAAAGTTCGGGTTTGCTCATGTCTTATGACTAGTGCAAAATAATTTAAGAGAAAAATGATACATTTTTTAACTTATTTTTATGAGAATAATATTCTTTTATTTTGTTATGGTGGCAATTTTTCCATTAAAAAATTAGGTACAAAATTTGAGTCCTTTATTGTAGTTTAATGTATTTACAGCTAAGAGTAAATGTGAGATGGAGATGGATGGTATAGGTGGTGTTTTGTTGTATAATAGTTGATGTTGTCTTTTTTTTTATTAGTTGGGATGTCAAGCATATTTATATTATATCATATTTTATGGTTTTTCTTAATATTTGTTTTTAAGTGAACAGAAAGTAAAAAGTTATTATTTTTTTCTACTTTGAATCAACTTTTCATTCTACAAATGTTTGGTCCATGAAAAAGGGGACCTCAAATACTACTACTAATAATAATTGATAACAATACTAATTAAAAATACTGCCTGAATGTTCATCAAGTGATTCAGCAGTCCTGCTACTTACTTTTGGACTGTGTGCAGGCTCTCCGTGATTCTTTATTTACATTTGTGAGCTCTGCTGAATTGGAGGAGCTGTAGCAGGAGATGATGACTTATAGATATTATGACTTATATACTAATAGTCTGACCTGACCTACAGGGGTTGTGTAGGATCAATATTTTTTATTAGTGGCCTTAGTTGGTGTTAAATACAGAACTGATACTTACCTCTGTCCTCTCCTCTGATCCAGTGCAGTTTAACAATAGCTCGCGTCAGCCATGGTATGTGCCTGTAACAGGCTATAGTGACTGTGTACTGTCATTATGTCACCACCGAACCTCTGTATACCGCACTGGAGTTGAGGGGAAGTTATTAAGTATTAGTTATTTAGTTATTTTACACCAACCAAGTCCACTAAAAAATATATTTATTTAGGACAGCCCCTCTAAGCACTTAATGAAGAACTGCAGCACCTTTCAAATCTAACTCCATAACAGAACATTTGCATCAGGATGCCACCAGAAAAACGGACCGAAATGGGTCGGGTTTCATAACCTTTAGGAATTGTGGTGATCTTTTGGTGACCGCTGGTCTGCACCACCTGAAGTGTAAACTGACATGGGGTAAGGTCAAGGATAATTTTCCTGCTTTATCTTAGGATGGATACTGAATAACCCTTTGTAACTACATCCCATGTAGACCCGGCCAGGGGGGGAACTAAGACATGCAGGGCCCCATGGTAGACTTCTGAATGGGGCCCCCACCCCCTCAGAAAATCTACATATTTGTATACTCACACATTTATACACTTATGCTCTCACAATTACGCACTAATTTATACACTTCTGTCCCAGTAGCTGTGTACTGTGAAAAATGCGCTTTGTCATGCGTACATTATACTGTACAATATGTATATAATGGTGCACATCATCCATTCTTTAGAGTGTTATTTCGGATATCGGGGCCCCCTGACACTATGGGCCCCATAGCAGCTGCTATGGCTACTACCCCTGTAGTTACGCCCCTGGACCCAGCCTACCTGGATGCCTGGGATTCCTTACCAATTGGAGCTTTGTGTGGATTTCCATTCAGCACAGCAGGAGGGGTAACAGCAGCAGTAGCTTCTGGAGGGAACCCATTAGTCTGGTTCTGAATTCTGGATGTTGGGTCAATTTCGATGAGTTCACTTAAAGGTGCTGAAGGTTGATTGACTCCAATCTGAATTGAAGGTAACATATCAGATTTTTCTTCCAGAGCTTTGTGATACCTTAACAAAAACTAACATCCCAATAAGAAAGGTTATTGATCCCCCTCTGATGGACTCTTACCGCTCCATTTTCCTGTCTGTTATTCGGGAGATGGTTACTTCTGCTGCGTAAGAACCTAAAATCAATTTTAAAAAGTTTTAGGGTTAAAATACAGATGGACATGGATGTAAAATGGCTAAACTATGGTGGCACGTTATTTCCTAGGAGAACAGAGATTCGGTCATCTACATGCTGGATCCTACGTGTACCCGTTGGACTACCCAGTGACCAGACACTTATCCTGTTGGTAGGATGGGGGTCCTTTATCTCCAAGCTAAAGTGCTGGGGCCAACAATATTCACTAAAACGTAGAGGTAGAAACCGCGTCCGGCGGCTATGGACTCCAATGTTCCTCTCTCTTTGGTCAAGTTCTGTTGGTCCCTGTTCATTGCTCTCTGTGGAAAGAGCCTAAGCAATGCTATACCCTTTTAAGGGAACCTGTCACCAAATAGTACCCCAATAAACTACCAGTCCCCCCAGGTAGGGTATGAAATGTCCTTTCTTGAATTCCCTCTTTTATTTGAGATTTCATCTGTTTACCTTTAAAAAATCTCCTAAAAGTCACATTAAAATGAGCAGAGAAGAGTCATGTTTGCCTGAAATGAGTCTCTTTTATAGGCTGCAGGGGGTGTCTCTTCAGATACATAGCTGGGAATGAGTGAAATAAAAAATCCAATTCCCACTTATATATTTAACTGCCTGTATTCTGATTCAACACTGCGGTGGGGACTCAGACTAAGGGACTGTGCAGCAGTTCAATGCAGAGAGAAAAGAGCACAGCAGTGTGAGGAGACACCCACATAGACTGTAAGCTCTTGCGAGCAGGGCCTTCACTCCTGTTGTTAATTGTATATGTCCCCTCTGATTTGTGAAGTGCTATGGAATATGATGGCTCTATATACATACTGATTATTATTATCAGTGTTATAACAATCATGGGATACCTGCATTTTTTGGTATTACAGTTCTGTTGCTACTTACAATATGCGCCATATTGTACGATTATCGATCTACGGATTCTCACGTAGAGTCCTGGTTGATCCCTATCACTAAGTAGACCTATGGTTGTGGATATTGGGGTCTTACAATACCCGGGATAGAGGGTCTGGGATATGGCGGTGATGACAATATTTCTCCGTTATAAGAAGGGACATCATATAAATGGTAATGTGTTACCTTGTGTGTCTCAGGAATATATTATTCAGGTCGTCATTGACTTGCACCAGCTCAATGATCACGTCCTCGTTTTGTACGATTTCCAGGAGCTGTAAGATCCTGCCTTGCATTTCGCGACACACTTTCTCCAGCTCCTGTCAGATATCAATGGAGTTCAGCCATTAATGAGTGACAGCGCCAGCGACACAGAGATTGCTTTCTTAAGGGGACGGCGTGGGCTAGCAGGTAAGTAGTGTATGGGATGACAATGAAGTCAGTGCTGACAATGCAGGGAGTGCGGTGTAATGTGAATTCCTCTCCTGCATCTCATTTGTAGAGCCTGGAGGCACAGAAGTGCGAGCGCCCAGAGACGCTGACAAAGCAGCGCCGCTACCATTGATCTATACTCTCCGAGAGCGGAGAGGAGGTAACACCGGGCCAGGAACCGGCGGATTATAACAATGCGCTGCCCACATTGTTAGCCAGGAGAGATAAGAAATGTGTCTGCAACCTCCAAAGAGAGGAGAATGAGGAAGGGAAAATATACAACATAGAAAGCAGATGGAAGGCAGTGACTAGACTGCTCCAAATGTGATGGATGGAGGGAAGGGAAGAGATGTGCCAGAAAAGAGAGGATTTAAGGAGAGTCAGGTTGTCATTCACAGTGTGGGCAAATGCAAACTTTAGTAGCCAATTAAATGGAAACTTTCTCCATGAGAGTGAAAATCTATCTACAGGCAGCATGTTATAGAGCAGGAGCGGCTGAGCACATTATACATAGGGGCAGATTTACTTACCCGGTCCATTCGCGATCCAGTGGCGGGTCTTCCGGCGATTCACTAAGGTAGTGCGCACGATGTCCACCAGGTGTCGCTGCTGCGCTGAAGTCCGTCGAGGTTCACTGGAGTTCACCAAGCTATTCTGGGTGCAGGTAAGTGCGTGTCAAGCAACACTTTTTTTTAAAAATACGGCAGTTTTTCCGATTCCGACGGCCACACCCCCTGATTTCTGTCGCATGCATGCCGGCGCCGATGCGCCACAATCCGATCGCGTGCGGCAAAAACCCGGGGCAATTCAGGGAAAATCGGCGCAAAACGGTAATATTCGGGAAACCCGACGGAAAAACGTGATTTGGTCCTTAGTAAATGACCCCCAGTGTGTCCTATTTGCAGGCAGCATGTTATAGAGCAGGAGGAACTGAGCACATTATACATAGTGTCCTAGCTGCAGGCAGCATGTTATAGAGCAGGAGGAGCTGAGTAGATTGTACATAGTGTCCTATTTGCAGGCAGCATGTTATAGAGCAGGAGGAACTGAGCACATTATACATAGTGTCCTAGCTGCAGGCAAAATGTTATAGAGCAGGAGGAGCTGAGCAGATTGTACATAGTGTCTTATCTGCAGGCAGCATGTTATAGAGCAAGAGGAGCTGAGCAGATTATACACAATGTCCTATCAGCAGGCAGCATGTTATAGAGCAGGAGAATCTGAGCAGATTGTACATAGTGTCCTATCTACAGGCAGCATGGTATAGAGCAGGAGGAGCTGAGCAGATTGTACACAGTGTCCTTTCTGCAGGAAGAATAACATATAGCAGGAGGAGCTGAGGAGATTGTACATAGTGTCCTATCAGCAGGCAGCATATTATAGAGCAGGAGGAGCTGAGCAGATTGTACACAGTGTCCTTTCTGCAGGAAGAATAACATATAGCAGGAGGAGCTGAGCAGATTGTACATAGTGTCCTTTCTGCAGGCAGCATGTTATAGAGCAGGAGGAGCTGAGCAGATTGTACATAGTGTCCTTTCTGCAGGCAGCATGTTATAGAGCAGGGGGAGCTGAGCAGATTGTACATAGTGTCCTATCTACAGGCAGCATGAAATAGAACAGGAGGTGCTGAACATATGATGCATAGTATATCTGAGGCAGAATATTATAGGGTTAAACCAATGTTTTTCCCCCATTATTTGGGAATCAACTCAGTATAGTTTCTCTGTGTATTATTGGTGTGACCAGGACTCCTGGTGCAGTCAATCACTCTTTCGACACCATCCAGCACTGCCCTTTTCCCATAGAAAGAGGAACTGTGTGCACCGGCAGATTCTGCCCCGCCCCTGCTGCACAGATGAGCTCATTAGCATAAAGATAGACACTGAATCATCTGAAATTTGCCAGGTTCTGGGAACTAGAAAAGGATTGTCTCCTCCTTTTCTCTCCTACACAATGTGGTTTTTCTAGAGGGATGATTTGGGAGCTTGTAGACAAAGTCTATTGTATTTTTGGTAGATTATAAAAGATAAATTGGGGGCATTTGGTTGAAAACCATGAGACATAACCTGACTGTACACAGACCCCGGGCTCTGCAGCCAGCCTTTAACCATACACAAGAACATACCTGGAGGAGCTCCATGTCTTGCTCTAGCTCCGCCCCCGAGGAGTTCTCAAGCATTATCTCCGACATGACATTTATATTCATTCTCACCATATCCAGCTCACTGTACAGTTTACCGATCTAGAGGACAAAAGACGCTTCAATATAGTATAGAGCTCCTAAAATCACATTACCTGGCACTGATCAACTCACTATTCACGTTATAGGTATATGGGCCAAGCTCACAAGGAGGATTCTGCATACAAAATCTAACAAGATTTAAAGGGATGCAGTTGCAGATTTTTCCCTCTCTCATTTGAGGGCCTACTTTCCAGTGGAAGAAGATCACTTCCTTTCCAAAGGACTTAAACTATTAGTGTTAGACCTACCGTATATACTCGAGTATAAGCCGACCCAAGTATAAGCCGAGGCCCCTAATTTTACCACAAAAACCTGGGAAAACCTATTGACTCGAGTATAAGCCGAGGGTGGGAAATGCATTGGTCATAGCCTCCCCAGTATATAGCCTGCCGGACCCTGCCCCATAGTATATAGCCTGCCCCCTGCCCCAGTGTATATAGCCAGCAGTGGGGGAAGCCAGAAAGGTGAGTTTTGATATATATTTTTTACATGAGTATAAGCCGAGTTTGGGGTTTCAGCACATTTTTTTGTGCTGAAAAACTAGGCTTATATTCGAGTATATATGGTAATTCATAGCAAAGTGGAAATATACTTCTCAACATTAAAACCTATGTATAGTTTTGAAGGCCCCATGCGCCTCTAGGGCAAATCCTAACAAATCCTTGGAAATGTCGATTCCACATCAAATTTTTACCCGCTTAAATCATACATGATACCTAAATAGAAATATCATTTAATGTAGGAATCCGAGTTTTTAAGGTTTATACACCGGATACTCAGTTACACATTACCTGTTCAGGGGAAAGTTGCTGCGTGGACATCTGTGTAGGACAGTCAGATAAATTTGGCTTTTCAACCTACAGTAAAAAACAATATGATTAGAAGCTGCTAAAAGAAATTTTCTATAGATTCAGAAATGTGCCACCAAAACAGCTTTGACCCATTCATGACCAAGGTGTCCTGTGATATGGGGCACTGTGGCATTATGTCCTACAGGTTATGAGCTCTGGCCTCCATGGATTGGCACAGCTTATATCTCCATCATCAGACTAAGGGCTGGGTAGTCTTGAGATAGAGATAGATTTTTCAGTAAGTCATGGAAAAGAATAAGCACTGCCGAAATAAAGAGCTGCACTTTGTAATATTTAGGAAGATGGTAAAAGTCAAGATTTTGCAGTAGAACATTGCCCGGGAGCATCACAATGGGGCAGATTTACTTACCCGGTCCATTCGCGATCCAGCGGCGTGTTCTCTGCGGCGAATTCGGGTCCGTCCGGGATTCACTAAGGCAGTTCCTCCGACGTCCACCAGGTGTCGCTGCTGCGCTGAAGTTCCCCCGAGGTCCGCCGGAATGCACTGAAGTTCACCGGCCTATTCCTGGTGAAGGTAAGCACGAGTCCCGCGACACGCATTTTTTAAATTCGGTGGTTTTTCCGAATCCGTCGTGTTTTCGTTCAGCCACAACCCCCCGATTTCCGCCGCGTGCATGCCAGCGCCGATGCGCCACAATCCGATCGCGTGCGCCAAAATCCCGGGGCAATACAGGGAAAATCGTCGCAAATCGGAAATATTCGGGTAACACTTTGGGAAAACGCGAATTGGGCCCTTAGTAAATGACCCCCATTGTCTCTGCTTGTTGGATCTCTTCTCAAAGTCCTAGAGTCATCTCCTCCCCAGGTAACCAAGTACTTTGCTGTCTATACGTGATTAATTAGACTGGTCCACCTTTTATCATTACATGAAGGCCCGGTTGTCATGTACACATCTCCATTGCAAGTGTATTTTGTGGTGGTCCATACCTATTGGAGGTGGTGGTGAACAGGGTTGAGCAAAGGCTCTCTGACCAGCGTGTGGCTGCACAGTCCCATACACAGTATTTCCAGTATAATTTGCTACTAAAGCTGTGGAAGTGGACCAGATGGACTAGTCTATGATCCCTACACACATCCATGAGTCTCGGATTCCCATGGCCATGCCACTGGCCTTGCATAACTTTTGCGTGTTACTAAATACAATGGGGCAGATTTATCAAGTGTCTGAAAGTCAGAATATTTCTAGTTTCCCAAGGCAACCAATCACAGCTTAGCTTTCATTTTACCAGTACTCATGAATATTTTAAAGCGGAGTTGTGATTGGTTGCCATGGGCAACTAAAAATATTCTGATTTTCAGACACTTGATAAATCTGCCCCAATATAATGGGAAAACACCACACTGCCATTTTGGAAATACCAATCAAAATGTGTCCCTTGTCTATGTCACTGAGGGTCTTACACTTCTTCCATTCACTTGAAGTTGGAATTCCAAACACCGCCCATGGTCAGAAGAGACACTGTGGGGGCATTTATCAATTTGGGTGCAGGGAGGCGCTTGAAGTCTGCAATTTTCCAGTATGATATAAGCTTGTGGCACAAGGGATTAATGATTTGGCGCACAAACTAAAGATGATGAAATGTCTTAATGACTAGACTGGCTTTTAGCTGCTCTATTTGTGCGCCCAAAATTGTGCGACAAAACCAGTCGGAAATATAGAAGTGATTTTGGACCCAAAATCAGAACAACTCGTAAGTATCGGAAAAACCACCAAAATTGTGGCACCGACACTTCATAAATTAGACGCAAGAGGCATAGCAATGGAAGGAAAATAAATTTACGCCTGACCCTGAGCCCAATTGACTACGTTTGGCAGGTTAGGAGTCGCAGCAAGTTTATTTCCATTGCACCAAGTACTGCTCCAACAAAGGAGCACAAGAAGCTGCCGAACAACCAGGTTTCAGAACTCCTTAATACCGAGAGCCATCGATTTCTACAGTAAATGGACTCAAGGAGCAGCCAAACCAACTCTGTAACCCCCACTTGCCCCTCCAACGAAAGTCACCCTCCCAAGCCATATTGTACCCCTATTTCCTGTGTTACATCTGTGTTCCTGACTATGTCTATAATTTCTCTCTTGTGTACTGTAAATGCTGGAACCAGGTACATCACAAATTCCTCAGGGATCAATAAAGCTTTATTGTATTGTAGTCTATGGTAGCAGGCTAAGGGTGACCTTACATGGTTTACATAGTCTACGGCAGCAGACTAAGGGTGACCTTACATGGTTCACATAGTCTACGGCAGTAGGCTTAGGGTGACCTTACATGGTTTACATAGTCTACGGTAGCAGGCTAAGGGTGACCTTACATGGTTTACATAGTCTACGGCAGCAGGCTAAGGGTGACCTTACATGGTCTACGGCAGCAGGCTAAGGGTGACCTTACATGGTTTACATAGTCTATGGTAGCAGGCTAAGGGTGACCTTACATGGTTTACATAGTCTACGGCAGCAGGCTAAGGGTGACCTTACATGGTTTACATAGTCTACGGCAGCAGGCTAAGGGTGACCTTACATGGTTTACATAGTCTACGGCAGCAGGCTAAGGGTGACCTTACATGGTTTACATAGTCTACGGTAGCAGGCTAAGGGTGACCTTACATGGTTTACATAGTCTACGGTAGCAGGCTAAGGGTGACCTTACATGGTTTACATAGTCTACGGCAGCAGGCTAAGGGTGACCTTACATGGTTTACATAGTCTACGGTAGCAGGCTAAGGGTGACCTTACATGGTTTACATAGTCTACGGTAGCAGGCTAAGGGTGACCTTACATGGTTTACATAGTCTACGGCAGCAGGCTAAGGGTGACCTTACATGGTTTACATAGTCTATGGTAGCAGGCTAAGGGTGACCTTACATGGTTTACATAGTCTACGGTAGCAGGCTAAGGGTGACCTTACATGGCTTACATAGTCTATGGCAGCAGACTAAGGGTGACCTTACATGGTTTACATAGTCTACGGTAGCAGGCTAAGGGTGACCTTACATGGCTTACATAGTCTATGGCAGCAGACTAAGGGTGACCTTACATGGTCTACGTCAGCAGACTAAGGGTGACCTTACATGGTTTACATAGTCTACGGCAGCAGGCTTAGAGTGACCTTACATGGTTTACATAGACTACGGCAGCAGGCTAAGGGTGACCTTACATGGTTTACATAGTCTACGGCAGCAGGCTAAGGGTGACCTTACATGGTTTACATAGTCTACGGCAGTAGGCTAAGGGTGACCTTACATGGTCTACGGCAGCAGACTAAGGGTGACCTTACATGGTTTACATAGTCTACGGTAGCAGGCTAAGGGTGACCTTACATGGTTTACATAGTCTACGGCAGCAGACTAAGGGTGACCTTAGATGGTTTACATAGTCTACGGCAGCAGACTAAGGGTGACCTTACATGGTCTACGGCAGCAGACTAAGGGTGACCTTACATGGTTTACATAGTCTACGGCAGCAGACTAAGGGTGACCTTACATGGTTTACATAGTCTACGGCAGCAGGCTAAGGGTCACCTTACATAGTCTACGGCAGCAGGCTAAGGGTGACCTTACATGGTTTACATAGTCTACGAAAGCAGGCTAAGGGTGACCTTACATGGTTTACATAGTCTACGGCAGCAGGCTAAGGGTGACCTTACATGGTCTACGGTAGCAGACTAAGGGTGACTTTACATGGTTTACATGGTCTACGGCAGCAGGTTAAGGGTGACCTTACATGGTTTGCATGGTCTACGGCAGCAGGCTAAGGGTGACCTTACATGGTTTACATGGTCTACGGCAGCAGGCTAAGGGTGACCTTACATGGTTTACATAGACTACGGCAGCAGGCTAAGGGTGACCTTACATGGTTTACATGGTCTACAGCAGCAGGCTAAGGGTGACCTTACATGGTTTACATGGTCTACGGCAGCAGGCTAAGGGTGACCTTAAATGGTTTACATAGTCTATGGCAGCAGACTAAGGGTGACCTTACATGGTTTACATAGTCTACGGCAGCAGGCTAAGGGTGACCTTACATGGTTTACATGGTCTACGGCAGCAGAGTAAGGGTGACCTTACATGGTTTACATAGTCTACGGTAGCAGGCTAAGGGTGACCTTACATGTTTTACATAGTCTACGGCAGCAGACTAAGGGTGACCTTACATGGTTTACATGGTCTACGGCAGCAGACTAAGGGTGACCTTACATGGTTTACATAGTCTACGGCAGCAGACTAAGGGTGACCTTACATGGTTTACATGGTCTACGACAGCAGAGTAAGGATGACCTTACATAGTTTGGCTTGGCCATTGGTGTCAAGTGCTAGTTCTGTCCATATATTGTGCGTCCACTTATCAGTGAATGGGCAGATGGTACTGATATGGCTCTGACAGTCAATAACAGCCTCCTGTAGTACCGATCCTGCTCATTAGTAACTTGCCCTCCTCTTGTCTGAACAGAAGGAACATGTGTAACATTATGTATCTAAGACGCCGTTGGAGCTTCCTTGGCTTTGTCTCTGAGGCTGTGTAATAAAATTATGATGCTATGCATGATAGCAGCCACAGCGCTCATAAATATGTTCCTGCAGACTCAGCTGCTTGTGGCTATTAAACAAGCCATGAACGCGGCTCCTCAATCTATAAGACGAATACAATTATTTACATAGGACGAGTCCAGGGGCAGCGCTGAGAGGGATCGGCCGGCACCGACTCTTCTTTAACCTTTAGCATATGATATTGTCAAGTAGAAGAAACTCTGATAACTTTGTAATGGAAATCCACATAAAAAGTAGTTCCAGCGAGGTACCGGCAAGCATAAAAACCCAAAATGTGTTAGTCCAAAAACAAATGTCTAAAATAGGATAAACACGGATCTGTGTTTTTCCAATATTCAATAAGTCAACTAAAGAAATGATTATGAGTAACTTAATCATGTGACAAGTTTTTCCATTGGGAAAATCGATGATCACTTTCCCGTTAAAGAAACTTGATCCAATATGGCGGCTTTCATGATGGCAGCTATGTTTCAGCTACAGCCTTAAAAATAGACCCCCTCGCCCATTACGTGCTCAGATATGTCATTTATTGATATAAAAGGAGGTCCTTGTTGGAAGTAGTTGACTCACTAGAAGAATCTTCGCACCCAAGAACCACGTGGTAATACCACAGCAATTAGTGGTAGGACATGTACAGTCTTGTTGTCTGGTAGTTGGCTTTGCAGCATAGAGATGGTGCCATCTGGCAGAAGTGATAGCGCCCTAAGGCTATAGTGTCTAATCCAGTGTATATTTCCATGGCAGGAGTCCAAGGTTTGTGAATGAGCTAAAAACTGCATACGGATTAATCCCATCATCACTCAATAGGGCAAAGCCACTGTTCCATGCAGAATGTGAAGAAGTAACTTGCATTCTAAATTTTTCAATGGATCATTGATGTGTGAACTACATGTACAATGACCACATATCGACCACTTTATAACTTAATATGTTAATGTATTTTTATTCTCTTTAAAGTGAATCTGTCATCAGGAAAGTCATTGTAACATGGTGATAGGTCCCAATAGCCTCTGGAATGTTGATTTAAAAAGTTCCTTTGTCGTGCATCTGAATAATCCCACCACTGTTTCTTGTTTCTTTAACATTACCTGCTCCCTGCCAGCAGTGTGTGGTGAGTCCCAGAGGGAGGGGATGTTTGGGCAGTTCAAACAAGAACGGCCTGTATTGGTGAGCTACATAAACAAGGGGAGAGAGAGCAGGGGAGAGGCTGAGGGGCGATAAGTGAGGAGGAGGGATAGAGGAGAAGATGACTTGTGCCATTTGCATGCCCCCTGTCACCCAGGACTCACCACACACAGATGCAAGGAAACCAGGTAATGTAAAATGAACAATTAAAGGGGTTGTTCGAGGGTATAAAAAAACACTCGGGTGGCCGAGATGGGTCGGGTTAAAAAAAATAAACATGAACTTACCTCCTGACACCCTCCTGCCGTCCAGCTCTTTGATCTCTCCAGTCTGCGCCCCTTGTAAACAAACAGGGGCACTGCGCTCAGCTTCTGGCCGGCCGATGTGGCGGGCCACCACAGCCGACTGAAAACTGAATGCAGTGTGGCTTCCGTGCTCCTGTCTGTTGACAGGATGACAGACTAGAGAGATGGCAGCACTGGACTCTGGGAGGTAAGTATCGTACATGTTTATTTTTTTTCAAACAGCCCCATCCCGGCCACCCAAGGGGTTTTTATACCCTCGGACAACCCCTTTAAAGAGCAATAGAATTATTCAGATGCACCACAAAGGCATTTTAGAAATCAGCATGACGGAGGCTATTGGAACCCGTCATCATGTAAAAGTTATCTTCCTGATGACAGGTTCCATCAATTCCTCCTCAAGTGCCTTTGCAGTCCTGAAATCTACTTTTTCTATAATTCCCAGAGCTCGCATCCTTTATCGGGTTTCTTTCCTTGGTGCTTCTGGGTAGTTGGAGTTTGGATATCACCCTTTAGTCGTCCCAGATTCCCCTGTGATTGGGCGCTCCGGCAAACTGATACCTGATGTCGGCAAAATGTGACCAAAGATCTGTCCTACTCCATATCAGTCCTTGATGTTAGAGCTGGACCATGCTGAGGGTAGTGACTGCTAGGGACCTAATAAATGACCTCACAATGTTGTCCTACTCCATGCATAATAAATTCCAACTATTGCGGATAGACTTACCAGATTCCAAAAGCCCTATAGCCCATATTATACTTACGATGTCTTATACTCCGAAACCTCCGCTAGCGGAGGCTGCGCGTGCGCACTGCATGTCATCCTCTCATCTGCAGAGCGCAGGCGCCTACTCCGCACCAGCCCTATCTTATCCCAAAGCAATCATAGACAAAACACGATCTGATGCCGATCTCACTATTATCTCTCCAGCATCGCAGGTTTATATGACAATCTGATACCTGACAACTGGCCCTCATTTCAGCCCCAGCGTTAAAAGGTCAGATAATGATTATCCCTACAATTCCCTTTGCCCCATAGTTACTGGATACCTATTCCTCTGTATAACATTACACCCTACTTTCTCTTTTAGTGTTTATAAAACAGTATTCCTCCCCAAAAAAAGAGTTCCATATATGATTTCTGACACACAGAAAGGTCAGTACTAGAGATGAGCGAGCACTAAAATGCTCGGGTACTCGTTATTCGAGACAAACTTTTCCCGATGCTCGAGTGCTCGTCTCGAATAACGAGCCCCATTGAAGTCAATGGGAGACTTGAGCATTTTTTAAGGGGACCAAGGCTCTGCACAGGGAAGCTTGGCCAAACACCTGGGAACCTCAGAAAAGGATGGAAACACCACGGAAATGGACAGGAAACAGCAGGGGCAGCATGCATGGATGCCTCTGAGGCTGCTTAATCGCACCATTATGCCAAAATTATGGGCAACAGCATGGCCATGACAGAGTGACAGAATGAAGCTAGATAGCATCTAAAACATGCAATAATTGACCCTGACACTATAGGGGACGGCATGCAGAGGCAGCGGCAGCAGTGGCAGGCTAGAGAGTCTCATGGCGACATACCCTAAATGGACTCAGGTTTCACCAAAGGAGGTGAAATGATTTCCTATGTGAACAAAAGGTTGACGGTATATTTAGTCGATAATACAGCATGGTGGCGACATAGTGACCAAGTTCCATAATGTATCTGGTGAAACACCCGAAAAATGAGCCTGACACAGCTCTTTTGATAAGGGGACGACATGTGGAGGCAGCCATGGAGACGACTTCCATGATTAAGAGCGACAGTATGGGGCATTCATATTGCGCTGCTATGATTGCAACTTCAGGTCTCCAGCATGGCGGCGACAGATGGGCCGAGTTCCACTATGTATCTGGTGAAACACCTGAAAATTCTGCCTGACACAGCTCGTTTGATAAGGGGACCATGTATGGAGGCAGTGAACTAGTAGTAGATTAAATGTGCTGCAGTTAAAACTACGTTAGTTGGATCTTGAGATGGAACTGGCGCTCCGCAGCCAGGCGAGCTTTCGCCAATCCAAGCCCCTGTCTCTAGGCTACTCCCCAAACAGCACTTCTAAGAACCTTTTGTATAAGATCAAGTGTAGTAGCGCTCTTATAAGTTTGGGATATGGCGGGTGAGGGGAATGTAAACAGGTGCGCAAGAAGCGCTGAAATAATATCGCTAAATGATAAAAGTTTGCCAGTATATTTTGTGGATTACACAACAGGGTGGCGACAAAGTTAACAAGTTTGATGTGGAAGCCATGAAAACAACCCAAAATTCTGCCTGACACAGCTCGTTTGATAAGGGAACCATGTATGGAGGCAGTGAACTAGTAGTAGATTAAAGGTGCTGCAGTTAAAACTATGTTAGTTGGATCTTGAGATGGAGCTGGCGCTCCGCTGCCAGGCAAGCTTTCGCCAATCCAAGCCCCTGTCTCTAGGCTACTCCCCAAACAGCACTTCTAAGAACCTTTTGTATAAGATCAAGTGTAGTAGCGTTCTTATAAGTTTAGGATATGGCGGGTGAGGGGAATGTAAACAGATGCGCAAGAAGCGCTGAAATAATATCGGTAAATGATAAAAGTTTGCCAGTATATTTTGTGGATTACACAGCAGGGTGGCGACAAAGTTAACAAGTTTGATGTGGAAGCCATGAAAACAACCCAAAATTCTGCCTGACATAGTTCGTTTGATAAGGAGACCATGTATGGAGGCAGCTATATGGACTACTTTTGGAGGCAGCTATGGCGATGACGTGTGGAGGTAGCAATGGAGACAACGTGTGGAGGCTGCTATGGAGACAATTTAATTTGGATAGTGCCTGTATGTGGCAGTCCAAAAAAGTTTTCAAACCAGAGGAGCAGGTAGGTGGTCCTCCAGAAAAATTAAATAAATTGAGTGCCTGTATGTGGCAGTCCAAAAAAGTTTTCAAACCAGAGGAACAGGTAGGTGGTCCTCCAGAAAAATTCAATAAATTGAGTGCCTGTATGTGGCAGTCCAAAAAAGTTTTCAAACCAGAGGAGCAGGTAGGTGGTCCTCCAGAAAAATTAAATAGATTGAGTGCCTGTATGTGGCACTCCCAAAAATTGCTTAAAACAGAGGACCGGGTAGGTGTCCCTCCAGAAAAATTAAATACATAGAGTACTATAGCTAGAGCCAGAGCCAAAAAATAGCCAGTTTCCTATGCTTTAGTGTACAAAGGGGAGGAGAAGGAGGACAATGAGGAGGAGGAGGAGTGCATACATTATTCAGGTTGAGCTTCTTTCACCTGGTGGAGAATGAAAATCCGGAGAAATCCAGGCTTTATTCATCTTGATAAGCGTCAGCCTGTCAGCGCTGTCAGTCGACAGGCGTGTACACTTATCGGTGATGATGCCACCAGCTGCACTGAAAACCCGCTCGGACAACACGCTAGCGGCAGGGCAGGCAAGAACCTCCAAGGCGTACAGCGCCAGTTCGTGCCACATGTCCAGCTTTGAAACCCAGTAGTTGTAGGGAGCTGTGTGATCATTTAGGACGATGGTATGGTCAGCTACATACTCCCTCACCATCTTTCTGTAAAGATCAGCCCTACTCTGCCGAGACTGGGGACAGGTGACAGTGTCTTGCTGGGGTGACATAAAGCTGGCAAAAGCCTTGTAAAGCGTACCCCTGCCAGTGCTGGAAAAGCTGCCTGCTCGCCTACTCTCCCTCGCTACTTGTCCCGCAGAACTACGCACTCTGCCGCTAGCGCTGTCAGAAGGGAAATAGTGTTTCAGCTTGTGCACCAGGGCCTGCTGGTATTCATGCATTCTCACACTCCTTTCCTCTCCATGGATGATAGTGGAAAGATTTTGCTTGTACGGTGGGTCCAGGAGAGTGAATACCCAGTAATCGGTGCTGGAAT
This sequence comes from Engystomops pustulosus, assembly GCF_040894005.1. Classification (NCBI taxonomy): domain Eukaryota; kingdom Metazoa; phylum Chordata; class Amphibia; order Anura; family Leptodactylidae; genus Engystomops; species Engystomops pustulosus. The sequence continues at coordinate 167,521,030 of NC_092416.1, forward strand.
AAATTCTTTGAACGCGAGGGTCACGGGATAGGCAGCCTAGCATGAAATCTGCCATATGCGCCAGAGTCCCAATGCGCAAGAATTCACTCCCCTCACTGGCCTGACTGTCCATTTCCTCCTCCTCCAACTCCTCCAACTCCTCTTCTTCTGCCCATACACGCTGAACAGTGAAGGACTGAACAATGGTCCCCTCTTCTGTCTCGCCAACATTCTCCTCCTTTTCCTCCTCATCCTCCTCCACCTCCTCCGATATGGGCTGAGAGACAGACCTAAGGGTGCTTTGGCTATCAACAAGGGAATCTTCTTCCCCTGTCTCTTGTGACGAGCGCAAAGCTTCCGACTTCATGCTGACCAGAGAGTTTTTCAACAGGCCAAGCAGCGGGATGGTGGGGCTGATGATGGCGGCATCGCCACTGACCATCTGTGTTGACTCCTCAAAGTTACTCAGCACCTGACACATATCAGACATCCACGTCCACTCCTCATTGTAGACTTGAGGAAGCTGACTGACCTGACTACCAGTTCTGGTGGAAGTTGACATCTGGCATTCTACAATCGCTCTGCGCTGCGGGTAAACGCTGGATAACATGGTTAATGTTGAATTCCACCTCGTGGGCACGTCGCACAACAGTCGGTGAGCGGGCAGTAGGAGGCAGCGCTGCGCTGCCCTGAGAGTGGCAGCATCTGTGCTGGACTTCCTGAAATGCGCACAGATGCGGCGCACCTTCGTGAGCAAATCAGACAGATTGGGGTATGTCTTGAGGAAACGCTGAAGTATGAGATTTAACACATAGGCCAGGCACGGCACATGTGTCAGTCTGCCGAGTTGCAGAGCCGCCACCAGGTTACGGCCGTTGTCACACACAACCATGCCTGGCTTCAGGTTAAGCGGTGCCAGCCACAGATCAGTCTGCGCCGTGATGCTGTAATAGCTCTTGGGCGGTGTGCCTTTTATCGCCTAAGCAGTTTGAGCACCGCCTGCTGTCGCTTAGCGACGGCACTGCTGCTGTGCCTAGAGCTACCGACTGATGGCGCCATGCCCACGGATGGTAATTCGGAGGAGGAGGTGGAGGAGGAGTGGGAGGAGGAGGAGGCATAGTAGGCCTTTGAGACCTGGACCGAGGTAGGCCCCGCAATCCTCGGCGTCGGCAGTATATGAGCAGCCCCAGGGTCAGACTCGGTCCCAGCCTCCACCAAGTTAACCCAATGTGCCGTCAGCGATATATAGTGGCCCTGCCCAGCAGCACTCGTCCACGTGTCCGTGGTCAGGTGGACCTTGTCAGAAACGGCATTGGTCAGGGCACGGATGATGTTCTCTGACACATGCTTGTGCAGGGCTGGGACGGCACATCGGGAAAAGTAGTGGCGGCTGGGGACCGAATACCGAGGGGCGGCCGCCGCCATGAGGTTTCGAAAGGCCTCGGTCTCTACCAGCCTATAGGGCAGCATCTCCAGGCTAAGCAACTTGGAGATGTGGACGTTGAGGGCTTGGGCGTGTGGGTGGGTTGCGCTATACTTCCTTTTGCGCTCCAGCGTCTGGGGTATGGAGAGCTGAACGCTGGTGGATGCTGTGGAGGATCGTGCAGGCGAAGATGGGGTTTTCGCACGGGAGGTGTTTGGGCCGTGGTCCTGGGCAGGGGGCTGACTAGCAGATGACACAGGGGAAGGAGCAGTGGTGTGCCCGGCCGGAGGTGAACGTGCTTGGTGCCATTGAGTGGGGTGTTTAGCATTCATATGTCTGCGCATACTGGTGGTAGTTAAGATAGTAGGGGTGGAACCCCTGCTGATCCTGGTTTGGCAAATGTTGCACACCACAGTCCGTCGGTCATCCGGTGTTTCCTTAAAGAACCTCCAGACTTCTGAAAATCTAGCCCTCGCCACGGGAGCTTGACTACGGGCAACATTTGGCGCTGATGCACCAGCTCTGGCCCTGCCTCTCTGTCTGGCCCCACCACTGCCTCTTCCAACCTGTTCTGCTATAGGACTCGCCTCCGTCTCAGAAGCACTGTGTTCACCCGGCCTATCAACCCAGCTTGGGTCTGTCACCTCATCATCCTCCGATCCCTCAGTCTGCTCCCCCCTCGGACTTCCTGCCCTGACAACAACTCCACCACTGTCTGACAACCGTGTCTCCTCATCGTCCGACACCTCTTTACACACTTCTTCCACTACGTCAATAATGTCATCATCACCCACAGACTGCGACCAATGGAAAACTTGGGCATCGGAAAATTGCTCAGCAGCAACCTGAGAAGTGGTTTGTGACTGTGGGAAGGGTCCAGAAAACAGTTCCTCAGAGAATGCCGGTTCAAATGCCAAATTTTGCTGGGAGGGGGCAGACTGGGGGGAAGGAGGCTGAGGTGGAGCTGGAGGAGTGCTGATTTCGGTGACATGGGTGGACTGCGTGGAAGACTGACTGGTGGACAAATGGCTAGAAGCATTGTCCGCAATCCACGACATCACCTCTTCGCACTGTTCTGGCCTCAACAGTGCTCTACCACGAGTCCCAGTAACTTGAGACATGATGAACCTAGGGAGTGTAGCTCTGCGGCGTTCCCCTGCTCCCTCATCAGCAGGTGGTGTCTCACCCCGCCCAGGACCACGGCCTCTGACCCCTGCAGTAGGTGGACGCCCACGTCCACACCCTCGTCCTCTACCCCTAGCCCTCGGGTTAAACATTTTCAAAATTAAAGTGTAAACTTAAAATTTTTTTTTTGTAGTTTTTTTTGTTTTTTTTTTAAACAAAACGATGCTATCCTATTGCTATGGCTAGTTTCTAACCTACACTGACAGCACACAACTGGATTTTGTGCTGTGCCTGATGACTTTGAGCTATAAAAAGAAATAAAGGTAAAAAAAAAATAAATCAGCAGACTCTGCCTAATTCTAATCAAACCCCTAATCAATTGTCCCACTTCGGTGTTTGAGGTGGATATGCGTGTCACTAAGAGCTAAACACAACGCAGGTCTCCCAGCAAATTCCTCACTGTATGGTACTAGCTGCACTACTAATGCCAGCAAGCCCAGCCACAAGCAAACAAAAGAAAGGAAAATATAACGCTATTGTAGGCCTAAGTAAGCCGTTGTGGTTCTCCTATGGCTATTTTCTAGCCTACACTCAAAGCACACTGCTATGCCAGATGACTTTGAGCTATAAAAAGAAATAAAGGTAAAAAAAAATAAATCAGCAGACTCTGCCTAATTCTAATCAAACCCCTAATAAATTGTCCCACTTTGGTGTTTGAGGTGGATATGTGTGACACTAAGAGCTAAACACAACGGTAGCAAGTCCCCCTGCAAATTCCTCACAATATGGTACTAGCTGCAAATAAAAAAAAAAAATGTATAACGTTATTGTAGCCCTAAGAAGGGCTGTTGGGTTGTTGTAGAATCACTCCTGCCTAACAGTAAGCTAATAGAACAGCCTAACGCTTTCCCTGACCAGCAGCAGCTCTCTCCCTAGCGGCATCCAGACACAGAATGATCCGAGCAGCGCAGGCAGGGGCTAGTCTATTCCAGGGTCACCTGATCTGGCCAGCCAACCACTGCTATCGACGTGTAAGGGTACCACGTCATGCTGGGTGGAGTGCAGAGTCTCCTGGCTTGTGATTGCAAAACGGCGGGAGATGCCATTTTCTCGAGCTGGCGAAATACTCGTCCGAGCAACGAGCAGTTTCGAGTACGCTAATGCTCAAACGAGCATCAAGCTCGGACGAGTATGTTCGCTCATCTCTAGTCAGTGCACCTTCTTTTAATCTTATATAAGATTAAGTCAAATCAATAGACATCTCTTTTGTCACAACAATGAATTCAATTTTTTATGAACTCTTTATGCACTTTTTATGAATTTTCTATGCACTTTGCTTAGCAATAATTATTGCTTCAACTTACCATTGTATATACTATGCTTTTAAATTTCGCATATTTTAAATGACTCTGACTTTGTTCCATATGTTAAATGCTGATTTTTTATCTGTTAAAGACAATAATGTCACTTTTTATGAGAATATAAAGTGCACCTTAGTATAATTTCATGTGTACATCCAAAAATATGACAGTACAATTTACAGAACCCTGTGGACCTGAGGAAGGGGTTAATCCGCCCCGAAACGCGTCGTCCAATTTTATACTGATGATCCCTTAAACTATACTGCTTTTATGTGTAATAAATGTTTTCTAATAAGGAACATCTGTTGTAATGTATATAATGTTCCATTAATACATAAAATCCTGGTAAAACAGTAGCGCGACCAACCACTGGCTACCCACTCCATAAATCTTTGTAACATCAGGACTTTCTCCTGCAAGCCAGAGAACGCAGCAGCTCCAGATAATATATTTCTGTAGAAATAGAAATATTTTCTACAGAACTCCCTCCTAATATCTTTCCACTCCTCTCTACTTCTAAGGAGCGCGGTGTAACCCTTTTAATAACTGCTACTCCATGCATGGCCAGGTGAGTAGTCTGCTTATGTACTAGTAGGGCACATAATGGCTGAAGCATAGAACTTAGGATAAACTACGCGTGCATGTACACCGGACATGTATATTTGCTGATATTGCTTAGAAGTTACCCATTTTATTACTTGGATGCTTAGTCTTCTTAAAGGGATTTTCCAATCTTGAGTATTTATTACATATCCAATAGATATTTACCTCAAGAAGTGGGGGATCAACCAACCCCTTTCCCCCAGCCGGGCCAAATTCCAAAATTACCACACGTGTGGGACTACTCTCCATTTAACTCTATGGGAGTGTATGGATCCAAATGTCATCACGTGTATCACCGTAGGCCCATATTATCAATTATTAGGCACATCACATGCTGCTATATGACGCCATATCTTACGGATCCGTAATTCTGGTGTTCTTACGGCTATCGTGCCGTAAACCTATTTTACATAAACATTTCTAACAAAAAGTTATTAGCCTGAAAACGTCTCATTTTTGTATAAAAATTTCCTTTTAACTTCATAAACCTTCGCAGCGGGCAAAGAAAAAAATCTTTTCATTCCCCTAAAGTATCTACTTTAAAGAATTTATTTCTTCAAATCATCAAGTTCCATAGTCCGGGAAGTGCTTGAAAACATTTTATTTCTCTATAAATCACTAAAGTACATGTTGAAAAATGCTCAGGGACCAAAGCTGGCACCTCAGAAGGCGAACACCGAAATAGTCATAAAATGTGCTGTAAAACAATCGCGCGCTGTACAGTTGTGATAACAAGACACAAAGAAAAAAGAGGCAATTAAGAAAAAAAAAAAAATAATAAAAAAATAAAATAAAAATTTTGGGCTTTTCGTAATCCGAAATTGGGCAAATAAAATAAAAGAGACTGTTGTGTTCTGTCCATAGCGCGATAAATTACTAACTGATCTAATTTTCTCCAGAAGCTTGTACTATAAATATAGGTCCAGAAAGGTGAAGGATTTAATCCAGGAATGATTGCTCTGTGAAGATTGGGTCCTCCCAGACCATGTTATGAGGACAGTGAATGTGCCAACAGCTGAGAGTTTATTACTTCAGTGCTAAGGGCCAGGAACGGCAATGAGCTCCTGAATACAACACACCCTGGGATTTCACTTTCTGTCCCCACTAACACTTTTTTTTCTATTATACAGTAGGTTCTTAAAGGAAATCTACCATTTGTTTTCAAGCATTGCGAACCAAACATACCTTGAGAATGCTGTAGCGACACTGATGCGGAAACATATCTTGTTTAGTCCCTGAACTGAGTGGTTTTGCTCAAAAGAAAATGATAGGACCTTGGGAAAGCTGGGTGGTCCTGACTGAAGTAAATAAACACATTACTTGGAGCTTCCTGTACTAATCAACCTGAGCTATATGACTCATACACAGCAGCCAGGGGATGATGCAGCGATTGATTACTTCTGCCTGTCAGGGACAACACAGTGATGAAGTATTCTCAGCTTATGCTGAGCAGAACAAGGCTGAAGCAGTGCATAATTAGGGTGAGGAGAAGCACTGAGGCGGCCACAGGAGTGAGAGAGATTAATTATCATAATTTTATAATTATTTTTTTTAGCAAAACCAATCTGTTCAGGGATTGAACAAGATATGTTTCTGCATTAGTGTCGCTACAGGATTCTCAAAGTATGTTTGGTTCATAATGCATAAAAGCAAATGGTATATTTCCTCTAAATAGAACCCATCAGGTGCACGTTTCAGTGCCATCCTCTGTCCTTAAAGTACAACATTGACTATTATTTTGTATTTATGTTGCATTCTGTCATGCACTAATCAGAACACTAACCTATTTCACTCCTGTTGTCTTAATTGAATTACACCCATGTGCCTCCTGCTTATTTTGTTCTAGGCGGACAACAGTTAAGCTACTTGTGATGCACAAATGATTTTGTCATGGTTTACAAAGAAGCAGGAGACCGCATTATAGAGAGCAGCAAGAACTAGGGAAACAGGGAAGGGAAAACTGTCCCTTACTTTAAGGTTATGCTAGACCCTGCCTGCAGGTGATGGTCAGTTTACCTGGACTAGCTCCAGACCCAAAAACTTCCCTCTCTCTGAACACAAAGACCTTTCTAGAAAGTAGTGAAAGGGACTAAAGGATACTCACCCCCCACTAACAAAAAGATTGCTGCAAGTAAAACTTGGCGAACTAGCAATCCCAGCATGCATACAAACACACATCTGAGACTGAATACAGGAAGGAGGGCAATAGGGAGGACAGGAATAATGGGTAACAACTAGAGATGAGCGAACATACTCGTCCGAGCTTGATGCTCGTTCGAGCATTAGCGTACTCGAAACTGCTCGTTGCTCGGACGAATACTTCGCCCGCTCGAGAAAATGGCATCTCCCGCCGTTTTGCTTTTTGGCGGCCAGAAACAGAGCCAATCACAAGCCAAGAGACTCTGCACTCCACCCAGCATGACGTGGTACCCTTACACGTCGATAGCAGTGGTTGGCTGGCCAGATCAGGTGACCCTGGGATAGACTAGCCGCTGCCCACGCTGCTCGGATCATTCTCTGTCTGGATGCCGCTAGGGAGAGAGCTGCTGCTGGTCAGGGAAAGCGTTAGGGTGTTCTATTAGCTTACTGTTAGGCAGGAGTGATTCTCAAAGAACCCAACAGCCCTTCTTAGGGCTACAATAACGTTATACTTTTTTTTTTTATTTGCTTGTGGCTGGGCTTGCTGGCACTAGTAGTGCAGCTAGTAACATACTGTGAGGAATTTGCTGGGAGACCTGCGACCGTTGTGTTTAGCTCTTAGTGACACGCATATCCACCTCCAACACCGAAGTGGGACAATTTATTAGGGGTTTGAGTAGGAGGAGTTTGAGTCTGCTGATTTTTTTTTTTTTTAGCTGTATTTCATTTTATAGCTCAAACTCCTCTTGCAAAGCACAAAATCCAGTTGTGTGTTGTCAGTGTAGGTTAGAAACTAGCCATAGCAATAGGATAGCATCGTTTTGTTAAAAAAAATAAAAAACTAAAAAAAAAATAAACACAAAAAATTTTTTTTTTCAAGTTTACACTTTAATTTGGAAAATGTTTAACCCGAGGGCTAGGGGTAGAGGACGAGGGAGCGGACGTGGGCGTCCAACTACTGCAGGGGTCAGAGGCCGTGGTCCTGGGCGGGGTGAGACACCACCTGCTGATGGGGGAGCAGGGGAACGCTGCAGAGGTACACTCCCTAGGTTCATCATGTCTCAAGTTACTGGGACTCGTGGTAGAGCACTGTTGAGGCCAGAACAGTGCGAAGAGGTGATGTCGTGGATTGCGGACAATGCTTCTAGCCATTTGTCCACCAGTCAGTCTTCCACGCAGTCCACCCATGTCACCGAAATCGGCACTCCTCCGGCTCCTCCACCTCAGCCTCCTTCCCCCCAGTCTGCCCCCTCCCACCAAAATTTGGCATTTGAACCGGCATACTCTGAGGAACTGTTTTCTGGACCCTTCCCAGAGTCACAAACCACTTGTCCTGCTGCTGCTGAGCTATTTTCCGATGCCCAGGTTTTCCACCAGTTGCAGTCTGTGGGTGATGATGACATTATTCACGTAGTGGAAGAAGTGTGTAAAGAGCTGTCGGACGATGAGGAGACACAGTTGTCAGACAGTGGTGAAGTTGTTGTCAGGGCAGGAAGTCCCAGGGGGGAGCAGACTGAGGGATCGGAGGATGATGAGGTGACAGACCCAAGCTGGGTTGATAGGCCGGGTGAACACAGTGCTTCTGAGACGGAGGCGAGTCCTATAGCAGAACAGGTTGGAAGAGGCAGTGGTGGGGCCAGACGGAGAGGCAGGGCCAGAGCTGGTGCATCAGCGCCAAATGTTGCCCGTAGTCAAGCTCCCGTGGCGAGGGCTAGATTTTCAGAAGTCTGGAGGTTCTTTAAAGAAACACCGGATGACCGACGGACTGTGGTGTGCAACCTTTGCCAAACCAGGATCAGCAGGGATTCCACCACTACTAGCTTAACTACCACCAGTATGCGCAGGCATCTGAATGCTAAACACCCCACTCAATGGCACCAAGCCCGTTCACCTCCGGCCGGGCACACCACTGCTCCTTCCCCTGTGTCATCTGCTAGTCAGCCCCCTGCCCAGGACCCTGGCACAAACACCTCCCGTGCGAAAACCCCATCTTCGCCTCCACGATCCTCCACAGCATCCACCAGCGTTCAGCTCTCCATACCCCAGACGCTGGAGCGCAAAAGGAGGTATAGCGCAACCCACCCACACGCCCAAGCCCTCAACGTCCACATCTCCAAGTTGCTTAGCCTGGAGATGCTGCCCTATAGGCTGGTAGAGACCGAGGCCTTTCGAAACCTCATGGCGGCGGCCGCCCCTTGGTATTCGGTCCCCAGCCGCCACTACTTTTCCCGATGTGCCGTCCCAGCCCTGCACAAGCACGTGTCAGAGAACATCGTTCGTGCCCTGACCAACGCCGTTTCTGACAAGGTCCACCTGACCACGGACACGTGGACGAGTGCTGCCGGGCAGGGCCACTATATATCGCTGACGGCACATTGGGTTAACTTGGTGGAGGCTGGGACCGAGTCTGACCCTGGGGCTGGTCATACACTGCCAACGCCGAGGATTGCGGGGCCTACCTCGGTCCAGGTCTCAAAGGCCTTCTATGCCTCCTCCTCCTCCCAACCCTCCTCCACCTCCTCCTCTGAATTACCATCCGTGGGCATGGCGCCATCAGTCGGTAGCTCTAGGCACAGCAGCAGTGCCATCGCTAAGCGACAGCAGGCGGTCCTCAAACTGCTGAGCCTAGGCGATAAAAGGCACACCGCCCAAGAGTTATTACAGGGCATCACGGCGCAGACTGATCTGTGGCTGGCACCGCTGAACCTGAAGCCAGGCATGGTTGTGTGTGACAACGGCCGTAACCTGGTGGCAGCTCTGCAACTCGGCAGACTGACACATGTGCCATGCCTGGCCCATGTGTTAAATCTCATAGTTCAGCGTTTCCTCAAGACATACCCCAATCTGTCTGATTTGCTCACGAAGGTGCGCCGCATCTGTGCGCATTTCAGGAAGTCCAGCACAGATGCTGCCACTCTCAGGGCAGCGCAGCGCCGCCTCCAACTGCCCGCTCACCGACTGTTGTGCGACGTGCCCACGAGGTGGAATTCAACACTGACCATGTTATCCAGAGTTTACCAGCAGCGCAGAGCGATTGTAGAATGCCAGATGTCAACTTCCACCAGAACTGGTAGTCAGGTCAGTCAGCTTCCTCAAGTCTACAATGAGGAGTGGACGTGGATGTCTGATATCTGTCAGGTGCTGAGTAACTTTGAGGAGTCAACACAGATGGTCAGTGGTGATGCCGCCATCATCAGCCTCACCATCCCGCTGCTTGGCCTGTTGAAAAACTCTCTGGTCAGCATGAAGTCGGAAGCTTTGCGCTCGTCACAAGAGACGGGGGAAGATGATTCCCTTGTTCATAGCCAAAGCACCCTTAGGTCTGTTTCTCAGCGCATATCGGAGGAGGTGGAGGAGGATGAGGAGGAAGAGGAGGAGAATGTTGGTGAGACAGAAGAGGGGACCATTGTTTAGTCCTTCACTGTTCAGCGTGTATGGGCAGAAGAAGAGGAGTTGGAGGAGGAGGAAATGGACAGTCAGGCCAGTGAGGGGAGTGAATTCTTGCGCGTTGGGACTCTGGCGCATATGGCAGATTTCATGCTAAGCTGCCTATCCCGTGACCCTCGCGTTCAAAGAATTTATTCCAGCACCGATTACTGGGTATTCACTCTCCTGGACCCACGGTACAAGCAAAATCTTTCCACTCTCATCCCTGGAGAGGAAAGGAGTGTGAGAATGCATGAATACCAGCAGGCCCTGGTGCACAAGCTGAAACAGTATTTCCCTGGCAGAGGGCGTACTTCTGCGGGACAAGTAGCGAGGGAGAGTAGGCGACCAGGCAGCTTGTCCAGCACTGGCAGGGGTACGCTTTACAAGGCCTTTGCCAGTTTTATGTCACCCCAGCAAGACACTGTCACCTGTCCCCAGTCTCGGCAGAGTAGGGCTGATCTTTACAGAAAGATGGTGAGGGAGTACGTAGCTGACCATACCATCGTCCTAAATGATCACACAGCTCCCTACAACTACTGGGTTTCAAAGCTGGACATGTGGCACGAACTGGCGCTGTACGCCTTGGAGGTTCTTGCCTGCCCTGCCGCTAGCGTGTTGTCCGAGCGGGTTTTCAGTGCAGCTGGTGGCATCATCACCGATAAGCGTACACGCCTGTCGACTGACAGCGCTGACAGGCTGACACTTATCAAGATGAATAAAGCCTGGATTTCTCTGCATTTCCATTCTCCACCAGGTGAAAGAAGCTGAACCTGAATAATGTATGCACTCCTCCTCCTCCTCATTGTCCTCCTTCTCCTCCTCTTTGTACACTAAAGCAGAGGAAACTGGCAATTTTTTTGCCAGGGCCAACTGGCTCTGGCTATAGTACTCTATGTATTTAATTTTTCTGGAGGGCCAACTACCCTGTCCTCTGTTTTAAACAATTTTTGGGAGTGCCACATACAGGCACTCAATCTATGTAATTTTTCTGGAGGACCAGCTACCTGCTCCTCTGGTTTGAAAACTTTTTTGGACTGCCACATACAGGCACTCAATTTATTTAATCTTTTTGGAGGACCAGCTACCTGCTCCTCTGGTTTGAAAACTTTTTTGGACTTCCACATACAGGCACTCAATTTATGTAATTTTTCTGGAGGACCAGGTACCTGCTCCTCTGGTTTGAAAACTTTTTTGGACTGCCACATACAGGCACTCAATCTATGTAATTTTTCTGGAGGACCAGCTACCTGCTCCTCTGGTTTGAAAACTTTTTTGGACTGCCACATACAGGCACTATCCAAATTACATTGTCTCCACAGCAGCCTCCACACGTCGTCTCCATTGCTACCTCCACACGTCATCGCCATGGCTGCCTCCAAAAGTAGTCCATATAGCTGCCTCCATACATGGTCCCCTTATCAAACGAGCTGTGTCAGGCAGAATTTTGGGTTGTTTTCATGGCTTCCACATCAAACTTGTTAACTTTGTCGCCACCCTGCTGTGTAATCCACAAAATATACTGGCAAACTTTTATCATTTACCAATATTATTTCAGCGCTTCTTGCGCATCTGTTTACATTCCCCTCACCCTCCATATCCTAAACTTATAAGAACGCTACTACACTTGATCTTATACAAAAGGTTCTTAGAAGTGCTGTTTGGGGAGTAGCCTAGAGACAGGGGCTTGGATTGGCGAAAGCTCGCCTGGCAGCGGAGCGCCAGCTCCATCCCAAGATCCAACTAACATAGTTTTAACTGCAGCACCTTTAATCTACTACTAGTTCACTGCCTCCATACATGGTCCCCTTATCAAACGAGCTGTGTCAGGCAGAATTTTGGGTTGTTTTCATGGCTTCCTCATCAAACTTGTTAACTTTGTCGCCACCCTGCTGTGTAATCCACAAAATATACTGGCAAACTTTTATCATTTAACAATATTATTTCAGCGCTTCTTGCTCACCTCCTTTGGTTCCTCTCTGCCACCCATTGGTTTTAAGCCTGAGTCCATTTAGGGTATGTCGCCATGAGACTCTCTAGCCTGCCACTGCTGCCGCTGCCTCTACATGCCGTCCCCTATAGTGTCAGGGTCAATTATTGGATGTTTTAGATGCTATCTAGCTTCATTCTGTCACTCTGTCATGGCCATGCTGTTGCCCATAATTTTGGCATAATGGTGCGATTAAGCAGCCTCAGAGGCATCCATGCATGCTGCCCCTGCTGTTTCCTGTCCATTTCCGTGGTGTTTCCATCCTTTTCTGAGGTTCCCAGGTGCTTGGCCAAGCTTCCCTGTGCAGATCCTTGGTCCCCTTGAAAAATGCTCGAGTCTCCCATTGACTTCAATGGGGCTCGTTATTCGAGACGAACACTCGAGCATTGGGAAAAGTTCGTCTTGAATAACGAGTACCCGAGCATTTTAGTGCTCGCTCATTTCTAGTAACAACCACAGCAGGTCCACAAGGAACTTACAATTACATAAGCACAGACATAGGGGAACAGACAGGAAAGTGGTGAGTGAATACAAGAGAACAGACAAACTTCAGAATCTCTCACCACAGACAAAGTAACAAGCTCCTACAAAGTATAGATGATCCTACAGAACAGAGCCAGGGATAAGCTGCAGATACAATACCCAGCAAATACTGAATTACAAAACCAGCATTAAATGGAGGCCGGCCACTCCTGATAGGATGACACAAATCAACAGAGCGTAGATCTAAAAATCCCAGCAGGTAATGCAGAAACACAGCAACAAGAAGACAGGTATAAAACAATCAGGCTCCATAGCACCGTGGTAGAGAACCCACCAGAAAGGCCAAAGGACGCTGCTTCAAATCCTGACAGATTTCTCCATTTACATACCTCCTTTTCTCGTCTGTTTTATGTTTGGGTTAGGTGTTAGGGGGGCAGTTTAATCACTCTCTTGACCGGAACTCTGACGTTCCTTAAGAAAGAAATTTGCCCTATTTATTTCTGGACCTTTCTAATGTATTCTGTATTGCTTTATTTTTTCCTAATTAAACTCACCTCTTTACCTTGTGTTTGACTATTTTCTTGTTCTGAGTAGTTATTTTTTGTGTTTTCACTTTGGTTCAGGAAGTGAATATCACCCAGTTGGCACCTACCATTTAGGATAGGCTTGGCAAGTAGGTAGGGATAGCTGGGTGGGTTTCCCTATAGGGCTAAGCTTCTGTGTCTTCCACAGAAGTAAATGCACTCACCAAACAGCCTCCAGATCACAGCTGAACGTCATTGAGAAAATCTTCTGATGCACAGGTTAGTTGCACACTCCTTCCTGGTGAGTAGGCTATGATTAAGGGCACATTATTTGTTTAAGTTGCCCGAAACGTATCAGCCAATATGGATGGCAATACCAACTTCACTTTTAACATATTTTAAATAAATCAAGAAATTTTTAACTGTGCTCGGTTCCTTCTCTGGTTTTTCAAGTAAGCTGTCACGTCTGCGCCTGCTGTCTCCTCTATCCGTGCTGGTAAGATTAGGAGACACTGGGGCAGATTTACTTACCCGTTCCTGTCGTGATCCCCGAGGTGCGTTCTTCAAGATCGTACATCCATTTTCCTGCATGTGTCGCTTCCCTGTTGAGGTCCGCTGGAGTTCACCTTCTTCTTCCCGGTGTATGTGAGTGCATTGTCTTGCGACACAACTTGAATTGTAAATTCCGCGCTTAGTCCGAATTAGTCCGGTTGTTCGTCGGCCAAGCCCCCTGATTTGTGTTGCATGCAAGTCGGCTTGATTGCGGAAAAATCCGATCGCGTGTTCCAAAAACCCCACTTAAATGCGGCGCAAATCGGAAATAGTCGGGGAACCCGACGAAAATGCGCCGTGCGGACCCTTAATAAATGTGCCCCACTGAGTTTTTCGTCATCCTGCAGTCTGAACTTGGTTCTATGTCTGACCTGTCTGCCACACCCCTCACTGATTCTATCTTGCAAGAGTTAACACTATGGATCTGTTTCCTACAAGTGTCCAGTTTTGCCTTGACTAATTGCTGGTCAAACTGCTATCTTGCTGTGTTCACTAGCTTCTCTTGCATTCTTTAGTTTCTGGTTTCTGATCTCTTGCCTGTGTCTTGACTACTCTATTTGGATTGGGATTTGGTTATTGTTATTCCCCGCTGTTGCTGAATCGGATTGTATACCTCGCCTTATTGTGTTTGTTTCTCTGTATTGTTACATGTTCACACCTTACCCAGGGAGGGAACGTCGCCCAGTTATTGGGCTCCGCTTAGGGGGGACCCAATAAGTAGGTAGGGACAGGTTGGGGGTCTCAGTATCAGGGCTCACTGTCCTTGTTTGTGTCCTGTCATTACATAAGTTTCCTCTTCCTCTACTTTTACTTTTGGTTGTAGATCACATATCAGCAGCAGTATATCTGTATATTGTGTTCCAAGTAAATAACAATTTGGGAGCATCTTATTTTTTAAATGGTAGGGTTAACTTGTCAGTTGTGTGTCAATAATCCTCAACTCAAAGAGGTGTGTTCTTATTACTAGTCCAAACTGACCAATATTTAGATAAATTGTGTGTATCTGACCAATTGATTTGATTGATATCTGTCTTGTCTATTGCAATGTTGCAAACTAATCAAGGAATAAATCACATAATTAGCACTAACAGAATAGGGCATGTAGGATTAACACAAATTAGCATAAATCAGAACTAGCTCGGGCTGTTGCTTCTAACTTCCCAAAATGAACACTCAGATGAGCACCATGACATCATATGTTTATGCCAGCTAATAAATCTTAAATAATTCTTAGTGCCTTCCTGAGTGCATCCAGGTAGAGGACACTCCCTGTCACTCCACCATCTCCCTGTGACATTAACACACAGCACCAATGAGTGGTCACAGGCATATTAGACTATGCCACACTTTATATGGGACAGGAATTATGGTACATATAGACACTGTAACTGGGACTCAGGGGACTCACAAGACACTTTAAAACATTTTGATGCCCTATGATTTCCTGAAAAGTAATTTCATAAATCAGTCAACCCCCTATTACCATTTCTAGAGAGAAATATGCAGCTGAAAAGTGTTACAGTATTCTCTTTTAACTCCATTTTCACTGTGGTCAGAGAAGACATTGCTGGACATAACTGGAGTGTGATCGCTTCTCACTGAGTATAGGTAGTATACATAGAGTTTTCTACCATCTATAGAGCTAAGCTTTTGTATCTAAGCTTCCATTATATAGGCATCCACCTTCATGGACCTGATCTACTGTATCAAAGCTACCAATGTATTGAAATCCTCCATATATAGAGTTGAGCTGCTAAGCTGCAATCATAAGGGCATCTACTAGTTTTCAGGTAGTGTTCCTTTATGAAGGCTAAAGTTGATCTCATGCAACGTCTTCACAGAAGCAGAATTTAGAATCGGCGCCGGTAGCCGGTCATTTGTCATATACAATTATTAAAAGCAGAAAATCCATTGCACCAGCTGATGTATTTTACGCCATAAACAAAGCAGCTGGACAAACAAGATAAACAGGATCTAATTACCGCCAAGTACATAGGCGTAATTAACTGCTTCAACGAGCCATAATTAAAGGAAACTTTCTGATAACCTCTACAAGTGAGAACATTGCAAAAGAAAAGAAAATCAACTCGAAGCAACACGCGGGGATCAACACCCAGAGGAATTCTCTATTCACATGGAAAACTAACAAATAGGAGGGGAGAGGGGATGTTTGGTTGTATATAATACATTTCTGCAGGTCCCATTAAAGGGGTTATCCAACAAACAAGTATCTAAACGTTGGAGACAAAATTGCCAAAATTAACTAATAATTTCAGGGAGTTATATTTAATTTGAGTGACGGTCTCACAAGAGCGGTGCTGCTCCATTCAATCCTATTGGACTCTGCTGCTCATAGAACTGAAGTGTATTACACGGAAGGTCATAGGTCTCTAAAAACTCGATCCCCAGTTGATTTTTTTTAAATTAAAAGCTTGGATATTGGAAATTTCCCACAAGTACATAGATCAGGGATCCCACCTTTGTAAACTTTTTATCACAAGCCTACTCTATAACTAGATCTTCCCCTCATAGATGTTCACCAACCCTCCATAAAAGAATGTCCTACAAAGGTCTTAAATTAAGCATTTGGAAAGCCTAATATGCTCCGGGGTTCCCACGTGGGTGCCACCCCCAAGGAGACATAAGTGTAAGTGCATCCCCCTCCACAGATTAGGGCCTTAGTTTCAGGGAGTGAGGAACTTAATGGCCACCCCACCTTCCCTTCAACTAGTCATTGGTTCTACCTAGTGTATATAACTACAACGTAACCAGAAACTGACCTCAAAGTGTTTTTCGAGAGTATTATGTTGTCCAAAATGTGTCTGCATGTTGGGTTTTCTTCATTTTACACAAATAGGGGGTCATTTACTAAGGGCCCGATTCGCGGTTTCCCGACGTGTTACCCGAATATATCCGATTTGAGCCGATTTTCCCTGTATTGCCCCGGGTTTTTGGCGTGCGCGATCGGACTGTGGCGCATCGGCGCTGGCATGCACGCGATGGAAATCGGGGGGCTTGGCCGAACGATAACCCGACAGATTCGGAGAAACCGCCGCATTTTAAAAAAAAAAAGTGTTGCGGGACACGCGCTTACCTTCACCAGGTATAGGATGGTGCATTCCGGCGGACCTCGGGGAACTTCAGCGCAGCAGCGACATCTGGTGGACGTCAGAGGAACTGCCTTAGTAAATCGCCGGAAGACCCGAATCCACCGCAGAGAACGCGCCGCTGGATCGCGAATGGGCCGGGTAAGTAAATCTGCCCCATAGTCTTGTGTCCTTCCTGTTCCTTCTACAATGTCATGATCTGGTGAGTGTACGAGGATAGAACTTAATTAAGAAGGTAAGAAAATAGATCCTTATTGGTGTCCTAAAAGCCTTTCTTGGTTCCTCAACCAAACAAGGTCTCTTCCTGAGATACAGAATCACTTACTGATGCTCCTAAAGGTTGGACAGGCTTATACTGAGCCACATTCACCGACGTGTCTCCTGATTGATTGTAGACCAGTCTTAGTTTAAGACTAGTCTAGTCTAACTTTGCTTCTTTTTTTTTTTTTTTGGCTTGGTTCAGGATGGAACAAGGAGACAACATTTTGGCACATTTTTTGGTCTCCCACCTAATGGCATGTCCACCTTTCTGTTAAGCCTAAGCAAGAACCAAAAATTTACCTAAACTCTTATGGATATAATGTAGTGGAGGGGAATTTGACACTTCGTAAAATTCACTCCAATAGCGAATTCTCTAAGCAGACACTGAACAAGCAGGAGGATTTTTATAGATTATATCAATATGTGAATTGGGGTTTATACACAGTATATGGAGGTAGGGGCTGACTTTGGAGATCATTATATACTATATACATTCCCAGTCTGCATAGTATTACCCTTTGTGCCTCTGCAGATGTTTCCCCACCACCATCCAAAGACGGGAACTGGATTCCTTTTTTGATCATTTCCAAGTACAATTCTTTGACCTCCGTTACATAGACGCTCCCTGGTGACTGTGTAGCCCAAGTCTGGGGAGAAAAAGGAAAAATAAATGATGATTATTTACTAAAATTTCTTCTCTAGGAGGTCAAGTAATGTCCATTATTTTTGTCATACTCGTCGTAGATCCTACCCTTCATCCTGCCCTCTCGTTGACCAGAAATGATCACTCTACTGCTGGAGAACACTTTTGTAGATTGCAGAAAATTTGCATATTAGTAAGATAATGTTAAGGTCAGTTTAGGCTGTATGAAAGAATTGGTGAAAGATAGTTTAGGGTTTAGGATGTTAGGAGGAACCTACTATAGGATCTACCTTATTACTATCTGCATTTAAAAAAGAAGCTAGGCAGCTTTTGTATCTAAGTTTCCTAGTTATTACACCAACACTACCCAATTCTCCTCCATACTAACCATAATCACTTTCTAGTCCCTATCCACTAGTAAATTGCAGTTTGCTGCTGCTCCCAAAAATGCCATGTTACAAAAATAGACTGTTCATGCCCCAGACTTAACACATACTGGGGGACATTTACTAAGGGTCCGAATTATGTTTTTCCGACGGGTTACACGAATATTTCCGATTTGTGCTGATTTTCCCTGAATTGCCCTTGGATTTTGGCGCACGCGATTGGATTGTGTTGCATCGGCGCTGGGTTGCACACGAAATCGGGGGGGGGGGGGGGGGCGTGGTCATAAGAAAACCCGAAAAAAAAAAAGTGTCGCATGACACGCGCTTACCGGCACCCAAGATAGGACAGTGAACTCCGATGCAATCCGATGGACTTCAGTGCAGCAGCGCCACCTGGTGGACATCGGGGGAACTGCCTTAGTGAATCGCCGGAAGACCCGAATCTGCCGCATAGAACGCGCCACTGGATCGCGAATGGACGGGGTAAGTAAATGACCCCCATAATGATGGTCTCTAACGTATTTGAAGGTTCCTCCTTGCTTTAGTCCACTGATTGGCTTGTAGAGGCTATCTGCCTGTGAGCCAATCAGGGTAAGCCCCATCCCCAGTTCCTGTTAACTCATGTGATTAGATCCAATCACCCCTATTCTCCATAGTCTCTATGCTATAATCATATATGAAGGAATTACCATGATGAATCGGAGGATCATATTTTGCAGGTCCATCGGCAGATTGTACTTGGGGTTCAGGAGTTTGGCCAGAACATCCTTACAGAATTCCTTCCTCAGGACCATGGACTGAAATGTTGTGTTGCAGTTTTGCATGCACATTTCCAGGAGCTGAAGGTCAAGCAGAGAAATGAGATAAAATAGGGATCAAACACTAAAGGAACAAGAAATCTCAGATCTCTGGAGGTAAAAAATATCACATACTGCCTCCTCAACCTCAGGATGAAGGGGTTCCTCAACTATTATGGCATTCTGAAGAAGAACAGTTGGGATGATTAATTATAATTTGGATTTTTTTCGAGGTAAAGAGTTTGGGTTTTGCTAGGTGGTGACCAGGACCTGCTTGCCAAAGCCTGACAATGGGGGTAATGACTGGGAAAGTCCAGGATGTGTTTTCTATGGGTGGATCATGAGCGACCACATCATCATCTCAAACACTTTGAACCTTCAGGACCACTTTGGTCCTTCAGGACCACCTAACTAGGGACCTCCTGATTCTACAAAGATACTGTGTTTCGGCTCTCCCCATGCTTTTGTTTTAGGGTAGACAAACCACTTCTAGAGTAGTCAGGTTGTGATTCATGCTTTCCCCACCTTGGCTTGGCTAAGTCTTTGACTGGTAGTCGGAAGTGCTTGGCCAATGCTATTGTTGTTTCGGTACCATTCACACTCCGGTTTTCCATGGTAGATGTTCCCATTTCACATATTATTTATTTCCTCACACATGTAGGTTCTCTTATGTGATACTTACAGAAAGTGTAAACCGGACTTCTTTCTGATTGTAGTTTTTGCCTAATCTCCTCTTTAAAGCTTTGACTGCATCTTTTGGCCTAAAATAGAAAATTGTTCAAATGAACACTTATATTAATGGCCTAAAAATAGAAGTATAATTACAATTGGGGCATAAGGGGGGATAATCACAACGTACAATATATTGAAAAGTAAGAACTATAAGCCCCCAAAATTTAAGTTAAGGGGCACTTGTTTGTACTACCAGGGGCATAAGGATCATGGCCAAAGGGGGTGCGACTGTGACTAGGCCCACAATGAGAGGGGGCCCACAGCTGCCAAAATTCATAGAAGAGCATCTGATCTCTGTCTCTCTCCGGCTGTGGCTTCCTGATGTTCCGGCTTCAGAGGGTGTGTTGGCCCATTGCCAGCCAGTTGCAGCCCACCTCTTCACACCCCTTTTGTTTGGAGATGGCGTAAACAGTAAAATAATTAAATCAGGCATTTTATGCCTGTTTTCTTTGTGTGCTGAACAGCAAAGTGGTCTGCGATGGGGTGTTCAGGCCCCGTCACTAGTTATAGCCTGTACAGGAATAGCCTGACCAATTCTACGCCAGGTCCTCAAGCACAGCCGCCTACCGGATATCTCTAACTTGTGCTGTCAGGTGGAGTTTACTTCACACACTGGCGCGTCAGGTAAATTCCCCAAATATGTCTATGTATTTACAGTATTTTATTTCAGTAGTGTGTGCTATATACATATATAGATATATAATACATTTTTGTGTGAAATATATGTGTGAGCAATGTTATTAATGTGTAACGTGTGTATTTGTAATTATATAAATATGCAGTATGTGGTGATACTTGTACGTGAGTATATATTATATGTGTGTGGTGGATACATGTGTTTGTAATATGTATATATATATTTTATGGGTGTGCGCTGGGTATATTTTGTAGGGGGCGGGAGGTTTGACCAGCATCTGTCAAATTTAGTCAATAGTAGGGGGTGCACCTAACAAAGTGAGCAGAGGCATAACTACAGGGATAGCAGCCATAGAAGCTGCTTTGGGGCTCGCAGTGTTAGGGGGCCCCAGCATCCAGGATATTGGGTGTGTATGTGCTGTATGTCTGTATATGTTATTGTATGTATATATGTATATATGTGTATTGTATATTGCTGTATGTATGCATGTATGTATGTATATATTGTGTGTATATATATATATATACTGAGTGTGATTGTAACTCACTTATGTGTGAGTATACAGATAAGTATATTTTTTAAGGGCAAAGGGGGCCCATTCAGAGGCTATGGGGCCCAGCCTTTTCTAGTTAAGCCCCCTGAAAGTGAGGCACTGCTTTTTTTACATTAGCTCAAAGATGGCCATTTTTATTGTGTGGGGGCGGAAAAGGGATGATATGGCGGTGGTCACCTTTAGCGCAGAGATGCCCCGTCAGGAATTTTGCCCCAATGTCCAGTGAACTCCAGTTGTGCCAATGTGTACTACAGGCAGTCCCCAGGTTACGTACAAGATAGGGTCCATAGGTTTGTTCTTAAGTTGAGTTTGTATGTATGTCGAAACTGTATATTTTATAATTGTAGTTCTAGACAAATAATTTTTTTTGCCCCAGTGACAATTTGAGTTTCAAAATTTGGGTTTCAAAAGTCGGATGTCCTTTAGTAGGGGACCTCCTGTATAGGTATAGGGCATTATTATTATTTTACTGTATGTGTCTGAGCTGCCCTGTTCCAACCAATATGGACACCGTAACTTCTCCTTCCGGAGCCATCACACATCTTTCTCTATATTTGGATGAAATAAATTATACAGTGAGTGTGGCCTCCCTTATAGGACCCGTGTATACTCACCCATCAGGGCTGCTGTTGATAACATCACAGATATTCATGAATTGGCCCCAGTCTAATGATTTGTTTGTAGAATTCGTATGAATATCTATAATAAATCAGTTCAAGGTTAGGTTTCAGTTTGCATAAAGTGTTTTCTTTAAATAAATATCCTAGCCAGCTTTAAATGGGGCTTTAAAAAGTTTCAGGCTGCAATATTGTTTACCCCCTCTGCTCCTCAACCCTAATTTGATATAATACAGCCTGTTTAATCTTCCCTCCCGGATACTTTCATTCTTTTCCACAATCTCTTCCTTACTTCTATCTATAATACTGCAAGAAAGGGATGAGAAGAAAAAGCGGACACAGCCAGGACCTGTATGGTCGATATATCAGTATTATTATATACCAGTATCCTGATCAGTACCAGAAGCAGCAGTATAATCACCCATGTGAAGGAGTGCTACAGGCTCTACATCACAGCAGGAAATTTTCAGTAAAGACTATTCATTTTAGGTTTTTTTTGCAAATAGGAGACAAATAACCATAAAAATTAATAATTTGCTTTGGGTCACGCAATGTTCCAACTTTTGATAAAGGATCTCATGGGGGATGAAGTATCTGAATTTGCACATTTTCTAATCAATAGACTGAGAGACACGAGTAGTAGGTGCATTATAACCACAGCACTCCCACTGATCAACTGCTTAAAACCTACTACTTAAAAAAAAACTAATTTAGTTAAACCCGGACTTTGTAGTTGGGCAGAATTTGTCATGGAGCTTCTGTAGGTTGAACTATAGAAAAAAATAACCCAGATGATAAGGAGTTTCAATAAGTCAAATGACTTGGCTCAGCTTCTGCTCTTCTACATGTGATCGCTCATGACACAGGATCATCGTGACCACATTAGTTATATCACGAGTGCACACAATACTCTGGCTATATATCTGTAACACATTGTAATTACTGAACTTCTAATCTGTCCAATGTTCAAAGCTCACATCTGCACCAAACCGGATAGGGAGTATTATAGTCTAGTAACCAAAACAGGGGGCACATACAGAGCATCCAGACCCCGGGGGAGTGACATAATATCTCAGGCTGATGATGTCATCAGGTAAGATCTACAGGGAGATGGAAAGTGAGCGAGTTCTGTCCTCCATCCTTATATCATTATGTGTTATTATATGTTATTTGGGGGGGGGGGGGGGGTGACCAGTACTAAAATACCAAAACATGTTGGATTTGCTTGGCTCTTGTAAAGTATAAATTGAGTATCTCACTTTCCATTTGCAACTGCGTCAGTGATGGGAACCCCATGAATTACAAGAATGGGGGTCCAATGTCACACCCTGACATGCGTATCCACACAGGCGCAGGCTGGCCCGTTCATCTCCATGGAGCTGACGCAATACTTGTAACCCCCACCAATTAGCAAGTTAGACCTATCCTGCGGATAGGACCTAACTTACTACATTGGGACAACCCCTTTAGAGGGTTAAGACAGGGGCCCTGCGCTGTATGCATATTATAGCCCCTACAAGTATGGAATTCACTTCCTACATATTGTACTAAAATCTCCTTTGGGAATGGAGGATGCGACCCTTCTGCATGCTTTCAGGACCCTTTGAGGTTACTCAAATGTCCTGAAATGGCTCTTGCGTACATGTGTACTGATAGCAGGAACATATGCACAAGGGTTTAATTGCTGAAGGTCTTAGGGTGAAGGCCTGTGGTTACGGGAGGTACCGCTAGGGACTGGACACCGTATGTTAAAAGATGGCATCCCATGACGGTGCTCGGTCTATGAGAACTGGGCCATGTGCCATGTAGCAAGCACAGTGCCGGGGACAGGAGTCCTTGCATCATAGTGAAATATGATACATAGAGTACGTGATTGCTGGTGGAACAGCAACATCATCATGATTACAGTGGGAAAGAAGGTACTCCATCTGCCGTATATCAAGATTCTGGGCCAGTCCTAAAAATATCTCCTCTCCTGTCTGCTAAACTGCTCGGTTCACTGCCCAGATCCGCTTTTAGTGAAGACAGACTGTAGTGTATAGATGTTTATGGAGGGAGGAGAGGGACGAGGAGTGAGACATAGGCTCAGAGACATGCTACATCAGAGAACAATGGGGGAATTTATTAAGACTGGAGTTTAAAGTGCCATTCTTAAATTTCCCCATGTAGGTGCTCTGGACCCCATATCAGATGCAAACTCAGCCAGTTTGGACCTAATACCAGGTCTCATTTGGTAGAAGTTTTTTGCCATAGTTTCTGCCAGATTAGATATAGTACATAAGGCAGGCCGGACATTCACGACCCTGCGCCACTCTCCACTCCTGTGGTGTGTAGGTTGGAGAAGCCAGGAAACTGGAGCGAAACTGGTGGAGAAGGGATAATAAATGTCCCCCAATGAGTGTTAAACATTTACAAACAATCCCTTTAAAACTATAGAAAGATCTTTAAAGGTCACATATGATGTGGTAGTGCTATATAGGGATAAATCCTTCTAAAAAGTTCCCTTTAAGAAAAATTTTAACAAATAATTTACAGACTTTCCTTCAAACATTCGGAACAGTTTCCTTCGAGACCGAAACACCGAGAGAAAATGTTCCCTAATATGAGAAAATAGTTCTGTTCATCGTCCGTCTTCATAGGTAATTACAGAGACACAAAGCGCCTCCGCCACTGAAGGGCCTAAGTCTCCGCAAACACAGGAGACAAAATGAAAGATGGGAAATTTCATATCCACGCTCCATAAAGTAATATAAAACTGATCTGCACTTATTTGTTTTACTGGGAGATGCCAGGCCAATAAAGCCGCGCTGGTCTGATGTGGGATTGCTTCCTAGTTTTCATTATCTGAGAGTCAGAAACAAAACAGTTGCCTAACATTAGATCTCGCATGTTAAGCGAACGCAATATTACAAGTCAGGAGTACTGTGCCCTGTAGACGCCGTAGATACAGGCTGCGCACATGAGCATGTGGCTTTAAATATCAAACTTCCATCAAACTTCCAGGTTCTACCAACTTTACAAATTGCGCGTGTTGATTGAAAAATATGAGCGTATTCTCAGTTGATATTTAAAGGAAATCTACCACCAGGATGAAGGATTGTAAACCAAGCACAGTGACATACTGGTGTGTGCCCCCTCTGGCAGGATCTGCTCTTCTTTAAGTGTCTTATGCCCTTATTGTCATGACATCTGTCCGCTCCTCCCCCTGATGTCATCGGGGGGGGCAGCAAACAGTTGTCGTGACAGCCTCGGGTCTTCGTCAGACCCGAGGCTGTATGACTTCTGAAGATTCATTGCAATAAGCCAGTGGCTCAATGTAATATCTCAACCAAGATGGCGGCACCCATGCACCACCATCTTTTTAATGCCACCAGCATCTTTGCAGGGTGCAAGCAAGGGGTTAGCACCCATGATCGATGCTAGCACTGACTGCTGCTGTTAGCAATGGGTGTTTGCTACAATATGCAGAGTCCCCTGAGCCCTTTTCATATACCCTTCATAGCTTGCTGGCGGATATATCTGTCCATGAGAGTGAAGAGGTTAAGCAGTTTATGTAAATCAGCTTTTTCTCCTGCATCCAGGACAGCTGAGACATAAATGAGCCTGATAATGTGTCTAATGGCTTATCTCCTTACAGACAGTCCCTGGATAGTCTTATCTTCTCAGAGAGTGGGATCATCAAGGAAAATATTCTCTAGGTATTGGGTAAGAGTTATTCATTTGCCTCCTTTTCTGTCTGATCAGGATGGATCTCAGAAGGCTTTTAGAAACACTGCTCACTACAGGAGAAAGAAGCAGAAATTAATTTTCTCAATGAAGTATATTACAAAGTTTCTATTTGCTACTCTATTTGCTTCTGAAATATAAAAGCTGCAAAGGATTAGTTATGTTTTCATTTTATAACAACTGTTAATTAAGTTGCCTGCATTTTAATACCAAAATTGCTGCAATTTAGGTCATGTGCCCCTTTTAGAGCTACAATAATAGCTTAGTCTCATATAAATGCTACTTGGGTCATTATTGGGTACTTTACTGTGGTCTAATATGGTACACTAGGCTGTGTAGAGACCAAGTACAGGATGGGTTCTGCAGAGATATATTGCCATGCTATATACTGTGAACGTGATATAATACACAGCAGTTATATAAAGTCCAGTATAGTATTAATGTCACGGCTTTATGAAACATCCCAGAAAATCCCATGAGACACAGTGCATGTTACCAGTGCAACACCCTCGCCGATGCAATGGCGAGGTAGGGTTTGCGAATACGTCCCACCTGCATGTAATCCCATTACACAACATGGTTCTGATAGGACATAGGGATATTGCAGTGGTGAATCCTGCCTGGCAAGGCAGAGGTTAAGTATTTTGTATGATACAAGATGCTGTTGTCCAATGATATGTGTTACATCCTGTGCTCTGTAAGCTGAGATGTGATTGGAGGAGCAGCCACCACCTGACCAAAGGAAGGTAATAAAACTCCCTGGCCAGGAATGTTCTGGGTCTTTCCAGAGATCTTTTCAGAGAGATTCAAGTGTAGGAGAATCAGTGAGTGAGTGAGTAATCTCTGTCTAGCCCATACCAGAGCAGGAAGAGCCTAGCCCCTGCCTCTGAAGAGTGGAGCATTAGACTAGAGTTAGTGTATTGAGGAAAAGGGGTATCATCTTACCTTTAAAGGTGATACCTGAAGCCCTGCAGGACAAGCTGAAGCTTCCTACCAGGACACAGCTGCCTCCCAGCCTGCCCTCTACATCCAGGCTGGTGAACTATCTCCTGAGGCTCCCTCCAACTCACATCTCAGCACTCCATCTACCTGTTAAAGGCACGTTTGCTGCGGTTCCTGCGGTTCAAATAAAGAACTGTAAGTTGTTTTCTTCAACTTCTGTCTCCGTCTGGTCCCTGCTAATACGGCTGCCTTCATCACCGGCACCCTGTCCATCACCCAGAGACTCACACTCGGGACATTAAGGGGTTGCCCCAGGGAGATCCGCTATAGCAGCCTCTCCCTCATCTTTTCTTGCCAACACCACCCTGCTGGAGACCTGCCAGGCTGTAGGACAGCCCTCCGGTTCCCCCGTACCAAGCACCGTGACAATAGCGTGCTTAGGCCGCAACCGCCAGCCACTCCGGTACCGCGGGCCCCGACTGACTCCAGGCCTCACCGCAAAGGGCTAGGCCCCGGTGGGGGATGTTGCAAGTGGCGTCACGAACAGGATATATACTTCTGTGCCTTATCCTGGCACTAAAGACTGTACTTTATTAAGAAAAAGACTGTGCTGCCTAACCCTGCTGCCATCCGGGTTTAGGCCCAAGTATTTGTGTGTTTCTACATTGAACTTTATACTGCTGCCACGTGCTGTCGAGCGCCGCTCCAGCACTCAAGAGGTTAATTCCTGCAAGGACTGTGTCAGCTCTGCTACATCCGGCGCTGCTGCGCCTGAAGCATTTACCTCAGAGGCGTGTGGCGCAGCAAGTATTTCCAGCCCGCCAAATCCTCACTGGCGGGAACTCCAGAGGCGTCACTAGGCTCCGCCCCCTGCGCGAGTGGCGCGAACTACCGTGGAGGAGGAGCTGGAGCGAGTGCGGCCGGCAACGAAGAGGGTTAATCGGCCATCTTGGATTTCGGCGCAGGCCGCGCCTGAAGCCTGCCAGCAGTGTGCGCCTCATCCGGAGTTCCGGCGCACGTGTCCTGCGACTGGAGAACACCGCGGAGCATCACTGAACCCTGCTGCCTGCCGGACATCGGGAACGGAGACCTTCGTGTACCGGAGCTGTCCTGTCACCGCGGCTGATCCTGAGTGAGTACCGCTGGGGAAGTTAAAGGGGGGTAGAGATTGTTTCCGATGCTAGGTTATTGGCTCACCTCCCAGGGAATAGTGACTGTGTCTTAAAGTGCCCACGTCCCATTCTAGCCATCGCCCATAGCAACGGACATTGTGTAACCCTACAGGCTTCCCTCAGCTAGGCCAGTCATGTCCGCCCAGGACGAAGATACGGGACTGGCGCAAGTCCCGTCCCCTGGTCCCTCCTCAGGGTACCGGAGCATGTTAAGTCCTCCAGAGAGTCCCTTCAGCCCTGCTACAACTAGTGCCCCTGGGACTCCCACCATGATGCCTCTGACTATGCCCTACTATCTGGGGGCCCCCTGGTTACCCTACTACGAGGGAGAATCACATACTCTCCCTGAATTCAGGGACAAGTTGTTAGCCACCTTCGCCTTGCTCCCATTCACAGAGGAACAGAAAGTGGGCATCCTCATCGGGCAGTTGAAAGGACCCGCTCTCCGGGAAGTCAAGTCCTGGCCCCGAGAACAGTGTCAGAATGTGGTCCAGATTCTTGATAGGCTGCGTAACACCTTTGACAAGTGTACTGTCTCCGAGTTGAAGCAGAAATTCTTCGGGAAAAGACAGAAGCCCCAAGAGTCCCTCCGAGACTTTGCCCTCTCCCTACAGGAGACATGGAAGGCCATCACCTGCCTTGAGCCCAAAGACGCTGAAACCTCTGACCAAACCTTAAGGGAACAATTTATTAATGGACTTGTTGATAGAAATCAAAGGTGTCAACTAAAGATCATCTCTTCTCAACATGCCCAGGCCTCCTTCCTTGAGTTTAAGGAAACTGCCATTGACATATTAGGGGACCGACCGCCTACTGGACCGCAGAAAGAGCCTGAGTCCGTGGAAATGGAGGAATCTGCTCTAGCTTGCTATCCAACGCAGTCGACATCACCTACTCCTGCGGCTACGGAAGTTGCTGACTTAGCAGGACAGGTCTCTAATCTGGCGGACACCCTGCATAAAATCCTCGATCGGTTGACCCAGGTGGAAGTGACTATCTCCGCTATGAGGAGGAAACCTCCAGAGAACCCGGTACGGTCAGCTACTCCTCGTGAATCTCCGACTAAGCAGCGCCCAAAAGAGGCGAAGTCGTTAAGCACCTGGAGTCAGAAGAAACCCCGCCAGCGGTGCAGCTACTGCCAGAAATATGGGCATGAAGAGAATGATTGTCGTCAGTTAAACGACAAACCCTTGGAGCTAAGGGACGACCTCCAAGGGAAGAACTTGTAAGTCCCCGAGATGCTAACTGGATGCCCAGGTTCGTGGGGACTCGCCCCATGGTTCATGTAACCATCAATGGAGTTACCCTACCGGCCTTAATTGATACCGGCTCTCAAGTGACCACCCTCCGGAGTGCTGCCTTCGAGAAATGCCGAGGAAAAGCATCCTTAATCCAGCCTCCCAAGGCTTACTTGAACATTATTGCTACGAACGGAAAACCCGTACCCATCCGCGGCTACTGGGAGCCCACGCTAACCATTGGAGACACTGAGTTAACCAGACAGGGCGTAGTGGTGACACGTGTGCCCGAAAACGGTAACTTCTCCCTGGTACTGGGTACCAATGTCCTCCGCAACTGCTACCCTGAAGTGCTGAAGGCTCTCCACGACTCCCTGCCAACAGTGCCCAACGGTTCCCGGAAGGTAATTCAGGAGACTATGCAGGTTCTAGCGGCGCAACAGAAGTTTGCTGGCCCTAATGGAGAAATCTGCAGAGCCCGGATCAAGGATCCCCAACCTGTCCGCCTTCAACCTGGGACTGAGACGTTAGTATGGTGTCGAGCCTGCATGGGCGTCCAAGGTCAAGACTACCAGGCGATAGTAGAACCTCTACCAGCTGATGAGGACCTGCCCATTCTAGCCGCCAGGAGCCTAGTCACTGTATCCCGAGGACAAGTACCCATTCGATTACTAAATGTGGGAGACTCCCCAGTGGATCTGAGAAAGTACCAAGCCGTAGCCACTCTCTTCAGTGTCCATCCTGAAGACTTGGTGGAAACCGCTCTGTCTGCCTCCCAACAGTTGGAAGTGAAGCCAAGTGCTGAAGGTGAGCCTGCCGAGCAATCCTGGTGGCTTGAGCTCAATATTGGAGACGACGATTTTACTCCTGCAGACCAAGTACAAGGTGTCCTGGATGTCGTTATGAAGCACCACCAGGCCTTCAGCAAACACCCACTGGATTTTGGGCAGACTACTCTGATCCAACATACCATCCCTACTGGCTCTCATCCTCCTATCAAGGAACGATACCGGCCCATACCTCCAGCCTGCTACCAAGAGGTGAAAAAGCTGGTACAAGAGATGAAGACAGCCAACGTTATCCGGGAGAGTCACAGCCCATGGGCTGCCCCGCTGGTCCTTGTGAAGAAGAAGGATGGAACCCTTCGATTCTGTGTTGACTATAGGAAGATCAACAATATCACCCACAAGGACGCCTATCCTCTGCCTCGAATCGAGGAATCCCTCGCAGCCCTAGGGTCAGCTGCCTACTTCTCTACCCTGGACCTGACCAGTGGCTACTGGCAAGTAGCCATGGCGCCGGAAGACAGAGAGAAGACGGCTTTCACCACCCCAATGGGCCTGTTCGAGTTCAACAACATGCCGTTCGGGCTATGCAACGCCCCAGGCACATTTCAACGGCTGATGGAGAGATGTTTGGGTCATCGCAACTTCGAGACCGTCCTGCTATATTTGGACGACATTATCATCTACTCCAAGACTTATGAAGACCACCTCCACCATCTGGCTGAAGTCTTCCAAATCCTGACCCAACATGGGTTGAAGGTCAAGCCATCCAAGTGCCACCTGCTACAACCTAGCGTCAAGTACCTGGGACATGTGGTGAGCGCTCATGGAATTGAGCCAGATCCAGAGAAGATTGCAGCTGTCTACGACTGGCCTACCCCATCCACCGTACGGGACATCAAAAGCTTCCTGGGATTTGCCAGTTATTACAGGCGTTTCATCCCGAAGTTTGCCCAGCTGGCGGCTCCCCTGCAAGAGCTTCTAAGGGGCCTGCCAAAAGAGAGCCAACGTTCCCGAGTATCCATTGAGTGGACGGCCGAACGAGAAGCTGCCTTCCAGATGCTCAAGCAACGGCTGACTGAACCTCCGGTGTTGGGATATCCAGACTATAGTCTGCCTTTCACCCTATACACTGATGCCAGCAAGCAAGGTCTAGGGGCGGTATTATCCCAGCTCCAAAACGGAACTGAAAGGGTCATAGCCTACGCCAGCCGTTCCCTCCGAGAACCGGAGCAAAACGACCAGAACTATAGTTCCTTCAAGTTGGAGTTTCTGGCGTTAGTCTGGGCTGTGACCGAAAAGTTCAAGGACTACCTAGCTGCATCATCTTTCACTGTCTTCACAGACAATAATCCGTTGGCGCATCTGAACACCGCACGTCTTGGAGCACTGGAACAACGGTGGGCCTCCAGACTTGCCAATTTCAGCTTTACCATCAAGTACCGGGCTGGTAAGACCAATGACAACGCCGACGCTCTGTCCCGTCTCCCTGACCAGTGGGAGGGACCCTCCACGGATGCTCAGTGGGAAGATGTGGAGATGCCAGCGTTCTATGCCCGGTTTGTGCGTCAAGATGCCCAGAGAGTTTACTCCCTACCGACAGAGGCAGAGCCAGCTACTCCCCAAGAAGAGTCAGAGCCCCCTGCGGAAAAGGACCTCTGGATGAGTCTTCAGGCTGATAGCCGTGCCATAGGAGAAGTAATGGACTATCTCTCTAGTGGGCGAGTGCCTGAAAGAATCCGGCGCAGAAGAGCTGATGGAGAACTGTCTCAATTGTGGCGCCAGAGAAAGACTCTGAGCATGCACCAGGGTCTGCTAAAGAGAAGAACTCTGGACCCTATCACTTATGACCGGCTATACCAGATTGTGATTCCCAGGAGGGATGCCAAAATAGTACTGGAACTGTACCATGACCAGTCCGGACACTTTGGCGCTCAGAAGACTGAAGCCACCCTCCGAAGGCGATTCTTCTGGGTCAACATGAAGTCCGACATTGAAGCCTGGTGTCGAGAATGCCCAGCCTGCGCCATCGCTCGAGGAGAGCGACACAATCAAAGGGCCCCTCTACGTCCCATTGTGAGCCAACGGCCCTTGGAGATCCTGGCATTGGACCACGTGAAGTTGGAGCCCAGCAGATCCGGTCACAGTTATGCCCTTACGATCATCGACCACTATACCAAATTTGTGGTTGCAGTACCTGTCAGAGATCTGTCTGCAAGGACTACCGCAGCGGCCCTGTGGAAGAGCTTCATCCTCCCCTATGGCTGTCCGGACCAGATCCTTACAGACCAAGGGACAGCATTTGAGTCCCAAGTCTTCCAGGAGCTGTGCACTCTATATGGCTGCAAGAAGCTGAGGACCACAGCCTATCATCCCCAAGGCAACGGGCTGTGTGAAAAGATGAACCAGACTCTAATCAATATGCTGAGGACTCTGACCCCTGCAAAAAGGGCTGACTGGCCAAAACTATTGCCCGAATTAGTGTACCTGTACAACAATACCACTCATTGCTCCACAGGATACACCCCGTATTATCTGATGTTCGGGAGACACGGCCATCTCCCTGCTGATATGACCTGGGACATGGAGTCCCCTGATTCCCAGTCTTTACTCCCCCAGACTGACTGGGTTCACGAACACCAGAGGCGCCTGGCGGATGCCAGAGAAGTTGTGGATCCGCGGTTGGAAGAGGCCCGAGAGAAACAAAAAAGGGACTTCGATCGTAATGCCTGTGCTGAGCCTTTTGCCCCAGGAGATCGAGTGTGGCTGCGCAACAACCATCCTACCAGTAAGCTAGATGGGCGTTGGGAGCGTGAGCCATACCTAGTTAGGGACAGTCTCTCCCCTGAAGTCTACGAGATTTCAAGAGGAGACCGTCCACCACTCTGGGTACATAGGAACCGGCTGAAGAGATGTCTTCGTCCTTTTGCCCCTATGTCTACACCTCTCACCTCGACTCCCAACTTACAGACCTCCTTGTGTTCACCTACCCCCAGTTTCTTGGAACTTGTGACTGTGCCTCAATTCTGTTTTGTTTCCACTCCAGTAAGAGGTACCTCGGAGAGACCATCATCCCCACCGCAGTCTCCAATACTGCTGCCTGTGGAGGATGATCCGGCTCCAGTGTCTGCAACCCCTGAAGCATCAGAGGCAGCTGAGACTCCGACTCCAGCGCTTGACTCAGAGGAGGACGATGAGGAGGTTGTTATCTTCTCCAGGCCGGAACTTCGAAGGTCTCAAAGGGAGACAAAAGGTAAAGCTCCTGCGTACCTGCAGGAGTACCAGCTGGTGACACGCAGAAGGAGGAGGCAGGTACGCTTTTCTGACACCGAAGTACTTACCACCGAAGAAGATGCAGAGTAACCCCTGAAGGGCTGTAGCCCGCTTCAGGTACTGTACTATGTACATATTGTATATTTCTGTCCTTACCCCAAAGAGCCAGAGACTTTCCTGAGACTCTCACCCATATTTATCTCAGTCAAGAGACATACCTTGAACTGATTATTGGCCTGTGCTATGATAGCACCCTTCCTCTGCCACAGCAGAGATTTCTTCAAAGGACCCTGTCCCTCTACCCATAGAGGAGACCCTTTGCTTCTTCATTGCACTTTTCCCCCACATCAAGGGCTGTACCCAGAAGATGGACTTTGTCAGTAGAGACCTTCTGAGAGACTTTTGCCAGATACTTCAGGGAAAAGTTGCTATGTCTATTGACTTATTATTCTGCACTTAATGCCTTCCTTTTTAGGTATGGACATTCTGTTTGCACTTTTTATGCCTTTTCTTTGCAGGAAAAGAGACATTTGCTACCGTGCTACTCTGAGTAGCCTATCTATCTGTAACGTTATGTTATAAGATGTGTACCCATTGGGCTGCTAAGCCAATGTGATTTTGCTAACCTGTTGCACACTGTCATATCTGCCAGTAGTCTGCATTAACCCTTTCATAGGCTTTTCAGGTTGTAGTGTGGCTGTGTCGGACCGTCTCTATGTAGTACAATGTTTTATTGTGTCACATATGCCAATGTATGCATATATACACTATATAATTGCCGCCAGGGAAGAAGTGTTGATAAAACAAATATACAGGCCTTGGTGCAAGGAGTGGATTACAGGACATGACACCACACCTTTCCTACTGTACAGTTCGGTTTAATGGCGTCAGCGACCAACTGTCATACAGCTACATGTTTTGTCTTAGTCCGACACCAACCCAGGTGCCTGTCTCCAGGACCATGGGCGGTTTGTCCCTACACCTCACATAGCCTGCACTTCCTAGAAGTGCCCTTAGCCCCCTCTGTGCCCCAAAACAACTGTAGTCGAGCCGAGGGCGGCTCTTTCAATTGCCCCCGGGGTATGCAACACCCTCGCCGATGCAATGGCGAGGTAGGGTTTGCGAATACGTCCCACCTGCATGTAATCCCATTACACAACATGGTTCTGATAGGACATAGGGATATTGCAGTGGTGAATCCTGCCTGGCAAGGCAGAGGTTAAGTATTTTGTATGATGCAAGATGCTGTTGTCCAATGATATGTGTTACATCCTGTGCTCTGTAAGCTGAGATGTGATTGGAGGAGCAGCCACCACCTGACCAAAGGAAGGTAATAAAACTCCCTGGCCAGGAATGTTCTGGGTCTTTCCAGAGATCTTTTCAGAGAGATTCAAGTGTAGGAGAATCAGTGAGTGAGTGAGTAATCTCTGTCTAGCCCATACCAGAGCAGGAAGAGCCTAGCCCCTGCCTCTGAAGAGTGGAGCATTAGACTAGAGTTAGTGTAGTGAGGAAAAGGGGTATCATCTTACCTTTAAAGGTGATACCTGAAGCCCTGCAGGACAAGCTGAAGCTTCCTACCAGGACACAGCTGCCTCCCAGCCTGCCCTCTACATCCAGGCTGGTGAACTATCTCCTGAGGCTCCCTCCAACTCACATCTCAGCACTCCATCTACCTGTTAAAGGCACGTTTGCTGCGGTTCCTGCGGTTCAAATAAAGAACTGTAAGTTGTTTTCTTCAACTTCTGTCTCCGTCTGGTCCCTGCTAATACGGCTGCCTTCATCACCGGCACCCTGTCCATCACCCAGAGACTCACACTCGGGACATTAAGGGGTTGCCCCAGGGAGATCCGCTATAGCAGCCTCTCCCTCATCTTTTCTTGCCAACACCACCCTGCTGGAGACCTGCCAGGCTGTAGGACAGCCCTCCGGTTCCCCCGTACCAAGCACCGTGACAATAGCGTGCTTAGGCCGCAACCGCCAGCCACTCCGGTACCGCGGGCCCCGACTGACTCCAGGCCTCACCGCAAAGGGCTAGGCCCCGGTGGGGGATGTTGCACCAGCCTATGTTGCTCTTGGCCATCTCTATAGTAGATTTCATATCCAGTTGCTTCTCCATAGCACATGACAAGATGGAAAAGGTTAGAAAAGAGCAGTAGACTACCGGCTAGGAGCAGATGGCTCTACATAGGGGTAAGCATGCAATATGGCGCCATGAGGGTTACTGACTACTGTAGGATATTGCTAAATTCTTGTCATATATTCATAAATTCCTGTACAATGTAACAGGACGACCTTTGTACCTACCTCCCGGACATTGAGTATTTATTAGTTTTTCCATAAACAGCTATGCTGGGTCATGCTTTTATAGTGTCAAGGAGCGCCCTGCCTCTAATAATATCAGGGGCCGCACCCAAATTTTGTTGCTCAATGTGGGACAAGCACTTCCAATGGGATTGGGGCCAGGGAGACATGGGCTGCGGATTCCCTGCATTCTTCTGTATACACATCATACTCAATGATAAGTAATGGGTTATTGCTACCTGTATATAGAATATGTACAGAATTTTCAGGTTTAGGTAAGTAACAAGCTGTCGGGTTTAGACATGGGGGAGTTTTTGCAGTGAGCTTATGTTTGCTTTACATTTTTTGCATTGCAAACGTACTGCATAATGAGCGTGCATAAATTCTGACTGTGTGTATAGGAGTATAAACTGGATGCATCATAGGAGCAGCAAAAATTGGACAGTTCTGCCACAAATTGTTTGCTATTTTACAGTTTAGTATATGGCTTAAATGTACATTTACAGCTAGTAGTGACCTGGGGCTGGGGGAAAGTTCAGAGGGAAGTGCTATGAGCGGCCGTATGGAAGGGGGAGAGCTTGACTTAAATCAGGAAAAGAAAACGGGGAATAAAAATATTTTTTGGGCCAGACTGGAACTGTTGGACTGGGGTTCTCTGGGTCCAAAAGAACAGTGTATTGGACCCACCCTCCACTAACCCCTGGGTAATAGACCCTAGTCCCTTTTGCTGAACCCCTGGAGTCCAGTATAGGCCTGGGCCCACCAGAGGATTTTCTGGTTCTATGGTGGGCCATTCCGACATTGCATGTAACATGTCATAATTGTAGTTCCTTCACCTGTACTTGCATCATGACTACTTAAAGGGGTTGAACCTGTAAACCCCCCTAGGGAGCAAAGTATACACCAGCCTGGCTCTGGTACATTTTTCCTGGTATTTGGGTCTGTTCCCTGACGGAGACTCTTGGGGGTCATTGCAACTGCTTCAGCCAATGAGTGTCCTCCCTTGTTCTTAGAATGTTACTTCCACTTTGCAGGAGACTTCACTTCCTTTGTTGTCCCCTGGTCCAAGGAGGTCCCTCATTCGATGAAAAACCTCCGCTGGAAGTATGATGTGATGCAGGTACCAAGAGCCTGAGTGGGGTAAGTATTCATTTTTTTCCCTGGTAATACTTTTATTACATGCATAAGATCTTCTGAGGAACATTTAACCTCTGTAATCAGCGTAACCCAAGCTGATCTATAGATTTATGGATCTAACTCCATGGGCGGAGCCGTCTATTTGCGCAAATTCTATGTATACAGACTTTCAATTTCCCATTTTTCTTTATGATTTTATCCATAATTTCATGCGGCCTTCATCTTCCTGCCATCTCATTACTCTCTCCTTTAAATGATCCGATATCACATCTTTGAAGGCCCAAGGGCAGCAGCAGTAGAGCGCGGTGACGGCTCCTATCAGTTATCTAGGGGATTGCTTCCTATGCATCACTGGAGTATGGCCGAGCAGAATCTGCATCCATCTGTGTGTCTCAGGAGCTGCCTGCAATCTGTTCTGACAGTGACCCACAGCACGGCAGTCCCCGGTGAGCTCCCCGAGATCTATTTACATGCAGCTCCAGGCTACAGAGAGATCCTGGGAGAGATGACAGACGCGCTATTGACATGACAGTAATAGGAGACAGAGAAAAGCTTCAGAAATCACTGAGAGAAGAAGATGAGGAAGAACTATTGATCACATACAAAACTACTGCGCTCCACATGCGTCAGCAGTCACCTGTCCTAATAATGGGATGTGCAGCACCATGTAGCAGAGCTGACGTCGCTGTATCTTATTCACTGCAATTATCTTAAAGGGAACCCGGTTACAAAATCTAAACATACTGGGGCACATTTACTTACCCGTCCTGGTGCGTACCCTGAAAGTGCATTATCTGACCGGAATGCACATCTGCCGCGATTCACTAAGATCGTGCGCCCGATATCCTGCATGTGTCACTTCCCCGCTCAGGTCCACCGGAGTTCACCTTCTTCTTCCTGGTGCATGTAAGTACTTGATCTTGCAACACAATTTGAAAGTTAAATCCTGCCCTCAGTCCGAAATCCGTCGGACCGTCCGACGGCCCGCTCCCCCAATTTCTGTCGCATGAAAGCAGATGCAGATCATTAAGATCTGGTCTGCAGTTACCTGATCTGACCACTACGCAGAAAATGGCACTATCTGCTTCTTTTTCTATTTTCTATGTATCGCCTGATCTGTGGGGGTGCTATGAGATGGACTCCGCAAATCTAAGGACCTGATCTATAGATGCTTCTAGCCTGGAAAGTTCCTTAAGAAAACCTTTGCCTTTGCAGGACACCTTACGCTATGGAGCACGTAGCCTTTTTCATAAGAATAAGGGCATAATAAGCTAAAAGAATAGCGTATCCTGCCAGAAGAGAGACACACCTGCATGTCAGCGTGCTTGGTTTACAGTCATTCATCTTGGTGGTAGATTTCCTTTAAATACTTTCCTTTAAGTTGTAGATCTATATACAACCTTACCCACCCCCAGTTATACAGCTTTATACAGCCTCCAACCAGTAATACATATCTCTGCTGTCTATGGCAGAGCAGGTAACATGTGTACAGGCCACCATCCGGTGTTCTGAACCATGCAGAGAGTAACACCCAAACATATAGTGGGTGGTCACTTTCTGCTGAATCATCCACTATATGTTTGGTTCGGCTTTCTGTCCAGTTAAGAAAACCAGACGGTAGCCAGTATACTTATTGAGTGCCCCTTCAAGGGCAAGTGGTGATATAAACAAATGTAATAAGACACTACAGAGTAAAACTATGTTCATATGAAACAATAGTAGTGAGGGTCTCGCTTGCAAGAGCTTACAGTCTTTGCTATCAATGTTATAGCCTCTTAACCTTATGACACACTTGGTCACCACAGATTCGGCCTTGGAATTTTACTACAATTAGAAAGTAGGGTAGAAGTTAAATATCTTCTCAGGTAACGTCCTCATCTGAATAAGCCACATTTTCAGTATACATTCACATGTACACACATGGTTGAGCAGATCCCTGGCACGGTACCCAGCCAATATTTACATACAGGGGCACATGACATTGGGTGACACGGCACAAAGTAATTCCAGTAAGCTATATAAAAGCTCATCCAAGAGGAAATACAATACACACAAGTCACACCAGAAATATGGGGTGCAATTACTAATATATTGTACATTAAGGAAAGAAGACAGTGGTCATATTCAGGTTGAGGGGCAAACCTGATGACCCTGGTGATAAGTTAGAAGAACTACCAAAAACTTGGAAGTGTAACTGTAATACCACTCATTTAGTTACACTGTACACATACCTGACACCTGTCTGTAATACTGATTTCTCTTCCAATCCCCCATTCACCAAGTATTCATGTTTCTAAATATAAACAGGGAAGTTAGTTGCGACCAGACAACTCTCAGGAAGGGTCGGTTTAGTCATGTAAGAACTCACTATATCCTCCTAACATAAGGGTTTCCTCGTACACCGAACATGCATGTTTTCTAAAAACAGACAGGGAAGTTAGCTGCCACTAGACATCTTGGGTCCGTCATTGAGATGATACTGCTGGTCTTTATCACCTGCATCACCAGATTTTTCAAAGGTCTACAGGACCCTTTTTGGCCAATTTACGTTCCCTTCTGACCACTGGAAGTGACACCCCGAGCTCCAAGAAGAACATTGAGTGGCCAAAGCACATCCAACTGGGCACAAGAGCTTCAGACTGGAAGTACTGGAATGGCCCAGCAATGCCACTTCATCTGACGTTA
Source organism: Engystomops pustulosus (assembly GCF_040894005.1). NCBI lineage: Eukaryota > Metazoa > Chordata > Amphibia > Anura > Leptodactylidae > Engystomops > Engystomops pustulosus. The sequence continues at coordinate 167,559,627 of NC_092416.1, forward strand.
CAAGTGGCACCCCGAGCTCCGAGGAAACCATGGAGTGGCCTAAGCACATCCAACTAGGCACAGGAGCTAAAGATTGGAAGTACTGGAGTGACCCAGCAATGCCACTTCATCTGACGTTACAAGTGGAACCTGAGCTCCGAGGAGACCATGGAGTGGCCTAAGCACATCCAACTGGGCACAGGAGCTGAAGACTGTAAGTACTGGAGTGATACTGGAACCAGGAGCTCCCTGGCTCCCAAGGGGTTTTCAAAGTTCATGGGAAAACCCTTTAAAGATCACCTGTCAGCTCAGAAAAATGGACTAGCTGAGCATACTAATAGAGGACTCTCCCTAGCCCTCTTCCAATTATCTCACAGTGAAAATCAGCGCTTTAGAGGAACATACCAAAAAGCTGTGCCGTACTGTGGCACGTAGTGGCCCAATCGATGGACCTATCTTCAGCGTGGTCCAGCATAATCATAAGGGGGCCATCCAGGCTCTCCCCTCTCTTCTCTGCTTCTCCCCCGGATGGCAACTACCACACTAGATGCAGGCGGTGACCGTAGTGTGCACCACTCTTGATGATGCAGCCATCGCCCCCTCAGATGGCCCCATTATGAATACACTGGACTGCCGGAAAATAGACCCTTCGACCCAGTGTGGCACAGCTTTTGGTGTGTTTCGCTAAAGCTATGATTTTCACAGTGAGATGACTGGAGGTGCGCTCGGTAGAGTCTTTCATTAGTATGTGCAGCTGGTCCGTTGACCGGTGTCCTCTAAGCGCGCTATTTCCAGCACCTCAGGGAGAACAAATAGGTGCTCATACCCGTGATGGGTGTATGGGTTGCAGGTTTCACTAACATACGCCTACAACTTCTCTGATTGTTTTCAGGGTGGCCCAATCCTTGTTCATTGTGACGTCAGAAGGAAAGTACAAAGTATAAATTGCATAAAACCAGGAAGAAAAATCCTGACAGTTTAGTTATACAACATTGTAGAGATATGTTCATTCTCTCCCCACTGATGTGATGTAGGATAAGCAAGAACTAGCGAGTAAAATGAGACCTGATAATGTATACAAAGTGAACTCATCATTACACAACTGCAGCAAGACTACAGGCAAGATAGACACCAGCACAAGCAAAAATCAGCAGAAGCGAAAAAGTCATAGAAACAGATCACCCGCCCCTCCCGATGAAGTCAAGGGGGTGGGGCAATGATCTTACCCAATATTGTGGCACGCATGCACGGCCATGGCGCCTAAAAGATTTTCAAAGTAGGTATCAGCTATATCTCTTGTATGGAGATTGCTAAGCTGTATAACATGTTTAAGGAAGTTATGGAGAGAAGGAAGAACCAACTAGTGTGATAGCTAGAATACACCAAGGTTTTCTTTCATATTTGAAGCAGTAACTATAAAGATAATATTAGTCGCAGCTGCAACTGGCCCCATAAGCCAGAGGGGCCCCACATGATGCTCAACTCCTTCGTCGCCTTTCAAATTTGGCAATTTAAGCATTATAAATCCTTCAAACTTTCTCTTTGTGCTGAGATTTATGATGCAAGGCGCCACACCTCCCATTGAGAGATTATTTAACCTTTAAATGTCAGAAGTAACAATAGGTCAGTATTTAGTTAAGTAACTGAGGCTAAAGAGAAATATGTAGCTTCAAGGGTTGCATAATTCTCCCTATGCTCTATTCTCACTACATGCATAGTTGCTGGCCACTGGATATAGTCATCTACCTTACCTCCAACTGAGCTGCTGTATCTGAGCTGCCATTATATAGTCATCAACCTTACCTACAACTTGGCTGCTGTATCTAAGCAGCCATTAAAGAGTCATCCACCTTACATATAGCTGTGCTGCTGTATCTAAGAAGCTTTCTTAGAAAAGTTTTTTGACCTGTGCCCAATAAACCTGGCTGATAGGCATGTATCCCCGGGTCATGTGACCTACCTATAGGGACTGATGAGGATAAGGATGAAAAAAGTTGGATGGGTCATTGTGAGTCTTTAATTATTTCCCTGGTTTAAAGTAAAAAAAAAAATTTTTTTTTTTAACATCCTGATTGACACAATGGGGCAGATTTACTTACCTGGTCCATTCGCGATCCAGCGGCGCCTTCTCTGCGCTGGATTCGGGTCCGGCCGGGATTCACTAAGGTAGTTCCTCCGACGTCCACCAGGTGGCGCTGCTGCGCTGAAGAGCATCGGAACGCACTCGAGTACAGCGGCCTATTCCTAGTGAAGGTAAGTGCAAGCTTCGCGACACATTTTTTTAAAAATGCGGCGGTTTTTCCGTACGCCCCCCGATTTCCGTCGCGTGCATGCCAGCGCCGATGCGCCAAAATTTGATCGCGTGCGCCAAAATCCCTAGGCAATTCAGGGGAAATCGGAGCAAATCGGAAATATTTGAGTAACACGTCTGGAAAACGCTAATCGGGCCCTTAGTAAATGACCCCCAATATTACAGTTTCGATGATACCTCCCCTTTAAGCCAGCTGTAAGTTAGATACATGTACTTCCTCCTGTGGATACTGTACAATAGGATTGTGGGTGAGTAAATATTTGGCTTCTCCATGATGTAATCGGTAGATCTATGGGGCAGCCAGGGTGCGGTGTCATGTTGCCTGGCTGTAATTGATATGAACACATTTGGGGTCAGTGTAGACCCCGTTATGGTACAGTATATAATAAAAATCCACATAATCACTTTCTCGTCAGGTTACCTATTAGTTTCCATGTGACATAGTAATGCGGAGTACAGATGAGTGAACTCTGACCTTAGCATATTACAGAGTGTATATGACACATACAGTAGATGTAGCAGAGCTGACTCTGTCATCCTGAGCTGAGACGTAGCAGTAGGGAATAGTCAGGTACAGATTACCTGGATGCTAATGATAAGACATCTATTTACCAAATACTTTACAAACCAAGTATTTGTTATAATCCGCCGTCACTTACCAATTAGATGCCCCACTGGGGTGCTGAAGGGGTCCTTCACAGTCTTCCCGAAAGCCATGCTGGTGCAGAGCCCCGGGGGCTGTAGTCAGGAAGGTTTCACCGGAGAAGTGTGACTGTGAAATACATTAGTGAAAGGATTTGTTGTTTGCGGTTTCCAAGTCCATTGAGTGTGAAGATTGCTGCTCCCAGCAGAAAGTTACCTGGAGAAGGGGCGGGGGAGGGGAGGCACCCAGGAAGCAGCTCAAGGTAACGCAGGCACCCAGGCATCACGTGGGGAGACAATCCTGATACCAGCAAGACAGGGAAGAGCAGCCGGGACATCATATACACTGTATTATATAGCTATATACACCTGTATTATATACCTATATACACCTGTATTATATACCTATATACATCTGTATTATATACCTATATACACCTGTATTATATACCTATATACACCTGTATTATATAACTATATACACCTGTATTATATACCTATATACATCTGTATTATATACCTATATACACCTGTATTATATACCTATATACATCTGTATTATATACCTATATACACCTGTATTATATACCTATATACATCTGTATTATATACCTATATACACCTGTATTATATACCTATATACACCTGTATTATATACCTATATACACCTGTATTATATACCTATATACACCTGTATTATATACTTATATACACCTGTATTATATAGCTATATACACCTGTATTATATACCTATATACACCTGTATTATATACCTATATACACCTGTATTATATACCTATATACACCTGTATTATATACCTATATACACCTGTATTATATACCTATATACACCTGTATTATATACCTATATACACCTGTATTATATACCTATATAGACCTGTATTATATACCTATATACACCTGTATTATATACCTATATACACCTGTATTATATACCTATATACATCTGTATTATATACCTATATACACCTGTATTATATACCTATATACATCTGTATTATATACCTATATACACCTGTATTATATACTTATATACACCTGTATTATATAGCTATATACACCTGTATGATATATACCTATATACACCTGTATTATATACTTATATAGACCTGTATTATATACTTATATAGACCTGTATTATATAGCTATATACACCTGTATTATATACCTATATACACCTGTATTATATACTTATATAGACCTGTATTATATAGCTATATACACCTGTATTATATACCTATATACACCTGTATTATATACTTATATAGACCTGTATTATATAGCTATATACACCTGTATTATATACCTATATACACCTGTATTATATACCTATATACACCTGTATTATATACTTATATAGACCTGTATTATATAGCTATATACACCTGTATTATATACCTATATACACCTGTATTATATAGCTATATACACCTGCTTTATATACATATATATACACCTGTATTATATACCTATATACACCCACCTGCATTATATACATATATACACCTGCATTATATACACCTGCATTATATACTTATATACACCTATATACAGTATGAACCTCGTGAGGTGTGAGGCGGGTTAAAAGTGGAGTGGTGTGGGGTTATTGATTAGCCTGCAGCTCCCTATTATAATTTTAATAGGGAGCCATTCAGGAGCAAGCAGAGCCAGCTCACTAACAAGAAGCGGAATTCCCATCACTACAATCTGCTCAGCTCCTCCTGCTCTATAACATGCCGTCTGCAGATAGGACGCTATGTACAATCTGCTCAGCTCCTCCTGTTGTATAACATGCTGCCTACAGAGAGGACACTATGTACAATCTGCTCAGCTCCTCCTGCTCTATAACATGCTGCCTGCAGATAGGACACTATGTACAATCTGCTCAGCTCCTCCTGCTGTATAACATGCTGCCTGCAGATAGGACACTATGTACAATCTGCTCAGCTCCTCCTGCTGTATAACATGCTGCCTGCAGATAGGACGCTATGTACAATCTGCTGAGCTCCTCCTGCTCTATAACATGCTGCCTGCAGATAGGACACTATGTACAATCTGCTCAGCTCCTCCTGCTGTATAACATGCTGCCTGCAGATTGGACGCTATGTACAATCTGCTCAGCTCCTCCTGCTCTATAACATGCTGCCTGCAGATAGGACACTATGTACAATCTGCTCAGCTCCTCCTGCTGTATAACATGCTGCCTGCAGATTGGACGCTATGTACAATCTGCTCAGCTCCTCCTGCTAGCCGGCGCCGATTCAACACAATCCGATCGCGTGCGCCAAAATCCCTGGCCAATTTGGCGCAAAATGGAAATCGACGGGAAACCTGATGAAAGTGCGACTTTCGGACCCTTAGTAAATGAGCCCCACTATGTTATATCTACACAGCTCGTCCTGCTCTATGACAAGGGTTGAAAGGGTTGTTTGTGTAATGTAATTTGTTATACTAACATATACATCACATTAAAAGAGAAAGACTCGGCACACACTGCAGCAGCTGGACAATATTGCCCCAGAGGCTCTATACCATACGTCATTGATCTGAGATAACCTCCTGCTATACATCATACATGAGCTGCTTTTTGCAAAATGCAGTTCAGTCTTTAGACATTGCTAAAACTTGCACAGCGCGGGACCTAGAGGAGCATCTCTGTGCAGAGTTAGTAGTCACTGAGCGGGATGGGATGATCTTTCCTCCAGCAAGAGACACATAGGGGCGGATTTACTTACCCGGCCCGGGCTGGTCACTAGCTGCTGCTTTGTACTATGGGCATCAATTCTGATTTGTGCATAAATGTGAATAAAGTTGTATTTTACAATGAAAAATGTTAATTTACAAACAAATGGAAACATCTAAATAAGACATGAACAACATATTCATAATTCATATTTATAAAAAACACAAAAAGACAAAACAATCCTATAAACCATAACTAGAGATGAGCGAGCACTAAAATGCTCGGGTACTCGTTATTCAAGACAAACTTTTCCCGATGCTCGAGTGCTCGTCTCGAATAACGAGCTCCATTGAAGTCAATGGGAGACTCGAGCATTTTTCAAGGGGACCAAGGCTCTGCACAGGGAAGCTTGGCCAAACACCTGGGAACCTCAGAAAAGGATGGAAACACCACGGAAATGGACAGGAAACAGCAGGGGCAGCATGCATGGATGCCTCTGAGGCTGCTTAATCGCACCATTATGCCAAAATTATGGGCAACAGCATGGCCATGACAGAGTGACAGAATGAAGCTAGATAGCATCTAAAACATCCAATAATTGACCCTGACACTATAGGGGACGGCATGCAGAGGCAGCGGCAGCAGCGGAAGGCTAGAGTGTGTCATGGCGACATACCCTAAATGGACTCAGGCTTCAAACCAATGGGTGGCAGAGAGGAACCAAAGGAGGTGAGCAAGAAGCGCTCAAATAATATCGGTACATGATAAAAGTTTGCCAGTGGCGACAAAGTTAACATGGAAGCCATGAAAACAACCCAAAATTCTGCCTGACACAGCTCGTTTGATAAGGCGGGCATGTATGGAGGCAGTGAACTAGTAGTAGATTAAAGGTGCTGCAGTTAAAACTATGTTAGTTGGTTCTTGGCATGGAGCTGGCGCTCCGCTGCCAGGCGAGCTTTCGCCAATCCAAGCCCCTGTCTCTAGGCTACTCCCCAAACAGCACTTCTAAGAACCTTTTGTATAAGATCAAGTGTAGTAGCGTTCTTATAAGTTTAGGATATGGCGGGTGAGGGGAATGTAAACAGAAGCGCAAGAAGCGCTGAAATAATATTGGTAAATGATAAAAGTTTGCCAGTATATTTTGTGGATTACACAGCAGGGTGGCGACAAAGTTAACAAGTTTGATGTGGAATCCATGAAAACAACCCAAATTTCTGCCTGACACACCTCGTTTGATAAGGGGACGATGTATGGAGGCAGCTATATGGACGACTTTTGGAGGTAGCAATGGAGACAACGTGTGGAGGCTGCTATGGAGACAATTTAATTTGGATAGTGCCTGTATGTGGCAGTCCTAAAAAGTTTTCAAACCAGAGGAGCAGGTAGGTGGCCCTCCAGAAAAATGGAATAGATTGAGTGCCTGTATGTGGCAGTCCAAAAAAGTTTTCAAACCAGAGGAGCAGGTAGGTGGCCCTCCATAAAAATGGAATAGATTAAGTGCCTGTATGTGGCAGTCCAAAAAAGTTTTCAAACCAGAGGAGCAGGTAGGTGGCCCTCCATAAAAATGGAATAAATTGAGTGCCTGTATGTGGCAGTCCAAAAAAGTTTTCAAACCAGAGGAGCAGGTAGGTGGCCCTCCAGAAAAATGGAATAGATTGAGTGCCTGTATGTGGCAGTCCAAAAAAGTTTTCAAACCAGAGGAGCAGGTAGGTGGCCCTCCAGAAAAATGGAATAGATTGAGTGCCTGTATGTGGCAGTCCAAAAAAGTTTTCAAACCAGAGGAGCAGGTAGGTGGCCCTCCAGAAAAATGGAATAGATTGAGTGCCTGTATGTGGCAGTCCAAAAAAGTTTTCAAACCAGAGGAGCAGGTAGGTGGCCCTCCAGAAAAATGGAATAGATTGAGTGCCTGTATGTGGCAGTCCAAAAAAGTTTTCAAACCAGAGGAGCAGGTAGGTGGCCCTCCAGAAAAATGAAATAGATTGAGTGCCTGTATGTGGCAGTCCAAAAAAGTTTTCAAACCAGAGGAGCAGGTAGGTGGCCCTCCAGAAAAATGGAATAGATTGAGTGCCTGTATGTGGCAGTCCAAAAAAGTTTTCAAACCAGAGGAGCAGGTAGGTGGCCCTCCATAAAAATGGAATAGATTAAGTGCCTGTATGTGGCAGTCCAAAAAAGTTTTCAAACCAGAGGAGCAGGTAGGTGGCCCTCCATAAAAATGGAATAGATTGAGTGCCTGTATGTGGCAGTCCAAAAAAGTTTTCAAACCAGAGGAGCAGGTAGGTGGCCCTCCAGAAAAATGGAATAGATTGAGTGCCTGTATGTGGCAGTCCAAAAAAGTTTTCAAACCAGAGGAGCAGGTAGGTGGCCCTCCAGAAAAATGGAATAGATTGAGTGCCTGTATGTGGCAGTCCAAAAAAGTTTTCAAACCAGAGGAGCAGGTAGGTGGCCCTCCAGAAAAATGGAATAGATTGAGTGCCTGTATGTGGCAGTCCAAAAAAGTTTTCAAACCAGAGGAGCAGGTAGGTGGCCCTCCAGAAAAATGGAATAGATTGAGTGCCTGTATGTGGCAGTCCAAAAAAGTTTTCAAACCAGAGGAGCAGGTAGGTGGCCCTCCAGAAAAATGGAATAGATTGAGTGCCTGTATGTGGCACTCCCAAAAATTGTTTAAAACAGAGGACCGGGTCGGTGGCCCTCCAGAAAAATTAAATGCATTAAGTACTATAGCTAGAGCCAGTGGGCCCTGTCAAAAAATAGCCAGTTTCCTCTGCTTTACTGTACAAAGAGGAGGAGAAGGAGGAAAATGAGGAGGAGGAGGAGTGGATAAATTATTCAGGTTGAGCTTCCTTCACCTGGTGGAGATTGGAAATTATGAGAAATCCAGGCTTTATTCATCTTAATAAGCGTCAGCCTGTCAGCGCTGTCAGTCGACAGGCGTGTACGCTTATCGGTGATGATGCCACCAGCTGCACTGAAAACCCGCTCGGACAAGACGCTAGCGGCAGGGCAGGCAAGAACCTCCAAGGCGTACAGCGCCAGCTCGTGCCACATGTCCAGCTTTGAAACCCAGTAGTTGTAGGGAGCTGTGTGATCATTTAGGACGATGGTATGGTCAGCTACGTACTCCCTCACCATCTTTCTGTAAAGATCAGCCCTACTCTGCCGAGACTGGGGACAGGTGACAGTGTCTTGCTGGGGTGACATAAAGCTGGCAAAAGCCTTGTAAAGCGTACCCTTGCCAGTGCTGGACAAGCTGCCTGCTCACCTACTCTCCCTCGCTACTTGTCCCGCAGAACTACGCACTCTGCCGCTAGCGCTGTCAGAAGGGAAATACTGTTTCAGCTTGTGCACCAGGGCCTGCTGGTATTCATGCATTCTCACACTCCTTTCCTCTCCAGGGATGAGAGTGGAAAGATTTTGCTTGTACCGTGGGTCCAGGAGAGTGAACACCCAGTAATCGGTGCTGGAATAAATTCTTTGAACGCGAGGGTCACGGGATAGGCAGCCTAGCATGAAATCTGCCATATGCGCCAGAGTACCAACGCGTAAGAATTCACTCCCCTCACTGGCCTGACTGTCCATTTCCTCCTCCTCCAACTCCTCCAACTCCTCTTCTTCTGCCCATACACGCTGCACAGTGAAGGACTCAACAATGGTCCCCTCTTGTGTCTCGCCAACATTCTCCTCCTCTTCCTCCTCATCCTCCTCCACCTCCACCTCCTCCGATATGCGCTGAGAAACAGACCTAAGGGTGCTTTGGCTATCAACAAGGGAATCTTCTTCCCCCGTCTCTTGTGACGAGCGCAAAGCTTCCGACTTCATGCTGATCAGAGAGTTTTTCAACAGGCCAAGCAGCGGGATGGTGAGGCTGATGATGGCGGCATCGCCACTGACCATCTGTGTTGACTCCTCAAAGTTACTCAGCACCTGACAGATATCAGACATCCACGTCCACTCCTCATTGTAGACTTGAGGAAGCTGACTGACCTGACTACCAGTTCTGGTGGAAGTTGACATCTGGCAGTCTACAATCGCTCGGCGCTGCTGGTAAACTCTGGATAACATGGTCAGTGTTGAATTCCACCTCGTGGGCACGTCGCACAACAGTCGGTGAGCGGGCAGTTGGAGGCGGCGCTGCGCTGCCCTGAGAGTGGCAGCATCTGTGCTGGACTTCCTGAAATGCGCACAGATGCGGCGCACCTTCGTGAGCAAATCAGACAGATTGGGGTATGTCTTGAGGAAACGCTGAACTATCAGATTTAACACATGGGCCAGGCATGGCACATGTGTCAGTCTGCCGAGTTGCAGAGCCGCCACCAGGTTACGGCCGTTGTCACACACAACCATGCCTGGCTTCAGGTTCAGCGGTGCCAGCCACAGATCAGTCTGCGCCGTGATGCCCTGTAATAGTTCTTGGGCGGTGTGCCTTTTATCGCCTAGGCTCAGCAGTTTGAGCACCGCCTGCTGTCGCTTAGCGACAGCACTGCTGCTGTGCCTAGAGCTACCGACTGATGGCGCCATGCCCACGGATGATAGTTCGGAGGAGGAGGTGGAGGAGGGGTGGGAGGAGGAGGAGGCATAGTAGGCCTGAAACACCTGGACCGAGGTAGGCCCCGCAATCCTTGGTGTCGGCAGTATATGACCAGCCGCAGGGTCAGACTCTGTCCCAGCCTCCACCAAGTTAACCCAATGTGCCGTCAGCGATATATAGTGGCCCTGCCCGGCAGCACTCGTCCACGTGTCCGTGGTCAGGTGGACCTTGTCAGAAACGGCGTTGGTCAGGGCACGGATGATGTTGTCTGACACGTGCTGGTGCAGGGCTGGGACGGCACATCGGGAAAAGTAGTGGCGGCTGGGGACCGAATACCGAGGGGCGGCCGCCGCCATGAGGTTGCGAAAGGCCTCGGTCTCTACTAGCCTATAGGGCAGCATCTCCAGGCTGAGCAATCTGGAGATGTGGACATTAAGGGCTTGGGCGTGCGGGTGGGTTGCACTATATTTGCGTTTCCGCTCCAGCGTCTGGGGTATGGAGAGCTGAACGCTGGTGGATGCTGTGGAGGATCGTGGAGGCGACGATGGGGTTTTTGTGGCAGGGTCCTGGGCAGGGGGCTGACTATCAGCTGACACAGGGGAAGGAGCAGTGGTGTGCATGGCCGGAGGTGAACGGGCTTGTTGCCACTGAGTGGGGTGTTTAGCATTCATATGCCTGCGCATACTGGTGGTAGTTAAGCTATTAGTGGTGGAACCCCTGCTGATCCTGGTTTGGCAAATGTTGCACACCACAGTCCGTCGGTCATCCGGTGTTTCCTTAAAGAACCTCCAGACTTCTGAAAATCTAGCCCTCGCCGCAGGAGCCCTCGCCACGGGAGCTTCACTAGTTGACACATTTGGCGCTGATGCACCAGGTCTGGTCCTGCCTCTCCGTCTGGCCCCACCACTGCCTCTTCCAACCTGTTCTGGTCGAGGACTCTCCTCCGTCTCAGAAGCACTGTGTTCACCCGGCCTATCAACCCAGCTTGGGTCTGTCACCTCATCATCCTCCGATCCCTCAGTCTGCTCCCCCCTCGGACTTCCTGCCCTGACAACAACTTCCCCACTGTCTGACAACCGTGTCTCCTCATCGTCGGACACCTCTTTACACACTTCTTCCACTACGTCAAGAAGGTCATCATCACCCACAGACTGCGACTGGTGGAAAACCTGGGCATCGGAAAATTGCTCAGCAGCAACCGGACAAGTGGTTTGTGACTGTGGGAAGGGTCCAGAAAACAGTTCCTCAGAGTATGCCGGTTCAAATGCCAAATTTTCCTGGGAGGGGGCAGACTGGGGGGGAGGAGGCTGAGGTGCAGGAGCTGGAGGAGTGCCGATTTCGGTGACATGGGTGGACTGCGTGGAAGACTGACTGGTGGACAAATTGCTCGAAGCATTGTCGGCAATCCACGACATCACCTGTTCGCACTGTTCTGGCCTCAACAGTGCTCTACCACGAGTCCCAGTAACTTCAGACATGATCCTAGGGAGTGTAGCTCTGCGGCGTTCCCCTGCTCCCTCATCAGCAGGTGGTGTCCCACCCCGCCCAGGACCACGGCCTCTGATTCCTGCAGTAGTTGGACGCCCACGTCCCCGCCCTCGTCCTCTACCCCTAGCCCTCGGGTTAAACATTTTGAAAATGAAAGTTATAACTTTAATTTTTTTTTAACTTTTTTTTGTGTTTTTTTGTGTTTTTTAGTTTTTTTTTGTGTTTTTTAGTTTTTAAAACCAAACAATGCTATCCTATTGCTATGGCTATTTTCTAGCCAAGTATGAAAGCACACTGCTATGCCAGATGAGATGACGCTGAGTTATGAAAAAATAAACGTAAAATAAAAAGGAAATGGCAGACTGTGCCTAATTGAAATCCAACCCCTAATAAATTTTCCCACTTCGGTCTTTGCGATGGATACGTGCGTCACTAAGCGCTAAACACAGCGGTCGCAAGTCTCACTCCAAATTCCTGACAATTGGCTAGTATATGCACTGCAGCAAGGACAGCCACCAGCAGATCAACCAGAAATAAAAAATATATAACGCTACTGTAGGCGTAAGTAAGCCGTTTGGATTCTCCTTTGGCTATTTTCTAGCCAAGTATGAAAGCACACTGATGAGATGACGCTGAGTTATGAAAAAATAAACGTAAAATAAAAAGAAACTGCCAGACTATGCCTAATTGAAATCCAACCCCTAATAAATTTTCCCACTTCGGTCTTTGCGATGGATATGTGCGTCACTAAGCGCAAAACACAGCGGTCGCAAGTCTCACTACAAATTGCTCACAATTTGCTAGTAGATGCACTGCAGCAAGGACAGCCACCAGCAGATCAACCAGAAATCAAATATATATAACGCTACTGTAGGCGTAAGTAAGCCGTTTGGATTCTCCTATGGCTATTTTCTAGCCAAGTATTACAGCACACTGCTATGCCAGATGAGATGACGCTGAGTTATGAAAAAAATAAACGTAAAATAAAAAAGGAAATGGCAGACTGTGCCTAATTGAAATCCAACCCCTAATAAATTTTCCCACTTCGGTCTTTGCGATGGATATGTGCGTCACTAAGCGCAAAACACAGCGGTCGCAACTCTCACTACAAATTGCTCACAATTTGCTAGTAGATGCACTGCAGCAAGGACAGCCACCAGCAGATCAACCAGAAATCAAATATATATAACGCTACTGTAGGCGTAAGTAAGCCGTTTGGATTCTCCTATGGCTATTTTCTAGCCAAGTATGAAAGCACACTACTATGCCAGATGAGATGACGCTGAGTTATGAAAAAATAAACGTAAAATAAAAAGTAAATGGCAGACTGTGCCTAATTGAAATCAAACCCCTAATAAATTTTCCCACTTTGGTGTTTGAGGTGGATATGTGTGTCACTAAGAGCTAAACACAACGGTAGCAAGTCCCCCTGCAAATTCCTCACAGTATGGTACTAGCTGCACTACTAGTGCCAGCAAGCCCAGCCACAAGCAAACAAAAAAAAAAATTATAACGTTATTGTAGCCCTAAGAAGGGCTGTTGGGTTCTTGTTGAATCACTCCTGCCTAACACTATTCTAATAGAACAGCCTAACGCTTTCCCTGACCAGCAGCAGCTCTCTCCCTAGCGGCATCCAGACACAGAATGATCCGAGCAGCGCGGGCAGCGGCTAGTCTATCCCAGGGTCACCTGATCTGGCCAGCCAACCACTGCTATCTACGTGTAAGGGTACCACGTCATGCTGGGTGGAGTGCAGAGTCTCCTGGCTTGTGATTGGCTCTGTTTCTGGCCGCCAAAAAGCAAAACGGCGGGAGCTCCCATTTTCTTTTTGTTCAGAGATGTGGGCAGAGGTGTCACAGTGCCCCCCTGCAGGGGCTGGCAGGCTATATACTACAGGGAGCTGGCAGGCTCTATACTACAGGGAGCTGACAGGTTATATACTTTGAGGCTGGCAGGCTATATACTTCAGGGGGCTGGCAGGCTGTATACTACAGGGAAGGCAGGTTATATACTGCAGGGGGTGGCAGGCTATATACTACAGGGGCTGGCAGGCTATATACTAGGGGGCTGGCATGCTATACACAACAGGGGCTGGCAGGCTATATACTAGGGGGCTGACAGGCTATATACTACAGGGGGTTGGCACGCTATATGCTACAAGGGGCTGGCAGGCTATATACTACAGGAGGTGGCAGGCTATATACTACAGGGCCAGGCAGGCTATATACTACAGGGCCAGGCAGGCTATATACCACGGGGGATAGACAGGCTATATACTAGGGGGCTGGCAGGCTATGTACTGGGGGGGCAGGGCTGCAGTCTGTATACTGAGGGGGGCAGGTGTTGGCAGGTTACATACTACAGGAGGCTGGCAGGCTATATACTGGGAGGCTGTGACCAATGCATTTCCCACCCTCGGCTTATACTCGAGTCGATAGGTTTATTCATTTTTTTGTGTTAAAATTAGGGGTCTCAGCTTATACTCGGGTCGGCTTATACTTGAGTATATACGAGCACTTGTATATACGGTAGATGTGCTCTACTGTGGCGTATGAAGCATAAATCAAGAGACCTAAACCTCTTGATCTATGTGGTGAGACACAGGGGGAAGGGGGGTAGGGGAGGGTTGGGTGCGCTATCAAACGTCGTATTAAAAATCTCCCCCATCATGTTGGGCTGACAGGGTCACTATGATAAAACCATGGGGTTATCTCCAGACCAAACTCGTCCATGACCATCCGTTTTAGGGGGCTCAGTGGTGCCATGATGGCATGTACATTGCTCTTATTAAAGTAGCCACATGTAAGTATACAAACCTCTCAACTACTCTGGATTGATCAGGACAGTTCTGGATTTAGGGGTTGCAACATCCCCCACCGGGGCCTAGCCGGTTCATGGGGCCTGGAGGCAGTCAGGGCCCAGAATACCGGAGTGGCTGGTGGTTGCGGCCTAGACATGCTGATGTCATGGTTCTTGGTATGGGGACCGGAGGGCTGTCCTACAGCCTGGCAGGTCTCCAGCAGGTGGTGTGTGCAAGAAATGTGGAGGGATATGCTGATGTACTGGTTCTCCATGGGGCAACCCCTGTCTGTAGGATGAGTCCCTGGGTGATGGATGGGGAGCCTGTGGTGGTAAGCAGCCATATCCAGGGATCAGACGGAGGCAATGTTGTGCAACTCACGGTTTTTGAACAGCAGGCAACGGCCAAACACGAAAACAGCAGATTGCTTAAGCTGGAAAGGTCATGGAGAGTCGGTCTGCAGGAAAGGTGCACACAGCTTGATAGTAGATGCAGACTGGGGAGGTTCAGGTGGAACTGAGCCCAAGTGGTGGAAGCTGCAGTTCTGAGCTAAAGTCTCCAGACTTGCCCTGTGTGCCAGGCAGTAGGCTATGTGCTCTCACGCAGCAGGGGTTTATATCCTCCCCTGGTCAGATGGTAGCATCTCTCCCATCACTTTCCAGCTTACATAACAGACACATCATTGGATAATTACATACACCAGTTAACTGTTGCTTTACCATGCAGTATTTACAGCTGCAATTACACCAAGATTTCCTAGCATTATCCTCTGGATGAGTTGCGCAGGCTCACCAGATAGATCCTGAAATGGAGAGGGTGCTATTCGCAACTACCACAGTGCCTATGCGTTGGCAGGGATGTTGCAGGGTCTTTCCTGGACACAGATAAAGTTGAATGCAATGGTGAAGCAGTAAGTCTTCGCCTCCCTGAATTACCACTGAGCCACCGCCGCTGCTGTGTATGGCAGATGCTGCAAACACAGATGAGGAGACCTACTGTTGGGAATGGGGAAAGGTATGTAACAGTTTTTTTTTTAACTTTTTATATACAGAAAAAAGGAATGAAAGGGGGGGGGGGGGAGGAGAGAAAATTGAGCTACAAAATTGGGGGCATTTTAAATGGGGTGTAAATTCGGAAGCTACTTAGAGAGGTGTATTGTGAGGAGGGGCTACACAAAAGGGGGTATTACGCAGGGGGCTTTACACTAAGTGGGGGTCACAAAGGTGACAATGTATTATGTGGAGGCCAGTAGGGCTAAGGATAATGGTGGGTCATGGGCAGGACTTGTGGGATGAAAATTGTGGCTGTGGCACATTTGTCTTTGCACTGAGCCCCAAATTCTGGATAACTCTTTAGGTTTAGCGCTTTGAGTCCATACATACAGTGGCCCAGATTTATTATATTTGTTACGCCAGTTCTCTGGCGCACATTGCACAAGTAGGGCAGTGTTGGTGCCAGTTTTTTTACACTTCTGCACTGTTTCCGCTGCGACACAAAACTCTGCAATTTGCACCAGGCGCCTCATTGATGTCGAATATCCAACTTAACTGTGGTGCATGCCCAAAAAACTGGTCCATTCGGTTTAAACACGATTGGCGCGTACGGGGTGCGGCAGATTATGGAAGATCATGCGCTAAGTCCTCAATGATCTAGTGCACCGTGTGCCTCTCTATCGATAAATCTGGGCCAGTACGGTAAGTATTACTTTCATTGATCTCTGGCAGAGCATCCAGTACCCCTTGTCTGGCACCGGGGGGCACTGTGACATCACTGCTCTATCGCTGATCGCCGGGTATCCTGCAATTTCTTTGTATTTTACTAGGACAACTCAATCCATCATTAAAAGAAGAAAAAAAAATGGTATAATTTGCCCTGGAATTACCGCGGATTTCTATGTACTGTTTAAAAGAGCTAATCTGCTCCAATATGTTTGAAGGCAGACATTGAGGCACTTGAGAATCTACAACGGCGGGGTGAAGGCTCGCCCAGCACTTAGGTACAAATAATGGGATGTGTTTTCACTGGAGATGTTACACGATTGAAATTCAACCTTCGCCGCACATGTTTTACAGAGATTTATTCTTCCGGGGCTGGAGACAAACACAAGGCAGGAGCCTAAACATTACATACATTACAATAAATTGCGAATCAAAATGTCATTTATTACGACGGAAACTGGTTACTTTTACAGTTCAAGTAGCACATCCCTCAGACATCCCTCAGACTGGTTCAGGGATTGCAGTGACGATAAATCCGGTTGACGTAAACGCTGTTAACTCCTTATCGGTCATGGGAAGCGTCACTGAGGGAATCCTTATCAGCGGAGAGGTCACACTGACTGCGGCTTTGGGTCTCCGTAGACTGGAAATGATTGCCCCCCCCCGTCCTGTATTGTGGAGATTAGACTTCTACATGTCATGAATGGGAATTATCCAGCATATACAATATGATTGTAAGACTAAGTTCACACATTCAAAAATCACGGACGGTAAAAATAACAGTGCATTTTAATGGATGTCCAATTGACCGGATCATAGTCAATGTGGGCGGTGTATCTTTTATTCTTCAGTCCCCTCACTCAATTTCAGTGCAGACGTTACAGATTACCGCAATGATTTATTGGTACTGATCAGACGCAGGTAGACATGGCATATAAATTTACAGGCGGACATCTGCTCCTTTCGACTACAGAACGTCATGGAATATTCTCCTGTCCATGACTTATCTCTGCCGTATTCCCCCACAGCTGTCTTCAGCTATGTAAAGCACACCTCCCCACTGCGCCCCTAAAAATACCACAGCATTTTTTGGTCTTCTTTATATAATTTTTTTCCTTTTTGTTCATTTATCTTTAATATTATTGTTCTCTCATTGGGGCACATTTACTAAGCCCGAATCGCTCTTTTTCGTTGGGTTTCCCGAAAATTACCGGTTTGCGCGGAGTTCCCCCGGTTTGCGCCGGTTTTTGGCGCATGAGATTGGTTTGGGGCGCATCCGCGCCGGGTTGCATGCAACGGAAATCAGGGGGCATGGCTGTCGGAAGACCCGACGGATTCTTGAAAACCGCGGTATTTCAAAAATAAAAATGTGTCGCTTGACACACGCTTACATGCACCAGGAATAGGATGGTGAACTCCGGCGGACCTCAGCGGACCTTGGCGCAACAGCGACACCTGGTGGACATCGGGCACACAACCTTAGTAAATCGCCCACCGTGGCACTAATAAATTATTATCTTATCTTCAAGCTGTGCTAATAAGTAATATATATATATATATATATATTAATCACACCACAACTGGCCATACAGTTCTCCAACACATATCTTATGTAGCCCACAATTTATGGGGACAATGTACATTATTTTTTTCATTATCATAATCGGTCTCAAATAAAGGACATATAGTCACGGTGCACCCACTGTGGCCCAAATAGTTACTGTGCCATCACAGTTGTCAATTGTCATAGTGCACCCAGTAGCCAATAGCCACAATGTCCACTGTAGCAAATAGTCAAAATGCCTCCATGAGCCTACTAATCACGGTGACCACAGGATACAAAATAGTCACAGTGCCCCCACAATATCTGATAGTCACAGTGACTCCCGCAGCCAAAAGTCACTGTGCCCCCACAGTAGCCAGTAGTCACAATGCCCCCAATAGTAAATAGTCACAGTATACACAGTAGCCAATAGTCACACTGGAATATCTGATTGGTGCATGTTCCACTTGTCAGAACACCACAAATCACATATTGATGGCCTTTACTGCTAATACGCCTTTTAAAAAAGGTTAAGGAGCTGCTAAACTCATTTAAAGCATATTTGCATGTACTCCACCCATGTTAGATGCTATTTATTATGTTAGAAGGAAACTTAAAATTTTGGTCTAACTTTGCCTTGAATCAATTTTTCAGTAATAATAACAAGGATTATTGGGAATTCCGGAAGATTTCAGATAACGTCCAATGTTTTGGCTATTGTAGTCAGTCTCCATTATTTATCGGGGACAGCTTTATTAACACTATGTCAATGGGAAGCTCAATGTGCTGCAATCCCGGCCTCACTTGCATCTGAAGCGATCAGGGACTGATATGATTATCTGAGAAATGACACAATAACACCCGCCATAGTTCATGTCAGCAGTAAATGTACGTGTCACCTTTAAACCACAGGCAGGAGCCATACAGGCGTAGTTTATAGCGTCGGCTCAGCAGCGCGGAAAAGAAATGAGTTATTGCTGGGACTCCTCCGTCCTAGCACAGAATGGCGGCCGGCGATCAATAGCTTCGTGCTGCATCTACAGGGATATTCAGAGCCGGACGCTAAAGAACACGGACTATAAAAAGATTCATTAGCAGGAGCCAATATTTCCGGATGGTATCAAATCTACAAGCCCCGAGGGCCCATAACTACTTGTAAAACATCCCATAACTTGTGATTTCTCAATTGTGGCCTTTAATGTGCACGTTTATTAAATATTTTTTAAAAGAAGTCCTGGACCTAGCATATAAAAAAATACATGAAGGGGCTATTTCAGCCTAGACATTTGTCTAACGTGTCTGATTACTTAGGACGTGCACATCCACTTGTGATTTGTAGAATGGGGGGGGGGACTACAATTCTCCCTTATCTGTCCTTTACTACTCCTAGAAGTCCCATAGAATGGAGGGCAGGACCACTTTTGTCCTGTGGATTTTTATTTCCACAGGGAAGTCTCACGGGAAGTCTCACACACCCGTGTTTCCCAGAGGCCCCCAGCTCCCGTCTGTGCCTAACCTGTCTGCGTTCCTGCTCTGGGAGCCCGCCACACAAGTCCCCACCTCCTAGGGCGCGCGAGTCGGCATTTGAGGATTTAAAGGGCCAGCGCACCGCTTATTGGTGTTGGCCATATCCAGGAAACTGATAAAAGCCAGCCTCTTCCTGCATTCCCCGCCAAATCTTTGTGCCCAGTGCCTCAGAGAAAGCTGTTCCATGCATTTTGCGTTGTTTCCAAATTCGATTTGTGACTCCAGTTCTGTTATTGAATCCGATCAAATGCTGCTTCTCCTGACCTTCCGCTATGTCCCTGATTCTGATCCTGTGCTGCATGTCTCAACCTCCTGCCTGCTTCCCTTGGCCGGCACTGTGGACAAAGTCGCACCTGTGGAACGACCTGGTGGTACCACACCGCAACAAGTCCAACCTCTGGGGAAAACTGTTGGCTTATGTCATCGTCCGTGGTAGTACAGAGGATCCACTACCACTGATCCTGACAGAAGGCTTGTAGAATGAGCCAATCACGGAAATCCCAGGCTGTACAGGGCAGCCAAGTGGAGGATCATGAGAGGGTCGTAGTCTTAGGTTAGAGCCCCTGTAATCATACATTTATCCCCTACTCATTGGATCAAGCATAAATGAGAAAACCCCTTTGTCTCCTAACATTGCCCACTTTTCTCTAGTCCCATGACTTTTTCCCAATTTCCAGTAGCACCACCAATTTTTATATACAACCAATTTTGATATGTACCATCCTTAAAGAGGACCTGTCATGTCCATTTGGAACCTTAAACCAACCGCAGGTCGTTATTAGAGATGAGCGAGCACTAAAATGCTCGGGTACTCGTTATTCGAGACGAACTTTTCCCGATGCTCGAGTGCTCGTTTCGAGTAACGAGCCCCATTGAAGTCAATGGGAGACTCGAGCATTTTTCAAGGGGACCAAGGCTCTGCACAGGGAAGCTTGGCCAAACTCCTGGGAACCTCAGAAAAGGATGGAAACACCACGGAAATGGACAGGAAACAGCAGGGGCAGCATGCATGGATGCCTCTGAGGCTGCTTAATCGCACCATTATGCCAAAATTATGGGCAACAGCATGGCCATGACAGAGTGACCGAATGAGGCTAGATAGCATCTAAAACATCCAATAATTGACCCTGACACTATAGGGGATGGCATGCAGAGGCAGCGGCAGCGGCAGCAGCGGCAGGCTAGAGAGTGTCATGGCAACATACCCTAAATGGACTCAGGCTTCAAACCAATGGGAACCAAAGGAACCAAAGGAGGTGAGCAAGAAGCGCTCAAATAATATCGGTACATGATAAAAGTTTGCCAGTATATTTTGTGGATTACACAGCAGGGTGGCGACAAAGTTAACATGGAAGCCATGAAAACAATCCAAAATTCTGCCTGACACAGCTCGTTTGATAAGGGGACCATGTATGGAGGCAGTGAACTAGTAGTAGATTAAAGGTGCTGCAGTTAAAACTATGTTAGTTGGACCTTGGCATGGAGCTGGCGCTCCGCTGCCAGGCAAGCTTTCGCCAATCCAAGCCCCTGTCTCTAGGCTACTCCCCAAACAGCACTTCTAAGAACCTTTTGTATAAGATCAAGTGTAGTAGCGTTCTTATAAGTTTGGGATATGGCGGGTGAGGGGAATGTAAACATCTGCGCAAGAAGCGCTGAAATAATATCCGTAAATGATAAAAGTTTGCCAGTATATTTTGTGGATTACACAGCAGGGTGGCGACAAAGTTAACAAGTTTGATGTGGAATGCCCTGTAATAGCTCTTGGGCGGTGTGCCTTTTATCGCCTAGGCTCAGCAGTTTGAGCACCGCCTGCTGTCGCTTAGCGACGGCACTGCTGCTGTGCCTAGAGCTACCGACTGATGGCGCCATGCCCACGGATGGTAATTCGGAGGAGGTGGAGGAGGGGTGGGAGGAGGAAGAGGTATAGTAGGCCTTTTTTAGACCTGGACCGAGGTAGGCCCCGCAATCCTCTGCGTCGGCAGTATATGACCAGCCCCAGGGTCAGACTCGGTCCCAGCCTGCACCAAGTTAAGTGTAGTAGCGTTCTTATAAGTTTGGGATATGGCGGGTGAAGGGAATGTAAACAGATGCGCAAGAAGCGCATGATGCGCATGGAGCTGGCGCTCCGCTGCCAGGCGAGCTTTCGCCAATCCAAGCCCCTGTCTCTAGGCCACTCCCCAAACAGCACTTCTAAGAACCTTTTGTATAAGATCAAGTGTAGTAGCGTTCTTATAAGTTTGGGATATGGCGGGTGAAGGGAATGTAAACAGATGCGCAAGAAGCGCATGATGCGCATGGAGCTGGCGCTCCGCTGCCAGGCGAGCTTTCGCCAATCCAAGCCCCTGTCTCTAGGCCACTCCCCAAACAGCACTTCTAAGAACCTTTTGTATAAGATCAAGTGTAGTAGCGTTCTTATAAGTTTGGGATATGGCGGTGAGGGGAATGTAAACAGATGCGCAAGAAGCGCATGATGCGCATGGAGCTGGCGCTCCGCTGCCAGGCGAGCTTTCGCCAATCCAAGCCCCTGTCTCTAGGCCACTCCCCAAACAGCACTTCTAAGAACCTTTTGTATAAGATCAAGTGTAGTAGCGTTCTTATAAGTTTGGGATATGGCGGGTGAGGGGAATGTAAACAGATGCGCAAGAAGCGCATGATGCGCATGGAGCTGGCGCTCCGCTGCCAGGCGAGCTTTCGCCAATCCAAGCCCCTGTCTCTAGGCTACTCCCCAAACAGCACTTCTAAGAACCTTTTGTATAAGATCAAGTGTAGTAGCGTTCTTATAAGTTTAGGATATGGCGGGTGAGGGGAATGTAAACAGATGCGCAAGAAGCGCTGAAATAATATCCGTAAATGGTAAAAGTTTGCCAGTGTATTTTGTGGATAACACAGCAGGGTGGCGACAAGGTTAACAACTTTGATGTGGAATCCATGAAAACAACCCAAATTTCGGCCTGACACACCTCGTTTGATAAAGGGACGATGTATGGAGGCAGCTATATAAACGACTTTTGGAGGTAGCAATGGAGACAACGTGTGGAGGCTGCTATGGAGACAACTCAATTTGGATAGTGCCTGTATGTGGCAGTCCAAAAAAGTTTTCAAACCAGAGGAGCAGGTAGGTGGCCCTCCAGAAAAATGGAATAGATTGAGTGCCTGTATGTGGCAGTCCAAAAAAGTTTTCAAACCAGAGGAGCAGGTAGGTGGCCCTCCAGAAAAATGGAATAGATTGAGTGCCTGTATGTGGCAGTCCAAAAAAGTTTTCAAACCAGAGGAGCAGGTAGGTGGCCCTCCAAAAAAATGGAATAGATTGAGTGCCTGTATGTGGCAGTCCAAAAAAGTTTTCAAACCAGAGGAGCAGGTAGGTGGCCCTCCAGAAAAATGGAATAGATTGAGTGCCTGTATGTGGCAGTCCCAAAAAATTTTCAAACCAGAGGAGCAGGTAGGTGGCCCTCCAGAAAAATGGAATAGATTGAGTGCCTGTATGTGGCAGTCCAAAAAAGTTTTCAAACCAGAGGAGCAGGTAGGTGGCCCTCCAGAAAAATGGAATAGATTGAGTGCCTGTATGTGGCAGTCCCAAAAAGTTTTCAAACCAGAGGAGCAGGTAGGTGGCCCTCCATAAAAATGGAATAGATTGAGTGCCTGTATGTGGCAGTCCAAAAAAGTTTTCAAACCAGAGGAGCAGGTAGGTGGCCCTCCAGAAAAATGGAATAAATTGAGTGCCTGTATGTGGCACTCCCAAAAATTGTTTAAAACAGAGGACCGGGTCGGTGGCCCTCCAGAAAAATTAAATGCATAAAGTACTATAGCTAGAGCCAGTGGGCCCTGTCAAAAAATAGCCAGTTTCCTCTGCTTTACTGTACAAAGAGGAGGAGAAGGAGGAAAATGAGGAGGAGGAGGAGTGGATAAATTATTCAGGTTGAGCTTCCTTCACCTGGTGGAGATTGGAAATTATGAGAAATCCAGGCTTTATTCATCTTAATAAGCGTCAGCCTGTCAGCGCTGTCAGTCGACAGGCGTGTACGCTTATCGGTGATGATGCCACCAGCTGCACTGAAAACCCGCTCGGACAAGACGCTAGCGGCAGGGCAGGCAAGAACCTCCAAGGCGTACAGCGCCAGTTCGTGCCACATGTCCAGCTTTGAAACCCAGTAGTTGTAGGGAGCTGTGTGATCATTTAGGACGATGGTATGGTCAGCTACATACTCCCTCACCATCTTTCTGTAAAGATCAGCCCTACTCTGCCGAGACTGGGGACAGGTGACAGTGTCTTGCTTTGGTGACATAAAGCTGGCAAAAGCCTTGTAAAGCGTACCCTTGCCAGTGCTGGACAAGCTGCCTGCTCGCCTACTCTCCCTCGCTACTTGTCCCGCAGAACTACGCACTCTGCCGCTAGCGCTGTCAGAAGGGAAATACTGTTTCAGCTTGTGCACCAGGGCCTGCTGGTATTCATGCATTCTCACACTCCTTTCCTCTCCAGGGATGAGAGTGGAAAGATTTTGCTTGTACCGTGGGTCCAGGAGAGTGAACACCCAGTAATCGGTGCTGGAATAAATTCTTTGAACGCGAGGGTCACGGGATAGGCAGCCTAGCATGAAATCTGCCATATGCGCCAGAGTACCAACGCGTAAGAATTCACTCCCCTCACTGGCCTGACTGTCCATTTCCTCCTCCTCCAACTCCTCTTCTTCTGCCCATACACGCTGAACAGTGAAGGACTCAACAATGGTCCCCTCTTGTGTCTCGCCAACATTCTCCTCCTCTTCCTCCTCATCCTCCTCCACCTCCTCCGATACGCGCTGAGAAACAGACCTAAGGGTGCTTTGGCTATCAACAAGGGAATCTTCTTCCCCCGTCTCTTGTGACGAGCGCAAAGCTTCCGACTTCATGCTGATCAGAGATTTTTTCAACAGGCCAAGCAGCGGGATGGTGAGGCTGATGATGGCGGCATCGCCACTGACCATCTGTGTTGACTCCTCAAAGTTACTCAGTACCTGACAGATATCAGACATCCACGTCCACTCCTCATTGTAGACTTGAGGAAGCTGACTGACCTGACTACCAGTTCTGGTGGAAGTTGACATCTGGCAGTCTACAATCGCTCGGCGCTGCTGGTAAACTCTGGATAACATGGTCAGTGTTGAATTCCACCTCGTGGGCACGTCGCACAACAGTCGGTGAGCGGGCAGTTGGAGGCGGCGCTGCGCTGCCCTGAGAGTGGCAGCATCTGTGCTGGACTTCCTGAAATGCGCACAGATGCGGCGCACCTTTGTGAGCAAATCAGACAGATTGGGGTATGTCTTGAGGAAACGCTGAACTATCAGATTTAACACATGGGCCAGGCATGGCACATGTGTCAGTCTGCCGAGTTGCAGAGCCGCCACCAGGTTACGGCCGTTGTCACACACAACCATGCCTGGCTTCAGGTTCAGCGGTGCCAGCCACAGATCAGTCTGCGCCGTGATGCCCTGTAATAGTTCTTGGGCGGTGTGCCTTTTATCGCCTAGGCTCAGCAGTTTGAGCACCGCCTGCTGTCGCTTAGCGACGGCACTGCTGCTGTGCCTAGAGCTACCGACTGATGGCGCCATGCCCACGGATGGTAGTTCGGAGGAGGAGGTGGAGGAGGGGTGAGAGGAGGAGGAGGCATAGTAGGCCTGAAACACCTGGACCGAGGTAGGCCCCGCAATCCTTGGCGTCGGCAGTATATGACCAGCAGCAGGGTCAGACTCGGTCCCAGCCTCCACCAAGTTAACCCAATGTGCCGTCAGCGATATATAGTGGCCCTGCCCGGCAGCACTCTTCCACGTGTCCGTGGTCAGGTGGACCTTGTCAGAAACGGCGTTGGTCAGGGTACGGATGATGTTGTCTGACACGTGCTGGTGCAGGGCTGGGACGGCACATCGGGAAAAGTAGTGGCGGCTGGGGACCGAATACCGAGGGGCGGCCGCCGCCATGAGGTTGCGAAAGGCCTCGGTCTCTACTAGCCTATAGGGCAGCATCTCCAGGCTGAGCAATCTGGAGATGTGGACATTAAGGGCTTGGGCGTGCGGGTGGGTTGCACTATATTTGCGTTTCCGCTCCAGCGTCTGGGGTATGGAGAGCTGAACGCTGGTGGATCCTGTGGAGGATCGTGGAGGCGACGATGGGGTTTTTGTGGCAGGGTCCTGGGCAGGGGGCTGACTATCAGCTGACACAGGGGAAGGAGCAGTGGTGTGCACGGCCGGAGGTGAACGGGCTTGTTGCCACTGAGTGGGGTGTTTAGCATTCATATGCCTGCGCATACTGGTGGTAGTTAAGCTATTAGTGGTGGAACCCCTGCTGATCCTGGTTTGGCAAATGTTGCACACCACAGTCCGTCGGTCATCCGGTGTTTCCTTAAAGAACCTCCAGACTTCTGAAAATCTAGCCCTCGCCGCAGGAGCCCTCGCCACGGGAGCTTCACTAGTTGACACATTTGGCGCTGATGCACCAGCTCTGGCCCTGCCTCTCCGTCTGGCCCCACCACTGCCTCTTCCAACCTGTTCTGGTCGAGGACTCTCCTCCGTCTCAGAAGCACTGTGTTCACCCGGCCTCTCAACCCAGCTTGGGTCTGTCACCTCATCATCCTCCGATCCCTCAGTCTGCTCCCCCCTCGGACTTCCTGCCCTGACAACAACTTCCCCACTGTCTGACAACCGTGTCTCCTCATCGTCGGACACCTCTTTACACACTTCTTCCACTACGTCAAGAAGGTCATCATCACCCACAGACTGCGACTGGTGGAAAACCTGGGCATCGGAAAATTGCTCAGCAGCAACCGGACAAGTGGTTTGTGACTGTGGGAAGGGTCCAGAAAACAGTTCCTCAGAGTATGCCGGTTCAAATGCCAAATTTTCCTGGGAGGGGGCAGACTGGGGGGGAGGAGGCTGAGGTGCAGGAGCTGGAGGAGTGCCGATTTCGGTGACATGGGTGGACTGCGTGGAAGACTGACTGGTGGACAAATTGCTCGAAGCATTGTCGGCAATCCACGACATCACCTGTTCGCACTGTTCTGGCCTCAACAGTGCTCTACCACGAGTCCCAGTAACTTCAGACATGAACCTAGGGAGTGTAGCTCTGCGGCGTTCCCCTGCTCCCTCATCAGCAGGTGGTGTCTCACCCCGCCCAGGACCACGGCCTCTGATTCCTGCAGTAGTTGGACGCCCACGTCCCCGCCCTCGTCCTCTACCCCTAGCCCTCGGGTTAAACATTTTGAAAATGAAAGTTATAACTTTAATTTTTTTTTTACTTTTTTTTGTGTTTTTTTGTGTTTTTTAGTTTTTTTTTGTGTTTTTTAGTTTTTAAAACCAAACAATGCTATCCTATTGCTATGGCTATTTTGTAGCCAAGTATGAAAGCACACTGCTATGCCAGATGAGATGACGCTGAGTTATTAAAAAAATAAACGTAAAATAAAAAAGGAAATGGCAGACTGTGCCTAATTGAAATCCAACCCCTAATAAATTTTCCCACTTCGGTCTTTGCGATGGATATGTGCGTCACTAAGCGCAAAACACAGCGGTCGCAACTCTCACTACAAATTGCTCACAATTTGCTAGTAGATGCACTGCAGCAAGTACAGCCACCAGCAGATCAACCAGAAATCAAATATATATAACGCTACTGTAGGCGTAAGTAAGCCGTTTGGATTCTCCTATGGCTATTTTCTAGCCAAGTATTAAAGCACACTACTATGCCAGATGAGATGACGCTGAGTTATGAAAAAATAAACGTAAAATAAAAAGAAACTGCCAGACTGTGCCTAATTGAAATCCAACCCCTAATAAATTTTCCCACTTCGGTCTTTGCGATGGATATGTGCGTCACTAAGCGCAAAACACAGCGGTCGCAACTCTCACTACAAATTGCTCACAATTTGCTAGTAGATGCACTGCAGCAAGTACAGCCACCAGCAGATCAACCAGAAATCAAATATATATAACGCTACTGTAGGCGTAAGTAAGCCGTTTGGATTCTCCTATGGCTATTTTCTAGCCAAGTATTAAAGCACACTACTATGCCAGATGAGATGACGCTGAGTTATGAAAAAATAAACGTAAAATAAAAAGAAACTGCCAGACTGTGCCTAATTGAAATCAAACCCCTAATAAATTTTCCCACTTCGGTCTTTGCGATGGATATGTGCGTCACTAAGCGCAAAACACAGCGGTCGCAACTCTCACTACAAATTGCTCACAATTTGCTAGTAGATGCACTGCAGCAAGGACAGCCACCAGCAGATCAACCAGAAATAAAATATATATAACGCTATTGTAGGCGTAAGTAAGCCGTTTGGATTCTCCTATGGCTATTTTCTAGCCAAGTATGAAAGCACACTGCTATGCCAGATGAGATGACGCTGAGTTATGAAAAAATAAACGTAAAATAAAAAGGAAATGGCAGACTGTGCCTAATTGAAATCCAACCCCTAATAAATTTTCCCACTTTGGTGTTTGAGGTGGATATGTGCGTCACTAAGCGCTAAACACAACGGTAGCAAGTCCCCCTGCTAATTCCTCACAATATGGTACTAGCTGCAAATAAAAAAAAAAAAAATTATAACGTTATTGTAGCCCTAAGAAGGGCTGTTGGGTTCTTGTAGAATCACTCCTGCCTAACAGTAAGCTAATAGAACACCCTAACGCTTTCCCTGACCAGCAGCAGCTCTCTCCCTAGCGGCATCCAGACACAGAATGATCCGAGCAGCGCGGGCAGCGGCTAGTCTATCCCAGGGTCACCTGATCTGGCCAGCCAACCACTGCTATCGACGTGTAAGGGTACCACGTCATGCTGGGTGGAGTGCAGAGTCTCCTGGCTTGTGATTGGCTCTGTTTCTGGCCGCCAAAAAGCAAAACGGCGGGAGCTGCCATTTTCTCGAGCGGGCGAAGTATTCGTCCGAGCAACGAGCAGTTTCGAGTACGCTAATGCTCGATCGAGCATCAAGCTCGGACGAGTATGTTCGCTCATCTCTAGTCATTTTACATCTGTTACATAAATTCCCCAATATGTGACAGTGGATTTAGCTTGTAATTATTTGCACACATTTTGCACTGGGGCTCAGGCCTCTCTCCTCCGCTGCTGCTCTAGGAAATCATTAATGGGCTCAAATATTGGATTTCATATTGTGCCTAAAATCTGGAGTCACCTGTTTAATTTGCAGATTAGTAGGAAAGTAAGTGCAAATATGTTCTCTGCTTAAAGGGCCAGTGCCTATAAAATAATTATTACACAATTGATGTAATTATGATCTTTACACTTTATTTAATTTACCATATAGTGAACTGCAGATCAATCCCATTCAACTCACTTTTCTTTCCTGGATGCTACCCAACGTGTTGAGCTGCGTCACCTACAGTGCTCCGCCACTTTTACTGCTGATCATTGGGGAACTTGGAATCAGAGCCCAACTAAAGTGATATTGATGAATTCTAAGGTTGAGTTATTACTATTCACGTCTTAGAATATCCCTTTAAATTTTTTGGGGAAAAGGAGCTGGGGTAGATATAAGGAAAAAAATTAAGAGTACACCAGAATCCAGGTTAACTTCTTCTAGTTCACCAACGTTGTTGTCTCGACCAGAAGTGTTGGTGGTCATGGAACCTACTGTGACCTACTGAGTTCCACTGATGTCCCTAGGTCTACTTCAGTGATGCTTGCTTAACCCAGTGATTGGCCACAACAGGTCCTATGACTGCCAATATTTCTGGTCCAGCCTTTTCCAGCTTCCACAGGGAGCACCAAATCCCTGGATCACCGATAGGCAGCCAAACCAACGGCATCTGTGTACTGACCACAAACTACAAGGAACTAGTATTATTCATAACTCCTCAGACATTTTTGTATCGTCTTTTCTAAGAACTTCTGTGCTGGGCCATTCCAAAGCTATACCTATGAAAAATGTTATGAAAAATATTATAATCATAATAATATTCCATCATCGCTTTAAAGGGGTTGTCCAGTTCCAACATATACATCTGAACTTTTTGTTAAATGAAAAGTTATACAATTTTCCATTATAATTTCTGTATCAATTCCTTATGGTTTTCTAGATCTCTGCTTGCTGTTATTTTATAGGAAGCCTCATTGTTTACCTGCTGTGGATAAAAAACAATCCCTGGTCTTGTGATGTCACACAGGTGTGTGGGTTGTTATATCCCTGGTCATGTGATGTCACACAGGTACACAGCTATCTTGTGCATAATTGACTTGTATAGAGGTCACTGTGCAGGAAGTGGGAGAAGATAAGCTGTGACATCATCTATTGTCAGTAGTGATGTAATGATGGGTCAGTGTTAGCTATATAGAGGTCATTGTACAGGGAGGGGGAGGAGATAAGATGTGACATCATCTATTGTCAGTAGTGATGTAATGATGGGTCAGTGTTATATATATAGAGGTCATTGTACAGGGAGGGGGGGAGGAGATAATCTGTGACATCATCTATTGTCAGTAGTGATGTAATGATGGGTCAGTGTTATCTATATAGAGGTCATTGTACAGGGAGGAGGAGGAGATAAGCTGTGACATCATCTATTGTCAGTAGTGATGTAATGATGGGTCAGTGTTATCTATATAGAGGTCATTGTACAGGGAGGGGGAGGGGATAAGCTGTGACATCATCTATTGTCAGTAGTGATGTAATGATGGGTCAGTATTATCTATATAGAGGTCATTGTACAGGGAGGGGGAGGAGATAAGCTGTGACATCATCTATTGTCAGTAGTGATGTAATGATGGGTCAGTGTTATCTATATAGAGGTCATTGTACAGGAAGGAGGAGAAGATAATCTGTGACATCATCTATTGTCAGTAGTGATGTAATGCTTGGTCAGTGCTATCTATATAGAGGTCATTGTACAGGTAGGGGAGGAGATAAGCTGTGACATCATATATTGTCAGTAGTGATGTAATGATGGGTCAGTGGTATCTTTATAGAGGTCATTGTACAGGGAGGAGATAAGCTGTGACATCTTCTATAGTCAGTATGATGTAATGATGGGTCAGTGTTATCTATATAGAGGTCATTGTACAGGGAGGGGGAGGAGATAAGCTGTGACATCATCTATTGTCAGTAGTGATGTAATGATGGGTCAGTGTTATCTATATAGAGGTCATTGTACAGGGAGGGGGAGGAGATAAGCTGTGACATCTTCTATTGTCAGTAATGATGTAATGATGGGTCAGTGTTATCTATATAGAGGTCATTGTACATGGAGGGGGAGGGGATAAGCTGTGACATCATCAATTGTCAGTAGTGATATAATGATGGGTCAGTGTTATCTATATAGAGGTCATTGTACAGAGAGGAGGAGATAAGCTGTGACATCATCTATTGTCAGTAGTGATGTAATAATGGGTCAGTGTTATCTATATAGAGGTCATTGTACAGGGTGGAGGAGGAGATAAGCTGTGACATCATCTATTGTCAGTAGTGATGTAATGATGGGTCAGTGATATCTATATAGAGGTCATTGTACAGGGAGGGGGAGGAGATAAGCTGTGAGATCATCTATTGTCAGTAGTGATGTAATGATGGGTCAGTGTTATCTATATAGAGGTCATTGTGCAGGGAGGGGGAGGAGATAAGCTGTGACATCATATATTGTCAGTAGTGATGTAATGATGGGTCAATGTTATCTATATAGAGGTCATTGTACAGGGAGGGGGAGGAGATAAGCTGTTACATCATCTATTGTCAGTAGAGATTTAATGATGGGTCAGTGTTATCTTTATAGCGGCCATTGTACAGGGAGGGGGAGGAGATAAGCTGTGACATCATCTATTGTCAGTAGTGATGTAATGATGGCTCAGTGTTATCTATATAGAGGTCATTGTACAGAGAGGAGGAGATAAGCTGTGACATCATCTATTGTCAGTAGTGATGTAATGATGGGTCAGTGTTATCTATATGGAGGTCATTGTACTGGGAGGGGGAGGAGATAAGCTGTGACATCATCTATTGTCAGTAGTGATGTAATGATGGCTCAGTGTTATCTATATAGAGGTCATTGTACAGGGAGAGGAGGAGATAAGCTGTGACATCATCTATTGTCAGTAGTGATGTAAGGATGGGTCAGTGTTATCTATATAGAGGTCATTGTACAGGGAGAGGAGGAGATAAGCTGTGACATCATCTATTGTCAGTAGTGATGTAAGGATGGGTCAGTGTTATCTATATAGAGGTCATTGTACAGGGAGGGGAGGAGATAAGCTGTGACATCATCTATTGTCAGTAGTGATGTAATGATGGGTCAGTGTTATCTATATAGAGGTCATTGTACAGGGAGGGGGAGGAGATAAGCTGTGACATCAATTGTCAGTAGTGATGTAAGGATGGGTCAGTGTTATCTATATAGAGGTCATTGTACAGGGAGAGGAGGAGATAAGCTGTGACATCATCTATTGTCAGTAGTGATGTAAGGATGGGTCAGTGTTATCTATATAGAGGTCATTGTACAGGGAGGGGGAGGGGATAAGCTGTGACATCATCTATTGTCAGTAGTGATGTAAGGAAGGGTCAGTGTTATCTATATAGAGGTCATTGTACAGGGAGGGGGGGAGATAAGCTGTGACATCATCTATTGTCAGTAGTGATGTAAGGATGGGTCAGTGTTATCTATATAGAGGTCATTGTACAGGGAGGGGGGGAGATAAGCTGTGACATCATCTATTGTCAGTAGTGATGTAAGGATGGGTCAGTGTTATCTATATAGAGGTCATTGTACAGGGAGGGGAGGAGATAAGCTGTGACATCATCTATTGTCAGTAGTGATGTAATGATGGGTCAGTGTTATCTATATAGAGGTCATTGTACAGGGAGGGGGAGGAGATAAGCTGTGACATCATCTATTGTCAGTAGTGATGTAATGATGGGTCAGTGTTATCTATATAGGTGTCATTGTACAGGGAGGGGGAGGAGATAAGCTGTGACATCATCTATTGTCAGTAGTGATGTAATGATGGGTCAGTCTTATCTATATAGAGGTCATTGTACAGGGAGGAGGAGATAAGCTGTGACATCATCTATCGTCGGTAATGATGTAATGATGGGTCAGTGATGTTATCTCTATAGAAGTCCTCCATAATTCCTAAAACAATATGTGTAATATGAAAACTTTGTTAAAAATTGGTAATTTTTTTAGAGACACCCTCCCTATGAGTGGCTGAGGCGGCTAATAAGGATAAGGATGTCAGTCCTAAAAATACGAGTAAAGTGGAATAGTTGGGGCACACATCACTAAACATTTGCATTGTTAATACGTCCAGGAGGATTTCCACATACACAGAGTAATAGATCTCCATTGTGATTATGTAAAATGATGTAAATGCGCTGCCATGGTATCCGCAGAACAGGTAGACCCTCTTCTATTGTTCTAGGTCCTTCTACAGTACAAGTCTGTAACTCAGTTTATCTTCTACTTTCTGTTGCAATAATCCGAGGAGAGCAAATGTTACAACAGCTGCACATATTTTTACATAATTTTGCAATGGTACTTGCTCAAGTAGCGTATAAATTGTGAAATGATGCATTCAGCGCCCGCGTTTAACGTCGCGCTGATATTTATTTGTGTGTAATGTATTTTCATGTCTTGTTATTTATCTAATGGATTGACGGGTTTTCTACTATAAAGTAAGGATTTTGGCAAGTTTTTGCTCTTGATTTATTGTTTGCTTGAATAATGGAGGCACATAAAGTGGCGGCTTTTGTTTGTGTTCCTGTCGTCAATCATGGTGCGTCGTTAGAGCTGGAGTATGATGGGTTTTTTTAAGAAGTTGCTAACTTGAAGCGTATTTCTACTTATTTGTTCAAAATAGATCTGTGCCTCGGGGTGTTTCTTTATAATGCTGAATTTTTAATAGAAAGTTCAAGTTCTCTAGTGAAAGTGCAGGCACCTGAGCCGTTAGGTGGACATACTTTACTTAGTGTTAAGGAGTCCGCCCTGGGCTGTCTTTAGGGCACTACAAGGGGTACTTCTGCTATTGACCTGGGTAAATAAGAATACAACATTGTTACATATTGGATGTCACCAATATCACATCCAAAATTTGGGACCCCCATGGATCAGCTGATAGCGCCTGCTTCCATTGCACTCTGATGATGTGTCGATACTCCCGGAAAATGGTGGCATGCTGCCCCCCCCCCATTTAATTGCACTCGGCAAAGCTCAAGACAATCCGCATTTAAAGAGTTAACATCTGCGATTGGTTGTGGGTGTCAATTAGCGGGATGAACATAATTATGAGGTTCAGCTTTGGCCAAACTCGACCAAACTCAATGGGGCAGATTTACTTACCCGGTCCAGTCACGATCCTGCGGTGCGTTGTCCGATGCTGATTCGGGTCTGCCGGGATTCACTAAGGTCGTGCGCCCCATATCCAGCAGGTGTCGCTGTTGCGCCGAGGTCCGCCGGAGTTCACCTTCTTCTTTCTACTGGTGCATGTGAGTGCGTGATCTTTTTTAAATTCTACGGGTTTTCAGAATCTGTCGGCCATCCCCCCGATTTCTGTTGCGTGAAAGCCGGCGCTGATGAGACACAGACCAATCGGGTGCGCCAAAATCGCGGGGCAATTCAGCGCAAATCGGAAATATTCAGGAAACAAAAGCGTGGCGTTCGGACCCTTAGTAGATGAGCCCCAATGGGTCCACTCATCACTAGTTGCTACAGCTCAGTTTCCATTCGTTGAAAAGAAGCTGAACTATAGTTGATTTTGGTTTAGGTGGCATCTCAGTTCAATGGTCATCCTGAGGTTCAGGTCTCCACTAATTTCATATCCCATAGAAAAGACCATCAATATCTATAAGCTGGAAAATCACCTTTTTACCGACTATTTTCACATATCTTGTAGTGAGAGGATAATTGTCGTGAGGTCTGACCATTAGCATCCCTAGTTATCAGATGAATGGAATTCTGCAAGAACCACGTCGTGTCCTTCCGAATGCTAATTTGGTTGGACATTCCCTTCATGGACAGGTTGACTGAAAAAATAGGGCAGACACGGCCAGAAAGCCATAAAGCTAGACTTCTCCTAGCTGTACCTACCTAATTGGCTTAAACTGTAGGTGACAACTGGTCGACGTTCCTGTCCTGAGCAAAAGTGAAATCATGGAAAAACAAAGCAGACATACCTCTTATGAAATATCAGAGTCCAAGTCCTGAAAGTGATTGGAAGAATATCTGCCCATCATGGTTAACTTAACTATTTGCCTTCCAGAACAACGTCAGACAGACGAGTGGAATCAATTAAGATACTTATAACAGTAAGGGCAAAAGGTGATCTAAATGCAAATTCGGACAGCAACGTATCTTCTGCTGTACTTTTACAGGCAGAGGATGGCGAGGAAGCCTGAGATGTTACAGATGTTACAGGTATGGATTACTGGGAATATTTTGGTGCAAAAGTTCTGTCTTCATTTGTACAATCCCCACATACAATCAAAGCACATTTAAAAGTATATATTCACCCGTTTGTGCATAGTTTCTCCATGTAACAAAGTCTTGTGCATGTAGTAGTGTGGTTCTTGCATGATTGTTGGATGATATGGGCTGGGAAACCCATTTCTTACGTTACTCGAGCTTCACAATGCCAGGTCACTGTTATTCATATGGTCAAGTATGGATTAGTATAGCACCTCCTCTTCCAGGAGAGCAATAGATAGAGATAACGACAGATAAGACAGACAGGACTTACCATACAGTGGTTTCCATAGGACCTCAATCGATCGGAGACCCACCCCTGCTGCTGGAGGAGCAGAGCATGACTCAATTTCATGAAGGAGGAAAAATCTACTGAGCAAGACTATAGGTCAAAAAGTCCTCTCAATGTTCATCAATACTGAGACAGTGGGGGTCATTTACTAAGGGCCCGATTCGCGTTTTCCCGACGTGTTACCCGAATATTTCCGATTTGTGGCGATTTTCCCTGTATTGCCTCGGGATTTTGGCACACGTGATCGGATTGTGGCACATTGGCGCTGGCATGCGCGCGACGGAAATCGGGGGGGGGGGGGGCGTGGCCGAACGAAAACCCGACAGATTCGGAAAAACCGCCGCATTTAAAAACGGAAAATGTGTTGCGGAGCTTGCACTTACCTTCACTCAGCCAGCCTCGGTGAACTCCAGCGCGTTCCGATGCTCTTCAGCGCAGCAGCGCCACCTGGTGGACGGCAGAAGAACTGCCTTAGTGAATCCCGGCCGGACCCGAATCCACCAAGGAGAAGGCGCCGCTGGATCGCGAATGGGCCGGGTAAGTAAATCTGCCCCAATGTGTGAATATGACTTAGTTGGCCAAATACTACTCTTTTAGAACATCCATTTGGAAGTGACAACAGAGAGTAGATGCAAAGACCTTCTTTGTCTCGTGGTGCTGGTAAGATGGATAACAAAAAGATAACACAGACTTTGAACGCAAATTATACTGGAATCGGAAAAATACCTCAATAACCAGCACTGTTCTTATATCTCACCAAGTATTTCTATTTTTTTTTTCAAAACTGATAAAACCATATTCCAGGCCGGCTATTCTTCCATTTATTACATACGGTGTTGTTTTCTTCCTAGAGTTTGTATCTTGGATTGAACTATTTTCTGAAATTACTCCAGGGACTGTCTTTATTAAACTACAGGAAAGAAACCGTCTGGTCTGAAATCTTCACTTAACCATGTTCTTCTATGTATTACGTGGCTGACTCCAGAACAGCTGAAGTGACTTGTTATTATCTTACTTTCTCCTTGACCCATTGAGGTAGATATAATTCCTATGTACAAAATTCGTATTTTGTACATTGTGTACATGCAAAACACCAGTGGCTGGTTACCGATCACATGCATATCACTGCGATCAGGCCAAGCCCCACCCCTGGGCATTTCTAATGTCCTTAAGAAACTTTCTAAGTAGTCTTCATTAAATATTTCCTACCTGTAATCAAGGACAGCAGACAGGACAGTGAGCCCTAAGCTCCAGCCCCCCAACATCCCTGCCTGCTTGCCTATGCATATCCTATTGATATGGGACAACCACAAAGGCAGTCACTCCCTACGTCACAGTGCAGACAAATTACAAGACAAACAGAAAACACAATTAACTTACCCGGCCGCTGGAGTTTACCGAAAGTGCACTGTCCGTCTGTAATGCACTGTACTGCGATTCACCAAGATCATGCACCCAATATCCATCATGTGTCGCTTCCCCGCTCAGGTCCGACAGAGTTCACCATCTTTCTAGTGGTGCATGTAAGTGCTTGGGCTTGTGACACAATTAGAATTTTTAATCCCACGCTCATTCCGAATCAGTCGGAACGCCCCCCGATTTGTGCTGAATGGAAGCCAGTGCAGCTGCCCCAAAAATGGATCGCGTGTGCTGCATCTAACATTATCTCAGTTTTTTCCTTGAGTAGATGTTCTCAACATGCACAGTTGTCAAAAATTTTTTTTACAAATACAAGGTATATAAAAGTAATCTACAAAAGAACACAAATCACCTCACCAGTAAAACAAGCAGTGAACTCTTACACCAGTAATGGTATCTCCCTTAGAATCAGGATGAAGAATGAATGGCAAGCCTCCACCGGCTTCAAACCATGAAACTCATTTGCATAGAAACAGGGCCGGCTCCAGGTTTTAGTGGGCCCCTGGGCGACAGAGCTCTAGTGGGCCCCTTTATGGGCCGCCAGTAGTCACACTGCCCCCCCTCCCCCGCATGGACACACTGCCCCCCATCCCCGTGTACACATCCCCCCTCCTGTATACACACTTCCCCCCTCCCCCTGTATACACAGTGCCCCCCCCTCCTCCTGTATATACAGTGCCCCCCCTCCTCCTGTATACCACACTGCCCCCTCCCCCTGTATACACACTGCCCTCCCTCCCCCTGTATACACACTACCCCCCTCCTCCTGTATACACACTGCCCCCCCTGTATACACACTGCACCCCCACCTCCTGTATACACAATGCCCCCCTCCTCCTCCTGTATACACACTGCCCCCCCTCCTCCTGTATACACACTGCCCCTCCTCCTCCTGTATACACACTGCCCCCCTCCTCCTCCTGTATACACACTGCCCCCCTCCTGTATACACACTGCCCCCTCCTGTATACACACTGCCCCCCCTCCTCCTGTATACACACTGCCCCTCCTCCTCCTGTATACACACTGCCCCCCTCCTCCTCCTGTATACACACTGCCCCCCCTCCTCCTGTATACACACTGCCCCCCCTCCTCCTGTATACACTCTGCCCCCCCCCCCTCCTGTATACACTCTGCCCCCCCCTCTTCCTGTATATTCCCTGGCCCCTGTAAGTCTCCCCCTCACCTCACTGATGCAGGTCTCTCTGTGTGGTCACTGCTTTCCCCGGCAGGTCATGTGACCATGACGTCATCACAGGTCCTTCAACCTCTCATGCTGCAGCTCCTGCCGGGGAAAGCAGTGAGTGACTGCACGATGAGAAAGGGAAGGAATCTCCCGGGCAGCGGGGCAGATGTCCTGCTGACCCGGGGACCCGAGTGGGCCCCTCCAGTACCCCGGGGCCCCGGCACTTGCCCGGGTTAGCCGGGTGCTGGCGCCGGGCCTGCATAGAAATGGAATTCCCCAAAAAGTGAAGGTTAGCTTGGAAACTGGAATGGAATTCCTAAAAAGCTTATGAAGCTTTATTTATGGGGTGACTTGGGAACTCGTAGATTCCCTTCAAGTCCCCTACCTGGGAATGTTCCAACCCCACTGAAGCCGTTTCACTGAATTAAAAAATTTGGGCAAATATTTTTGGATCCAACAGATTCATGCAATAGTTTTATGGTAACTTTCCAATTTTACTAATAAGTATATTTAAAAACAATGCCAACAATCCCAAAGATGTTCTTCCCCTATTGTGTGCACTTCTCACTATATCCACTAATTTGCATTATCCACTTTTCAGAGATTTTACGACGAGCCGCTCTACACGAAAATAGGGTGACGGCTCCTGCCAACTTCTGGTAACAACAGGACCCTCAAGTTCGGTAAAATATCATCTGGGATCCATTCAGCTTTTCATTTTCTCTCTAACACGTCCCACCCCAACAACCTGTGACTTCCTCCAGCAATTTAATTAAAACAAATTTTAATTTTCATTATTTATACCCGTCGAGCGGCAGCTAAATCACATCACATCGGATCTGGATACACAGATTTGTACAGCCACATTTGAAAAAACACATTTCCCTTGTCAGGTTCGCCTTCACTTTGCCATGAATAATTTACGATACAACAGAGTCTACGTGCCCAAGGTAATATATTTCTGGCGTGGCATCAAGTATCCAGTCTTGCAAAATATAGGCCAGATAGTTCTACCGGGCTGAGATGCCAATCACCGTTCCAAGACACACGAATCCCATCTGCTGAGAAAATTCTCTGTCTGCCTGCCATCGTCCCTAATGCTTGTTTAAAATGCCCACCCCATTCACATGCGGAGGCCTTCCCCGTAGCAGAATGGGACTCTCCGTCTTATTATTCCGTCCCTGCGGAGTTAAGGTATCAGATTGGCTCCATTTCCGTGGCAATGTATCCCTTATTTTTTCCTCTCTTTCAACCCAACCATCTGCTTTCAATTGCTGTCAGAATGAGTCGAAGGGGCCGCGTAGATTCCAGCGTACAGACGGGTTCACGCGCTCCGGAATGATTGAATGTGCTAACCCGTCCTGAATTATTAAAATGTGCAAGTTTGCAGATGACAAAGTGGAAAGGCGCAGCAGAAGTGACCTAGTCGCAGAACCGCTACAGATGTCAAATGTCCACCGATGAGCGGAGGAGACCGAAAACGGTGTCATTATCCTGCGGCAATTTGGGAGAGACAGAGGAAGGGAAAGACGTAAAACTGTCACAAATCTGTATGTAAAATCCAGACAGCGGAGATAGAGATCTCTCATAAAGGAGTCTCCACAATATGTATCTCTCACTCCACAGAATGGAAACAACCATATGATAAAATCGGAGGAAGTAATCTATTTATCTATATGTGTATCTGTCTAATTATTATATTATTATATTCTATCTTTCTATCCACTATATGGTGAGAATTTATCAGAGCCTATACAGCAGTCATCAGGCTTACAAGCCTCAAGATGGTTGCAATTCCTGGTGCTCTGCCATCTCCACACCAAGTGCCCCGCAAATGTGCACTACCTATAGCGTAGTTATACGCAAGGCAGCACTTGGTGTAGAACTACCCTGCATCATGGTGGCCGCCTGGTATATAAGGTGGTGGGAGCCTCCTGATAGATCCGGTCCAAGCAACGGGGAGGGGACCTTCATACATCGCTGCACCATGTGCCATCGCAGGATGCATCCCCCAATGTTTTTATTAATTCAGAGGTTTTTTTTTAAAGGAAACCTAACACCACGGATCCACCTATGAAGGTAGGTTCCTCTAATGTATGTAAGGATAGCCCTTTTTAGGGCTAATCCTTTAGTCTCCTTTATCTTTTTTCATCTTTAATTGTGGTAATTTCTGGGGCATGGAGTAGCCACGCCGTGTAGCCTCAGCTCCAGCTACTCCACGCCCCAGTAGCCTCTTTGGTAAATTAATATATTACCACAATTAAAGAATGAAAAAAAAGATAAAGTGGACTAAAGGATTAGCTCTAAAAAGGTCTATCCTTACATACATTAGAGGCACCTACCACAGGATCTACCTTAATAGGTAGATCCGTGGTGGTAGGTTTCTTTTAGGTCACCATAATGCCTTATGGTGGGTCATTCTGCGCACCATATTTTCCATATAAATATATTGATAAGTTTCAAATTGACAGTGTTGAGCAATAAAGGAGTTATATAATTTATATAAGGTATGATAGTTTTCATAATTTGTGTATGTGTGGGGCATAGCGTGGTCAGTTGAATTGTGAGGAGTATAAATTTAGGAGAGCAGTGTGTACTAGGTGCAGTGTGCTGTGTAGTGTGCAGATGGCGCCAGATTCAGGATTTCTGGAGCCTGTTCTTCATGAATATGGCGCCCCCTGCACTGCCCCGACAGAGTGCACCAGTGTTTTTTTGGTGCACCTTTAACAAGGGGGTGTGCGACACAATTCTGTCGGACTTTGCATGTTAAATCTGGCGTATGGTCCGACTGAGCATGGGAACGCCCCCTAATTTGTGGCGCATGATACCTAGTGCTGTTGCGCCACGAAAGGGACGTATACGAAACAAATGTGTCTCAGACACTTCTTAAATACCTGTACAAGCAGTTTGCACCTAAAAGAAGAAGCAAAGTCCAACAGAAAAGTGGTGCAAGGTCCTTAGTAAATGTGCCCCATTGTGTTGTGATGCAGGAGATATTAAGGGATGGTTGTTTTTTTTCGGGGTACAGTGTGGCAATGTGATGAAAGAAAGTGAAGATATCTGGGAATTCATGCAGCAGTGAAGAGTCATGGCAGGTAGAAGTCACCATAATGTTCTGAAGCCAAAGGAGCAGATTATTACCTGTAAGTTGCTACAGGTACCATAATGCCTTATTACTATAGAGTTCATTCAAAATATCATATTTTCCATGTAAATATATTATTAAGTTTCGCATTTACAGTATTGAGTGATGAGGGGGATATATAATTTATTCAAAGCATAATAGTTTTCATAATTTATATATGCGGGGGATGTAGCATGGTCAGTTGAATTGTGAGGAATATAAATTTAGAAGCATAGTGTTGTGATGCAGGAGATATTAATCTGCATGAGACTGTTGTATTTTTAGGGGCGCAGTGTGGCATTGTGATACGAGAAGGGGAAAACATCCAGGGCTAAATACAGCAACAATGAGTCATGACCGAGAGAATTCAACATG
Source organism: Engystomops pustulosus (assembly GCF_040894005.1). Lineage (NCBI taxonomy): Eukaryota > Metazoa > Chordata > Amphibia > Anura > Leptodactylidae > Engystomops > Engystomops pustulosus. The sequence continues at coordinate 167,600,691 of NC_092416.1, forward strand.
AAGATCTGGAGTCAAAGGAGCAGAGGCATCATAATGCCTTATTACTATAGAGTTAATTAAAAATACCATATTTTCCATGTAAATATATTATTAAGTTTCCCATTTACAGTATTGAGTGATGAGGGGGATATATAATTTATCCAAAGCATAATAGTTTTCATAATTTATATATGTGGGGGGCATAGCATGGTCAGTTGAATTGTGAGGAATATAAATTTAGAAGCATAGTGTTGTGATGCATGAGATATTAGACCAGGGGTCCCCAAACTACGGCCCGCGGACCGTTTCTATGCGGCCCCCGGCAGTCGGGCAGGGGCTTCCGTCCGGTCGGACAGGAAGCTCCTGCCCGTCACAGTATAGTGCTCGATGCGGCCGGAAACGGCCGCTCGAGCACTGTTATTGCAGGTGGAGCGATGTGGCCGGAAAACCACCCCGGCGCACATCGCTCCTTGAACCTGCATGCACGGCACCTTTTCCTGTCCGGCAGCCGCAAGAAGAAAGAAGACGCGGGAGCCAGAGGTGAGTATAGGATTTTTAAATTTTTTTTTAAGCAGCAGTAAAAACATTGTGCCAGCGGGGGCCCTAATATATGAAATAATTCATTATGGGAGCATCATATAAAATAACTAATGGTGGGGGCAAATAAAAAAAATAACAACTAATGGTGGGGGGACATATAAAAAAACTAATGGTGGGGGCAAATAAAAAAATAATAACTAATGGTGGGGGGCATATAAAATAAATAATGGTGCGGGGGGGGACTTATAAAATAACTAATGGTGCGGGGGGGACTTATAAAATAACTAATGGTGCGGGGGGGGGACTTATAAAATAACTAATGCTGGGGGGGTATATAAAATAACTAATGGTGGGGGGGAACATATAAAATAACTAATGGAGGGGGGGGAACATATAAAATAACTAATGGTGGAGGGGCAGCATAGGAAATAATTAATGGTGGGGGGAGGGCATAGGTAATAATTAATTATGAGGGACAGTCTAGTAATTAATAGGGGGGCAGCATATTCAATAATTAATGGAGAGGGGTCCCGGTATATTAATAATTAATTGACCCAATTCATTAATTCATTGGGCCAGTATTTAAAATAGTTCACAAGGGGGTGCAGTATATTAAATAATTAATTGAGGGGGGGGGGGCAGTGTATTACAGATGCGGTCATATGTACTGCTATTTATCCGGCCCTCCAACGGTCTGAGAGGGACAATGAACGGCACCCTATGTAAAAAGTTTGGGGACCCCTGTATTAGACTGTTGTATTTTTAGGGGCGCAGTGTGGAAATGTGATACCAGAAGGTGAAGACATCCAGGGCGAAATACGGCATCAATGAGTCATGACTGAGAGAATTCAACATGAAGATTTGGAGTCGAAGTAGCAGAGGCATTTTTAACTATAGAGTTCATTCAAAATACCATATTCTCCATATAAATATATTAAGTTGCTCATTTACAGTATTGAGTGATGAAGGAGAAATATAATTTATTCAAGGCATAATAGTTTTCATAATTCATGTATGCGTGGGGCGTGGCATGGTCAATTGAACTGTGAGAAGTATAATTTTAGAAGCATGTTGAACTGTATGGGACTGTTGTATTTTTAGGAGCGCAGTGTGGAAATGTGATACAAGAAGGTCAAGACATCTGGGGATGAATACCACAGCAATAAGTCATTACAGGGAGAAGTCACCATGAAATTCTGGAGCGGAAGGAGAGGATTGTTACCTGTAAGTTGCTACGTGCCACCAACTGATCAGCACTATAGTTACCAATATACCGTCTAGCATGCGTGACATTGATATTTATACTATATGGTTCAAATTTGTAAACCATCTTACCATGTAAACAGGGTTACCATGTACTTTATGCTGTATGGGCTTCTTGTGTTTTTGGCATCAGGCAGGATCTTTGATTGGATTGTAGCTTCTGCGATGTAATAATTGCATTTGGAGAGATTTTTCTTCCCTCTGACACAGTTAAAGAAAATAATATAGAGCTCTACTTAGTATATGGGGTACTCGGGATTGATGAATGGCCCGTCTTGAGCGGGGACTTGAATTAATAGCGCGCATTCTTTTAGCTACTAATTTTCTATGGAAAGTCAATTCCCTCATCCCCAATTGAGTCAAAAGAAAGGAGCAATGAAACACAAAAAGCAAACTCATTTATCTTTAGCTACAAACTATGCGGAGATGAAGGAGCGGATCCCTCTGAGGATACTTTATCTAGAAGAACGCATCTCAGGTTCATTTTTAGTGAAGTCCTGTAACTCTGTGTGACAAGGACTCAAGGACTGGTACCAGTTTCTACTATCCGTCACTTCAGGGACGTCATGCCGATCCTATGCAAATACGTTACAGACACAGGGGCACAATTATTATTGCTTTTTCGTCTACCTTTCATTCCGTTTTGTGGACTTTTACCTGTTTCATTGCATTAATGATTGAAACCCATGAAATAGCTTGGGATTTGAAGAATAAGCCTACATTCACACACATGTATGGGGGACGTATTTATAAGTCCCCCATACACTTCGATGGGCTCACGACCCTGTACGGGTGCGGCACCGTACCGCTCCGTAGCCCGTAGAGAGATAGGACATGTCCTATCTTTCTGTGTAATACGGTGCCGTGCGCTGTATACTCTTATGGAGAGGGGCGGGGGTGAGCAGCGTTCATCCCCTGCTCCTCTCCACAGCGCCGATGTATGCCCGCCGTACTACGGTACGGCGGGCATACATCGTCTGAATGTAGCCTTAGGCTACATTCACACACTTGTATGGGGGACATATATACGGCCGACTTATGTACGGCCGATATACGTCCCCCATACGCTTCTATGGGCTCACGGCCCTGTACGGGAGCGGTACGATGAAGCACACATGCGGCACCGTACCGATCCGTAGCACGAGAAAAGATAGGACATGTCCTATCTTTTCCCGTATTACGGCGCCGTGCGCTGTATCTCCCTATGGAGAGGGGCGGGGGTGAGCAGCGCTCATCCCCTGCTCCTCTACGCAGCGCCAATGTATGCCTGGCGTACTACGGTACAGCGGGCATACATCGTGTGAATGTAGCCTAAGGGACATGTTTATCTACATCCTAATTTAACATTGTATCAGCAATCATAAGATGCCAATAAAACTGTGGGAGAAAATGGAACAAGTGGCTACCGGCTCAGAGCTGTGCATTATGCACCCCACAGATATCACTGTGCCAAAATCCACCCCTTGGCTGTGGGTCTCACTTTGATTGTGTATTCCTTGCTGCAATCTGACAAATCATTTTTCTTCAAGGTCTAAATTTGATCCTGGATGACCATTTTCTTTCATTGTCCCCTTTCTAAAGTCATACATTTCTTATATTTCTTTTAATCTTGCTGTAGGAGGGCTTGTTTTTTATGTGACGGTTTGTATTTCCCATAGGTATAACTTTAGGGCAGTGATGGCTAACCTATGGCACTGGTGCCAGAGGTGGCACTCAGAGCCCTTTCTGTGGGCACTCAGGCCATCACCAGAGATGACTCCAGGTATCTTCCTGCAGTCCCAGACAGCCCAGGACTTGCTGTGCTCAGTGCTATTTTAAAGTGACAGCTCTACCTGTGACTATTTTCTGCTTTATTAGTGTCCTCAGGTGCTGGTATCAATGATGTGACGTAGAAGGGAGTATAAATCACAAATTACATTTCTGTGTTGGCACTTTGCGATAAATAAGCGGGTCATTGTTGTAGTTTGGGCACTCGGTCTCTAAAAGGTTCGCCATCACTGCTTTAGGGTAAATGCCACCAACCTAGGATAACTTTCTCAATGTATAAAATGTAAACTGTTCACTGTCTGACATAAAGGACCTTGAAAATTTATTTTCTGGGTGGATATGATTATAGCAATGGCAAATTTATCATAAAGTTTTCATCCCAGATTTCTCTAGAAAAAAAAAAAAACTGTATTGTTCCCTCCCACAAGTTTTTAAATTTATATATTAATTGATCTGTGTGGGGAGGGCCTTTAAAAAAAATAAAAAATTGTTGTGTACCATGCTTGCCCTTGACAACCAATCAGAGCTCAGCTTTCATTTTCCCACAGATGTTTATAACATTAAAGCTGATCTCTGATCTTGGTTTGTTGGTGGGGGTCTTCCTGATGCAAATAGATAACTCATATTGCTTACATGGGTCTTTTGACTTATCATTTTCACAATGTAATGTCAGAACTAGGGCTCTATCATTGTTATGTCGCCCTGCCGGGACCTTGATCTTATATTGCTGTATACTATCATTAGGTCCTGGCAGGGCGATTGTTCATGGACAGATAGAGATCACATGACCCTCCATCTGCGGCCATGTTATGAACAGGAATCTCTGGCTGATGAGGTAATAGACAGGAGGCTTCACTTTATAGATCAAGAAAGCAGCACAGAACTATTACTAGATGTGCATTGGTAAATTACCTAATATCCTGAACCCCACACTTATTATAAAACACATGAAGTAAAGTGGCCAACCCCTTTAAACTGACCTGAAAGTTCTGCAGAATATGTAAAGATACATTACAGGTCACAAAAGTATCATATGATAGAAGTCTATCAATAGGGAGAAAGAGATAAGTTACAAAAGAAAGAAAGATTCTTTCTTACCCCAAGTGCTTTATTCACATGAGTAGAGATTAGAACTTCTCTATAATTTCCCATATGATTCTGTTAATGTTTTAGATATGGAAAAAAGATAGATAAATGAAGCAGATTCACCTCTCTACTTTATCTGTGTAGTGTATGGGAGACATCATAGCGGCTAGTCTCCACCACCGGCTCTGAGACAGCAGAGAATTACAGGCGGTCCTCGGGTTACGTACAAGATAGGTTCCATAGGTTTGTTCTTAAGTTGAATTTGCATGTAAGTCGAAACTGTCATTTGTCAGGATTTTCAATAAAACAGAAAAATCTTTTTATTTGCCCCAGTGACAATTTTGCTGTAATGGGACCAAGGATTATCAGTAAAGCTTCATTACAGACACCTTACAGCTGATCATTGCAGTCTGGAACTATAGTAACATCCAGAGACTTCACCTGAGGTCACAGGGGGCAGAGGGGTCCGTCTTTAACTAGGGGTTGTCTGTAAGTTGGGTGTCCTTAAGTAGGGGATCGCCTGTACAGAGAGAGCCTGCAGTGGGGAAAACTGCTAAATACGGAGAAGTCATGTAATTGCAATGAATTAGTGTTATTGCTTATATACTGGACCTTTTATAAAAGGTATAGGGGCAGATTTACTTACCTGGCCCATTCGCGATCCAGCGGCGCGTTCTCTGCGCTGTATTCGGGTTTGGCCGGGATTTATGATGGTAGTTCCTCCGCCGTCCACCAGGTGGCGCTGCTGCGCTGAAGTCCGCTGGAATGCCTCGAAATACACTGGCCTATCCTGGATGAAGGTGAGTGAAATTTTCGCGACACATTTTTTTTTTTAAATGCGGCGGTTTTTCCGAATCCGTCGGGTTTTCGTTCGGCCATGCCCCCCGATTTTCGTCGCGTGCATGCCGGCGCCGATGCGCCAAAATCCGATCGCGTGCGCCGAAACCCCGGGGCAATACAGGGAAAATCGGCGCAAATCGGAAATATTCGGGTAACACGTCGGGAAAACGCGAATCGGGCCCTTAGTAAATGACCCCCATAGTCTGGTCTCCTCATATACATGTAGCACACATAGAATAAATATGTGTTATCCATCTATCGAGGGCCGAGGACGGAGATAATTTACATTTTGCATGAAATTATTTTCCGTCCACAAACTAAAATCTCAAGAAAATCTTATTCATGTTTCCCAGCAACCGGGTCATCCGTGATTCCCTCATGGAATATCTGATAGGTGCAAATACTCGGAGAGGCAGATGCATCTGCAATAAATGTTTTTACAGATGACCAGGGGGGCAATCAAACATTCGCAGAGTGATACAGCGAGGCGATCTCCTGTTACCTCCTCTGCAATTAACTATAAAAGCCTCGGAGAGAGAAAGTCTGCTGAATGGTGAGAATGAAATAACTACCACTGTCTATATAGTAATAGCTCCAGGTACATGTTCTGGGGGATGCTTATTTTATTATATTTTTAGTTCCTTCTCAATACACTTAGATTACATTGTGATTTTTTCCCCATGATGCTTGGCGAGGTCAAGTAAGTTCACCACCGATTCCGCTCCTTTACCACCGATGTCATGTATCCATCACAAGTATTGGGATCACCACACATTGGGGCACATTTACTTACCCGTCCCGTTGCATCCGCCGATCCGGAATGTCTGACGAGGCTTCGGAGCTGCCGTGATTAACTAAGATCGCGCGTCCAATTTCCTGCATGTGTCGCTTACCCCGCTGAGGTCCGCCGGAGTTCACCATCTTCTTCCTGGTGCATGTGAGTGCTGATCTTGCGACACAATTTGGTTTTTAAATTCCGCGGTGTGTCCGAATCAGTTGGGTTGTCCGACGGCCACTCCCCCCGATTTGTGTTGCATGCCCCAAAAACCCAGGGTAATTCAGGTGAAAACAGTAAAAACTCGCGAAACCCCCCAAAAATGCATCCACCGGACCCTTAGTAAATGTGCCCTCTTATATCTACAGGAGTATTTATGATATCCATAGTTATCCATATGGAGTTTGTCAACCCTTTGCATAAAAATTAGTTTTTACTTTTCTGGGATGGATTTGGAGAAGATTTTGGAGGGTGCCTGTCGTGACAGAGAAGAGGTGCTGGCCCTGAGATTACCCAGCAACTCTATCCCTGCCTATTTGCCAGGCCATGCGCAGGGGTCAAGTGGATGTCAGTCCCTACACTGGATGTGTGCTCTGGAAAGATGGCAAAATGAGCAAACAGAACCAGAGTAGTCAGGCAAATCAGGTCAAAACCAAGTTGCTGGTAAGGTACAGAATCATGAGGTAGAGAATAGTCAAATAATAATACAAGGGTCAGAGGACACTGGAATAAGAGCTAAATAGAAAGTGGATGTATAAGTAGCAAGATTCCCGTATAACCAGTACCGACAGGAGTTAGTACTGGGTATATATGGAGTTTCTGGACGCCGCCCTCACCACTGATAGGTTCATTTGTCCATCACTCAAACAACACCTGAACCATAAACCCAGCTCCATGGTGTAACAAGATAAATACAAAGTCATCTGCAGAGCAAAAACCTTACAGCAGATCTGTCAGTGTCTTTTGGAATTTTTGTAGTGTCAGAAATCGTGTTGGACATGTGGGTCTGGTTCACACCCGAGACCTCCATGATTAGCTGTCTGCAGCTGACACCAGCACAAGGGCGGCACGGTGGCTTAGTGAGTAGCACTTCTGCCTTGAAGCACTGGGGACCTGGGTTCTTGTCCCAGGTCAACATCTGCAAAGAGTTTGTATGTTCTCTCCGTGTTTGCAGGGGTTTCCGCCAGGTTTTCCGGTTTCCTCCCACACTCCAAAAAGATACTGGTAGGTTGTTTAGATTGTGAGCCCCATGGGGACAGGGACTGATTTGTCATGCTTTTTTGCAGCGCTGCATAATCTGTGTGCACTATATAAATAAAGAATTATTATTATTATTATTATTACAGAAACAAATACAGAGAACATTGCCTGCAGTACAGCTACTTTCTCTGTCTAGTAGCTCAAACAACCTACTGCAGTTCACTTACCATTTCACTTGACATTCAAATGACACTTCCAATGTTGACCAAAAAAAGCTAAATGGAACTCTCTATATGGGGTAGATTTACTTACCCGGTCCATTTGCGATCCAACGGCGGGTTCTCCGACGCTGATTCGTGTCTTCCGGCAATGCACTAAAGTAGTGCGCCCGATGTCCACCAGCCTGGGTGCAGGTAAGTGCGTGTCAAGCGACACATTTTTTTAAAAATACGGCGGTTTTTCCGAATCAGTCGGTGCCCCCCCAATTTCCGCCGATGCACCACAATCCGATCGCGTGCGCCAAAATCCCGGGACGAGTCAAGGAAAATCTGCGCAAAATGGTAAAATTTGGGTAACCCGAAGGAAAAACACCCTTAGTAAATGACCCCCAATGTCCTTAATTGGGTGGGATTGTTACAAAAAATTCTGGGTGCTTCTGCGAATTTGGACTGTCAGCAACTGTGTCTGGGTATTTTATAAGGTTTGAAGCCAAAAAGTTGAGCTTACTCTGCCTTGTACCGAGAGTTAATGCTGTCTGCCCTAAACAGGTATCAGCCAGGATAATGTAACTATGACAGAAGCAGCAGAACAGTCAGTCATGTACAGGAGTTAAATGGTATCTACAGCTGCAAACTGGTAGTTTATAGAAATGTTTATAGAGTTACTTAATTTACCATTTATGAAGCTAATAAATTATAAAAATGAACAGTGACCCTTATCTACATACTCAATCAAAGATAAGGTTATACAATTATTAACTTAGTCTTTGTCCAGAAAATGGCAATATATCACAATAATGGTGGTACTGGGTCTTAAAACATTAGACTTTGATCAGATGGACATTGATGTCATATCCTATGATAGGCTAGGAATGTCTGTGGGTATCTGGGGTAGTGGTGGGGTAAACAGAAAAGGGAGCATTTTAATAATATAGTCTACCTCATAGACTGTAAGCTATTTCAGGCCCTCATTCATATTGTTTGCTATGACTGTTTGTGCTCTGTGATGTCTTATTTTATTTGTATATGTCCCCTATGATTTGTTAAAGGGAACCAGTCAGAAGATATTGACCTAATAAACCACTACCTGTATGTTGTCAAGCAGCTGAACACCTTCCAGATTTAGTTGCTTCCATGAACCAGTTTGGTGGCAACGTCCAGAAAATCTACTTTGAAGTGAGATGTAAATTGGTCGCATAAAGTCAAGGAGGAGGAGATTTTAACACTGAAGTCAAGCTCTCTCTTCCACAGAAAGCCCCTTCCCTGTAATTGATGCTCCTGCATCCAGAGACATCACTAACCAGATCTCCTGAAGTCTGATGCATGATGTCACATACAAAGGAGGAGGTGCTCAGAATCCCCCACCTTGACTACAGTGTTAAACTCTCCGCCTCCTTGACTTTATGCAACTAATTTACATCTCACTTCAAAGTTGATTTTCTGGTTGATGCCACCACACTGGGACAAGAAAGAAATATAATCTGGAAGGTGTTCAGCTGCTTGACAACATCCGGGTAGTGGTTTATTAGGCCAATTGCTCATGACAGGGTCCCTTTAAGCGCTATGGAATATCATGGCTCCATATAAATAAAGATTATTATTATTTTTATTCTTATTGCTCATATGTTCTGCCTGTAGATTCTTCTTTTTCAGTAAAAACTGAATACTGTGTGATCTGACCTTTCTAATTCGGCCACCTCTGATCTGCCATAGACAACCTCATCCTCTGTTTGTTGGAAACTAAGGAAAGGGTAGAAAAGGCCAGTGGGTGCTGACACAGGGAGGTATGCTTGAGATTCATGAAAGATGCACCAGGACAGTCAGCTAGTTAGAGCAGATAAACATTCTTTACAGCAGGAAAACGGTAGACTTTAGATAATTGCTCAGACAACACCTGAAATCTTATAGTTTACCTCCAACAGCTGTTTGACATGTATTACTAATTCATTTTCCACTTGAAGACATCTCCCCTTACTTTCACAGACATATGGAAATGATGGCCGCACAGATTGTGTTCATCCCAGTTATCGCTGGTAAATGCCATTGCAGATAAAGTCGTTCCCCTGACCGGTCTTAAACGCTTTAGCCTTGAAGGCAGATTCCCATTAGAAGACTTCCGACACAAGTCAACATGTGTTTGGCCTTCTTCAAAACAATATGTGGAGTTTCCTTTTTGGAAGACGTCCGAAATCCCTGATACTGGATAATGCTCTTTGGTGCCGGCGTGTTTGATACACTGCATGGTTTGCCAAGAATCAAAACGCAGAAATTTACATCAATTCAGCTGGCACGTGTTCTGCCTGACAACCCCACCAGCTGTGCTCGCTGCCATGTTTTTAATAAACAGACTTAGCTGGGAAAGCTCACAAATGCTTGACTGATTATACGAGCAAGCTGTTTGAGCTCAAACATTTCATTTCCAGATATTACGAAAATTGGTTTCACAAATGCACGTTCTGTTTGGTATCAGCCTAGATGTTACTTGCCATATTTCATCTTTTATTCCTACATGTGTCTTCTGCTGAAATGGGATTTTAGGAAATAACAGCGTTGTGCGGTGTGCTACCGTCAGGCTTCATGTGGAAAATTCTTGCATGGCGGTTGCAAAGACGTCAAATTCCATTTCCTTGCCAGAAGTTCTTTATGGCTTCATCCTCAACAACTTAATCAAAAGTTACGACACTTCAAGCCAAACTAAAATTAGGTGGCAATCCGTTTTATTACAGTATGAGTCAGCCATAGAAACTATGTATAGGTGTCAGGCTCCAGGGGTAGTGGACCCACTGGACCTCTGCATTATATTGATCTAAGCGACACCTGGGACCGGAATCTAAGTGGATTTGAGCCTGCCTCAAAGTGGGTTGGACTTGCTGCAGCGTGGTACTACCAGGTTGTTCCACACGTGCAACTTTGTCCGTGGTGGCAGCCAAGGCGAGGTACACAGATGTTGAGCAGAATTGTAGTCGGGACAGGCAGGAGGTCAGGATGGGCAGTACAGTCAATAGCAGAACCGGGATCACAACAAAATGCAGAACAATAGCATGAGCCATCCAACAAGCTTTTTCTAAGGCTGTGAGGCACAAAGATCCGGTAGGGTGAGCAGGGAGAGGTTTGGTAATAAAGAATTCTGTGAAGGACCATCACCAATGAGCTGCTGGAGCTGGAACAGGAACAGGGACAGGTAAGTGGCGCGGGCGCCAAAATGGCGGGCAGAGAGGGGCACAGGTGAGCCCGCGACCCGAGATATGACAACAGGTAAGTAGAGTGGATTACTGGGTGTCTGCGGGTGGTAGTCTAGTGTTGGGGTGCAGGGACCCACGTCAACGGATGGGTTAGTTTGGGCAATCTAGTGGCCAGTGCAGAGACTTTGAATTACGGGTTCCTCGAGTCGATGCCTTGAGGTTTCTATCTCCTTAATCTCTCTTCATCCGTGATCTGGATCCCAGAGTTCTGGGGTTGTCTTCTGCTGTATATATCGATGGCTTGCCCTCCAAAAAATTATGAGCCTTGCAATTTGTTCCCACAACTTAAGGCACCCTAGTTCCCACAGTAAAAGGTGCCAAAGCAATGGTTTATAGTTTGCTGATCCCAGTGAAGGTGTGATAGCTATGCTTTGACCTTGGCTTTGTTTAACTCTGAACCTGTATTGGCTTCTTGCCTTGACCCATCACCTTTATATCAGATTAAATTAATTTTGTCTGTCCTTGTATTGTCCATTGACCACATCTGAGCCTTTCCCTAAAATATTACACACAAGTGTCTTACTGGGTCAGCTGTTATTGTACATAGACTATTTCACACCACAGTATGGTGGTAAACAAGGAGAATTAGGGGGGGGGGGACAAGGGGGAATTAGACAATGCTCTTGGAGGAACCCAATAGGTCCATAAATCAAGAGAAGTTTGGCTAACTTAATTTATGGGACAGGTCTGGGGTCTGTCTTAGTTTTGGCAATTAGTCTAGAGTCTGATTAAAAGAATTTTTCAGGAATTCTAGAAAACATCATGGAGACCAGGACAGGGACGACAATAAAAATTAGAAAGCATAATTATCCTGGTCTGGGGCCCGTTTCTTCCATTGTTCTGGCACCTGTGCTCGTTCTGAAGATCCAACTGATCATAAAACTGGTTTTAGCCAATGAGCTGCCTCCTCAAACCAGTAGATACTTATGATGAACCGGAAGTGACATCCTTATATTGGCTTAGACAGGTATTGAGATCCCCTACAACATACGGCCAAATAAAGGTGACGGAGATAAGAAGTACTGGAGAGAAACCAGAAAGAGTCGGATCCTGTGTAATCTAATTTAAGGGTCTTGTCTGCGATGCCATAAATCTAGAAGCCTAACTTAGGGTTCAAAACAATTTTGATTTCTGGTCAAACATATCTTAATGAGGTCATTAGCAACTGTCCAAAGACTATGACCGACCTCACATGGAAAGACCAGGTCCTACACGTCCTGGATTACACCATATTGATTGTAATACTTCTCTTTCCTTCATACAAGGAATTTATCAGCCCTTCATTGAGCCTCAGAAGCCCCATACAGAGCTGAGACGTCTCGGTGCCACGTTGCATCAGTAACTTTATAAAGACAGGGGAAATATCTATTAAAGTTAGTACAGAGGAAGCTGTGACACAAGTTTGCCTTCTAGTCTCGGCGCTGCTCAGTATTCCAGCTGCATCTATAGTTAAATTAGAAAGCCTCAGCTGGATGTCCCTTTTGGATAAATGGTTTCCTCTTCCCTTTATTTGTCTCCCCATCACTGTGGATCTACTTACCATATAACAGATGAGAATGGGGAAGGAGGTTATCCTTGGGCCACAGGATTGTTAAAGGTGCTCCCGGCAGACCTTCTCCTGCTTACTCTATATTTATGAAATGTCATTTAGCACGCGGCAGCTCCCATGATCAAATGCTCAAAAAATAAATCAATAGAAACTGTTCTGCACATAGACTCCGAGTGCGAGAAGCGTGAACCTCGTACCAATAGGTAAAGAACAAGAAGGGATTTAAAGGGGAACAGTCATCAGTGCTATAGATAGGGTAGAAAGAAATCACTTTCATTACCACATTCTCCTGTCTTTTCTCCATTTTCCTTCCCCGATTCACATCCTCCTGGGTCACTGACCTCCTGTTACTCACTCATTATCTGCCGGAGATAGAGACATCTCTTGTGTGATCAAACCAGATAAGGATGATGGGGAAGAGAAGTGAGGGAAGGAGGACAATGAAGATTGCACAACATCTACTACAAGTTATAGATCTTAAAATAACGGGGCACATTTACTAATGGTCCACGGACCGCGATTCCGTTGGGTTTTCCCAAATATTTCCATTTTGTGCCGAATTGCAACAGGTTTTTGGTGCACGCGATTGGATTGTGGCGCATCGGCGCCGTCTTGCATGCGACAGAAATCGGGTGGCGTGGCCGTCATAATTCTGCACATAAAGGGGCATTCCGAAGCCGGTAGCGCCACATTTATTACTGTAATTCGACAGAATTGTGTCACATGCTCTATGTTGGAGGTGCACCAAAAAAAGTTGGCACACACTTCCCGAGCAGCAGGGGGCGCCAGATTTATGAACACAGTGCGCCACATTTCATGGATCTGGTGCTCCGTGCACACTTCACAGGCAAACTGCACATTGTACAGACTGCATTAGTTATGATAGATGTGGCTCAATGTCAGCACGAGTATGATATACAGCATAGAAGCCCAAAATACTAAAAAAATAACCCATTATATTACTACTGGATTGGGTGGAGTGGGGGGCAGGTAGATTGTCATATAGAAGGGGGAGGCACAACCGGTGGACGTTCGTGATTAGCAATATCCCCAGTTCCTTGGCTGCTGCCGCACCTCTCCAGTGTCCAAAATTGGGTAGATCGGTCAAATGTAGAAGGCATCACAAGCCAGAATCGCTTATTGATAAAGAAGAGGTTAAGCGGAACCTGTCAGCAGATTCATGGGGATCCGGCCATGTGAATAATGAAATCTGGACAGGCTCCACATTATAATGTATAGCTTGGAGATGTCGCTGTGTATCATAGAAAACATAGATTTATAACATCCGGGCACATGGGGAAGAGTCTGCCAGCTTCTCCTCGGCTTATTACGGTGCAGCCCAAAATGATTGATAGGTCTCTCATTATATACAAATAGGAAGGGAAATGTCAATCATTCTCTATAAGCAAAGAGAAGTTATCTGCTGACAGGATCTCTTTAACGTGAATGTCACTGGTGGTCTATGTAAGTAATGGCTTAAAGGGAATATTCCTTAATCCAGTACCTGGTATCCAGTGGTTACTCACCTCTTCAGCTGTCTGTATTCCAACCACAGGTCCATGAGTAGCTGGTGGGAGCCAAGGGCAGAGATCCTCTTAGTGAACCGCAGGAGACGAGGGCAGGGATCCTAAATATATGGATGGCAGGGTTGAGGGCAGGAAGCCTGTATATTTATATGTGAATGCACAACATATCCTTTTGTTTAAAAATCCTATGTGCCCATGCCCCTCATTCTCCAGCCTGTACCCCTCATGTCCTCCTCATTCTCCAGCCTGCACCCCTCATGTCCTCCTCATTCTCCAGCCTGTACCCCTCATGTCCTCCTCATTCTCCAGCCTGTACCCCTCATGTCCTCCTTATTCTCCAGCCTGTACCCCTCATGTCCTCCTCATTCTCCAGCCTGTACCCATCATGTCCTCCTCATTCTCCAGCCTGTACCCCTCATGTCCACCTCATTCTCCAGCCTGTACCCATCATGTCCTCCTCATTCTCCAGCCTGTACCCCTCATGTCCTCCTCATTCTCCAGCCTGTACCCCTCATGTCCTCCTCATTCTCCAGCCTGTACCCCTCATGTCTTCCTCATTCTCCAGCCTGGACCCCTCACGTCCTCCTCATTCTCCAGCCTGTACCCATCATGTCCTCCTCATTCTCCAGCCTGTACCCCTCATGTCCTCCTCATTCTCCAGCCTGTACCCCTCATGTCCACCTCATTCTCCAGCCTGTACCCCTCATGTCCTCCTCATTCTCCAGCCTGTACCCCTCATGTCCTCCTCATTCTCCAGCCTGTACCCCTCATGTCCTCCTCATTCTCCAGCCTGCACCCATCATGTCCTCCTCATTCTCCAGCCTGTACCCCTCATGTCCTCCTCATTCTCCAGCCTGTACCCATCATGTCCTCCTCATTCTCCAGCCTGTACCCCTCATGTCCTCCTCATTCTCCAGCCTGTAAACCTCATGTCCTCCTCATTCTCCAGCCTGTACCCCTCATGTCCTCCTCATTCTCCAGCCTGTACCCCTCATGTCCTCCTCATTCTCCAGCCTGTACCCCTCATGTCCTCCTCATTCTCCAGCCTGTAAACCTCATGTCCTCCTCATTCTCCAGCCTGTACCCATCATGTCCTCCTCATTCTCCAGCCTGTATCCATCATGTCCTCCTCATTCTCCAGCCTGTACCCCTCATGTCATCCTCATTCTCCAGCCTGTACCCCTCATGTCCTCCTCATTCTCCAGCCTGTACCCATCATGTCCTCCTCATTCTCCAGCCTGTACCCCTCAGGTTCTCCTCATTCTCCAGCCTGTACCCCTCATGTCCTCCTCATTCTCCAGCCTGTACCCCTCATGTACTCCTCATTCTCCAGCCTGTACCCCTCGTGTCCTCCTCATTCTCCAGCCTGTACCCCTCATGTCCTCCTCATTCTCCAGCCTGTACCCCTCATGTCCTCCTCATTCTCCAGCCTGTACCCCTCGTGTCCTCCTCATTCTCCAGCCTGTACCCCTCATGTCCTCCTCATTCTCCAGCCTGTACCCATCATGTCCTCCTCATTCTCCAGCCTGTACCCCTCATGTCCTCCTCATTCTCCAGCCTGTACCCCTCATGTCCTCCTCATTCTCCAGCCTGTACCCCTCATGTCTTCCTCATTCTCCAGCCTGTACCCATCATGTCCTCCTCATTCTCCAGCCTGTACCCATCATGTCCTCCTCATTCTCCAGCCTGTACCCCTCATGTCCTCCTCATTCTCCAGCCTGTACCCATCATGTCCTCCTCATTCTCCAGCCTGTACCCCTCATGTCCTCCTCATTCTCCAGCCTGTACCCCTCATGTCCTCCTCATTCTCCAGCCTGTACCCCTCATGTCCTCCTCATTCTCCAGCCTGTACCCCTCATGTCCTCCTCATTCTCCAGCCTGTACCCCTCATGTCCTCCTCATTCTCCAGCCTGTACCCATCATGTCCTCCTCATTCTCCAGCCTGTACCCATCATGTCCTCCTCATTCTCCAGCCTGTACCCCTCATGTCCTCCTCATTCTCCAGCCTGTACCCCTCATGTCCTCCTCATTCTCCTGCCTGTACCCCTCATGTCCTCCTCATTCTCCAGCCTGTACCCCTCATGTCCTCCTCATTCTCCAGCCTGTACCCCTCATGTCCTCCTCATTCTCCAGCCTGTACCCCTCATGTCCTCCTCATTCTCCAGCCTGTACCCCTCATGTCCTCCTCATTCTCCAGCCTGTACCCATCATGTCCTCCTCATTCTCCAGCCTGTATCCATCATGTCCTCCTCATTCTCCAGCCTGTACCCCTCATGTCCTCCTCATTCTCCAGCCTGTACCCCTCAGGTTCTCCTCATTCTCCAGCCTGTACCCCTCATGTCCTCCTCATTCTCCAGCCTGTACCCATCATGTCCTCCTCATTCTCCAGCCTGTACCCCTCAGGTTCTCCTCATTCTCCAGCCTGTACCCCTCATGTCCTCCTCATTCTCCAGCCTGTACCCCTCATGTCCTCCTCATTCTCCAGCCTGTACCCCTCGTGTCCTCCTCATTCTCCAGCCTGTACCCCTCATGTCCTCCTCATTCTCCAGCCTGTACCCCTCATGTCCTCCTCATTCTCCAGCCTGTACCCCTCGTGTCCTCCTCATTCTCCAGCCTGTACCCCTCATGTCCTCCTCATTCTCCAGCCTGTACCCATCATGTCCTCCTCATTCTCCAGCCTGTACCCCTCATGTCCTCCTCATTCTCCAGCCTGTACCCCTCATGTCCTCCTCATTCTCCAGCCTGTACCCCTCATGTCCTCCTCATTCTCCAGCCTGTACCCCTCATGTCCTCCTCATTCTCCGGCCTGTACCCCTCATGTCCTCCTCATTCTCCAGCCTGTACCCCTCATGTCCTCCTCATTCTCCAGCCTGTACCCATCATGTCCTCCTCATTCTCCAGCCTGTACCCTTCATGTCCTCCTCATTCTCCAGCCTGTACCCCTCATGTCCTCCTCATTCTCCAGCCTGTACCCCTCATGTCCTCCTCATTCTCCGGCCTGTACCCCTCATGTCCTCCTCATTCTCCAGCCTGTACCCCTCATGTCCTCCTCATTCTCCAGCCTGTACCCCTCATGTCCTCCTCATTCTCCAGCCTGTACCCCTCATGTCCTCCTCATTCTCCAGCCTGTACCCCTCATGTCCTCCTCATTCTCCAGCCTGTACCCATCATGTCCTCCTCATTCTCCAGCCTGTAAACCTCATGTCCTCCTCATTCTCCAGCCTGTACCCCTCATGTCCTCCTCATTCTCCAGCCTGTACCCATCATGTCCTCCTCATTCTCCAGCCTGTACTCCTCATGTCCTCCTCATTCTCCAGCCTGTACCCCTCATGTCCTCCTCATTCTCCAGCCTGTACCCCTCATGTCCTCCTCATTCTCCAGCCTGTACCCATCATGTCCTCCTCAATCTCCAGCCTGTACCCCTCATGTCCTCCTCATTCTCCAGCCTGTTCCCCTCATGTCCTCCTCATTCTCCAGCCTGTACCCCTCATGTCCTCCTCATTCTCCAGCCTGTACCCCTCATGTCCTCCTCATTCTCCAGCCTGTACCCCTCATGTCCTCCTCATTCTCCAGCCTGTACCCATCATGTCCTCCTCATTCTCCAGCCTGTAAACCTCATGTCCTCCTCATTCTCCAGCCTGTAAACCTCATGTCCTCCTCATTCTCCAGCCTGTACCCCTCATGTCCTCCTCATTCTCCAGCCTGTACTCCTCATGCCCTCCTCATGTCCTCCTCATTCTCCAGCCTGTACCCCTCATGTCCTCCTCATTCTCCAGCCTGTACCCCTCATGTCCTCCTCATTCTCCACCCTGCGGCCATAATGTCCTCCTCATTCTCCACCCTGCACCCCTCATGTCCTCCTCATTCTGCACCCTGCACCCATCATGTCCTCCTCATTCTCCAGCCTGTTCCCCTCATGTCCTCCTCATTCTCCAGCCTGTACCCCTCATGTCCTCCTCATTCTCCAGCCTGTACCCCTCATGTCCTCCTCATTCTCCTGCCTGTACCCCTCATATCCTCCTCATTCTCCAGCCTGTACCCCTCATGTCCTCCTCATTCTCCAGCCTGTACCCCTCATGTCCTCCTCATTCTCCAGCCTGTACCCCTCATGTCCTCCTCATTCTCCAGCCTGTACCCCTCATGTCCTCCTCATTCTCCAGCCTGTACCCATCATGTCCTCCTCATTCTCCAGCCTGTATCCATCATGTCCTCCTCATTCTCCAGCCTGTACCCCTCATGTCCTCCTCATTCTCCAGCCTGTACCCCTTAGGTTCTCCTCATTCTCCAGCCTGTACCCCTCATGTCCTCCTCATTCTCCAGCCTGTACCCATCATGTCCTCCTCATTCTCCAGCCTGTACCCCTCATGTCCTCCTCATTCTCCAGCCTGTACCCCTCATGTCCTCCTCATTCTCCAGCCTGTACCCCTCATGTCCTCCTCATTCTCCAGCCTGTACCCCTCGTGTCCTCCTCATTCTCCAGCCTGTACCCCTCGTGTCCTCCTCATTCTCCAGCCTGTACCCATCATGTCCTCCTCATTCTCCAGCCTGTACCCATCATGTCCTCCTCATTCTCCAGCCTGTACCCCTCATGTCTTCCTCATTCTCCAGCCTGTACCCCTCATGTCCTCCTCATTCTCCAGCCTGTACCCCTCATGTCCTCCTCATTCTCCAGCCTGTACCCATCATGTCCTCCTCATTCTCCAGCCTGTACCCCTCATGTCTTCCTCATTCTCCAGCCTGTACCCATCATGTCCTCCTCATTCTCCAGCCTGTACCCATCATGTCCTCCTCATTCTCCAGCCTGTACCCCTCATGTCCTCCTCATTCTCCAGCCTGTACCCATCATGTCCTCCTCATTCTCCAGCCTGTACCCCTCATGTCCTCCTCATTCTCCAGCCTGTACCCCTCATGTCCTCCTCATTCTCCAGCCTGTACCCATCATGTCCTCCTCATTCTCCAGCCTGTACCCCTCATGTCCTCCTCATTCTCCAGCCTGTACCCATCATGTCCTCCTCATTCTCCAGCCTGTACCCATCATGTCCTCCTCATTCTCCAGCCTGTACCCCTCATGTCCTCCTCATTCTCCAGCCTGTACCCATCATGTACTCCTCATTCTCCAGCCTGTACCCCTCATGTCCTCCTCATTCTCCAGCCTGTACCCATCATGTCCTCCTCATTCTCCAGCCTGTACCCATCATGTCCTCCTCATTCTCCAGCCTGTACCCCTCATGTCCTCCTCATTCTCCAGCCTGTACCCATCATGTTCTCTTCATTCTCCAGCCTGTACCCCTCATGTCCTCCTCATTCTCCAGCCTGTACCCCTCATGTCCTCCTCATTCTCCAGCCTGTACCCATCATGTCCTCCTCATTCTCCAGCCTGTACCCATCATGTCCTCCTCATTCTCCGGCCTGTACCCCTCATGTCCTCCTCATTCTCCAGCCTGTACCCCTCATGTCCTCCTCATTCTCCAGCCTGTACCCCTCATGTCCTCCTCATTCTCCAGCCTGTACCCCTCATGTCCTCCTCATTCTCCAGCCTGTACCCCTCATGTCCTCCTCATTCTCCAGCCTGTACCCCTCATGTCCTCCTCATTCTCCAGCCTGTACCCCTCATGTCCTCCTCATTCTCCAGCCTGTACCCCTCATGTCCTCCTCATTCTCCAGCCTGTACCCATCATGTCCTCCTCATTCTCCAGCCTGTAAACCTCATGTCCTCCTCATTCTCCAGCCTGTACCCCTCATGTCCTCCTCATTCTCCAGCCTGTACCCCTCATGTCCTCCTCATTCTCCAGCCTGTACCCATCATGTCCTCCTCATTCTCCAGCCTGTACCCCTCATGTCCTCCTCATTCTCCAGCCTGTACCCCTCATGTCCTCCTCATTCTCCAGCCTGTACCCCTCATGTCCTCCTCATTCTCCAGCCTGTACCCCTCATGTCCACCTCATTCTCCAGCCTGTACCCATCATGTCCTCCTCATTCTCCAGCCTGTACCCATCATGTCCTCCTCATTCTCCGGCCTGTACCCCTCATGTCCTCCTCATTCTCCAGCCTGTACCCCTCATGTCCTCCTCATTCTCCAGCCTGTACCCATCATGTCCTCCTCATTCTCCAGCCTGTACCCTTCATGTCCTCCTCATTCTCCAGCCTATACCCCTCATGTCCTCCTCATTCTCCAGCCTGTACCCCTCATGTCCTCCTCATTCTCCAGCCTGTACCCCTCATGTCTTCCTCATTCTCCAGCCTGTACCCATCATGTCCTCCTCATTCTCCAGACTGTACCCATCATGTCCTCCTCATTCTCCAGCCTGTACCCCTCATGTCCTCCTCATTCTCCAGCCTGTACCCATCATGTCCTCCTCATTCTCCAGCCTGTACCCCTCATGTCCTCCTCATTCTCCAGCCTGTACCCCTCATGTCCTCCTCATTCTCCAGCCTGTACCCCTCATGTCCTCCTCATTCTCCAGCCTGTACCCCTCATGTTCTCCTCATTCTCCAGCCTGTACCCCTCATGTCCTCCTCATTCTCCAGCCTGTACCCCTCATGTCCTCCTCATTCTCCGGCCTGTACCCATCATGTCCTCCTCATTCTCCAGCCTGTACCCCTCATGTCCTCCTCATTCTCCAGCCTGGACCCCTCATGTCCTCCTCATTCTCCAGCCTGTACCCCTCATGTCCTCCTCATTCTCCAGCCTGTACCCCTCATGTCCTCCTCATTCTCCAGCCTGTACCCCTCATGTCCTCCTCATTCTCCAGCCTGTACCCCTCATGTCCTCCTCATTGTCCAGCCTGTACCCATCATGTCCTCCTCATTCTCCAGCCTGTACCCCTCATGTCCTCCTCATTCTCCAGCCTGTACCCCTCATGTCCTCCTCATTCTCCAGCCTGTACCCCTCATGTCCTCCTCATTCTCCAGCCTGTACCCATCATGTCCTCCTCATTCTCCAGCCTGTACCCCTCATGTCCTCCTCATTCTCCAGCCTGTACCCCTCATGTCCTCCTCATTCTCCAGCCTGTACCCCTCATATCCTCCTCATTCTCCAGCCTGTACCCCTCATGTCCTCCTCATTCTCCAGCCTGTACCCCTCATGTCCTCCTCATTCTCCAGCCTGTACCCATCATGTCCTCCTCATTCTCCAGCCTGTAAACCTCATGTCCTCCTCATTCTCCAGCCTGTACCCCTCATGTCCTCCTCATTCTCCAGCCTGTACCCCTCATGTCCTCCTCATTCTCCAGCCTGTACCCATCATGTCCTCCTCATTCTCCAGCCTGTACCCCTCATGTCCTCCTCATTCTCCAGCCTGTACCCCTCATGTCCTCCTCATTCTCCATCCTGTACCCCTCATGTCCTCTTCATTCTCCAGCCTGTACCCCTCATGTCCTCCTCATTCTCCAGCCTGTAAACCTCATGTCCTCCTCATTCTCCAGCCTGTACCCCTCATGTCCTCCTCATTCTCCAGCCTGTACCCCTCATGTCCTCCTCATTCTCCAGCCTGTACCCATCATGTCCTCCTCATTCTCCAGCCTGTACCCTTCATGTCCTCCTCATTCTCCAGCCTGTACCCCTTATGTCCTCCTCATTCTCCAGCCTGTACCCCTCATGTCCTCCTCATTCTCCAGCCTGTACCCCACATGTCCTCCTCATTCTCCAGCCTGTACCCCTCATGTCCTCCTCATTCTCCAGCCTGTACCCCTCATGTCCTCCTCATTCTCCAGCCTGTACCCCTCATGTCCTCCTCATTCTCCAGCCTGTACCCATCATGTCCTCCTCATTCTCCAGCCTGTAAACCTCATGTCCTCCTCATTCTCCAGCCTGTACCCCTCATGTCCTCCTCATTCTCCAGCCTGTACCCCTCATGTCCTCCTCATTCTCCAGCCTGTACCCCTCATGTCCTCCTCATTCTCCAGCCTGTACCCCTCATGTCCTCCTCATTCTCCAGCCTGTACCCCTCATGTCCTCCTCATTCTCCATCCTGTACCCCTCATGTCCTCTTCATTCTCCAGCCTGTACCCCTCATGTCCTCCTCATTCTCCGGCCTGTACCCCTCATGTCCTCCTCATTCTCCAGCCTGTACCCCTCATGTCCTCCTCTTTCTCCAGCCTGTACCCCTCATGTCCTCCTCATTCTCCAGCCTGCACCCTCAGGGCTTAGTTAAGGGTCGGACACTGACTTAAAATTAACCTCAATAGTTGAAACTAGCTGTGAAATTTCTTATATTCGTATCGGAGAGTAGTTAGTATCCTTTTTCCTTGGGGCCTAAGTGCTATAAATGCTACAGATTTTAGTATTTTCTATGGAAGGAGGCTGACGTAGTGGCGGCCCTGGCACAGGTGGAATGTAGAAACTTCCATGCATTCCACTAGTTAATAAGCCCATTGATGTATTCTGTGCCTGTCTGCTCGTTGACAAGTATGCACGGCTAATGCTATAACACGGCTTCACTTGTTATGGAGACCTTGGATGGGGCTGTGAGTGAGGCTACAAAGCCACCATTAATTTTTAACTATAGCAGGAGTTGTGCCCTTGCCTCTCCTGTGATTCACTGCCTGTTGTCAAGTGCATGAGCTCCACATTCATCACAATTCAGCCGCCGAGCCGCTTCCCTGACAAGTCATCCAGCTGTATACTGCAACATGTTCACTAAATGGGCTTAATTTGACAGGTTCACAAGTACTTGACTAAGTGTATTAGTAATCAGGCTGTCTTACCTCAAAACGGCAGCTCCAGGCAGACACGGATCTGCTGTAACCAGAGCATCTGCCGGCAGTCTCATCACCATCCCCACATCTAATAACCCTCTTATTTGTATGCTGGGATTTCATGGGAGATGTTACAATGTGTCAGCACTCACACAGACGCATTGCCAGAGAGATATATCAGTATCGGTGGCAGAGAAGAGCAAGAATCAGGGTTACATTGGATAAAATACAGAAAAGCAAAAAACTTACATACCTCAAAAAATGAGGTCAAAACTTATTGTAACACCTGACTTCAGGTTCTATCTTCCTACCTTTTGACTAGTAAGAACCTGAAGAGGTCCTAAAGTCCTTTAGGTGTCTCCCAAAACAGCACCAAAACCAGTGCCGTTTCAGTTTTTTGTAGGGTTAGTGTGACTCTTGCTAGTTCTCGAGGGGACAGAGCAAGCACCTACAGTTTTGTCCCTCAACGATGTTAAGTTACCCTTGGCTTAGTTATGGTGTTATGGTTTCTCGTTTTCTAGTGTCATCCATAGGCGTTGCTGACGTTTTCCAACCTTTGATTGTTCCTCGATCCCGTCTCTGTCCTGATGTTCTGCCGTGATGATCCCAACCTCTTCTGGCCAGGGGTCCTCCTCCTGATCTATGGCCTGGTTATTGACAAAAAGCCTTAATGTTTAGGTGGCATAGTAGGTCCACAGCCCAATATACCAGGACACTTGGACACTACACCAGTGGTCACTGTATCTAGGATATCTAGGATATCAATGGCTCAGTCTGCCAATGCAGAAGGGTATGGGAGGCAACTTCTCCTATGGGAAGCTGCAGGGGTGTAACTAGGAGAGGCTGGGCCCCTTAGCAAGGCCCCATCTGCATTGGTGCCACTGCTTTGATTCTTTGCACTTTTATTGGTTTGGAAGCCATTTTGAAGAATTTCCTTTATCTAGAAAAAATCATATCCCCTATAAGAGCACATACAAATCTACAATAAATGACACGTCATGTCATGAAGCAGTTACTATGACTATAGCTGTCTGCATCAGTCCCATAAATTGCCCTGAAGCCAAAGGTCCTATTACCCTTGCTGCGTGTTATCCTATTGTGTCTATAATGAGTATGTTCGGGCCCCCACCGTATTAGTATCTTACGTTATCTGCACTTCATGCAGAGGTCCCTTGTGAAAATAGAAAACCCTCAGTTTATTTCCCAGGAGGCCGCCAAGATCCCGTCTAAGGCCGTGACCTTGTGTGATGGCATCATATTTATCTCCCTTGAAAAATGATCCCATAAAGTCCCCGATGTCCGGCTGCTATAAGTGGATGTTTCTATCATATTCTTCTCTTCTGTGCGTCGTCTTATGCTGCGAACAACTGGAAGGGTTGGAGTCATTACTATTCACTTGTGCCATTAGCCGGAGCTTAAAGGAGACCGGATCAGAGGAAATATGATCGGCTGATATAGGATTCTCCGCACTTACATTATCTAGATGAAAAAGATTGTCTATGTATTTAGGCTCCGATTTTTCTATTTTCGTAGGGTCGGATTTTCTGTAATTATGACCCAGATTTCAGAGGAAAACCTGCAATGGATATATAACCCACCCCCTCCCAAAAACACTACAAATAGCAAATAAAACCCCCAACACTATTGTCTGATGAAAGTGCCAAGGCTTCCTTTTACTTCTATCTAATGGGGCCATTAGGCTCAGATATAATACCGGCAGAGTAAGTAATAAAAACCATACTTAAAAACCAAAAAAAAAAAAAATTATTTTCCCTACCCATGGATTATGTAACAAACCGTCGGACAACCCGACGGATTCAGACAACGCGCAGGACTTAACATTTAGAAATGTGTCGCAAGACACGCACTTACATGCACTGGGAAGAAGCAGGTGAACTCCGACCCCGGCGCAGAAGTGACGGATGCAGGAACCCGGGTGCACAATCTTAGTGAATCGCAGCAGACCCAAATCCTCGTCGGACAACGCACCGCGGGATCGCGACAGGACCGGGTAAGTAAATCTGCCCCAATCTGTCCATGGTGATGTGATGGACATGCAGGTGCACCAGCCATAATTATCATACATCTCCCATTACTCTCTGCGATAGTAATGGCTGGTGCGCCTGCATGTCCATCACATCACCATGGACAGACTATATCCACTGGAAGTAAACATAGAAGCTTTCTACAAAAGGACAGCAAGCAGAGAACTTGAGAAAAGGTGAGAAATTGATACAGAAAGTATATTGGAAAACTGTATAACTTTTCCTTACACAAATCATATCTATTATTTACTGAAAGTGGACAACCCCTTTAAGCTAGTTTTGATGGACAGATGCCTCCTCCATTTACATTCCCCCCCCCACCCCTGGTGGTTTGTTTTCTGTTTAGGTTTGATGTCAGGGATCAGTTACAATCACACTTCGGCAGGGACTCTAGATCCCATAAGAATCCCTCTTCCTAGTGTTTGCTATTAGTCTTTTCTGGAGCTTTGTAGTATATTCTCTATTTCTCTAATGTGTTTTTTTCCCGATCCTCCTTTCTGTTCTGCGTATTCCTCAGTATGACTTGTATGACTTGCCTCCTGTGTTTATTTGCCTCCTGTATCACTTTGGAGCAGGAAGGGAGCGTCTCCCAGTTGTCACCTACCATCTAGGATAGGATTGGCAAGTAGGTAGGGACAGATGTGTGAGTTTTTCATTAGGACTCACTGTGTCTTCCCTTATGTTTTTCTTGGTTGGGTGCCCCCTTTCAGCAGCAGTACAGCAGCCCCGTAAGCCGGTTGCCGGCCCACAATTATCTATTCATAATAATAATAATTCCTTTATTTATATCACGCTCACAGATTTCGCAGCACTGCACAGAGCTTGCCCTGTTGCCATAGGGCTCCCAATCTAATCAACCTACAAGTATATTTTTTGGAGTTTGGAAAGAAACCGGAGGACCCGGAAGAAACCCACACAAATACGAAGAGAACATACAAACTCTTTGCAGATGTTGACCTCGATGGGACTTGAACACAGAACCCCAGCGCTGAACATATTCTTGATATTAGATAGATAAATTCAACCCAAGAAAAGTCTCCTTAAACACTAGTTCAGAGTAACGTCGCTCGAGAAAAATAAGCAGTAAAAAATCCACCAAATACTAAAAGGTCCACAATAAAAACAAATATTTTCTCTGCCTCAATGTTCTCTTATATATCCAAGGATAAATCCAAGAAAAAAATCAGTACATTCCAGTTCAGATACTTGGAGTAGGGATGGTAGAATGATGCAATGTTGTCGAGTTTGCGGTGCCTCCCTCGTCTGGGTATGTCCGCTCCTCGCAAAACGAGACTCCCGCCAGGAACACCGTCGAGCTTCTGGTGCCTCCCTCATCTGGGTAGGTCCGGTCCTCACAAAACGAGACTCCGGACAGGAACTCTGTTGAGCTTGTGGCGCCTCCCTCGTCTGGGTAGGTACGGTCCTCACAGAACGAGACTCCAGCCAGGAACACCGCTGAGCTTGTGGTGCCTCCCTCATCTAGGTAGGTCTAGTCCTCACAGAACGAGACTCCAGCCAGGAACACAGCTGAGCTTCTGGTGCCTCCCTCGTCTAGGTAGGTCTAGTCCTCACAGAATGAGACTCCAGCCAGGAACACCGCTGAGCTTCTGGTGCCCACCTCGTCTGGGTAGGTCTAGTCCTCACAGAACGAGACTCCATCCAGGAACACCGTCGAGCTTCTGGTGCCTCCCTCATCTGGGTAGGTCTAGTCCTCACAGAACGAGACTCCCGCCAGGAACACCGTCGAGCTTCTGGTGCCTCAATTGTTTGGGTAGGTCCGGTCCTCACAAAACGAGACTCCGGACAGGAACTCTGCTGAGCTTGTGGTGCCTCCCTCGTCTGGGTAGGTCCGGTCCTCACGGAACGAGACTCCGGACAGGAACACTGCTGAGCTTGTGGTGCCTCACTCATCTGGGTAGGTCCGGTCCTAACAGAATGAGACTCCAGCCAGGAACACCGCTGAGCTTGTGGTGCCTCCTTGGTCTGGGTAGGTCCGGTCCTCACAGAACGAGACTCCAGTCAGGAACACTGCTGAGCTTGTGGTGGCTCCCTCGTCTAGGTAGGTCTAGTCCTCACAGAACAAGACTCCAGCCAGGAACACCGCTGAGCTTCTGGTGCCTCCCTCGTCTAGGTAGGTCTAGTCCTCACAGAATGAGACTCCAGCCAGGAAAACCGCTGAGTTTCTGGTGCCTCCCTCGTCTGTGTAGGTCCGGTCCTCACAGAACGAGACTCTGGACAGGAACACCACCGAGCTTCTGGTGCCTCCCTCATCTGGGTAGGTCTAGTCCTCACAGAACGAGACTCCGTCCAGGAACACCGCTGAGCTTCTTGTGCCTCCCTCGTCTGGATAGATCCGGTCCTCACAGAACGAGACTCCAGCCAGGAACAATGCTGAGCTTGTGGTGCCTCCCTCGTCTGGGTAGGTCCAGTTCTCACAGAACGAGACTCCGGCCAGGAGCAATGCTGAGCTTGTGGTGCCTCCCTCGTCTGGGTAGGTCCAGTTCTCACAGAACGAGACTCCGGCCAGGAACAATGCTGAGCTTGTGGTGCCTCCCTCGTCTGGGTAGGTCTAGTCCTCACAGAACGAGACTTCGGCCAGGAACACCTCTCGCAAGTTTAAAGGTTCCAGCTTACTCCGCTTCTACAGCTCCCAATGTTACTTCTGTATAGGGGACAACAGTACAACATAACACAGTGCAACAGAGTTTACGATACCATTTAAACAGAAAAACTTTATTCTACTCACAAAAATTTTGATTAAAAAAGGCCCATTAGTTTGAAATCACATTCGCACATATGGGCAGTCGGGCAGAAACCGTATGTGCGAATATGATTTTAAACTAATGGGCCTTTTTAATCGTCAATTTTTGTGAGTAGAATAAAGTTTTTCTATTTCAATGGTGTCGTAAACACCGGTGCACTACGTGATGTTGTGATACTCTAAATTTTCGCCTATGCATTCTACGGTATTAACTTTGATATATAAAAAGCGCTTCCTATTACTATCTCTTTCTCGGAGTCTGTACTTATAGTTAGATGTGAACGCAGCAGGGCGGGGGAGGGGATCAGCCATGGCCGCCTTTAGATGAGTGTCTTATAAAGCTTTGCACTGTGATCACAGACTTCCATTCCCTTTACGTTCTCTTTTCTCAGCGTTGAGGCGTTTGATTTCTACGAGAAGGCGGTGTAACCACATGGGCCTCTATGGATAATCAATACGCAATTGTTCCATACATATCTTCTCACACGGCTAAGAACTCGGAGCGCTGATGATGGCTCACAAGAAGCCTTTTAGAGCTCCTATCGGGTACAAGTTATTATCAGCAGGGTTTTATTGTTTGTTTTTTGCAGCCGAGAGGCAACGGATTTTAAGCTGCGGCCTCCCGCTGTATAAATAAATTATTTACGCGATAAATATGCCCAGTTCGGTTTACGTTAAGAGATAACCGCTATCAGCGCGCCTCGGCGCTTTGCTGATTTTGGCAACTTGTCATCACATTTATTTAAGGGGTTTTATTTCAGGAGTCGATGAGGCCTCATTAGGCCGGTATATTACGCCAGGACATGCATTAGGAGCTCAGCAAGGCTCGAAGGCCTGTGTGTGCTACGCGCAAAAGTCGAAAACCAACGCGAAGCACAAAAGGTTTTCTTCTTCTCCTTCTTTTTATAGGTTTATGGAATGCAAAGTAACAGGCGATGCCGTCCATCCAGGCTTTAAATAATTCAGTCTGCTTCAACGCAAGCCGCTCCGCTCAACTCAAGGGAACGAGGAAGAGTATATGGCAATGAAACAAATGAAGACATGTTTTCTCTCTGTGAATTCTCATCAATGGAGCGGGATGCCTGGGTAATCTGCGTAATGAGGGGAAGGAGGAAGCCGCCCGACAAAGGAGAAAACTCTGCGAAACCGGATGGCTTGTCGACAGACAGAATGGAAATTTCGCTTTGTTAACTAGTCCGGGCCTGTTCTTAAAATGTATTTTTTAAAATTTGGTATGTGCTCTTTTTATGTAGATGTATCATATAATCCATATGAACCATAAAACAAAATATAGACCCCAGATAGTAAACTGCATATGGGATATACCCTCAGTGTACAGCTCTGGATATGGGATATACCCTCAGTGTACAGCTCTGGATATGGGATATACCCTCAGTGTACAGCTCTGGGTATGGGATATACCCTCAGTATACAGCTCTGGGTATGGGATATACCCTTAGTGTACAGCTCTGGGTATGGGATATACCCTCAGTGTACAGCTCTGGATATGGGATATACCCTCAGTGTACAGCTCTGGATAAGGGATATACCCTCAGTGTTGACCTCCTGTTGTGTCCCCAGACCTGTTCCTGAACTATTGCTCTGTCCCTGACCTCGCATCATTGGTGCCTTCTTTGACCATCTGCCTGTTGCTGACCACTAGACTGCCTAGTGATCCTGTACCCCGACCTTGGCTGCCACTGTGGACAAGTTGCGCCTGTGGAACAACCTGGTGGTACCCCGCTGCAGCAAGACCATCCTGCTTTGCGGCAGGCTCTGGTGAAGACCGGGTGCCACATAGATTCCGGTCCCAGGTGTCTGTTTACATCATCGTCCGCGGTGGTCCAGGGGGTTCACTACTCCAAATCCTGACACCCACCACATGACATCCAGTAGATAGGTAGTCCCATCACACGCCCCCAGTAGATAGGTAGCTACAGCACATACCCCAGTAGATAGGTAGCCTCATCACATGCCCCCAAGTAAATAGGTAGCCACAGCTCATGCCCCTCAGTACATATGTAGCCATAGCACATGCCTCATAGGAGATAGGTAGTCACAGCACATGCCTCCCAGTATATAGGTAGCCCCAGCACATACCCCCAGTAGATAGGTAGCCCCAGCATATACTCTCAGTATATAGTGGATATGGGATATACCCTCAGTGTGCAGCTCTGGATATGGGATATACCCTCAGTGTACAGCCCTGGATATGGGATATACCATCAGTGAATAGTTCTGGATATGTAATATACCCTCAGTGTACAGCTCTGGATATGGGATATACCCTCAGTGAACAGCTCTGGATATGGGATATACCCTCAGTGAACAGCTCTGGATATGGGATATACCCTCAGTGCACAGCTCTGGATATGGGATATACCCTCAGTGTACAGCTCTGGATATGGGATATACCCTCAGTGTACAGCTCTGGATATGGGATATACCCTCAGTGTACAGCTCTGGGTATGGTATATACCCTCAGTGTACAGCTCTGGATATGGGATATACCCTCAGTGTACAGCTCTGGATATGGGATATATCCTCAGTGTACAGCTCTGGATATGGGATATACCCTCAGTGTACAGCTCTGGATATGGGATATACCCTCAGTGTACAGCTCTGGATATGGGATATACCCTCAGTGTACAGCCCTGGATATGGGATATATCCTCAGTGTACAGCTCTGGATATGGGATATACCCTCAGTGTACAGCTCTGGATATGGGATATACCCTCAGTGTACAGCCCTGGATATGGGATATATCCTCAGTGTACAGCTCTGGATATGGGATATATCCTCAGTGTACAGCTCTGGATATGGGATATACCCTCAGTGTACAGCTCTGGATATGGGATATACCCTCAGTGTACAGCTCTGGATATGGGATATACCCTCAGTGTACAGCCCTGGATATGGGATATACCCTTAGTGTACAGCTCTGGATATGGGATATACCCTCAGTGTACAGCCCTGGATATGGGATATATCCTCACTGGATACTACTGGATATGGGATATATCCTCACTGGATACTACTGGATATGGGATATATCCTCACTGGATACTACTGGATATGGGATATATCCTCACTGGATACTACTGGATATGGGATATATCCTCACTGGATACTACTAGATATGGGATATGCCATCACTGGAAACCTCTGGATTTGGAATAGACGCTCACTAGAAATGTCTTAGTTTCTCCACTCATTGGTTGGCTAGCTTTGCAAGCCTTGGCCCATAATATTGAAGAAAAGTTATGGCTTGCCTTTTTCTTTAATCCTTTAAACTTTTTATGTGCTCATTTGCTACTTTTTTGTGCCTAAAACAGTCTCCCTTCAAAGTTCGCCATTGTCTAATTTTCTGCAGTGCTCCCTGAGTTCTCACCAGAATCCAGATGTGAAAGTCGCGACTATTTAAAAAAGTAGCAAAACAGTTGCAAATTTTAGAACAATTCTAAGGCTGCCCCTGACCAGGCGTAGAGATTAGCTTACAACTAACTTTTGGAGACTTTTTGTGACTTTTATTTTAAAAAGTCGCAAATTTACTAAGGCCCAAACACCAAGATAAATCTAAGATACATCTGACCAGCAGAAAAGCCAAGTAAAGTCCCAAAAAACAGACGGACAAAGCCGGACTTATGATACATGTGCCCCAGTGATACCGAGCCCCTTACACAGGCAATCAAAATACATTTAGTACTAAAAAAATGTGGTTCAGTTTCTTAGAAAATCATTTCAAGTTAATCACATAGTTGATACACCTGGAGCATTGTTGGCTCACTTCATGCCCATTCTTCTTCCCTAAAATCCCACCCACTGCTGTGACCTCACATCCTCCTTAGTAAGAAATGTCCGCTCACGGTCATGAAACAACTTCCCTGGGGCAAACAGCAACTACTGCGCATGCGCCCCCATATCTTTCTCCTCTTGAAGAGCAGAGAGAGGCTTTGGGCGCATGCGCAGTACAGGGCTGAGATTTCATTCCCTTCTAATTGGTCTTCCAGCTACTAAACTCTCTCCTCTACAATCTATTCTTAGTGCAGCAGCCAGAATGTTCTATCATTCCCAACACTACATGGATGTCTCTGCTCCTGCGCTCCGCACTGGCTGCCTATCACCATCTGTATTCAATTAAAATTAGTCACCCTCATTCACAAAGCTCTGCTTCGCGCTACACCTCACTACCTGTCTGCCCTCATCTCTGTCTATTGCACAGCACATGCTGCTCTCATCTCTGTCTCTCGTCCAGCCTGTGCTCTTCGTTTCTTCTAGCCATAGCGATTGTGAGCACGTGCAGTAAGAACACCCTAGTTAACCATATGAAGAAGTAGTTAGGACATAGATGGCCAGTGCTTTTCTAACTTCTGTGTGACTTTTGTAGAGAGCTGTCAAAAAAGTCCCATAGAAAGGCCATCCAGGAACACATAGCCCACAAGGAACTTGCCTATGCGTGATCTTTGTAGGGTTGAATTGTTAAACCAGCAGATCTCCATCACATGTCCTCTATCCTATGAAGGGGATACACAAGATTGAAGGAGGAAACTCCTATGTGTGTTGAGCAGGGCCGCATCTGCTATGAGGCGAGATGAAGATCCTGCCTCAGGCAGCAGATGACGGAGCCCAGTAAGGGCAGCAGATTGCCTGAAGTACAGAGTTTCCAGAAGCTGTAGCGTGGAGAGTTCTGGCGCATGCTCATCTAGTGAACCCATGATGATATAAATAAATAAATACAACAATACTCAATGTCATTAGTCACAAAACGAAGCTTAAATAATTTGATTTTATGATTTACAAAATTTATGGCCCCTCTAAAGTAGGTGGAGTTATCACTAAGATGGCTGCCACTGGAAACTACAAGTTCCATGATCCTTTAGTTCTCAGTAACTCCTCCTCCCTCTTATGCTCTGCTCCCAGTGATGATGTAACAGGTTTTCTTGCTCTGTTACCATAGTAATGATGTGTAACTGCCATCACCACAACACTGGCCATACTGGATGCACTGCAACCAACTGAATACAGCCAAACGTAGTGGTGATCACATGACCTGCCCAGGCAGGTACAGGACATGTGATGTGGACATGTGACCAGCGGCCATCTTCTGTCCTGCAACGGACCGCGCGGAGGAAATTAACGGACTGAACGGATGATGACCAGATGTTTAGTTTTTTGTAGTAGGATTTATCTTGTCTTAACAATATCTATTAAAACATAATCATTATTGCAGCAATGAAAGGTCAACTGAAAGGGAATCTGTCAGTTAAACAAAACCACAATAACTAGACTTATCTTAGAAAACTGCTATTATGCAGAAGTACAGTTATTCCCATATTGCTGCTCTCCATGCCTGTAAAATTCCACAGTCCATTCATATGACCCCATATGAATCAGATCATCATGTTTCCTTGGAGCCGAGTATGGCATATTTGTGTCCTTCCTCAGCCATGCCTCCAGCTCATCCCCCCTTCCATCAGGAATGACAGAGATGCTGACTGTGTGACCCGCTGAAGAGAATTCATGAGGGTGGGGGGATGAGCGAGTTGATTTCTCTTCAGCCAGTCCAGACACACAGTCAGCCTCTCCCTCATCAATGATGTAGCAGAGCTCACTCACCTGAAGAGAAATCAGGTCCATTTTTAATCCAGAAGCTGGTGGGACAGTTGAGCTAGATGGTGAGTCAAGTTTATGAATGGCCTGTGGAACTTCACAGGCATGGATGGGAACAATATAGGGATAGTTGTACTTAGTAATTGTAATAGCGGTTTTCAAAGATTATTAGTTAGTGTGGATTTCTGACAAGTTCCCTTTAAATAAAAACTAGTCTCCAGACCATCTAAACTTTGACAGATTCCAGAACTTTTCTGACATAAATGCAGATGGCTGAACAGATTCCCGATCAGACAATAGACAACCAAAAAAATTTGACCCCATAAATTCAGACCCTAGACCAGTCCCATACACTTGCACATGCACAGGTCATGTTACCTGCAGGTCCTAGAGATACAAAGTATCTGTAGAACAGTTTTTGATGAAATTCTTCTCCCTCTTTGTGTGGATGTGATCCCTCTGAATATATTGAAGACCCAGATGGCACCCAAACCAAAATGGATAGCACTAGTCTGAGGTCATGGTGATAGGCTAGCTGCTAGTGTATCCCATAAAACTGAACAGAACTACATGTAAAATGTCTATTCTACCAGGTGACTGCTTCTCTGTAGTCCCGATTTCTAATAATTTCCCTCAGAATTATCAGAACCAGGCGAATATTCCATTAAATTTGCTAAAAAAGAACATTTTGGGGCAAATTTACTTACCTGGTCCTGTCGCGATCCCAAATTCGAACGGTCCAACGAAGAAGAAGTCTGACGCGATTCACGTGGCTCATGAGTTCCTGCATGTGTCGCTTCCTCCGCTGGAGTTCACCTTCTTCTTCCCGTTGCTTGTAAGTGCGTGTCTTGTGACACAATTCAAAATCTTAATTCCCGCGCGTAGTCCGAATACGTCGGGTTGTCCGACGGCCCGCCCACCTGATTTGCGTTGTGTGCAAGCTGGCGCCGATGCGCCAAAATCCGATCGTGTGCACCAAAAAATCCCCTGTTAAATGCTCCGCAAAACGGAAATCGTCAGGAAACCCGATGAAAATGTGCTTCACGGACCCTTAGTAAATGAGCCCCATTATTGCAGGTCATTTACTAAGGGCCGATTCGCGGTTTCCCGGCGTGTTACCCGAATATTTCCGATTTGTGCTGATTTTCCCTGTATTGCCCCGGGATTTTGGCGCACCGGCTGGCCGAGCGGATTCGGAAAAACCGCCACATTTAAAACAAAAAAAATGTCGCTTGGGACGCGCTTACCTTCACTTGGTCCGGCTCGGTGAATTCCAGTGCGGAACGATGCTTTTCAGCGCAGCAGCGCCACCTGGTGGACGGTGGAGGAACTACCTTAGTGAATCCCGGACGGACCCGAATCCTGTGCAGAGAACGCGCCGCTGGATCGCGAAAGGCCCGGGTAAGTAAATCTGCCCCATTGGGGGTCATTTACTAAGGGCCCGATTCGCGGTTTCCCGACGTGTTACCCGAATATTTCCGATTTGCGCCGATTGTACCTGAATTGCCCCGGGATTTTGGCGCACGCGATCGGATTGTGGCGCATCGGCGCTGGCATGCACGCAACGGAAATGGGGGGGCGTGGCCGAACGAAAACCCGATGGATTCGGAAAAACCGCCGCATTTAAGACAAAAAATGTGTCGCGAAAATTACACTTACCTTCACCAGGTATAGGCCGTCGAATTTCAGGGCATTCCAGCGCGCCTCCGGGGAACTTCAGTGAGGAACTACCTTAGTGAATCCCGGCCGGACCCAAATCCAGCGCAGAGAAAGCGCCGCTGGATCGCGAACGGAACGGGTAAGTAAATCTGCCCCATCGTGTTCAGAAGGTACAACCCACTGAGGATATTTCCGTCTCTGACCTCTTGTATGGCATCTTTAGGGCAGCAGCTCGTAGGACCAACACTATGAAGTCCGGGGCCCCTGACTGGCAAACTTTGTAGGCACCCCACAGAATGATCATCCACCCCTGTGTGCACACTGAGGTCCCTGCACCTGTAAAGGGAGGAGAGCTTTCTGTGACTTAGGGCCCCTTCTCCTCCTTGGGGCCCCTTGAACACAGTCATGCTAAAGCCCCCCTGATGGTGGCCCTGGCAGCTCGATGCTGGCTGATATTCACACACTGCAAATTTTGGTAAATCAGTTCTATTTATCTGTCGGTGAATTTAACAACAGTAAGATTAAGAGTGAATCTGGGATATTGCTTTATCGTAAGAGAGGTGATCAATAATAATGGGGTCACACACACATCATTTCCATCATCAGATGACCACTACATTTTGGGTTATTTAAAGGGATAGGATGGAAAATGTCAAGCCAAGTCTCGTACATTGCCAACATTATAATTGCATCCTATTTTATGTGAAAAACTGTAATTCTTGGCTGGCCACCAGATGGCAGTGTTGCCCAATGGATCAGACTCTATGATGAGCTTCCACTTGTTCTAAGCGGGGTCCTGAAATTATGCAGCACATTTTAATTTAGTGGCGTGTAGGCAGTGTTCACTAAGCAAACAAATTATACCACTTTCTTCTGGTTTACAAACTTTATTGGACAATCGGAGGCAGCTGTATCCCTGGATCTCGCACCCAGCAGAGAGGGAAAATAATACTGGTAATATTTGTTTGTAGCTCTTCTTCTCCTTCTTCTTTGGGTTATAGTCTCCAAACCAACGGAGAGGAAGGAAATAAGTTGAAAAACACAAATAAAAGGGACATTGGTTTCAGGTTTCTACTATGTCACGTGCCTGGGAGCTGAGATATAGTAGAAGAAGGGGAACAGCAGCCTAAAAAGATCTCCTGTATAGCGGCTGTGTACTGCCGGATATTGGACAACTGGAGCTTAAAGGAATTCACCATCAAAATCCATCCTGATAAACCAGGGACATTACTCATAGATCCAGGCACCGGGACTGTGGTATCTTCTTATATGTGTTATCCATAGCCTCCTTCCTTCTAAAATCAACTTTGAAAATGATGCTAATGTTTGGCATTACCCAAGTTCCTCCGTGCGGTAGCAAGCTGTTTTTGATTTGCTACAAAGGGGTTTTCCACTTCAGCAAATAATTGATATTGTTTGTGTATTGAAAAGTTATACAATTTTTCAATATACTTGTATCAATTCCTCATGGTTTTCTAGATCTCTGCTTGTTGTCATTCAACAGGAAGCTTTATTGTTTATTTCCAGTGGAAAAACAACTGATCCTGGTCATGTGATGTCACACAGGTGCATGGCTCATTATATCCCTGGTCATGTGATGTCACACAGGTGCATGGCTCATTATATCCCTGATCATGTGATATTACACAGGTGCAGGGCTCGTTACATCCCCGATCATGTGATGTTACACAGGTGCATGGCTCATTATATCCCTGGTCATGTGATATCACACAGGTGCACGGCTCATTATAACCCTGGTCATGTGATATTACACAGTTGCAGGGCTCGTTACATCCCTGGTCATGTGATGTCACACAGGTGCATGGCTCATTATATCCGTGGTCATATGAGGTCACACAGGTGCACTGCTCATCATATCCCTGGTCATGTGTTGTCACACAGGTGCATGGCTCGTAATATCCCTGGTCATGTGATGTCACACAGGTGCATGGTTCATTATATCCCTGGTCATGTGATGTCACATATGTTCACATCTCGTTATATCACACAGCTCTGATTTGAATAATGAGCTGTGTACCTTTGTGACCTCACAAGACCATAGACCTGTGTTTATTCACAGAAAGTAAACAATTACATTTCCTATAGATTGACAGCAAGCAGAGATCTAGAAAACAATGAGGAGTTGATACAGAAAGTATCTTAGCAAATTGTATAACTTTTTGTTACTCAGACAATATCAATTATTTGATGAACGTGGACAACCCCTTTAAATATTATAAAATAATAATAATTATTAAAATAATTCTTACAAGTAGGGCCGAATTATCGGTATGGCATCTAAAGAGAGCGAGCACAGGGGCCCCATCAGTGAGCAGCAAGAGGGGGCCCCAACCCTCCTTTCTGCTTGATGCTGGGGATACTGATACTGACGAATTCCATAGAGTACAGGGAGTCATACACTCCCTCCACTATCCTAGTTCCTGATCTTGTAGCTGACCGACAGGAGGGGGTGGAGTCACGTGACTAAGAGGATAAGCTATTCATGTTGAGGAGAATGGTTTTGTTCTATGTATTACCCCTGTACTGTGACATCACTGTACGTATTTTCCCTGTACTGTGACTTCACTGTATGTATTATCCCTTCACTCACTGTGCTTCTGCAGCCGCTGCAGTGTGTACCGTGAGGTTCTGCATCAGTTGCAGTGTTTATTATGAGGCTCGACAGATGTGATATGTTTTGTGAGGTTCTACAGCAAATGAGATGTGTATTAGGAAGTTCTGCAGCAGCTTAGTTTGTATCATGAGCAAATCTCCCAAACGTCCCTGATTCAGCGGGACAGTCTTGATTTTTGGGCACTGTTCCACCATCCTGGATAGTTGGGAGAATGTCCCGGCTTGTCCCGCCTCCTGGTTAAGCTCCCCTGCAGAACAGGGATCAGGCGGGATCAACTCCTACTGCCTCCACACATCTCTACTGTGCTCTACAGCATCGACGTGTGGAGGTAGCTCCTCCTCTGGCTGGCACCTCCCCCTCCTTCATCATCTCACAGCTCTGGGGAGAGGAGGAAGCAGCAGGACAGCACGAGAACAAAAAAGGTGAGTAGCAAAGACTTTTTGTTTAATACCCAGGAACTGGGGAGAATAGGGGGCTAGAGTATAAGGGGAGATGGAGGAGGACAGGA
The DNA here is from genome assembly GCF_040894005.1 of Engystomops pustulosus. Classification (NCBI taxonomy): domain Eukaryota; kingdom Metazoa; phylum Chordata; class Amphibia; order Anura; family Leptodactylidae; genus Engystomops; species Engystomops pustulosus. Next base: position 167,638,591 of record NC_092416.1, read on the forward strand.
GGCCACTATATGGAAATAAAATTAAAGATGGGGTATTATATGTTGCTGAGATGCATTAGTGATATTATATGGGTTATATTATAGGGGGTTTGGCCAGAGGGGGCGGGACAATGGGTGTGGCTTCTGAAATAAGAGAGGGACTTTTGCCCCTTTTTCTCTAGCCCAAAAGTTGTGAGGTATTTTAAAAAGGTTCTGTAGCAGCTGATATGTGTGTTGCAGTTCTGTAGGTTTATATGATGATTCTGTGCACCAGCTTAGGTTTGTATTTGGAGGTTCTGCAGCAGCTGAGGTGTAAATGAGGTTCTTTGGTGGAAAATCAGGGAGCACCAGGGAAAAAATCATTTTACTTTGATGGAATGAAATTGTAGTGTATAAAGGAAAGCCAGGGGACCGCCACTACCGATGGTGCAGGGGTAAACATCCCAAGTCCTGCAGTTGTGCACCACCAATCCATGGTGGTGCGCAACTAAATACGAAAAGTAGTTGCACTCACCAAAAACAATCGAAAAGCAAATATCCTTTATTGGGTGAGTCCATTTAAGGCTGGTTTTGTCATTTAGTATTTGCTGGGTATCTGCAGCTTATCCCTGGCTCTGTTCTGTAGGATCATCTATACTTTCTAGGAGCTTGTTCCTTGTCTGTGCTGAGAGATTCTGAAGTTTGTCTGTTCTCTTGTATTCACTCACCACTTTCCGGTCTGTTCCCCTTTGTCTGTGTTTATAAAATTATAAGTTTCTTGTGGACCTGCTGTGGTTGTTACCCATTATTCCTGTCCTCCCTATTGCCCTCTTTCATGCATTCATTCTCAGTTGTGTCCTACTGGTCTACTGGTTTGGTTTTAATCCCCCATCATGTCATAAGGCCTCTTGTAAGTCATACTTGATATCAAGGGAGCTGCCTTAAAAAGTAGCTAAAAAAGAGGCAAGGTTTTCCTTATCCCATCCTGGAAATCTTTGCATATTTTCCCAGAAAACCCATAGTGGAACATCCATGGCTATAAGACTCCACACGCCTATATTGTGGCCTTAATTGGCAGACTCCGTAATGAGAATTCTTACTTCCAAACCCTAGTCACAAGCCTCTCACCCAGCCAAACCAGTTCCCTACACTGTACTGAGGTCGAAACAGCGCTGTCTATAGTTGGGAGTCTGTTTTTTCTGGAATAGATACACTGGTTTAGCTTTAATCCTGCATCATGTCATTAGGCTTCTTGTAGGTCATGCTTGATGTCAAAGGAACTGCCTTACAAGGTAGCTAAAAGAGGCGTGGTTTTCATTATCCCATCCTGGAAAACTACATATTTTACTAAAACTGAATGTGACATTTTGGCCCAGAAGTATCCCAAATCTTGCCCCTCTTCCAACCCTATGTTGCAGTTTGATTTAGTTGCCTTAAAAAAAATTCTCTTTTTACAGGTTTACAGTAGAGTAGAAAGTTTCCTAAATCTTAATATTTTGTAAGAATAGTCTATTACCTGGCAGATTTTGCGCTCTTCTCTATCTGGTGTCAAGGTAGAAGATGGAACAACTGGAGACATTATCCTTGACACGGATGGGAGCGTCACCAGAAGGGAGCCTGATGGGAAGGTGTCGATAAGGGAGAAACAACGCAACATGGAGCCAACACCCTAACTGCTCATTATTGTTCTAGACATAGCGGAAACATATGGATACATCTCATTAAACCGCAGTCAGTAAACTTCACATGTCAAAAGCGTTGTGGGGCTCCCATAGGAACGGAGTAAATACCTTCTCTAGATGAAATAGATTGAACTGAGAACACACGGGAGTCTTTTACAAAAATCAAAGAGAGCAGATGTATAAGAGCATAGATATGAATCCATCCACCAGTATCGGTCTATGGGGGGAGACTATTGCTCTATGGGGGGGGGGGGAGTCTATCGGTCTACGCTTTGTAGTAATGCATGGATGTAGTAAACACCGGATCGACGTTGTCATCTTTATGGAAAACGCTTAATGAAAAGTTTTTTTTGGTGTTTTTGAAGGGAACTGTTTGGTTCCAGAACTTATATATTCACATGTATTCCGCTACTGGCTTATGCAAATATATTTATGACAATAGTCGCGCGTTAAATTGCCCTTGTTTTCTTAGTCTATAAAACCCTGTAAGATAAATGCCAGCGTACATTGCATCCTCACATTTCTGATTCATTGCCTCAATTATATGGGGACCACTGGGAATACGATCAAGTGGAAATGTGATTATAACTATCATCCGGTTACTTCAGTCTTGTTTTGTATATTCCTGGAATATTCCTAATTCATGTCGGAGTGGTGGGGGTCAGTCACTGATCTGCCACAACTGTACAATGTATATATAGGCAGGTAGTGCCATGCAATGGGTTGTGGGTGTATAAGACCACCATGGGCCGTGGGCTGTATAAATATATTATAGCCCCTACAAGTCTGGAATCACTTCCTACATATGGGACTAGAATCAGCTTCTTAGAGGATGCATTCCCTTTGCCTGTTTTCAAATTGCAGGTTCAGGACTTTTGGAGGACCTTCGAAGGTCCTGAAATGGCTCTTGTTTACATGTGTTTTGAGATGAGGAATCGATTATGAGGATCTCAATGGTGATGGTCCTTCTCAATATAAAATTTAGTTGGTGGTTTGGGTGATCATGGGCCCCGGGGTACCGCCCAAACCGCCTATATTATAATTCATTACTGGTGGACATTCATCCTAGAGTCATCTCAATTTTGTTGCGCTGCCTTAGGATAATTAGTCGCCTATATGTTTAAGTCTAGAAGTGTCATGATAATGGACGGTGGGATGTGGACCTACAGCATTACCAGATCGGTTTCACTTAGGGTTGACCCAATGGATGTCATCCATGTGACCCTGTTGGTCCACACTCTGATTTGTATCTGGATCTGGACTGATGTGACTGGATCTCAAGGTAATTTTTCGGAGGAGTCTTATTACTGGTAGCAGTAGGCCCAGGTGGGTCATAGGAGGCCAGTGTGAAGTTCTAGGGGCCAGTTAAGGAGTAGTCAGAGACAAGCTGGGGCTCAGGCAGTGACTAATGTATATGCTGGAGGTATGGGCAGGCAGAGTATAATGTATATGCTGGAGGTATGGCCAGGCAGTGACTAATGTATATGCTGGAGGTATGGCCAGGCAGTGACTAATGTATATGCTGGAGGTATGGGCAGGCAGTGACTAATGTATATGCTGGAGTTATGGGCAGGCAGTGACTAATGTATATGCTGGAGGTATGGGCAGGCAGTGACTAATGTATATGCTGGAGGTATGGGCAGGCAGTGACTAATGTATATGCTGGAGGTATGGGCAGGCAGTGACTAATGTATATGCTGGAGGTATGGCCAGGCAGTGACTAATGTATATGCTGGAGGTATGGGCAGGCAGAGTATAATGTATATGCTGGAGGTATGGGCAGGCAGTGACTAATGTATATGCTGGAGTTATGGGCAGGCAGTGACTAATGTATATGCTGGAGGTATGGGCAGGCAGTGACTAATGTATATGCTGGAGGTATGGGCAGGCAGTGACTAATGTATATGCTGGAGGTATGGCCAGGCAGTGACTAATGTATATGCTGGAGGTATGGCCAGGCAGTGACTAATGTATATGCTGGAGGTATGGGCAGGCAGTGACTAATGTATATGCTGGAGTTATGGGCAGGCAGTGACTAATGTATATGCTGGAGGTATGGGCAGGCAGTGACTAATGTATATGCTGGAGGTATGGGCAGGCAGTGACTAATGTATATGCTGGAGGTATGGGCAGGCCGTGACTAATGTATATGCTGGAGGTATGGGCAGGCCGTGACTAATGTATATGCTGGAGGTATGGGCAGGCAGTGACTAATGTATATGCTGGAGGTATGGGCAGGCAGTGACTAATGTATATGCTGGAGGTATGGGCAGGCAGTGACTAATGTATATGCTGGAGGTATGGGCAGGCAGTGACTAATGTATATGCTGGAGGTATGGGCAGGCCGTGACTAATGTATATGCTGGAGGTATGGGCAGGCCGTGACTAATGTATATGCTGGAGGTATGGGCAGGCAGTGACTAATGTATATGCTGGAGGTATGGGCAGGCAGTGACTAATGTATATGCTGGAGGTATGGGCAGGCAGTGACTAATGTATATGCTGGAGGTATGGGCAGGCAGCGACTAATGTATATGCTGGAGGTATGGGCAGGCAGAGTATAATGTATATGCTGGAGGTATGGCCAGGCAGTGACTAATGTATATGCTGGAGGTATGGGCAGGAAGTGACTAATGTATATGCTGGAGGTATGGGCAGGCAGTGACTAATGTATATGCTGGAGGTATGGGCAGGCAGAGTCTAATGTATATGCTGGAGGTATGGGCAGGCAGAGTCTAATGTATATGCTGGAGGTATGGGCAGGCAGTGACTAATGTATATGCTGGAGGTATGGGCAGGCAGTGACTAATGTATATGCTGGAGGTATGGGCAGGCAGTGACTAATGTATATGCTGGAGGTATGGGCAGGCAGTGACTAATGTATATGCTGGAGGTATGGGCAGGCAGTGACTAATGTATATGCTGGAGGTATGGGCAGGCAGTGACTAATGTATATGCTGGAGGTATGGGCAGGCAGTGACTAATGTATATGCTGGAGGTATGGGCAGGCAGAGTATAATGTATATGCTGGAGGTATGGGCAGGCCGTGACTAATGTATATGCTGGAGGTATGGGCAGGCCGTGACTAATGTATATGCTGGAGGTATGGGCAGGCAGTGACTAATGTATATGCTGGAGGTATGGGCAGGCAGTGACTAATGTATATGCTGGAGGTATGGGCAGGCAGTGACTAATGTATATGCTGGAGGTATGAGATATTTATCAGAGTCAGAGCTGCTGGGGGGGGCCCACACAAGACTGTAAAAAAGGAATCCATGGGGATAAGGGGGGCTGTATCTAATAAATTGATAAAAAGTGAGGGGGAATTTATATAAAATAACCATGAGGAGGCTGTTTGGGATGATAAAATAGGGAATATTATAGGGAACAGGAGACTGTTTTAGTTTCTGAATTTTTAATGTCACCGCTTGAGTTCACTGCAAAGGGGCCCACTGAGGCTCTGTCACCCAGGGCCTACTGAAACCTGGAGCCGCCCCTGGAGCTTGGGTTAGGAATTTCAGGAATTAACTGTAGCAGAAATGCAAACCTTTCCACAGGACTAAATGGAAGGTGCCTCCAACATGAGGGGTAAGGAGGGATTGGCTGTGGAAAGATGAAACTCACACCTAAGATTAACACCTTAGGACCTAGAGGAGCAGAGGAAAAAGGACACCTTGGGTAGGACGTCAACTTGGTGGCCGCCTAGTTCTCAGCCATGAGAAGTAAGGTCCTTAAAGGGAACCTGTCACCAGGTTTTGCCCCACTAAACTATTTATCTATAAAAAAAATCTCCTCCAGAACTGAGAGCCATGCCAGTTAAATAAAAAGATAGGAATTGGATTATTATCACCAAGTCATATATAATTTCCAATTATGCCTTAATCTGGGTGCGTCAATACGATACCAGAAGCATTGTTCTAGGTACTAGGTACGCCCCTCCCTTAAACAGCTAAAAATGACTCATCTCAGGTACAAAAGTTACTCTTCTCATCTCATTTGCATATGACTTTAGAGGTGATTTTTTTTAAATAAATGGCTGAGATTAAACATAAAAGAGGCAACTCCAGAAGGAACATTTTATCCCCTACCAGAGGGGGGGGGGTGTGTGCTTGTTTAAGGCGATAAAATCTCATGACAGGTTCCCTTCCAAAAAATCTTTCTCCTCTTGCCTTATAGAGCCACTCCTGTTTGTACTCAATGGTGTAATAGGATGGTGCTTGCGAAAACTCAGATACCTGCAGATTTACCCCTTAGATGCCATGATTAGATACTGGTCATACCATCTAAGGGGGTAGGGGTATAGACCTACTTATCTCCTCACCCCCTGCCATCACAATGTGACTGCTGAGCCACAACATTGTCCCAGATGTCACATCCACAATGTATGGAGGAGGTGGAGCGGCCGCAGTGACCAGGGATGATTTGATTGTTCACCGCTCTCTGCCTGCTTATCGTGTGCGCTTATAGCAGGGGAACATTACAGCCCTATACAAATACACCCTGAGGAAACTCTGTACAACACCACTGCATGTGCTTGCGCTATGTCCACATATTTGCTGAAATGAGAGTCCCAATTTTTTTTTTTAATCAAAGTCTGATTGGAAAATTGCTCATAGAGATTATAGAGTTTCCCAAGACTTGCAATAAAGAAGGCAGATACATAATTATATTGTGTCCTTCAGAGTCTTAGAAAATTGCAGTCTCTTTATGAAGTAGCCTTAAAGGAAAATGCTAATCAATCTGTAACGGTAACATGCTGCCTGCAGATAGGACACTATGTACAATCTGCTCAGCTCCTCCTGCTCCATAATACGCTGCACATAGATAGGACACTATGTACAATCTGCACAGCTCCTCCTGCTCTATAAAATGCTGCCTGCAGATAGGACACTATGTACAATCTTCTCAGCTCCTCCTGCTCTATAACATGCTGCCTGCAGATAGGACACTGTGTACAATCGGCTCAGCCCCTCCTGCTCTATAACATGCTGCCTGCAGATAGGACACTATGTACAATTGGCTCAGCCCCTCCTGCTCTATAACATGCTGCCTGCAGATAGGACACTATGTACAATCTTCTCAGCTCCTCCTGCTCTATAATATGCTGCCTGCAGATAGGACACTATGTACAATCTGCTCAGCTCCTCCTACTCTATAACATGCTGCCTGCAGATAGGACACTATGTACAATCTGCTCAGCTCCTCCTACTCTATAACATACTGCCTGCAGATAGGACACCATGTACAATCTGCTCCACTCCTCCTGCTCTATAACATGCTGCCTGCAGATAGGACACTATGTATAATCTAAAATAAAACAAGATGTACCTGCGCCAAATAAACTAACAAGTGAGAAATCTCCTCTATATCACCATAAAAGACCTTATAACATATGTGTATATATGATATTAGCCATATGGTAGGTGTGATGTCTTGGAGTCTGGACAATAGTTTGCTATTGAATAAATATGAATACCTGGTGATGGTGAAACCGGACCTCCTGGTCCAAGGTGGATACAATCCTTTTCCGTACTGGAATCCGGAGTTGTGGTATGGTCCCGGTTGTGGTTGTCCAGAGTGGTTTTCACAGGTAATCCAATCTTGATGTTCTTAGACTTAGGGATCGCTTTATTTCGCACGTGGAGTAGACCTCCGGCCGGTGGCTACTGCTCCATACACAGTTCTGATTACAATCCGTGTGGTGACGTCACCCGATACGGTAAGTCCAGAAAGACAAACTTCTTCCTACGCGTTTCGAAGGCTGCTGCCTTCTTCGTCAGGGAATTTTTGTCAATGTGCATGAGCGATCGCCTGTCTAAGTGAGTATACCGAAAGTAAATATTTCTGCTTATTCTAGTTAAAAAACTGTTTTATTCAAAACTTAAAGTTAAAATGATGGCTAAAATATATATCAAACAATAACGGTATTTAGTGTGGCCACTACAACTATATATATAGGATGGTATCATATATGTTGTATTCCAAAGGGGCATCATGTATCTAAAAATGTTTAAAATATATATCTCAAAGCACTCATTACAGGAAGGCAAATAGTTCTATTTCTTGGTTTAACCCTACAGGTGCTAATGAGTCCAATGAAAAAATCCATTTTGTTTCTGTCCGTGACATCTGGGCGATGTAATCTCCTCCCCTCCAACTTGGGTTCACCTTTTCTATAGCGAAGAATTTGGAGCCTACAAATTTTTTCTGATGGAACAGTTTGTAGTGTTTCGATAGAGGGTGTTCTTCTGACCCTTTTATGATATTTCGTCTGTGTTCATTGATACGGTTTTTTAGTTTCCTCTTGGTTTGACCTGCATAGAGTTTGTTACAGGGACATTTAATGCAATATATGACCCCTTTGGTAGAGCAATTCATGTGGTTATTTATCTTATATTTCTCTGAACATGTACTAGGGCCAAAAGATTTAATTATCTCTTTGCTTTTTGAGGTTTTGCATGCATTGCAATGGGTACAGGGAAAAAAACCATATGCACGCAAAAAATTCTTCTGTATTCCATTTTTTTCCAATATTCTATTTTTTATGGTTGGTGCTATTAAGGTCCCTATGTTTCTAGCTTTTTTAAAGATAAATGTAGGTTTTTTTGGGAGTTGGTGTCCAATTATTTTGTCCTGGAACAAAATGTTCCAGTGGCGCTGGACAATACGTTTTAGAACTACCTGATCTTGCGTATACTGAGTTATGATAGGGATTTTTATCAGAGGCATAGTTTGGTCTTTCATATCTGGACCTGTCTGCATTTTTTCGTTTGCTTCTTTGAGTAAGCTTGATCGATGCATATTTGCAATTATTTCTTCAGTGATTTTTAATTGGGTTTTCTCATAGCCATTTTCTTCAAATTTCTTCTGAAGTGTTTTGGCTTCCTCTTCAAATTTTGTTATGTCTGTGCAGTTCCTACGATGACGGAGGTATTGGCTTTTGGGTATTGCATCTAGCCATATCGGAAGATGACAGCTTGTTTTCAGTATAAAGCTGTTGCTATCGGTTGGTTTATTGTAAGTCTTGGTTTTGATGTTCCCCTCGTCTATGTAAATGGTTAAATCCAGGAAGTTTACGCTTAACTGACTATGTATAATCTGCTCCGCTCCTCCTGCTCTATAACATGCTGTCTGCAGATAGGACACTATGTACAATCTGCTCAGCAACTCCTGCTCTATAACATGCTGTCTGCAGATAGGACACTATGTACAATCTGCTCAGCTCCTCCTGCTCTATAACATGCTGCCTGCAGATAGGACACTATGTACAATCTGCTCAGCTCCTCCTGCTCTATAACATGCTGCCGGCAGATAGGACACTATGTACAATCTGCTCAGCTCCTCCTGCTCTATAACATGCTGCCGGCAGATAGGACACTATGTACAATCTGCTCAGCTCCTCCTGCTCTTTAACATGCTGCCTGCAGATAGGACACTATGTACAATCTGCTCAGCTCCTCCTGCTCTATAACATGCTGCCTGCAGATAGGACACTATGTACAACCTGCTCACTCCTCCTGCGATATAACATCCTGCCTGCAGATAGGACACTATATACAATCTGCTTAGCTCCTCCTGCTCTATATAAATGCTGCCTGCAGATAGGACACACTGGGGCAGATTTACTTACCCGGTCCATTCGCAATCCAGCGGCGCGTTCTCTGCGGTGGATTTGGGTCCGACCGGGATTCACTAAGGTAGTGCCTCCGACGTCCACCAGTTGGCGCTGCTGTGCTGAAGTCCGCCAAGGCCCGCCGGAATGCACCATCCTATACCTGGTGAAGGTAAGCGCGAGTCCCTCGACACTTTTTTTTTAAAAAAATGCGGCGGTTTCTCCGAATCCGTCGGGTTATTGTTCGGCCACGCCCCCCGATTTCCGTCGCGTGCATGCCGGCGCCGATGCGCCACAATCCGATCGCGTGCGGCAAAATCCCGGGGCAATTCAGGAAAAATCGGCGCAAATCGGAAATATTCTTAGTAAATGACCCCCAATGTGTACAATCTGCTCAGCTCCTCCTCCTCTATAACATGCTGCCTGCAGATAGGACGCTATGTACAATCTGCTCAGCTCCTCCTCCTCTATAACATGCTGCCTGCAGATAGGACGCTATGTACAATCTGCTCAGCTCCTCCTGCTCTATAACATGCTGCCTGCAGATAGGACACTATGTACAATCTGCTCAGCTCCTCTTCCTCTATAACATGCTGCCTGCAGATAGGACGCTATGTACAATCTGCTCAGCTCCTCCTGCTCTATAACATGCTGCCTGCAGATAGGACGCTATGTACAATCTGCTCAGCTCCTCCTGCTCTATAACATGCTGCCTGCAGATAGGACACTGTGTACAATCGGCTCAGCCCCTCCTGCTCTATAACATGCTGCCTGCAGATAGGACACTATGTACAATCGGCTCAGCCCCTCCTGCTCTATAACATGCTGCCTGCAGATAGGACACTATGTACAATCTTCTCAGCTCCTCCTGCTCTATAACATGCTGCCTGCAGATAGGACACCATGTACAATCTGCTCCACTCCTCCTGCTCTATAACATGCTGCCTGCAGATAGGACACTATGTATAATCTAAAATAAAACAAGATGTACCTGCGCCAAATAAACTAACAAGTGAGAAATCTCCTCTATATCACCATAAAAGACCTTATAACATATGTGTATATATGATATTAGCCATATGGTAGGTGTGATGTCTTGGAGTCTGGACAATAGTTTGCTATTGAATAAATATGAATACCTGGTGATGGTGAAACCGGACCTCCTGGTCCAAGGTGGATACAATCCTTTTCCGTACTGGAATCCGGAGTTGTGGTATGGTCCCGGTTGTGGTTGTCCAGAGTGGTTTTCACAGGTAATCCAATCTTGATGTTCTTAGACTTAGGGATCGCTTTATTTCGCACGTGGAGTAGACCTCCGGCCGGTGGCTACTGCTCCATACACAGTTCTGATTACAATCCGTGTGGTGACGTCACCCGATACGGTAAGTCCAGAAAGACAAACTTCTTCCTACGCGTTTCGAAGGCTGCTGCCTTCTTCGTCAGGGAATTTTTGTCAATGTGCATGAGCGATCGCCTGTCTAAGTGAGTATACCGAAAGTAAATATTTCTGCTTATTCTAGTTAAAAAACTGTTTTATTCAAAACTTAAAGTTAAAATGATGGCTAAAATATATATCAAACAATAACGGTATTTAGTGTGGCCACTACAACTATATATATAGGATGGTATCATATATGTTGTATTCCAAAGGGGCATCATGTATCTAAAAATGTTTAAAATATATATCTCAAAGCACTCATTACAGGAAGGCAAATAGTTCTATTTCTTGGTTTAACCCTACAGGTGCTAATGAGTCCAATGAAAAAATCCATTTTGTTTCTGTCCGTGACATCTGGGCGATGTAATCTCCTCCCCTCCAACTTGGGTTCACCTTTTCTATAGCGAAGAATTTGGAGCCTACAAATTTTTTCTGATGGAACAGTTTGTAGTGTTTCGATAGAGGGTGTTCTTCTGACCCTTTTATGATATTTCGTCTGTGTTCATTGATACGGTTTTTTAGTTTCCTCTTGGTTTGACCTGCATAGAGTTTGTTACAGGGGCATTTAATGCAGTATATGACCCCTTTGGTAGAGCAATTCATGTGGTTATTTATCTTATATTTCTCTGAACATGTACTAGGGCCAAAAGATTTAATTATCTCTTTGCTTTTTGAGGTTTTGCATGCATTGCAATGGGTACAGGGAAAAAAACCATATGCACGCAAAAAATTCTTCTGTATTCCATTTTTTTCCAATATTCTATTTTTTATGGTTGGTGCTATTAAGGTCCCTATGTTTCTAGCTTTTTTAAAGATAAATGTAGGTTTTTTTGGGAGTTGGTGTCCAATTATTTTGTCCTGGAACAAAATGTTCCAGTGGCGCTGGACAATACGTTTTAGAACTACCTGATCTTGCGTATACTGAGTTATGATAGGGATTTTTATCAGAGGCATAGTTTGGTCTTTCATATCTGGACCTGTCTGCATTTTTTCGTTTGCTTCTTTGAGTAAGCTTGATCGATGCATATTTGCAATTATTTCTTCAGTGATTTTTAATTGGGTTTTCTCATAGCCATTTTCTTCAAATTTCTTCTGAAGTGTTTTGGCTTCCTCTTCAAATTTTGTTATGTCTGTGCAGTTCCTACGATGACGGAGGTATTGGCTTTTGGGTATTGCATCTAGCCATATCGGAAGATGACAGCTTGTTTTCAGTATAAAGCTGTTGCTATCGGTTGGTTTATTGTAAGTCTTGGTTTTGATGTTCCCCTCGTCTATGTAAATGGTTAAATCCAGGAAGTTTACGCTTAACTGACTATGTATAATCTGCTCCGCTCCTCCTGCTCTATAACATGCTGTCTGCAGATAGGACACTATGTACAATCTGCTCAGCAACTCCTGCTCTATAACATGCTGTCTGCAGATAGGACACTATGTACAATCTGCTCAGCTCCTCCTGCTCTATAACATGCTGCCTGCAGATAGGACACTATGTACAATCTGCTCAGCTCCTCCTGCTCTATAACATGCTGCCGGCAGATAGGACACTATGTACAATCTGCTCAGCTCCTCCTGCTCTATAACATGCTGCCGGCAGATAGGACACTATGTACAATCTGCTCAGCTCCTCCTGCTCTTTAACATGCTGCCTGCAGATAGGACACTATGTACAATCTGCTCAGCTCCTCCTGCTCTATAACATGCTGCCTGCAGATAGGACACTATGTACAACCTGCTCACTCCTCCTGCGATATAACATCCTGCCTGCAGATAGGACACTATATACAATCTGCTTAGCTCCTCCTGCTCTATATAAATGCTGCCTGCAGATAGGACACACTGGGGCAGATTTACTTACCCGGTCCATTCGCAATCCAGCGGCGCGTTCTCTGCGGTGGATTTGGGTCCGACCGGGATTCACTAAGGTAGTGCCTCCGACGTCCACCAGTTGGCGCTGCTGTGCTGAAGTCCGCCAAGGCCCGCCGGAATGCACCATCCTATACCTGGTGAAGGTAAGCGCGAGTCCCTCGACACTTTTTTTTTAAAAAAATGCGGCGGTTTCTCCGAATCCGTCGGGTTATTGTTCGGCCACGCCCCCCGATTTCCGTCGCGTGCATGCCGGCGCCGATGCGCCACAATCCGATCGCGTGCGGCAAAATCCCGGGGCAATTCAGGAAAAATCGGCGCAAATCGGAAATATTCTTAGTAAATGACCCCCAATGTGTACAATCTGCTCAGCTCCTCCTCCTCTATAACATGCTGCCTGCAGATAGGACGCTATGTACAATCTGCTCAGCTCCTCCTCCTCTATAACATGCTGCCTGCAGATAGGACGCTATGTACAATCTGCTCAGCTCCTCCTGCTCTATAACATGCTGCCTGCAGATAGGACACTATGTACAATCTGCTCAGCTCCTCTTCCTCTATAACATGCTGCCTGCAGATAGGACGCTATGTACAATCTGCTCAGCTCCTCCTGCTCTATAACATGCTGCCTGCAGATAGGACGCTATGTACAATCTGCTCAGCTCCTCCTGCTCTATAACATGCTGCCTGCAGATAGGACACTGTGTACAATCGGCTCAGCCCCTCCTGCTCTATAACATGCTGCCTGCAGATAGGACACTATGTACAATCGGCTCAGCCCCTCCTGCTCTATAACATGCTGCCTGCAGATAGGACACTATGTACAATCTTCTCAGCTCCTCCTGCTCTATAACATGCTGCCTGCAGATAGGACACCATGTACAATCTGCTCCACTCCTCCTGCTCTATAACATGCTGCCTGCAGATAGGACACTATGTATAATCTAAAATAAAACAAGATGTACCTGCGCCAAATAAACTAACAAGTGAGAAATCTCCTCTATATCACCATAAAAGACCTTATAACATATGTGTATATATGATATTAGCCATATGGTAGGTGTGATGTCTTGGAGTCTGGACAATAGTTTGCTATTGAATAAATATGAATACCTGGTGATGGTGAAACCGGACCTCCTGGTCCAAGGTGGATACAATCCTTTTCCGTACTGGAATCCGGAGTTGTGGTATGGTCCCGGTTGTGGTTGTCCAGAGTGGTTTTCACAGGTAATCCAATCTTGATGTTCTTAGACTTAGGGATCGCTTTATTTCGCACGTGGAGTAGACCTCCGGCCGGTGGCTACTGCTCCATACACAGTTCTGATTACAATCCGTGTGGTGACGTCACCCGATACGGTAAGTCCAGAAAGACAAACTTCTTCCTACGCGTTTCGAAGGCTGCTGCCTTCTTCGTCAGGGAATTTTTGTCAATGTGCATGAGCGATCGCCTGTCTAAGTGAGTATACCGAAAGTAAATATTTCTGCTTATTCTAGTTAAAAAACTGTTTTATTCAAAACTTAAAGTTAAAATGATGGCTAAAATATATATCAAACAATAACGGTATTTAGTGTGGCCACTACAACTATATATATAGGATGGTATCATATATGTTGTATTCCAAAGGGGCATCATGTATCTAAAAATGTTTAAAATATATATCTCAAAGCACTCATTACAGGAAGGCAAATAGTTCTATTTCTTGGTTTAACCCTACAGGTGCTAATGAGTCCAATGAAAAAATCCATTTTGTTTCTGTCCGTGACATCTGGGCGATGTAATCTCCTCCCCTCCAACTTGGGTTCACCTTTTCTATAGCGAAGAATTTGGAGCCTACAAATTTTTTCTGATGGAACAGTTTGTAGTGTTTTGATAGAGGGTGTTCTTCTGACCCTTTTATGATATTTCGTCTGTGTTCATTGATACGGTTTTTTAGTTTCCTCTTGGTTTGACCTGCATAGAGTTTGTTACAGGGGCATTTAATGCAGTATATGACCCCTTTGGTAGAGCAATTCATGTGGTTATTTATCTTATATTTCTCTGAACATGTACTAGGGCCAAAAGATTTAATTATCTCTTTGCTTTTTGAGGTTTTGCATGCATTGCAATGGGTACAGGGAAAAAAACCATATGCACGCAAAAAATTCTTCTGTATTCCATTTTTTTCCAATATTCTATTTTTTATGGTTGGTGCTATTAAGGTCCCTATGTTTCTAGCTTTTTTAAAGATAAATGTAGGTTTTTTTGGGAGTTGGTGTCCAATTATTTTGTCCTGGAACAAAATGTTCCAGTGGCGCTGGACAATACGTTTTAGAACTACCTGATCTTGCGTATACTGAGTTATGATAGGGATTTTTATCAGAGGCATAGTTTGGTCTTTCATATCTGGACCTGTCTGCATTTTTTCGTTTGCTTCTTTGAGTAAGCTTGATCGATGCATATTTGCAATTATTTCTTCAGTGATTTTTAATTGGGTTTTCTCATAGCCATTTTCTTCAAATTTCTTCTGAAGTGTTTTGGCTTCCTCTTCAAATTTTGTTATGTCTGTGCAGTTCCTACGATGACGGAGGTATTGGCTTTTGGGTATTGCATCTAGCCATATCGGAAGATGACAGCTTGTTTTCAGTATAAAGCTGTTGCTATCGGTTGGTTTATTGTAAGTCTTGGTTTTGATGTTCCCCTCGTCTATGTAAATGGTTAAATCCAGGAAGTTTACGCTTAACTGACTATGTATAATCTGCTCCGCTCCTCCTGCTCTATAACATGCTGTCTGCAGATAGGACACTATGTACAATCTGCTCAGCAACTCCTGCTCTATAACATGCTGTCTGCAGATAGGACACTATGTACAATCTGCTCAGCTCCTCCTGCTCTATAACATGCTGCCTGCAGATAGGACACTATGTACAATCTGCTCAGCTCCTCCTGCTCTATAACATGCTGCCGGCAGATAGGACACTATGTACAATCTGCTCAGCTCCTCCTGCTCTATAACATGCTGCCGGCAGATAGGACACTATGTACAATCTGCTCAGCTCCTCCTGCTCTTTAACATGCTGCCTGCAGATAGGACACTATGTACAATCTGCTCAGCTCCTCCTGCTCTATAACATGCTGCCTGCAGATAGGACACTATGTACAACCTGCTCACTCCTCCTGCGATATAACATCCTGCCTGCAGATAGGACACTATATACAATCTGCTTAGCTCCTCCTGCTCTATATAAATGCTGCCTGCAGATAGGACACACTGGGGCAGATTTACTTACCCGGTCCATTCGCAATCCAGCGGCGCGTTCTCTGCGGTGGATTTGGGTCCGACCGGGATTCACTAAGGTAGTTCCTCCGACGTCCACCAGGTGGCGCTGCTGTGCTGAAGTCCGCCGAGGCCCGCCGGAATGCACCATCCTATACCTGGTGAAGGTAAGCGCAAGTCCCGTGACACTTTTTTTTTTTTTTAAATGTGGCGGTTTCTCAGAATCTGTCGGGTTATTGTTCGGCCACGCCCCCCCGATTTCCGTCGCGTGCATGCCGGCGCCGATGCGCCACAATCCGATCGCGTGTGGCAAAATCCCGGTGCAATTCAGGAAAAATCGGCGCAAATCGGAAATATTCAGGTAACACGTCGGGAAAACGCGTATCGGGCCCTTAGTAAATGACCCCCAATGTGTACAATCTGCTCAACTCTTCCTGCTCTATAACATGCTGCCTGCAGATAGGACACTATGTACAATCTGCTCAGCTCCTCCTGCTCTATAACATGCTGCCTGCAGATAGGACACTGGGGCACATTTACTTACCTGGTCACCATAGTTCCTCCGCAGTCATTAATTCAGTGTTTTCCGGCAGAACTACACAATACCCTGGTAAGAAGCTGTCAGGTCCCTCAATACAAATGTAAGAATAGGAGCGAATATGCAGCGCTAAAGAATCCCTCATACGGGTGAGATCCCCGTCCCCTCCTTGTACGGGGGAACAGTAAAAGCTAATACGGCTGTTTATGTAACGTGTGACAGAGTCGCCCCTTATCAATCCCTACTTCTGAAAGGGGCCGATGAAGCGAAGGTCTCCCTGTATCCACAACGCTCCAAACTGTTTCTTTGATTTCCTAAAATCTCAAAAACTATGGGAACATCTGGTGTTTTTGTTCTCTCCACAAAGTGCCCGGCGTCTTTTGGAGATGAAGCGTTTCTAACTCAATATATATTTATGACCTTCTGTATACACACACTTTGTATCTGCATTCATCAGGCGTCTATCCGCGGCTGTCACCACATGAAATAACCCTGCAACTTTCACCGCACTTGTGGAAAAATGAAACAGACTGATAATTTATTTGTACTGCTATTTTTATTTGTTTGCTTTAGTGTCTACGCAGCAGAAATTAAGGTCGTCCCCCATAGCCGGCACCGAGTGCTAAAAAATGGGAATCTGCATTTCTTCTGCCGGTAGCAGGATGTCCTCGAAAAGTTTGCATAATCACTTACATTGCAATCTGGGGTCAATTCTAATGTGCAAAATATCTGGTAAGTAATCTCTAGCAATATCCAAAATATACAAGAACCTCATAACTTTACAAGTTGGACCAGTTAGAAGCAAAATTTTACCGATCTGTATATGCACCACCACTAGGGATGAGCAGACCCATTAAGAAATACCGAACCCGAAAGCTCAACCCAACTGGTAACATCTATGGTGACAGTTAACAATAGGGGATGAGCCGAAAGCCGAAATTCTGGCTTGAAGTCCGGGTTTGGGACCTAAACCTGCAATGTTTGGCACAAACTAGAACATTGTGGGTAGAGATGAGCGCACGCAACATTCAAGTTCGGATTCGGCATTCGGACATAATGCCGGATTGGGGGTAGAACAGGCAATCACCAAATGCATGCCCCTAACAACTAGCCATGGCCAAGCCAATCATAGTCATGGCTGGTTGTCGGTGACATCCATTCGCCGGATTGACTGTTCGGCTGCCAATACGGCAATATGTCCGCATCAGGTGGCTGAACGCCAAACCCGAAATTGAATGATGGTCTGCTCATCTCTAATTGTGGGTTCCGTTCCTCTCATCACTAACCCCCATCCCATTCCTGAATATGCGCACACAATAATGGTATATGTGCATATATATTTTTTAAAAATAATAATGCTATTTCAGGGACAAATACTACCATTATACGTTACATTTATCCACAAAATGTACTTAAAAAATACCCAAAATGTGACTTTACAACACTATACTATTTAGCAAATGGACCAGGTAAGTAAATCTGCCCCATTGTTGACTATTCTTGTGTTTTGAATTGTCCAGTCTTTGTCTCTACTTTTGGACTTCAGCACAGGAAAAGGAACATTGACCAGTTGTCACCTCCCGCTTAGGTAGGCTGGACAATTAGGTAGGATCAGCTGTGAAGGGAGTTTAGCCTGTCCTTCCAGTCCATCCTAGCCATTACACATTACAGCCTGTTTTGACAATGAAGCCACCACTCATAGCAGCTTATCTCCTTTATAAATATAGCATAGAACATGTAAGCAGGTACAACCAAAGTCAGGAGGTTGAACCAAGAATTGATCCAGCTGTTCTGTCAAACTGATCACCTGCCCTGACAGTAACATTTCACACCAAAAGTGTCCCTACAATTCTCCAAACTGCTATAATGTTATTAGTTAGAGTTAATGGGGTCATGCGCCAGTTTTTTGTCTGACTTTGCACGGTCTTTTCAGTGCAAACTTGCTTGTCCGTGCCACATATGCACACTACGCAGGCAAATTGCACATAGTACAGACTGTACTGTTCTTAGTAAATGCGCCCCAATATGTTCAACAAGCTAAAAAAGTTTACTTTACCCTGCTCCGACTTTTGGTTCCAGTGTTGCAGTGGTCTTTGGTTCCTTGGCACTGCTTGCAGCATCACTGACCCACTTAGACCAATCAGTGGCTTCAGTGGGCCAGGCTGAAGAAAAACATGTGATTTTACCCAGTGAGGCCCCTGATTCGCTCTATTGGCTCCCTCCAAGCTTGTGGCTTAGCCGGTTGGTGACCTATAAGCTTGTGGCTTAGCTGGTTGGTGACCTCCAAGCTTGTGGCTTAGCCGGTTGGTGGACTCCAAGCTTGTGGCTTACCCGGTTGGTGGCCTCCAAGATTGTGGCTTAGCCGGTTGGTGACCTCCAAGCTGTTGGCTTAGCCGGTTGTTGACCTCCAAGCTTGTGGCTTAGCCATTTGGTGACCTCCAAGCTTGTGGCTTAGCCATTTGGTGACCTCCAAGCTTTTGGCTTAGCCATTTGGTGACCTCCAAGCTTGTGGCTTAGCATAGCTGGTTGTGCCAAAGAACCAATAACCATCACAATGTTGGAACCGTGAGCCCAAGCAGGGTGACTCCACATTTTGTTCTTCTTATAAAACCCTTTTAGTGTTAAAGAAAAGATGAAACAAGTGTCCTGTACACTTTAATAACTCAGTTAGCCTCTATATTGAACAGCTTGAGGCACATCCGGCAAATAATTTAGTCGAGTTAATAGTTCCAAGACATAAAACAACAAAAACTGTGCAGAAAACACATTCTACTCTATTCCATCAGTGCATTGTGATTCCATTACATGAGGATCACAATGTTATTTCTCCAAGATTTCATGAGAGCTTCACCATGGTGGGGTCATGTGTCAACGGCAACATTGACCAGCTTCGTATTTGTCTAACTGTTTCAATTAAAGTGAATGTCTGTCTGACATGAATCATTGAGAAAGCTGGTGAGTACATTTGTCTCTCTGGCTCAGTCTTCCTATGTAAGGAGTCAACAGATGGATCATCATTCTGTATTATTTATACTGCAGGGAAATAGGGCCAGGAGTCGAATCTTCACAATACACATGAAAATAAGAAGCGAGAGAAAGGGACAAAGAGAGAAAAAAAACATTTCCTTCAGGGATGAAATGTATTTCATTGTGCTGGGTAGTTACTGTAGGTTTTTCTGTGAATAGGATGATGACATATACAGTGTATAGTGGTGGATCATCAGGGAGTGTTATAGAATGATGAAGGTAAGACAGAGAATTGTGGAGATTAGTGCTGGAGACACAATGCTGAAAAATAACTGGTATTTTTGATATTTGTTTTGGTAAGAGAAAAGTAGGTTAAGTGGTTTGTATGACTATTTTTCAACATGTAAATAGGGGCTGGTGCATCAACCTATAAGAAACTTACCAGAGCCCCGTGGACTAGAGGACCAAACATGGTGGTGTGATGCCATTAAAAATAACAACCGGTTTGGGGAACCACATAGGAGTAGGACCGGAAGACCTGATTCCTCTTTGCCCACCCTTCGATGTAACACGGTGCCTCTTGGCCTTACTCTCCTTGTCACAGTGTTGTTTCTTTCCCGTCCCAAATTAAAGAACCTTTACCGAAGGGAAGAGATTGAAAATGGTAAAGGCCAATGCAGCGTCACACCAAGATTGTCATTAGGGGCCCCCAACATAGCATTCCCTGAGGCCTCTCATAGTTCTGACTTAAGGTAGATCCGGTGACAAGCCAAGGTTGTACCCGTTGGGACACATATCATGTACTGGATCTTAGACCATGCCACGTGTCAAACACGGTTAGTCAACAGAAGCAGAATCCCCATATAGCAGGAAAAAATTGTCTAGGAACCTTAGCCTTAGCTGGTTGCTTGGGAAACATCAATGCGGGTGGCCAGTCCAAGATAGTGAGAGAGTCGGCTCCCGCACCCTGTAGAGACAGGAGGAGAAGCCAGAATGTTGGATAGAGAAGTGACTGTGTAGCAGGAGTTTGCGGAGTTGTGAGGGAGTAAGGCAGCTGTAGGTAACCTTGGGATGGGAGACACAATCAGGAGCCATCACCAAGGTTTACTAAGAGAAAATTTTTTATTCCAATATACGCACAAAAGAGTTCAACTTCTAAGCATTTTCAGTGCCCCAGAAAAAACTCGGCAAAACCCAGGGTCGAGAGATGTTGTTTGGTGTCCTGTTGACATGAATGTTTTTAAAACCTGCATGATTTTAAGTTTCTTGTAAGTTTATTGGATTAAAAAAAAACCCTTTCTTTTAAAAAAAATCTTGGTGACCTGCACTTTGTACCTGCCTCAATCTGTGTAGGGGGTCCACATTTTTACTGGAGGTTCTTCTGAGTGGCTTTGGTTGGGACCCCTTTGAAAGTGGTAGAAACACATACTCCAATTTACCACTACCATTGGAGAACCATTGGAAGAGATAGACTTCTCTCCTTGGCTAGGAGAGAAGTCTTTGATGTCAAAATAGGAATATGTCTTCTTGTGGTGGATTTTTTTGTAATGGTCTTTCACCTAGTGACCCAAGTCATTGGCCTCTCACTTAGTGACCCCATGTCAATGACTCGTGGTAGTTGAACTTTAAAGCACCACACACAGGCAAGGACACTATCCATGGGCAGGTCTTCTCCTAACACTACATCTAATATGCAGCCACAACTTTCCATAGATGGCTAAGTATAGCCTCAAGGAACAAAGTGTGATCTTTATCTGCGCATAATTTATACAACATAAAGTCCTGTTGACATCAATCAAAATTGTGTGACCTTATAACATTTGTCATTTAAAATAAGATCAGGATCCTATGACATGAAGAGACTGGCGTCTACCCTTCTGAAGTGAAAAGTTCCCTCACCTGCGGATCAATAACCCGGCCACTATAAAGGCCACCTCAAAAAGGTTAAAAAATTCCTCTGTTTACCACCCCGCTCCCCTATTTGCATGCTGATATCTCGAACTATCTTCCACTTTCATTTTTTTTTTAATCACAATGCTGGCTCCGACGAATGACACCTCAGACGCAGATTAATAGGCGCTAATCGCATATAAAAAAAATTGCTGATGTCAATCTCCGCTCTCGGCAGGATCTTCAGTCTCAGAGCTGAACATTTGTAAATCAATCTCCAAATCCCTTCCATAAAAGTCTATTTTTAATCACAGTCGGTGGAAGCCATGCTACGAGTTTTTTTTTTTTTAAAGTCTCGTTCTATGCACAATGTCAATCAATGACATTCATGCCAATGTTGGCGTCCTGCAAATTCCCTTAATCCTTTCATGTTGCTGTACAGCTGGACGTATTGTATTGTGATGCCATTAGAATTTTAAATGACTATAAACGAAGAGAGACAGAGGTACAATGAGCGGATGTGTTCTCTTTTCTGTAATTGGATTGTAATAACCGCTCAGTACCTTGAAACCAAAGTATAGGTTGCAATCGATACTTGTTCCAGCTGGATCCTGATGAAGGCCCAAATGGAGCTCTCAATATGGCGCATTATGAAGTTCCCACCTACCCTATGTCGATATTCTTGGATTTTACAGCAATAAACCATGCATGTTTTCGTCAAATAATATATGAATTATTTATAATTTCATACTGTTCACCTAAGTCCACAAGATCTGCGGTAGCCGGTGACCAGTGGGGTCAGGTGTCAGGGCTTCCGGGAGCCAAGGAGCTGTCAAGGGAAAATCTATTTTGTCAGACTCAACCGAGCCTCAGTCCCAGCATTCAACGGGGGGCAACTGTAGTACTGGGGGAAATCGACATGAGAGGTGTTACCGTTTCTCAGGGCTTCCTCTAAATGTTGTCCCATTCCAGTGTAGATGATGCCCCTTGTGGTACGGTGTGTAGTGGATAAACTGGCACAAGGATGCAGGGGTATACAGTCTCAACAGAGAACTCAATTAATTGAAGTTTCCGTCATGCTATTCCATGTAACAGGGGAAAATCTTAGCAATAGTGTTTTCTGAATAAACCGAAACAATTCTGATTCCCAAAGGTTTTGAAGAAGAACAGCTTGTAATTCTAGTATCTCCAAGAGGCTGTTTCCTTCTTTCCTTCTTGGGGCTGAAGAAATGGAAGGTTGCTATCTTGTAGTCTAGTAGAATCCCCTGCACACACACGCACCAGGATCTTCATCCAATAAAGTACAAAAAAGTCCTTGAGTACATGGTGTGGTGTGTTTAGATCGAGAATCTGTTCAAAATTCGAGAATGTCCTATGGTGTAGACCAGTAGGCCTACTATTCTGTATTAGACCAGAACCTGCTAACTGTACCCAAATAAGACACTTGAATATTAACCTGCTATCATGCAACTGTTAAGGTGCAATACAGTGTCAGAAGTTACACCTAGGGCAATCTGCTGGTTATGAGGTCAATTTTTTTTTTAAAATGGCTTCTCAAAATTTGAGTGACTTTAAATCCATAACAATTATTCTGCTTCCATTAAAAGTTTCCTTTAAAGTTGGACCTTAAGACTTTTCAACTGGAACAGGCACCTTATATACTTGGTCTACCAGGAATGTTTCTTTCAAATGTAATATTTTAAAGATATTTTGGAACCCTGGCTGATTTCCATACCAATGATCTATCCTCAAAATTGGTTATCAGCATCTGATTGATAAGTTTATAACACCAGGACCCTTTCATTGATCAACTCTAGTCTTCTCAAAGCAATGAAAGATACAAGTGACAGATCTGGTAGAAGATAGCCTTGGCTACTGTATACCTTGTTGGGTTTCTCAATGTCTACATTTTTACACCATGATCATTGGTAAAATAGTTGCCCAATGCCTAAGAAGACCCTTTTATTCCTGTCTGATTTATTGCCCGCATGTAATGTCTCTTTCTGGAGATGTGGATTCTATAAGCCACAATTGGTTTAGAAGTAACAAGAATAGGTTCCCATGTCCCAAGTAGAGTAGTCAGGAACAGCACTAAGTATGAAGCTAGAGTGAATGGTTAAGTACAATGTCAGGCTTAGAGGTTGTGGATCCTCTGAACCACTGTGGACGATGGCACAAGCCACTACCTGGGACCGGAGTCGAAGTGGCACCCGGTTTTCACCAGAGCCCGCCGCAAAGCAGGATGGACTTGCTGTGGCGTGGTACCATCAGGTTATTCCACAGGCGTGACTTGTCCACGGTGGCAGGCATGGTTGAGGTACAGAAACGACAGGCAATCTCTTAGTCGGGGACAGGCAGGAGGTCAGGATGGGCAGCACAGGATCAGAGTCAGGGATGTAGCAACAGGTCAGGGCAGACGGCAAAGGAGCAAAGGTAGAAACGGAACCAGGGTCATAACGGAAATACGAAGGCTGACGAAGGCTTGCGCCGAAACGCGCGTCAGGGAATCCATCCACAGCAGACAGGAGACATAATTAAAACATGGGTACGTTTACAATGTACTATTTTATTTACAAGTCTGTCCTAGGACAGAATAGAGCCTTAACGGTCAGGCCTAAAACATAACTTTTAATAGGTCTATAGCCCCGATCCCCCGATGACGCTGGTGATCCAGCGAAACATGTCGGGGGGGCTATTGTTTGGCTTTTAATTTGACTTGTTTGTGGCTGCGTATGTAACGGGCCACTGCAGAGACCCGTCGATGCACTTATAGGCTGAGTGAATACCCAGCATTATAGATCACACTAGGTTAATTAGCAGCCTCGGACTTGCGAATTTTAAACTCACTGTGTGATAATAATTGATTTAAAAATTTTATAGACCTATTAAAAGTTATGTTTTAGGCCTGACCGTTAAGGCTCTATTCTGTCCTAGGACAGACTTGTAAATAAAATAGTACTTCGCCTTGGCAGTCCTAAAAGGGCTCTCCTGTGATTCGAAATACAATGTACTATTTGCACATGCACTGAGCACTTTATGTATTTAAAAAGCTGTATCATCAGTTCAAATATTTATCAGTATCTCGTGCATGGCTGTTGTCATATATTTGTATATGAACTATACGATCATTTTTTAACCCATGTGACATAATGTTCTAATATTCATTACTCTCCCAGATGCCCATGTTTTTAAGTGTCCCTGTGTGACATCCTCACCATCCGCTTGTATCCCCCACCCCCCTCTTTTTCCCTTTGTGGAATATGTAATTTTTTAATGAAATGCAATAAAGATTTTTGTATATTTTTGGCTAAAAATGGCTTAGTTTTGTGGTTTTGTAGGTGTATGTTTTCAAAAAGCCAGCCAGATGATTTTTGACCGAGATTTAGAAAGGGTTGACAAATAGAATGCCATTATCTTGGTACTATGGACATTACAAACTTATACCCTTTTTCATATTTGTAGCCCAATTTTCTGCGAGATAACAACCTTAGCCGCACCTGGGAGCAGAGTCTAAGTGAACTCCTGGTCTTCGCCAGAGCCCGCCGCAAAGCAGGATGGTCTTGCTGCGGCGGGGAGTCACCAGATCGCTCCGCGGGTGCGACTAGGCACGTGGCGGCAGCCAAGGTAGGGACATGGGGACCACGGATGGCAGGCAGGACCACGGATGGCTGGCAGGACCAAAGATAGGTGGCAGGACCTCGGATGGCTGGCAGGACTTTGGATGGCTGCTGGATTACCGGAGTGCCACAGGATACCAGGACCACCACAGGATACCAGGACCGCCACAGGATACCAGGACCGCCACAGGATAACAGGACCGCCACAGGATAACAGGACCGCCACAGGATAACAGGACCGCCACAGGATAACAGGACTGCCACAGGACACCAGGACCACCACAGGACACCAAAGGAACACGGGAATCACCAAAGGAACACGGGAATCATCAAAAGAACACGGGAACACAGAGGCGTCTGGAAACGCTCAGGAAGCTTTCTCTCCAGTCGAATGACCTGAAGATCCGGCAGGGGATGCTAGGAGTCACCAGGCTATATAGAGGGTGAAGGGTAAGAGCTAGAAGTAGAACAAAGAACAACAGATACCAGTGATTTCCAAAGGCAATACAGCCAAATTATGTCACGGTCAATATTCTAAATCTTCCGGAAAGCCATGTAAGGCTGATTCCGCTTAATGTCATCCCCTAGTGACGAGTCCTGTCCCGTGCAATCTAATGCCCATAACCATGGTAAACAGGAAAGGGTTTGGCCACTTCTGGTTGCCTTGTAAACAGCTCGAGCTACCAGAACTGGTTGTGGGTTCCCGTAGAGACTAATAACGTAAATATTTATCATAACCCCAAAGAAGGAAGAATTTTCGATTTCTCCATGTACACATGGTCTTGGATTTTTTATCTGCTTGGGATTGACTCACTGACACTTGCCTTACATTATGGATGGGCTAATAATCACACGGGTCATTTACCCTAAATTAAGACTTAATATCTGGCAACCAATATGGATGGGCTAATAATCACACGGCTTAAGTACCGACAATGGTGACCAATGATAGTAGCTATGAAGTGTAGAAAATAGACTTCTGGAATACCCTGGAGGACCACCCCGGGATGTTTACTATGCCTCATAGCTGCTATCATTGGTCACAAATGGTCTCCTGTTATTAACGCTTTATTTAAGATCCATCACCCAAGTGGTTATTAGTGTTCACAAAACAAGCAACTTCCAGAAAATGGCCAAGTCCATGGGACAAATTCAGTTTGTTTAATTAAAGACAAATTTTAATTTCAACATATTTAAAAAGTAATCATAGCGCCAAGAGAAAAAAGACTTGAAACTGACGCGTTTCGAATCTATAGTGATTCTTAGTTCTAGTCTTAATTCTTCTAATGGCGAATTAAATGAAATAGCTGAAGTAGCTAAACGACACCTGCCGAAAAACACGTCAGTAGTAGCATGAAACATATCAATCTTATGTACAAATGTTAGGACTCATATGATCTTAATTATGCTAAAACTTCAATAAATATACATAAGATCGTTGTGATAATTAGTCTTCTAGGCAATCGGGTGTTCAGAGTAGGGATCCAGTGTGTGTCTCTCTGACTCCCATCTTCACCACTTTTTGGATTACCAACACGTTCAATAGGAATTACAGATAAAGATTCAATGGCTCCTGGATGAATGGAGACTCCAGAAAAATTTGTAGAGGTAATAGATGTTGCAGTTGCTCCTTCAAAGTGTTACGCTACTCAGACTTTTAATTTACGGGTGGTACAACCCACATATCGTACATTGCAATTTGTACATATGATTATATATTGGACATGATCTGAATTACCACATTTTTTCCATTTCAATTTATTCATATGATTATGTATATAAGACATGAATTACATGAATTATAATTCAGATCAGGCAGTCCCCTGGTTACGTACAAGATAGGTTTGTTCTTAAGTTGAATTTGTATGTAAGTCGGAACTGTATTTTTTTTATAATTGTTACCCCAACCAAAATTGTTTTGGTCTCTGTGACAATTGGATTTTAAAACTTTTGGGTTGTCATAAGAACCAGGATTAACAATAAAGCTTCATTACAGACACCTGTGATAACTGTTACATCTGTTTATTGTATCCTGGGACTAAAGAATAGAAAATTAGCAACATCCACAGGGGCAATTGTAACTAGGGGTAGTCTGTAAGTTGGGTGTTCTTAAAGGGAATCTGCCATTGGCAATTGACCTAATATACCACTACCAGGGTAACACCTTCTAGTTATTGTTCCTTTCATGCTGTGGTTGTATCATCCAGAAAATCTACTTTGAAGTGAGGAGTACATTGGTTGTATAAAGTCAAGGAGGAGGAAAGTTTAACTCTGAAGTCACGGTGGGGAGCTCTGAACGCCTCCGCCTCTGTGGTTGACATCATTCATTGGACTTCAGGAGAACTTGACTTGAGTTAAAATCTCCGCCTCCTTGACTTTATGCAACCAATTTACAACTCACTTCAAAGTAGATTTTCTCGATGATTCCACCACTCTGGGTCATAAAAGAAACATGATTTGGAAGGTGTTTGGCTGCTTGACAACATAATGGTAGTGGTTTATTAGGTCAATTTCTCATGACAGGTTCCCTTTAAGTCGGGGAATGCTTGTACTTGCATACATTGTAAGTCTGGTTACAAGAAGATGTGAAACTTGGGAATTTGGAAATCTGGGAATTTAAAAATATTGTACCTTTACATTTGTGATTGCGAACTACGGGCAACTAAGTGGCCATGTCCGAGGTGGCAGAAAACTCATGTGGAGACAAAATGGATCCCAAAGATCTACCATTTCTGGAAACAAAACAACATCCATTTAATATTTCAGCTAAGGTGTTATCCTGATATTGGAGCGGTAAGTGTCTTTTGATAATTGTTATGATGTCTGTTGTAGGTAGTACTAAATACAACACAATTGTCTTTAGACTTCTCACCAATTCTGTGTTCCCCGGGTCCCATCACCGCTGGATCTGCCTTTTATTTCATTTAGTGTTCTATAAATATTGGGGCTTATTTACTAAGGGTCCGCAGCCTCACTTTCTTAGTTTTTTCCGCTGTTTTCGGGATTTGCGCTGCTGTAACAGGTATTTAGCAGGGGAATGTGTCGCACATGGTTGGATTGTGGTGCGACTGCGCCGGCTTTCATGAAACAGAAATCGGGGGGCGTGCCGTCGGATGATCTGACTTATTCAGTCTGAGCGTGGGATTTAACTTTTAAATTGTGTCGCAAGACAATGCACTTACATGCACCAGGAAGAAGAAGGTGAACTCCTGCGGACCTGAGCGGGGAAGCGCCACATGCAGGATATCGGACGCACGATCTTAGTGAATCGCGGCACAGTGCATGATCGTCCGACAATGCACTTTCGGGGTACGCGTCAGGATGGGTAAGTAAATGTGTGTTGTAAACTGTCGTAACCAGAGGTAACAGAAAACATGGAGTCTGGGGAACAAATTCTCCAAGTTCTTTTAAACTCCCCTTTGGGTACCTTATTTCTTACATGGGGGAGCGACACAGAGCAAAGTATTGTCTGCAGTAGGTTTTCTGTATAGATTCCACCATTGTTGTATCACAATTACCAATTAGTAATAGACCCAGGAATGATATTTCCCTGGAAGAATAAGAAAAGGTAAACTTTAGATTGAAATCGTTACTATTCGGATATTCTACAAAGTCCGGTATGTTGGAAGTAAGACCTGTCCGGATTATAAGACAATTGTCTACTTGACCTCAACTTCAGCCATATTCTCAGATGTAGATCATATTGGGATTTCACCTCATACAATAATTTCTCCTATGAAGCCATGTACCAAAAAATAGAAGTGTGGGTCCTTCTCACAAGAATTTAACCCCTTACCGACGTGTGACATACACTACAGGTGTATGGAGAGGGCTTACAGGCTGAGCCCTCTCCATACACGGTAACACTGCAATCACCCCCTTTCCCTACAACTGATATAAAAATAAATAAACAGTAAAAATTATAAAAATGTTCGGTATCGCCTAACATGGCACATTTTTTCACCATTTTTGGGAGGTGGAGAGTGAAAATGGAAAGAAAAAAATTCATAAGGAATATAATGCATCATGGGTAGACAATCCTGATAAAGGTGCTGAATCGATCAATCCATAAAAATATTGTTTATTTCCACAACACATTTCGGGTCAAATGGATACAACTAATGAAGGTCCAGTTCTGGACCAAAACGCGTTGTGGAAATGAACTATATTATTAAGACATTGCAATGACATTAAAAAATTCACCCTTGATTTTTGAACACTTCTTGGGGTGCTGCCTCTTCATTGCATTTATTACTTTTTCTGTGCTGCTCTTGAATTTCTTTTTTTAGACAGATAGATATATATGAGATAGATATATATGAGATAGATAGATATGAGATAGATATATAGATAGATATAGATATGGGATAGATAGATATATAGATAGATATGAGATAGATAGATAGATATGAGATAGATAGATAGATGGATAGATATGAGATAGATAGATAGATAGATAGATAGATAGATATGAGATAGATAGATAGATATGAGATAGATAGATAGATAGATAGATAGATAGATAGATATGAGATAGATGGATAGATATGAGATAGATAGATAGATAGATAGATATGAGATAGATGGATAGATATGAGATAGATAGATAGATAGATAGATAGATATGAGATAGATGGATAGATATGAGATAGATAGATAGATATGAGATAGATGGATAGATATGAGATAGATAGATAGATAGATAGATAGATAGATAGATAGATAGATAGATAGATAGATAGATAGATAGATAGATAGATAGATAGATATGAGATAGATGGATAGATATGAGATAGATAGATAGATAGATAGATAGATAGATAGATAGATAGATAGATAGATAGATAGATGTGAGATAGATGGATAGATAGATAGATAGATATGAGATAGATAGATAGATAGATAGATAGATAGATAGATATGAGATAGATGGATAGATATGAGATAGATAGATAGATAGATAGATGTGAGATAGATGGATAGATGGATAGATATGAGATAGATGATAGATAGATAGATAGATAGATATGAGATAGATAGATAGATAGATAGATAGATAGATAGATAGATAGATAGATAGATAGATAGATAGATAGATGTAGTGACAACAAAGTGCAACATTTTCTCCTGTTGGTCTCGTCCGTGTTTTATCATTCGGTTGGATATTACTGTCCTCATTTCCACAGGGTATTAACCAGCCACCTCCCCATCACATTTAGACTCTTGTCACTTGTTTTCATTGGAGACCTGATAAACATTTCACAAAATCCCATTACATCCATGAATAAGAATTTCCCCAGCATGTCCCACTAATAGGAGCGGTGAATGCGGCGCTCCAGTCCTATCCCTTCAGTTTAATACCGGCAATTACCTATGTGGCTTAATTCAGCGCACGCAGCCCCTGTGGCTTTATGCACAATACGATCTATTAGTGGGTTTTATGCCTTCCCCATCCTAATGTATCAAATCTTTCACAAAAATTAAAAGAACACTGTGCTTGGCAAGCTGAAGGAGAATTAATGTGGTCATAATACGCGTGTACGAGCGCACACGTAGAGGTATAGTCCTAATTACTAAGCTCATTAATGGAAGTCAATAGAGCTACGGCGCCCGTATGGATGACATATGTGTGGTGTTACAGACAAGCGTCCATTACGGCTGCTGTCATTACTCCATACTCTATACATAAGGCGCCGTGCACTTTGGGGGCTGCAAACAAGGGAGCGTGATCCCGTCTGAGCATGATCCCTAGTTTGGAGCACATCTGACATTGGTGAGGACAGACTATAATTTGCCAGTTACCTTAGAGAGAGGTCAGCTAAACCCATCCATTTTGTCAGACTGTCCAGTTTACTTGTGTGTATAGGGAGTTACTGAGGAGTTAGGATTGAGTTCCATCATGCCCAACTCTCTTGAAGTTCAAGAGATGAGACGCCACCAAAAGATTAGTCCTTCTTCCCTCATTTATGTGAATGAGGGTTCAAGGTGGAAATCATTTGCCCACCTTAAGCTATGAATTGAAGGAAAACTTATGGGGGGCATGTTCGGGGGATATATACGCAGGAGTGGACACTATTGTAAATTTGGGATTTGAGGCTGTGTTCTGCATTTTTAAGCACTGTAGTTACACCCCAGGGAGATGACGACATATGAGGCCGCGGTCACACGTGGTGTTAAGGGTGCGGTCACACGTTATGTTTTGATTGCATTTAGAGACATATTGCAACAGCTGAGGAGAGGTGATTTGCCTAATTACATTACTTTTAGCATTTGCATTTACAAAACGCATAGTTAACTTCATGTTTACATTGCGTTTTATGAATGCAAATGTTAACACAAATGTAATTAGGGAAATCACCTCTCATCAGTTGTTGTAATGCATTTCAAAACGCAACGGTTGACCGCACCCTTAGAAGTAACCAATACATTTAAAAAAAAATGTAAATGTAAAAATGTATGACTTTCCAAAATACAAGTTACTAGGCGAAATTTTAAACATTTAAAGCATGTGAAATAATTTCAATTTACATGTTAAAAACAGGGTCCATGAAAACAAAATCCTTCCTTTGCACCTGCCCTGGACCAGGTACAGATTTGCAGCGAAAAAGTCGCAAAAATAAGCAAAAATTGTGATACATAAGTGAAAAGTCGCACGAAACATCTGGAAAAAAAAGATACATAAGGCACAAGGCGCAGACCAAGGTGTACTTGGAAAAACAACGCAGTGAAAAAAGTTGCAGTGAAAGTTGCAAAAACGACAAAAGTTGCAAAGATGAGACAATTTGACTAGCAGGAAAAAGAGGCGATGTGCTCTCACATGGGACTGTCCCACCAGGATATAGGAGGATGCTCTGATGGATTACCCAGGAGATTGCAGGAGATTGGTCCCACAAAATAATTTTATGATGGTGGAATTCAGGAACCGGAGTTGGAGACCAGAGCTCCATTTTTGTGCTGACTCATACCATGAAAACCCTTCTTGGGGCACAAAGGTCTTTCACACTCTTTTTCATTTCCACCAAGAAGAGAAGGTCATGGGTGTTTTTGGATGTTTTCTTACACGATGTTTCATATATAACATATAGGGGCAGATTTATCAAGCTGTCTGAAAGTCAGCATATTTCTAGTTGCCCATGGCATCCAATCACAGCTCCCCTTTAAAATATTCATGAGCACTGGTAAAATGAAAGCTGATCTGTGATTGGTTGCCATGGGCAACTAGAAATATTAGACTAAGCACGCGACTGTCGGCCCAGGTCACCATTGAACTTCTGTATACAAAAAGACGTCAGCGGTGATGGGTGGTGTTGCGCTCAACTGGAGTGGATGACCTTATCATGGAAAGAGTGTGAGGGAACAGCTGATTAGCGGAGGTCACTATGAATCGGTCATCCATATAATTGTGCCGAAAGGCCCCATTTATGTTCTCATGAACATGAGCTCAGCCTTCCCTCTGAATAATCTGCCTTCTTCAGCAGTATCACCTAGAGATGAGACTCCTACACCCTTCGCTTGGCATCTTAGCACATATTTGCCTGCAATGTTCACAGCCGGGAAATGCTAAGGACTGAAGACAGCAACTCAATGACCCCTGCCTCACAGTGTGATGGGAAATTACTTCCCCGTCACCAAATCTTTAGAATGTGTCATTGTGAGGAAAATCATTAAAAGGAACTTGTGAGAACATTAAGATGGGAGAAGATTGAGAACCAATGAGTAATAGACTGAGGAGAGACAGTGAGAAACATCTGCCTGAGAGTGCACAGCGCCGAGAAGAGCGTCTCGTGAAAGATATTCAGACATTACGATATGTACAGCTGTCACAAAGAAACACCGTTTCTTACATGCATTTCCACAGAGAGCAATGGATTCTATGGGTCAAGATCGAAATATCCATTTTGAGCCAGAAATATTGTCCCAATTTTAGCATAGTCTGTGGAAAGTTTATTCACTCATGGGGGCAGATTTACTTACCCGGTCCATTCGCGATCCAGCGGCGCGTTCTCTGCAGTGGATTCGGGTCTTCCGGCGATTCACTATGGCAGTTCCTCCGACGTCCACCAGATGTCGCTGCTGCGCTTAAGAGCATCGGAACGCACTGGAGTACACCGAGCCGGGCTGAGTGAAAGTAAGTGCGTGCCGAGCAACACTTTTTTAAAAAAAGTTCAGCCACGCCCCCCGATTTCCGTCGTGTGCATGCCAGCGCCGATGCGCCACAATCCGATCGCATTCGCCAAAAACCCGGGGCTATACGGGGAAAATCGGCATGATGTCTGCCGAAGAGAACTAGTGTTCTCGAAAGCTCACCATCAAATATACTCAGTTAGCCTCAAAAAGGTATCGCCTGATTTCTTCACTCTTCTTCTGACCACAAGCTCTCACAGCTAGAAATACAGAGGTACTTGGTTATCTACTCTTCTCCACCACTGTTCCTGCCACTCAGTGCAGACCTTTCTTTAGGACCTTCACGGAGCTCCTCAGGGTTGCTAGTCTCTATAACTTTATTTGATGCCACAGCCTTGGTCATATTTCCTCCAATGTTATCAGCCTTCAACTTACCAGGTTTCTTCTGAATCTGATCTGTTTTCTTCCCTCATTTACTGGCCCCTGGATAAAAGAGATTGCTGGACAGACATTGGTGTAACTAGGCCTCTGACCAGCGACAGGGCCTGGCCACTTGCCTTCCCCCAACTGGATGCAATTTGTGTATTCTACCATCACCATAGATTCTTTACTCATCAGGGATTCTTTACTGTAAGAGCAGTGAGACTGTGGAACTCTCTGCCGCAGGAGGTTGTTATGGAGGACTCTATGTACATGTTCAAGAGAGGCCTGGATGCCTTTCTGGAGAGCAAAAATATCACAGGTTATGAGAATAAAAATTTTAATTTTAAATTTTAAAATTTTAAGTAGTTTCTGTTGATCCAGAGAGTTATCCTGACCATTTATTAGGGGGCAAGAAAGAATTCTCCCTACTTTGGACCAATTGCTTGGAGGTTTTTTGCCTTCTTCTGCATCAACACAGTGGGGCAGATTTACTTACCCGGTCCATTCGCAATCCAGCGGCGCGTTCTGTGCGGTGGATTCGGGTCCGGACGGGATTTATTAAGGCAGTTCCTCTGCTGTCCACCAAGTGGCGCTGCTGCGCTGAAGTCCGCTGGAATGCCCTGATATTCACCGGCCTATTCCTAGAGAAGGTAAGTGCAATTTTCCCGACACATTTTTTAAAAAAAATGCGGCGGTTTTTCCGAATTCGTCGGGTTTTCGTTCAGCCACGCCCCCCGATTTCCGTTGCGTGCATGCCGATGCGCCACAATCCGATCACGTGCGGCAAAATCCCGGGGCAATACAGGGAAAAACAGCGCAAATCGGAAATATTCGGGTAACACGTCGGGAAAACGCAAATTGGGCCCTTAGTAAATGACCCCCAGTATATTTATACTTTTTCTAACCATATTTACCATGATATTTATCCATTCTTCTGAGCATACCTGTAGAGTAGAGAATATACAATACATGTTAAAAGTGTATTAGGCTGCAATCACATTGGGGCACATTTACTAAGGGTCCGTCGGACGCAATTTCGTCGGGTTTCCCGACGATTTCCGTTTTGCAACGAATTGCCCCGGGATTCTGTCGCACGCGATCGGATTTTAGCACATTGGTGCCAGCTTGCACGCGACAGAAATCGGGGGGCGTGGCTGTCGGACAACCCGACAGATTCGGACAGCGCGTAGGATTTAACATTTAAAATTGTGTCATAATTTTATGCACTTACATGCACCAGGAAGAAGAAGGTTAACTCAGGTGGACCTGAGCGGGGAAGCGACACATGCAAGAACTTAGCTTAGTGAATCGCGTCGGACCCGAATCCTCGTCGGACAATGCACCGCGGGATCGCGACAGGACCGGGTAAGTCAATCTGCCCCAATGTGTTTTGTGCCAAAGGAGAGCTCGAGTGTATCCCACTGTATACACATACATGAGGATCCATAGTCCTGTTCCCACTGAAATGGCAAGAGGAGTAAAAATCATTTGGCTGCTGCCTCTATGTCCTTATATAGACAGTGACATCACTAGGGACATCACTAGGGACTCATTGGAGGCCGGGGGCGGATGCAATATGTTGCATCCGTCCTCCATTGACTTCAGTCGCCTCCGCTGAGTTCAGCAGGAGGAAGCAGGATGGAAAGATGTAGCTTGCTGCTACGACATATGCCCACAACTGCCACTATATGTTGAGTTTATCACAAAAATGAGATGTGACCTTATTCTTAAAGCAGACAACATCCAAAATGGCAGAGCTCTCACTATAGCTCCTAACTGTCCTGGATTGAAGTGGAACAGTTCTGGAATTTCGTGGTCTGTCCCAGGTGGTGGGAGGTATTTCCAGGTTTTGAAAATTTACCAAGGCGCTTTGAGCAAAAATTTAAAAGTTTTTTAAAAATTTTTTTCATCAAATGTATACGTCTCAGAAAAAAACAAACAAGCAAAAATCTGCTGCACTTTGTATCAAATTTACTCAACATTTATTAGTACAGTTTTTCTTAATGCACCATGGCCAATAACACTGCTCCGACTGTGAATTAATAATAAACCAATTGCACCGAAGGGTTTGGTAAAAATTGAAACTCTCTGATTTATTGGTTTCCAGCCTCAGCGGGACCTCGCGGTACACAGACATGCTATATTAATCCCCCGCAGAGGATATAACATGGGCTCAAAAAAACAAAGTAATAATAAAAGTAGATTTGCAGTTGAACTGCTCGGTCCAGGCAATAAAAAAGTTATCCGTGAAGCGGCTTAGTGCTCAATGGTTTGGTGATCTCTAGAGGACTTAGACTCTACAGAGGTTTCCTACCCACATATCATAAACTGGAAGGAAAATAATGAATATAGACAGTGAGAAGTTTGGGGGTGGGTTATTGCTCTATCTATGCGCTAGAATTTTTGGATTAAGACAAAGTCGGTTAATTAGAATAATAATTATCAATAAAAATGATGCTATACATTGGAAGAAATTGTTAGTTGTCAAATATTACAGATACTTCAAGTCCCATCCTGCTCAACATCTGAAAAGAGTTTGTATGTTCTCTCCGTGTTTGTGTGGGTTTCCTCTGGGTCCTCCGGGTACTCCGGTTTCCTCCCACACTCCAAAACATACTGGTTAGCTGTAGCTGCCGGCCAAGGTCAGGACTGGCAAAAAGGGAACTAGTAAAAAAAATGGGTAAACATTACGATCTTAGTGACTATAAAGGACATCTACCATCAGTTTTGTGATGGTAGATGTGTCCTAATAAGAAGTTCCTGAGGAACATCATTCTTTTATTATAACTCTAAATGCAGCGATCGCGGAAATATGGCGTTTTAAAAGTTGTGCAAATTACCATGGGGCGCTCAGGTAACTTCACCCGAGCTCCTCAGGGAGCCTTGTATTTTAATTTATACACTACTCCCATAGCGCTAGTGGTCCTGTCCCCTCAAGCGCATAGAGCAGATGAGGAACAGGCGGGAATGCTAGCACAACATGTGGGGGGTAGAGGGGTTGCATTAATGAAAATATGAGGCTCCCTAAGGCGCTCAGCTGATGTAGCCTGAAAAAACTTAAAATGAGGCTTGTGGCCTTATACTCTTTGTACCTATCAGCTGTAGCCATCAGTATGATCATTGTTATCTAATTGGGGTTGTATTACTTTTTCAACTTTTTTGCAAAAATTTCTGTAGATAGATGTTGTATAATGAAATATAATTTACTTCAGCTTCAACACTAGACCCAACCCGTGGACATATGTTACTAGTAAAAAAATCGCTTTAGTGTCTTTAGCACCCAACACTCCCAGCCTCCTTGTTCCTATTTGACAGGTCTAAGTGCTATGATATTCTACTGTATGAAACATTGAGAAAGAGCTTTGTTACATCATTGGGCAATTAAGGTCATTCTGGTCACATGACTTTATCTAAGCTCCTATTACAACTGCAACATCTTCCCCATTGTATGTATCTGATCACATGAAATCACAGCATCCCTCCATGGAAGATGGGGAGAAGTAGAAATCCATGAAGACTGCTGTGATTTAATGTGCTCAGATACATATATGGGGTAGACGGAGCAAATGTAACAAGACCTTAGATGATGTCACCCTGGTCACAGGCTGAGAAGAGGCATAGCTGGAGTAATAATAATAAATAATAATAATAATTCTTTATTTATATAGCGCACACAGATTACGCAGCGCTGCACAAGCATGTCAAATTGGTCCCTGTCCCCATGGGGCTCACAATCTAAACAACCTAACAGTATGTTTTGAAGTGTGGGAGGAAACCGGAGTACCCGGAGGAAACCCACGCAAACACGGAGAGAACATACAAACTCTTTGCAGATGTTGACCTGGGTGGGATTCGAACCCAGGACCCCAGTGCTGCAAGGCAGATGTGCTACTCACTCAGCCACCGTGCCGCCCTATAGTTGGAAAGGTTCAGCCAAGCAGGACACGCCCCCTTTGATGCCAGGTAATATAAGATAAAATGTATTTATGTGGATGCAAGGCAAACAATTTATAGTTAAAAGAGGGGTGTCAGTTAGTTAATAGGACTCTATAGGAACCTGTCAGCAGCTGTATATGTGAAAATGTGGTGACAGGTTCCCTTTAAGTCGAATCTTTGATAAAAGCTCCTCAAGGCCCCAGTGTAGAAGTCCATATAACCTTAGGATATTTCTACACAACAGTATTTGACACAGATTTTATGGGTACTGGGTTTAAAATCCCCAAAACCAGAATTTCCAAAGTGTATTTTGACCAACATCCTATATATTCCATGCGCCATCGAAGAGAGTGTAAGGAAACTGGAAAAATGGGAGATAGATCCATGACAAAATCATATTTGTGAACACTCCTATAAATAGGTTTTCCTGGAAAACACCTTCTGGGAGAAGGAAGTCAATGGAAAGGAGAATCAAGAAGTCCGAGAGCCGGTGTGGAGCGCAAGAGTTTGGACTTCTTGATTCTACCAGTCAATGGCCTCAAGAGACAATCGAGAGGATCGATGACTGTGATCGGGGAGGGTGTTGACTATCTTCAGCAGTCATGTGACGGTCAACACTTCCACTGATTACCATTTTCTTTAACCATTAATATGTCCCAGTCCTGATCCCTTTAATTCTGTATTATGTTCCTCCGTGTACCGGAATCGCAGTAACTCAATCCTGTAACAGTTCATCAAGGTGGAAACATCTCACCGTTGTGTAAATACGGAGCGGCAAAGCGAACAATTACATGACCCAGGAAACTAATCTACGATAAAATGCTCACATTTCCTGGAAAACAGCAAAACGCAGCTGGGAAACGTGCCCTAAATTGACACAATTTACATATTTGTTGGCACATTGCAACTCTAACAGCAGGGATGTAAAATGTTTTTTTTTTCCATGAAGAACACTTAAATAAAACATTATTTTAATGTGATTTTCACAAGAAAATGTTTTATTTATACCAGCATGACCGCTATAGTGATTAATGGGCACCATTTACCCACCCCGCTGCTGCGCCTTTCTAAATCTTTAAACTGATGTATATGAGGGTTCCTTTTAATACACACTTTACATTATTTTACTATGGCCCCTGACATGTCTCTATCCGTCTGAATGTGTTCTTATTGGAAGATTCATGGAGAAAACATAGAAAAATCTAGAATACATTTTATACAAATGGCTCAGGTTTGGCTAAAAAGGATCAGAAACAAAACGGACCTTACTGATCTTGTGTGTCAACGGGGACCAGCGAGGAATTCGGGGATATACTTCTGGGAGCTGCAGAGTTCATGAGAATGAGGATCTTTGTGTTGTGGTCAAAGCATGGACAATGCTCCATATTCTTCTCTACAGGAGAACCAAGAATAGCAAACCACTATGGGGACTTGGGGTGGTGATCAGAGGACCTCAGCTCTCGAAAAAGTCCCAAAGGTGGGAGCCATATCTATCATATCCTGTGGACAGGGGTGAATCTAAACTCTCTTCTGCTTGAGGCAAACTATAAATCGATGCTCCCTCCGAAACATCGAATAGTAATATAGTAATATATCATGTTTTTTTTTTTTCTGTGTGTTCTTTATATATTGTCTCACACCCATGCTGGCATCTTGAAAGAGACGCTATTTGTAATTGTGAGGGCCTGCTGACTGTGTCCTTGATGCTGTCCCTCATATTCCTGCAGTTGATGCTGCCTGAGGCGAGAGGCTCAACTTGCCTCACAGCTGGTGCACCTTTGCCTGCGGATATGTTATAAATGAATATGATGTCAACACTAGAGATGAGCGAACATACTCGTCCGAGCTTGATGCTCGTTCGAGCATTAGCGTACTCGAAACTGCTCGTTGCTCGGACGAATACTTCGCCCGCTCGAGAAAATGGCATCTCCCGCCGTTTTGCTTTTTGGCGGCCAGAAACAGAGCCAATCACAAGCCAGGAGACTCTGCACTCCACCCAGCATGACGTGGTACCCTTACACGTCAATAGCAGTGGTTGGCTGGCCAGATCAGGTGACCCTGGAATAGACTAGCCCCTGCCCGCGCTGCTCGGATCATTCTGTGTCTGGATGCCGCTAGGGAGAGAGCTGCTGCTGGTCAGGGAAAGCGTTAGGCTGTTCTATTAGAATAGTGTTAGGCAGGAGTGATTCTACAAGAACCCAACAACCCTTCTTAGGGCTACAATAACGTTATACTTTTTTTTTTTTTTATTTGCAGCTAGTACCATATTGTGAGGAATTTGCAGGGGGACTTGCTACCGTTGTGTTTAGCTCTTAGTGACAAACATATCCACCTCAAACACCAAAGTGGGAAAATTTATTAGGGGTTTGATTTCAATTAGGCACAGTCTGCCATTTACTTTTTATTTTACGTTTATTTTTTTAATAACTCAGTGTCATCTCATCTTGGATAGTAGTGTGCTTTCATACTTGGCTAGAAAATAGCCATAGGAGAATCCAAACGGCTTACTTACGCCTACAGTAGCGTTATATATATTTGATTTCTGGTTGATCTGCTGGTGGCTGTACTTGCTGCAGTGCATCTACTAGCAAATTGTGAGCAATTTGTAGTGAGACTTGCGACCGCTGTGTTTTGCGCTTAGTGACGCACATATCCATCGCAAAGACCGAAGTGGGAAAATTTATTAGGGGTTGGATTTCAATTAGGCACAGTCTGCCAGTTTCTTTTTATTTTACGTTTATTTTTTTATAACTCAGCGTCATCTCATCTGGCATAGCAGTGTGCTTTTAGACTTGGCTAGAAAATAGCCATAGGAGAATCCAAACGGCTTACTTAGGCCTACAATAGCGTTATATATTTTATTTCTGGTTGATCTGCTGGTGGCTGTACTTGCTGTAGTGCATCTACTACCATATTGTGAGGAATTTGCAGTGAGACTTGCGACCGTTGTGTTTAGCGCTTAGTGACGCACATATCCATCGCAAAGACCGAAGTGGGACAATTTATTAGGGGTTGGATTTCAATTAGGCACAGTCTGCCATTTACTTTTTATTTTACGTTTATTTTTT
Source organism: Engystomops pustulosus (assembly GCF_040894005.1). NCBI lineage: Eukaryota > Metazoa > Chordata > Amphibia > Anura > Leptodactylidae > Engystomops > Engystomops pustulosus. Next base: position 167,678,961 of record NC_092416.1, read on the forward strand.
CATAACTCAGCGTCATCTCATCTGGCATAGCAGTGTGCTTTCATACTTGGCTAGAAAATAGCCATAGCAATAGGATAGCATCGTTTGGTTTTAAAAACTAAAAAACACAAAAAAAACCCACAAAAAAACCACAAAAAAAAGTAAAAAAAAAATAAAAGTTATAACTTTCATTTTCAAAATGTTTAACCCGAGGGCTAGGGGTAGAGGACGAGGGCGGGGACGTGGGCGTCCAACTACTGCAGGGGTCAGAAGCCGTGGTCCTGGGCGGGGTGAGACACCACCTGCTGATGAGGGAGCAGGGGAACGCTGCAGAGCAACACTCCCTAGGTTCATGTCTGAAGTTACTGGGACTCGTGGTAGAGCACTGTTGAGGCCAGAACAGTGCGAACAGGTGATGTCGTGGATTGCCGACAATGCTTCGAGCAATTTGTCCACCAGTCAGTCTTCCACGCAGTCCACCCATGTCACCGAAATCGGCACTCCTCCAGCTCCTGCACCTCAGCCTCCTCCCCCCCAGTCTGCCCCCTCCCAGGAAAATTTGGCATTTGAACCGGCATACTCTGAGGAAATGTTTTCTGGACCCTTCCCACAGTCACAAACCACTTGTCCGGTTGCTGCTGAGCAATTTTCCGATGCCCAGGTTTTCCACCAGTCGCAGTCTGTGGGTGATGATGACCTTCTTGACGTAGTGGAAGAAGTGTGTAAAGAGGTGTCCGACGATGAGGAGACACGGTTGTCAGACAGTGGTGAAGTTGTTGTCAGGGCAGGAAATCCGAGGGGGGAGCAGACTGAGGGATCGGAGGATGATGAGGTGACAGACCCAAGCTGGGTTGAGAGGCTGGGTGAACACAGTGCTTCTGAGACGGAGGAGAGTCCTCGACCAGAATAGGTTGGAAGAGGCAGTGGTGGGGCCAGACGGAGAGGCAGGGCCAGAGCTGGTGCATCAGCGCCAAATGTGTCACGTAGTGAAGCTCCCGTGGCGAGGGCTCCCGCGGCGAGGGCTAGATTTTCAGAAGTCTGGAGGTTCTTTAAGGAAACACCGGATGACCGACGGACTGTGGTGTGCAACCTTTGCCAAACCAGGATCAGCAGGGGTTCCACCACTACTAGCTTAACTACCACCAGTATGCGCAGGCATATGAATGCTAAACACCCCACTCAGTGGCACCAAGCCTGTTCACCTCCGGCCGTGCACACCACTGCTCCTTCCCCTGTGTCAGCTGATAGTCAGCCCCCTGCCCAGGACCCTGGCCCAAAAACCCCATCGTCGCCTCCACGATCCTCCACAGCATCCACCAGCGTTCAGCTCTCCATACCCCAGACGCTGGAGCGGAAAAGGAAATATAGTGCAACCCACCCGCACGCCCAAGCCCTTAATGTCCACATCTCCAGATTGCTTAGCCTGGAGATGCTGCCCTATAGGCTGGTAGAGACCGAGGCCTTTCGCAACCTCATGGCGGCGGCCGCCCCTCGGTATTCGGTCCCAAGCCGCCACTAATTTTCCCGATGTGCCGTCCCAGCCCTGCACCAGCACGTGTCAGACAACATCATCCGTGCCCTGACCAACGCCGCTTCTGACAAGGTCCACCTGACCACGGACACGTGGACGAGTGCTGCCGGGCAGGGCCACTATGTGTCGCTGACGGCACATTGGGTTAACTTGGTGGAGGCTGGGACCGAGTCTGACCCTGCGGCTGGTCATATACTGCCGACACGGAGGATTGCGGGGCCTACCTCGGTCCAGGTCTTCCAGGCCTACTATGCCTCCTCCCACCCCTCCTCCACCTCCTCCTCCGCACTACCATCCGTGGGCATGGCGCCATCAGTCGGTAGCTCTAGGCACAGCAGCAGTGCCGTCGCTAAGCGACAGCAGGCGGTGCTCAAACTGCTGAGCCTAGGCGATAAAAGGCACACCGCCCAAGAACTATTACAGGGCATCACGGCGCAGACTGATCTGTGGCTGGCACCGCTGAACCTGAAGCCAGGCATGGTTGTGTGTGACAACGGCCGTAACCTGGTGGCGGCTCTGCAACTCGGCAGACTGACACATGTGCCATGCCTGGCCCATGTGTTAAATCTGATAGTTCAGCGTTTCCTCAAGACATACCCCAATCTGTCTGATTTGCTCACGAAGGTGCTCCGCATCTGTGCGCATTTCAGGAAGTCCAGCACAGATGCTGCCACTCTCAGGGCAGCGCCGCCTCCAACTGCCCGCTCACCGACTGTTGTGCGACGTGCCCACGAGGTGGAATTCAACATTAACCATGTTATCCAGAGTTTACCAGCAGCGCAGAGCGATTGTAGACTGCCAGATGTCAACTTCCACCAGAACTGGTAGTCTGGTCAGTCAGCTTCCTCAAGTCTACAATGAGGAGTGGACGTGGATGTCTGATATCTGTCAGGTGCTGAGTAACTTCGAGGAGTCAACACAGATGGTCAGTGGCGATGCCGCCATCATCAGCCTCACCATCCCGCTGCTTGGCCTGTTGAAAAACTCTCTGATCAGCATGAAGTTGGAAGCTTTGCGCTCGTCACAAGAGACGGGGGAAGAAGATTCCCTTGTTGATAGCCAAAGCACCCTCAGGTCTGTTTCTCAGCGCATATCGGAGGAGGTGGAGGAGGTGGAGGAGGATGAGGAGGAAGAGGAGGAGAATGTTGGCGAGACACAAGAGGGGACCATTGTTCAGTCCTTCACTGTTCAGCGTGTATGGGCAGAAGAAGAGGAGTTGGAGGAGTTGGAGGAGGAGGAAATGGACAGTCAGGCCAGTGAGGGGAGTGAATTCTTGCGCGTTGGTACTCTGGCGCATATGGCAGATTTCATGCTAGGCTGCCTATCCCGTGACCCTCGCGTTCAAAGAATTTATTCCAGCACCGATTACTGGGTATTCACTCTCCTGGACCCACGGTACAAGCAAAATCTTTCCACTCTCATCCCTGGAGAGGAAAGGAGTGTGAGAATGCATGAATACCAGCAGGCCCTGGTGCACAAGCTGAAACAGTATTTCCCTTCTGACAGCGCTAGCGGCAGAGTGCGTAGTTCTGCGGGACAAGTAGCGAGGGAGAGTAGGCGAGCAGGCAGCTTGTCCAGCACTGGCAAGGGTACGCTTTACAAGGCTTTTGCCAGCTTTATGTCACCCCAGCAAGACACTGTCACCTGTCCCCAGTCTCGGCAGAGTAGGGCTGATCTTTACAGAAAGATGGTGAGGGAGTACGTAGCTGACCATACCATCGTCCTAAATGATCACACAGCTCCCTACAACTACTGGGTTTCAAAGCTGGACATGTGGCACGAACTGGCGCTGTACGCCTTGGAAGTTCTTGCCTGCCCTGCCGCTAGCGTGTTGTCCGAGCGGGTTTTCAGTGCAGCTGGTGGCATCATCACCGATAAGCGTACACGCCTGTCGACTGACAGCGCTGACAGGCTGACGCTTATTAAGATGAATAAAGCCTGGATTTCTCATAATTTCCAATCTCCACCAGGTGAAGGAAGCTCAACCTGAATAATTTATGCACTCCTCCTCCTCATTTTCCTCCTTCTCCTCCTCTTTGTACACTAAAGCAGAGGAAACTGGCTATTTTTTGACAGGGCCCACTGGCTCTAGCTATAGTACTCAATGCATTTAATTTTTCTGGAGGGCCACCTACCCGGTCCTCTGTTTTAAACAATTTTTGGGACTGCCACATACAGGCACTCAATCTATTCAATTTTTCTGGAGGGCCACCTACCTGCTCCTCTGGTTTGAAAACTTTTTTGGACTGCCACATACAGGCACTCAATCTATTTCATTTTTCTGGAGGGCCACCTACCTGCTCCTCTGGTTTGAAAACTTTTTTGGACTGCCACATACAGGCACTATCCAAATTAAATTGTCTCCATAGCAGCCTCCACACGTTGTCTCCATTGCTACCTCCAAAAGTCGTCCATATAGCTGCCTCCATACATCGTCCCCTTATCAAACGAGGTGTGTCAGGCAGAAATTTGGGTTGTTTTCATGGATTCCACATCAAAGTTGTTAACTTTGTCGCCACCGTGCTGTGTTATCCACAAAATATACTGGCAAACTTTTATGATTAACCGATATTATTTCAGCGCTTCTTGCGCATCTGTTGATTACACTGCTGTGTAATCCACAAAATATACTGCCAAACTTTTACCATTTACGGATATTATTTCAGCGCTTCTTGGGCATCTGTTTACATTCCCCTCACCCGCCATATCCCAAACTTATAAGAACGCTACTACACTTAACTTGGTGGAGGCTGGGACCGAGTCTGACCCTGGGGTTGGTCATATACTGCCGACGCCCAGGATTGCGGGGCCTACCTCGGTCCAGGTCTCAAAGGCCTACTATACCTCCTCCTCCTCCCACCTCTCCTCCACCTCCTCCTCCTCCGAATTACCATCCGTGGGCATGGCGCCATCAGTCGGTAGCTCTAGGCACAGCAGCAGTGCCGTCGCTAAGCGACAGCAGGCGGTGCTCAAACTGCTGAGCCTAGGCGATAAAAGGCACACCGCCCAAGAGCTATTACAGGGCATTCCACATCAAACTTGTTAACTTTGTCGCCACCCTGCTGTGTAATCCACAAAATATACTGGCAAACTTTTATCATTTACCGATATTATTTCAGCGCTTCTTGCGCATCTGTTTACATTCCCCTCACCCGCCATATCCTAAACTTATAAGAACGCTACTACACTTGATCTTATACAAAAGGTTCTTAGAAGTGCTGTTTGGGGAGTAGCCTAGAGACAGGGGCTTGGATTGGCGAAAGCTCGCCTGGCAGCGGAGCGCCAGCTCCATCCCAAGATCCAACTAACATAGTTTTAACTGCAGCACCTTTAATCTACTACTAGTTCACTGCCTCCATACATGGTCCCCTTATCAAATGAGCTGTGTCAGGCAGAATTTTCAGGTGTTTCACCAGATACATAGTGGAACTCGGCGCGTCTGTCGCCGCCATGCTGGAGACCTGCAGTTGCAATCATAGAAGCGCAATATGGATGCCCCATACTGTCGCTCTTAATCATGGAAGTCCTCTCGATGGCTGCCTCCAAATGTTGTCCCCTTATCAAACGAGCTGTGTCAGGCTCATTTTCGGGTGTTTCACCAGATACGTTATGGAACTTGGTCACTATGTCGCCACCATGCTGTGTTATCGACTAAATATACCGTCAACCTTTTGTTCACAGAGGAAATAATTTCAGCGCTTCTTGCTCACCTCCTTTGGTTCCTCTCTGCCACCCATTGGTTTGAAGCCTGAGTCCATTTAGGGTATGTCGCCATGCCACTCTCTAGCCTGCCGCTGCTGCCGCTGCCTCTGCTTGCCGTCCCCTATAGTGTCAGGGTCAATTATTGGATGTTTTAGATGCTATCTAGCTTCATTCTGTCACTCTGTCATGGCCATGCTGTTGCCCATAAGTTTAGCATAATGGTGCGTTTAAGCAGCCTCAGAGGCATCCATGCATGCTGCCCCTGCTGTTTCCTGTCCATTTCCGTGGTGTTTCCATCCTTTTCTGAGGTTCCCAGGTGTTTGGCCAAGCTTCCCTGTGCAGAGCCTTGGTCCCCTTGAAAAATGCTCGAGTCTCCCATTGACTTCAATGGGGCTCGTTATTCGAGACGAGCACTCGAGCATCGGGAAAAGTTCGTCTCGAATAACGACTACCCGAGCATTTTAGTGCTCGCTCATCTCTAGTCAACACCCCTTTAATTTTTTTACAAATTGACAACTCCTTTTTATTACACATTGGGGTTTACTCGGACATGTATTTAACAGGTGTATGTGCTGGGATTGTGTCGCACACGATCGGTTTTTGGCGCAGCTGCGCTAGCTTCCATGCGACAGAAATTGTAGGGCGTGTCCCTTTCAGCGATCCGACTAATTCAGACTGAGCGCGGGATTTAACTTTCAAATTATGTCACAAGACAATGCACTTACATGCACCCGGTAGAAGAAGGTGAACTCCGTCGGACCCGAGCGGGGAAGCGACACATGCAGGATATTGGGCGCATCATCTTAGTCATCGTCAGACAATGCATTTTCTGTGAACTCCGTCAGACAGGTAAGTAAATGTGCCCCATTGTCTCCTATTTGATTAAGAGGTCCCTACTTCTTCTTTAAATCTGGGAAAGAAAAATTGTACTAGACCTCACAGCCAGGCTCATGTGGCACCAAATGCTCCTTTGCATATATGCAAAAATTAAGTTTTCTCAGTATTCATACTACAGACTTTTTGTAAGAAAGCCATGCTAATGACGCAGGGCACTTCTACTACTAGGTCATATGTTAATCTAAAGAGCCCCTTTAAGAATGTATGTATAGCAAAAGTATGCAGAGTATAGGGCTAGGCTGAAAAGGTCAGAGGGATTTATGTGAGGTCAACATATTTGGAGATTCCTCCCCACTTTTAGGATACGTGCACACAACCGTATGTGCGGCCATGAGCTATAAACACAAATTTGGGTCCAGCTCACTGCACCCATTAGAGGTCCATTGTGCCCGGTCAAGGTGTGGCAAACACATTGGGGCACATTTACTAAGGGTCCGCGGACACACTTCCGTTGGCTTTTAGAAATTTTCGGGATTTGCGCTGCTGTGACAGGTATTTAGAAGGGGATTGTGTCGCACGCAGCCAGATTTTGGCTCAATAGCGCCGACTTTCATGCAACAGAAATCAGGGGGCAGGCCGTCGGATGATCTGACGGTATCGGACTGAGCGCAGGATTTAACTTTAAAATTGTGTTGCAAGACAATGCACTTACATGCACCAGGAAGAAGGTGAACTCCGGCGGACCTGAGCAGGGAAGCAACACATGCAGGATATCGGGCGCACGATCTTAGTGAATTGCGGCAGGGTAAGTAAATATGCCCCACTGTGTCTCACAAGTCGAGTAACAGTTCCACAAGTTATAGAGCAGGTCCTATTCTTGCCCATATTGTGGTGTGCCCACTGAGCTCCTATGAAATTGAGAGGGGTGAGTGTTTCCATCTCTACTTGGCCGAAATGGGTCGCAAATATTACTCTGTTTGCGGCTTGATTTTAACCATGGTCATGTAGCCTATGAGTAGAGAGGGACAAAAGCTGTTGGACCATAAAAATCCAGGCCGTACACTGACCCCACAGTATGCACACACAATAAAAGACCAACCTCAAAGGGGTATCCCCACATTTCTTAAATGTACTCAGGATAACAACTCTCTCTCTCTCTCTCTCTCTCTCTCTCTCTCTCTCTCTCTCTCTCTATATATATATATATATATATATATATATATATTCATATATATATATTTATATTCTCTATTTCAATGTTATTAACAAAAATGCAGCATTTCACAGATATACACTCACCGGCCACTTTATTAGGTACACCTGTCCAACTGCTCGTTAACACTTAATTTCTAATCAGCCAATCACAGAGTGCATTTAGGCATGTAGACATGGTCAAGACAATCTCCTGCAGTTCAAACCGAGCATCAGTATGGGGAAGAAAGGTGATTTGAGTGCCTTTGAACGTGGCATGGTTGGTGGTGCCAGAAGGGCTGGTCTGAGTATTTCAGAAACTGCTGATCTACTGGGATTTTCACGCACAACCATCTCTAGGGTTTACAGAGAATGGTCCAAAAAAGAAAAAACATCCAGTGAGCGGCAGTTCTGTGGGTGGAAATGCCTTGTTGATGCCAGAGGTCAGAGGAGAATGGGCAGACTGGTTCGAGCTGATAGAAAGGCAACAGTGACTCAAATCGCCACCTGTTACAACCAAGGTAGGCAGAAGATCATCTCTGAACGCACAGTACGTCGAACTTTGAGGCAGATGGGCTACAGCAGCAGAAGACCACACCGGGTGCCACTCCTTTCAGCTAAGAACAGGAAACTGAGGCTACAATTTTCACAAGCTCATGGAAATTGGACAGTAGAAGATTGGAAAAATGTTGCCTGGTCTGATGAGTCTCGATTTCTGCTGCGACATTCGGATGGTAGGGTCAGAATTTGGCGTCAACAACATGAAAGCATGGATCCATCCTGCCTTGTATCAACGGTTCAGGCTGGTGGGTGTGGTGTCATGGTGTGGGGAATATTTTCTTGGCACTCTTTGGGCCCCTTGGTACCAATTGAGCATCGTTGCAACGCCACAGCCTACCTGAGTATTGTTGCTGACCGTGTCCATCCCTTTATGAGCACAATGTACCCTGTAACATCTGATGGCTACTTTCAGCAGGATAATGCGCCATGTCATAAAGCTGGAATCATCTCAGACTGGTTTCTTATTCCAACCTGTCTCTATCAGTCCTTGTGTACACAGTTTGGTTGTTTCTGGATCCAACCGTAAATCTGCTGACTATGGCCGGACAATTCCCTCTAGCTGATTTTGCATTGCAGGAGAAGGGGGATGGGTTGGAGGCAGACATCACTATAGACACAGGCACTTACTGGTTCATCCGTGCTTCTAGCAGCAGTGGAGAGGACAGCAGCAGCTGCTCTACAAACAAGATCATCTCTGGATCGCAGGGGAGGGAGTGACACAGTGTTTACTCTGTGTTTTGTTGATTAGATGAGGCTGAGTGTGCTATTGTGTCTTATATCCATCTCATGACTCTTATCTGTCTCATCTTTTTTCTGTGTCAGATACGACTAGAATTTTCAGAAGCTAAATGAAAGTGTATACAAACCCTGGACCCTGATAATCTAAGCACATTGTCAGCACACAGCGTCTCATAGCACAGAGGGATCATGAAGTGTCTGTTTAGAGACTCCCTACTCACACTCTGGAATCTTACACTGACCATCAGTGAGTGATAGTATCAAAAACAGCAATAAAACTGAGTAAAATTGCAAAATAAAGGGTCAGAAATGATCTTCATTGTGTAAACATGAGTAGGTAGTAGATTAAAATTTGAAAACTTTCTTTCATGGTCTCTTTGCTATATAATCCCTTATTTCTATTACACCTCACCCTGAACTGTATAATGACATCATCACAATGTCAACCCAGGCAGCACACAACAGCAGCACAATGAGCAAGTAGCCAGATGCTCCCTGCTTTGCTTTATTGCAGGCAACTGTATCAGCTTCTGGAGGACACAAATACGGTTGAGACCCAAAAAAAATCTCCCACAGCCAGAAGCAATGGGACATTCTTAAAAATCCAGAACTCTACCGCTAGGGTGGGAGGTATGATTTCGGGTGGGGACCCTGGCTGTCCAGGAACATAGGGGAAGTATCGAGTACTGGAAATTTTTTTCAGGTTTTAGTAAATATTTTTGCTATGCTGCCGATCCTTTTAAAAATGGACAGCCTATTATTTTTAGATAACAAAATAAAGGCAGCGCTCCTGACTCGTGCCTCTTCGTGTTTCTGCGGAAGCTGTTTTAGAGTAGAGTTCAGGCAATTATGGCTTAGTAAAGTGTCCACATGCTGAGACCGTAGAAAGAAGCTTCGCTCCTAGCGGGAGAACAGCTTTGCTACTAATTGACACGTAAAGGAAGGAAGGACATTGTGTATTGGTAGGGGGCTAACCCAGCCGAGGCGAAAGTAGCTACAACGCACGGAGCCCTCTGGAGACTTGTGCGGATAGTGCCGATGCCCTGCCTGCAATGGCTTCACAAGCCGCCTCCACCCGACTGACCACCGCATAGATCCCCGAGCCAGATAACCATCCACTACATTCACTCTCCTTAATTAAATCCGGAATCCTACCGGCCCCATGGTGCAGCGTATACCGTATCCTCAAATTCCTGTTAGATGAAATAGCATCGCCGGTGTAGCGTCCTCCGGTACGACCCAGCATGCTCAGTAATTGGAGCCAGTGGGTAAGTTAAGGTCTGTAAGTGCTTTCTTTCCATATCCCAAGCTTTTTGCTCTCTATCCAATTGTCTTGTACGCGGCTCCATTGCCCTTAAGTTCTCCGAATTACAGGAGTTTTATCCTCATTTTGGCTTTGGGAAAAAAAAAAAGCAAATTGTTTCTCTAATGACCTGAGTGACTTAGACTCTGTATTACTGCTACAAAACAGCAAACTAAGTGGTTTTTGGCTGCAAAATAAAAACTTTTGATTGTAGTTTACAGCGGCAGTGGAGCACAGAGTGTTATTAGACTGCAGCATCGCATTGGTGTAACGTATGTATAGAGAAGAGGGAGCGTGCTAATGGCTTAAAGGGATATGTCACGGTACTAACTCACCCACATCTGGCCCTCTAACTGTCTCTGACTGCCCCACATGGGCTCCCTGTCGGACCGACCACCCTTGGAATCGAACACTGAGGCTCCACCAGCATGGAGTAATACACGCCGGCTGTGCAATGACATCCATGCATCGCCTTATGAATGGTGGGGCATTATAAATGGGGATGTAAAGAGAAGGGGCATTATGAATTGGAAATAAAGAGAGGGGGCATTATATATGTAGCATTATGAATGGGGGCGTATTGAGAGGGGGCATTATGAATGGTGGCATAATGAGAGGGGGCATTATGAAGGGGGTATAATGAGGAGGCATTATGAATAGGGATGTTATGGGGGTGTATTATTCATGGGGGCTTAATGAGAGGGGGCATTATGAATGGGGGTGTAATGAGAGGTGACATTATGGATGGGGCATTATGAATGGGGGCATAATGAGTGGGGGCATTATCAATGTGGATATAATGAGAAGGGGCATTATGGATGGGGGCGTAATGAGGGGGGCATTATCAATGTGGATGTAATGAGAGGGGGCATTATGAATGGGGAAGTACTGAGAAGGGGCATTATGGATGGGACATTATGGATGGGGGCGTAATGAGGGGGGCATTATAAATGGGGGCATAATGAGAGGGAGCATTATGAATGGGGGCGTAATGAGAGGGGGCATTATGAATGGGGGCGTAAAGAGAGGGGGCATTATGGATGGGGACATAATGAAAGGGGGAATTATAAATGGAGGCATAATGAGAGGGGACATTATGAATGGGGGCTTAATGAGAGGGGGCATTATGAATGGTCCCGTAAAGAGAGGGGGCATTATGGATGGGGACGTAATGAGAGGGGGAATTATAAATGGAGGCATTATGAATGGAGGCATAATAAAAGGGGACATTATGAAGGGGGTATAATGAGGGGGAATTATGAAAAGGGATGTAATGGGGGTGTATTATTCATGGGGGTGTAATGAGTGGGAGCATTATGAATGTGGATGTAATGAAAGGGGGCATTATGAATGGGGGTGTAATGAGAGGTGACATTATGGATGGGGCATTATGAATGGGGGCATAATGAGTGGGGGCATTAGCAATGTGGATGTAATGAGAGGGGGCATTATGAATGGGGATGTACTGAGAAGGGGCATTATGGATGGGGCATTATGAATGAGGGTCTAATAAGTGGGGGCATTATGGGGTATAATGAGGGGGATGTAATGGGGGTTGTATTATTCATGAGGGCGTAATGGGCGGGAGCATTATGAATGGGGATGTAATGAGAAGGGGCATTATGAATGGGGATGTACTGAAAGGGGGCATTATGGATGGGGCATTATGAATGGGGGCGTAATGAGAGGGGGCATTGTGGATTGGGGCGTAATGAGAGGGGGCATTGCGAATGGGGGCATATTGAGAGGGGGCATTATGAATGGGGGCATAATGAAAAAGGGCATTATGAATGGGGGAGTTTTGACAGGGGGCATTTTTAATGGGGCATTGTGAATGGGGCATAATGAGTGGGGACATTATTGATGAGTCATTATGAATGGGGTGTAATGAGGGGGCTTTATGAAAAGGGTGTAATAAGAGGGGGCATGATGAATGAGGGTGTATTGAGAGGGGGCATTGTGGATTGGGGCATAATGAGAAGGGGCATTGCGAATGGGGGCATATTGAGAGGGGGCATTATGAATGGGGGAGTTTTGACAGGGGGCATTTTTAATGGGGCATTGTGAATGGGGCATAATGAGATGGGGCATGATGAATGGGGGAAAGGCGTAAGTAACAGGTTATAGGCTGACAGGATGGTCCAGCTTACTCAGAGTAGAAATAGCACCTAGGGTGTATCACCAGGCCAAGTAGAAGGGAATGCTTGGGGAAAGGTATAGGAGTAGTTAGGATCTCCCATCTGCACTGTGTATGTTTTCTAACCTGGTTTGGTACAATTCAATCCATGTAATGACCGGTTGTACTTCCACTGATTTGGTGTGGGTCAACTCAGGTTTAAAGGTTATGTCCTGGATTAAAGTGGTCATGGACCCTGAGAACCCAGGACACATCTCCAGAGGCTGTGGAGTTATATTTGGCCAAATTATTGGCTTATTTGATAAGGACCTTTAAAGGGCACCTACCACCCCGATTCTACCTATAAAGGTAGATCGGGCGCTGGGTGGATGAATGGGATGTGAGGATAGCCCTTTTTTGGGCTAATCCTCACGTCCCGGCTATCTTTTAGAAATCTTTAATGCCGGAATATGTAAATTTTTTTATGTGGCTACTGGGGCGTGGAGTCGCGGCTATTCCACGCCCCAGTAGCCTTGTTCCTCCGGCTACCATTTAATCTTTGGGGCGCATCGAGAATGTTGGTGGCTAGAGAGATCATTCCACCTATGTCGGGATAAGTGATATAGAACAATGTAATTTTTTAGATTCAATGAAGTTAGTCAAAAGATCCTCTCTAAGAAGTTGTCGAGATACCAGCTCCCTCACATCTATAAGAATCCTATATACTATGATACTGTATTCAAGGTTAAGGATTTCTTTTAGAAGTCAATGAATAGAACCCATAACTCCAATGGGAACGACATAACTCTGAATCGATGGAGACGCGTAGAATTTTTTGTTTGATTTATCGTTGGGTTTATGGACCTTCGGGACTCCGGCCTTCCAGTATTCTATCAGGTTTCCATCATGCATAGTAATTTTCGGAGTAATTGTGCAGCGTTAAATTACTCTCGGAGCCGGCGCTCGTAGTCTTCTGCAACGTTTGTTGTTCCGGGCCAGATCCCTCTTTGTTTTTACCCTTCCATTGAAGTCAATTTCTTTCTTTCCCTCAACAAGCTTGGCGAGATTAAGTGTATAGTTCGTTATGTATTTTGCCTTAACCTTCATGACCAGTTAAACTTTCAGTTGCGCTTTTTATTTTTTTCCAACCTGTTCTAGCCACCGGCATCTTTAACAAGTGTTTCATTAAATCGGCTCCGACTCTGGCTGTCAGTCTAGGAAAATCCTCTGTAGATTGCGAGGATTAGAGAAATACAAACCTTGTTTGCAATTTCATCTAGGGGCTCAATTATTTTGTTCTTAGTTTTCGGCATCGCTGCAGAAGCAAACCTTGTATAATATGGATTGTTCTCGTGTTGTACTTTAACCACTTCTTCCACAGTGCCGGTGCTTAGCAGGAATTTGCCTACATTGTATGTATGCCTGGAATGTAAAGCAGCTCATGGAGAGTGGCTTTATGCTAATGCCCGGAGAGCGAGGAGGAGGACATGGAAGATGTGCGTCTATCACAACAAACCTCTTCTAATAAGAGGTTTATATTAAATTATTGATTTATATTACTTCCTTTTTTCCAGGTCAGGCACATTAATGAGGGACTGGGCATCTGCTTAAGGCTCTGTTTTGTTACGGGGCTGCAGGCATGGCTGCTATCAGCTGATTGGTGGGGTTGCTGGGTGTAACACCCCAACTGGTCACATGTGGTCCTGAAAAAAATGTTATGTACGGATTGTTATACCTGTGTCATGACAAGCCTCTCTTTGATCCTACAATAACTCTTCTCCATGTCATCAGTTTGTTAGGTTGTAGATCTGACATCAAAGTAGCCACATTGAGGGTTTTGAGACTTTTCACTACTATAAAGTCTCACAGGACAATATCCACCTCTTCATTAATCTTGTGTAAACATAGAACTACTTCTAGTGCAACACCGTACAAAGCAAGATACATGACTTGAGACTTTTGCGAAAAGTCTCATAAAAGTCTGATTCCAGTCCCCTGCTGGTCTATGTGCTGAGACTTTTTATGCATTTTGAGACTTTTTGAAAAAAAATTCCAGACAGAAAATAGACCATAAGAACAGCTCTTAAAGGGCTAAAGATGCTTTAATGAATCTGATGGGAAGTGTAGCTCCAAAAATAGACATAAGGGGAGATTTATTACTGAGTTTTTGGCATAAAAAGTAGCAAAAAAGTGGCAAAAAAATTGCAAGGGGTTTCCTGCACACACACCAAGATACCTAATTTTAACACAAAAAACTGGGAAAACCTATTGACTCGAGAATAAGCCTAGGGTGGGAAATGCATTGGTCACCGCCTCCAGCCAGTATAAGGCCTGCCAGCAGCCTGACCCCTAGTATATTGCCAGTCAGTCCATGTCCCCCAGTATACAGCCATCCCCTGTCCCCCAGTATCTGGACTGCAAGCCCGTGCCCCCCAGTATACAGCTTGCCAGCCTGTGCCCCCCGGTATACAGCTTGCCAGCCCATGCCCCCCAGTATATAGCCTGCCAGTCCATGCAGTATAAAGCCTGCCAGCCCCTGCAGTATATAGCCAACCCAGGCCCCTCCAGTACAGCCTGCCAGCCCCTGCCCCCCCAGTAGGACCCGGAGGGCCTGAAGATGGAGCCAGAGAACCCGAAGAAAGAAGGACCTGCGGGGGGCATCGGAAAGGTGAGTATAGTGTTAATTTTTTGAAGTATAAAACGAGTTAGGGTTTTTCAGCACAATGTTTGCGCAGAAAAACTCTTCTTATACTTGTAATACTCGCTTATACGGTAATATATATTTCTGAGGGGCAGGTAAAGGCCCTTGCGATTTTTTTGACTCCAATGGCCTAAACATAGAACCACTGCTAGTGCAACGCAATGGAAGCCAGATTTCTGATTTGCGATTTTTAAAAATAATTCCAAAAAAGGCACAAGGTCACTCCACTCCCCTCCTGGCGTAAGGGCTGTTGTTATTAGTTTACTCTACCGGCGATTATTTAAAAAAAAAATCCTAGAAAGATTCATTAAAGGTCCAATGACACTAAAATTTAAAGCAGAAAATCTCCAAAGACAATCATAGAACTATCGCTAGGAGCCGCCTACTTATAAATCTCCCCCGTAGAACTGACCCAGGGAGCGGGTTTAATGTTTAATAACCCCAAATGGGTCAGAGTTCTGCACGTCAAATACACACGCAGAACATGCGTGTAAAAAACGCTAGTGTGAAAGTGGCCTTAGTCAGAGCCTGTTCCATAAGTCTCCCACTTCCAGGAAATCAAGATTTACTTTAATATGTAAGTTTCTGCTATTTTTCGGGAAGTGTTTTGCTGTGTTGTGTGTCATTTTATTTTGTAAATTTGTAACATCTTTTGGGAAGCACTGAACCCTTTTTTGTAGTAAAGCTTTTTACATTAGTGTTGGTCATTGTGTGCTCTGCAAATCCATAGCCTTGTGATGTGTGGTCAGCTGTGTGACTGCTGAGTGTGCATGTCTAGTGGGGGGGGGGGGGCAAGGTGACTGACAGAGTGCTGAGCGTGCATGTCTAGCGGGGGGACAAAGTGACTGCTAGAGTGCTTAGTGTGCATGTCTAGTGGGGGGATAAGGTGACTTCTAGAGTGCTGAGCGTGCAGGCCCGGGGGGGAGGGGGGGGACAAAGTAACTTGTAGAGTGCTGAGTGTGCATGTCTAGGGGGGGAAAAGGTGACTTATAGAATGCTGAGCGTGCATGTCTGGTGGGGGCACAAGGTGACTGCTAGAGTGCTGAGTGCATGTCTAGTGTGGGTACAAGGTGACTGATAGAGTGCTGAGCGTGCATGTCTATTGGGGGGACAAGCTGACTTCTAGAGTGCTGAGAGTGCATGTCTAGAGTGGAAAAGAGGTGACTGCTAGAGAGCTGAACGTGCATGTCTAGTGGGGGGGAAAGGTGACTGCTAGAGTGCTGAGCGTGCATGTCTAGAGGGGGGACAAGGTGACTGCTAGAGAGCTGAGCGTGCATGTCTAGTGGTGGCAGAAGGTGACTGCTAGAGAGCTGAGTTTGCATGTCTAATGGTGAGACAAGTTGACTGCTAGAGAGGCTAGAGTGGATGTAGAGTGGGATACTATTTGGTCCTAGGTTTAGTGGCAGCATATGTTCATATTTGGAGTGTGAGGTCTGAGGTTTGGTTTATGCGTAATTTGAGTGGGCTAAATAACTTCACCCCGTGCAGTTGCACCCCGAGTCTTGTGATGAGGCGACCCGTCACTTTGACATTCCCAAAACTAGAAACGCTAAATGCCCCCCCCCCCCAAGTCACTTTAATGGAACCAGTTAAAGGGGTTGTCCACTGTTAATGCTTATGCTCATGATGGATCATCAACACTTGATTGGTGAGAGCTGACACCCCCTGCACTGATCAGCTATTTTGGTGTATAATTAGTTGTCGCCGTGTCCCTATAGTGGCCAGACACTGTCACTGCAGGTGCGACTACCATTCAATACTCTCTCTTTATAAATTCCACATGCCAACAATGTATTTTGGACTTTGATGTTACAAATTCCTATCATATTGTCTCCCGGTGTAACCTCATGTGTGCAGCTCTCAATCCATCATTATTAGATGTCCAAGAGAAAATGATTGATTTATGAATATTGATCTGTAGGGCTGCCAGCTTTCATTGCTGCGGGGGAGGACCGGGGACTTGCTTTACAGCTCCTGAAGCGCCCCGGGCGGCATTGGAAATATGGCCAAACTCCATTCCCATTCACATGTAATAATCTACAATAAGAGTTGATGTTTTATTCAGTGTGGATCATACACAAGGCAGACACAGACATTCCTGGCTGAGGAGCTTCACATGGTAGCAACAATGAAGAACTTCCATTTTTTTCAATGTTCACCTGGATCTTTTGGCCAAAGCCCCAGATGTCTCGGGGTTAGTGAGACACTTGTCCCTCTGTCATGTAGCTTTCCCCTCTCTCACCTTTGTGTCCTCAGGATACAGACAGACATGAGTGATGTAGAGATGGAAGCCGTCAGCTCTGTGCTCTACTACAGAGAGTAGGAGATGTGGTGACATCATTACGCCATGTCTTCTGCTCCAAGCTGATGCCTACAGAGCCGGGAGCAAGGGACACGAGATGTATTTAGAAAAAGTGGACCAACAAAGCAGGGCTCTACTGACATCTCTACCCGACAGATCTCCAATAAGCTACAATAGGAAACCAGTACAGATAATGCTTGAACCAGAATGAGGAATAATTCAGGTATCACACCATTGGGCCATATGATAGCGACTCTCGTGCTAATATAACAGGACCCATAGTGTCCTATTACCAAGACAGGGGAACCTACACGTTACCCTACTGCTAGCTGCTTATCAATATGGATCTGTTTGTGGCATAGTAAAATGGCGCACGTCTCCATTTCTGGCATAGTCCTAACACTTCAGCAAAAGGAGCAGAACCACTATCAGCGTTTACCGCAAAGCCGCCAAATCCACGGCTCACATTCAATAAGAGGCTTTGGCATTTTCATGGAGATGTAATACACGATGCTCTGCATACTAATTAATATTTTATTTCTTCAAAGCAAATAATGTTGTATTACCTATTTTTACTCCTAGAACTTTTTTCTACCCAATATTTTTAATTGCTATGCAAATCATGGAAGCCGGAATGACGTGTGTGTTAGGATCAGTGGATCCTCTGGACCACCGCGGGAGATGTAACTAGCCAACACCCGGAACCGGAGCCTAGCGGCACCTGGTTTTCACCAGAGCCCGCCGCAAAGCGGGTTGGACTTGCTGCGGCAGGTTACCACTAGGTCGTTCCCAGGTGTGACTAGCCCACGGTGGCAGCCGAGGTCGAGGTACCTTAGCGGATGACAAACTCGTAGTCGGGTCCAGGCACAGGGTCAGGGCAGGCGGCAGAGATGCAACGTCAGGTTCAAGTCCGGGGTCAGCAACAGGAGGTCCAGGCAGGTGGGAACGGGAACACAGGCACACAGCAACAGGGAGGAACACAGGTAACACGGCAACACAGGACTCAGGAACGGGAACACACAGGAATACACTGGAACGCAGGAATACGCAGGAATACAGGAATACGCAGGAACACAGCAATACTCGCTAGGAAGCTTTCTCTAAGGCTAAGAGGCACAAAGATCCGGCAGGGAATGATGGGAAACAAAGGGTTATATACAAAACAGGAAATGACCAATACTAATCACCTGTGCGCTGGCCCTTTAAATCTTGAGACAGTGCCGCGTGCGCACCCTAGGGAGCGGGGCCGCGCGCGAGACATAGTCCGGACGGGAGCGGGAGCCAGGAGAGGTGAGTGCACCGGAGCGGGACCGGGGCAGCGGAGGGAGGCACGGGTGCACCCGCGATCCGCGATATGGATCGCGGGGGCGCCCGCAACGGAGGCACGGGTGCACCCGCGATCCGTGGTATGGATCGTGGGGGCGCTCGTGACAGTACCCCCCCCCCCTTCGGCCTCCCCCTCTTCTTCTTGGTCCCAAGAAACCTCTGGAGGAGAGTCCGATCAAAAATATTCTCTTCAGGCTCCCAGGATCTCTCCTCAGGCCCGAACCCCTTCCAATCTACAAGGAAGAACTACTTACCCCTTACGAACTTCATGTCCAGAACCTCCTTGACTTCATATACATCTGGAGAATCAGCCTCAGGAGCCGGAGGAGGGGATTGCTGGGTGAAGCGGTTCAAGACGACTGGCTTCAGGAGGGATACATGAAAGGAGTTCGGGATGCGCATAGATGGAGGAAGGCGGAGCTTGTATGCCACTTGATTAATGCGCTTGATTACCTCAAAGGGGCCAAGGAACCGGGGCCCAAGTTTATAGCTGGGTATCTTAAGCCAGACATATCTGGAGGATAGCCGTACTTTGTCACCAGGAGAGAAGACAGGAGGAGCTCGACGTCTTTTATCAGCCTGGGTCTTGGTACGGTCTGAAGCTCGTAGAAGGGACTGGCGGGTCTGGTCCCAAACAGCCTTGAGATCCTGCACCAGATCCTCCACCGCAGGGACAACAGAGGGAGTAGACAGCGGGAGAGGTGGGCGAGGAATACGTCCATAGACCACGAAGAACGGAGCCGAACCAGTAGATCCCGAGTCCAGTGAATTGTAAGAGAACTCAGCCCAAGGTAGAAGGTCAGTCCAATTGTCTTGACGGGCTGAGACGAAGTGGCGCAAGTAGCAGCCCAAAGTCTGTTTCAACCTCTCTACTTGACCATTCGACTGAGGGTGGTAAGCAGAAGAAAAGTCAAGGATGACCTGCAGTTGGTTACATAAAGAACGCCAGAATTTAGAGACAAACTGGACTCCTCGATCGGACACAATGTGAAGCGGAAGGCCATGCAGACGGAAGATATGTTTGAAGAACAAACTGGCAAGCTGTGGTGAAGACGGAAGACGTGGAAGGGGAACAAAATGGGACATTTTGGAAAACCGGTCCGTCACCACCCAGATGACAGTATTGCCCGAGGAGACAGGCAGATCAGTAACAAAGTCCATTGCCACGTGAGACCACGGGCGACTGGGTATCGGCAACGGGAGTAACAGTCCAGCCGGTTTGAGACAAGAGGCTTTATTGCGGGCACAGGAGGAGCAGGATCCCACAAACTCCTGAACATCTTTGACCAGGTCTGGCCACCAGTAATAGCGGGAGATGAGGGCCAAGGAGCGTTGCACCCCAGGGTGCCCAGCTAGAAGAATGTCACCAAGACAGAATCCTCTTCCTGAGAGCAGGTCTAACATACGTCTTGCCAGGAGGCAGCTGCCGAAGGTCCACCGGAGCTGCAACAACAAGCTGATCAGGAGAAATTATGTGCCGAGGAACTGGTTCATCTCCAACAACATCTGACGAACGGGACAGAGCATCAGCCTTGACATTCTTGTCTGCCAGACGAAAATGAATCAGCAAGTCAAAGCGGGAGAAGAACAAAGACCACCGGGCTTGCCTGGGATTCAGGCGCTGGGCTGTCTGGAGTTACAGAAGATTCTTCTGGTCAGTGTACACACAAACAGGATGGAGAGCTCCCTCCAGAAGATACCGCCATTCTTCAAGAGCAAGTTTGATGGCTAATATTGAAGGGAAAAAAGAAAAGAAAAATAATGGTATCGGCTCACCCCAATGTAGCAGCAGCTTGTGTTCGACGTGAAATCAGGCCAGGTGCACGGAATATTCCCACTCACTGGTCCGGCAGTCCACAGTGATATGCTTCATGATGAAAGGAAAACGGAGGAGAAAAGGATCGGGAATCCGGCAGCCATACAAGAATGTCCAAGGGTAAAACGACTTCTTAAAAAAGTATTCCAAAAAGGTTTATTTCAACAAAGTTAAAAACATCACTAGCCAATATGCTAGGGTATGGACACAGAGGCAGGCAGACAAAAGAAACACAGCACAGTGTGGTGGAGGTAACGCGTTTCGGACTATGTAAGTGTCTTAGTCCTTAATCAGGTATGATTAAGGACTAAGACACTTACATAGTCCGAAACGCGTTACCTCCACCACACTGTGCTGTGTTTCTTTTGTCTGCCTGCCTCTGTGTCCATACCCTAGCATATTGGCTAGTGATGTTTTTAACTTTGTTGAAATAAACCTTTTTGGAATACTTTTTTAAGAAGTCGTTTTACCCTTGGACATTCTTGTATGGCTGCCGGATTCCCGATCCTTTTCTCCTCCGTTTTCCTTTCATTTGATGGCTAATAGTTCTCTGTCTCCAATGGAATAATTTCTCTCAGCTGGGGAAAAAGTCTTGGAAAAGAAACCACAAGTCAAAGTTCGGCCCTTGGGCCCTTTCTGAGTGAGCACCGCTCCAGCTCCTATGGAGGATGCGTCCACCTCCAGAAGAAAGGGTTTGTCCGTATCTGGCCTAGAGAGTACGGGAGCCGAGGAGAAAGCAGACTTTAACTTGGAGAAGGCCATTTCAGCAGCTGGAGACCAGGCACGTGGATTGGCACCTTTCTTGGTGAGAGCCACGATTGGGGACACCAGAGTGGAGAAATGGGGAATAAACTGACGGTAATAGTTCGCAAACCCCAGGAACCTCTGTATGGCTTGGAGACCCTCTGGACGTGGCCACTGAAGAACTGCAGACAGCTTCGCGGGGTCCATCTGGAGGCCTCTGTCGGAAATTATGTAACCGAGGAAGGGAAGGCAGTGCTGGTGAAACAGGCATTTTTCTAACTTGGCATAGAGGTGATTGGCACGAAGTCGACCTAGAACTTGTCGTACGTGTGCCTGGTGGGACTCAAGGTTTGGAGAGTACACCAAGATGTCTTCGAGGTAGACCACGACACAAGTATAAAGAAGGTCCCGAAAAATGTCGTTCACAAACTCCTGAAAAACAGCAGGGGCATTACACAGTCCAAAGGGCATCACTAGATACTCAAAGTGCCTGTCACGGGTGTTAAACGCCGTCTTCCACTCATCACCTTTGCGGATCTGGATGACATTGTAAGCACCACGGAGGTCCAGCTTGGAGAACACCTTGGAACCACGTAGGCGATCAAAGAGTTCTGTAATCAACGGCAGGGGGTAACGTTTTTTTACCGTGATCTTATTCAGCCCACGATAGTCTATACAGGGACGTAGGGAGCCGTCCTTCTTGGTAACGAAGAAGAAACCTGCGCCAGCCGGAGAGAAGGACTTGCGTATAAAACCCCTCTGCAGATTCTCCTTGATGTAGTCGGACATGGCTAGAGACTCAGGTACAGAAAGAGGATAGACCCGACCTCTGGGAGGAGTGGCGCCAGGAAGAAGATCCACTGGGCAATCATAGGGACGATGTGGTGGTAGAATCTCCGCCTGCTTCTTGGAGAAAACATCCGAAAAGTCCCGATAACAAGCTGGCAGACCCTCCAGAGACTTGGGAGCCAGAGTCGAAGTCCTCACAGGTAGCGGACGGGGAATCTGCATACAACGTGAAGCACAGTTCGGTCCCCAACGGAGGATATGCCCGGAGGACCAGTCCAGTACAGGGGCATGAAGCTGCAACTAGGGGAGACCCAGCAGTAGAGCAGATGTGCTCTGGGGCAGCACAAAAAAAGAAAGTCTCTCTTGATGTAG
Source organism: Engystomops pustulosus (assembly GCF_040894005.1). NCBI lineage: Eukaryota > Metazoa > Chordata > Amphibia > Anura > Leptodactylidae > Engystomops > Engystomops pustulosus. The sequence continues at coordinate 167,700,969 of NC_092416.1, forward strand.
GGCACCAACTTGCAGAAGCAGGGGCTCCGTGCGAAACCAGATGGGCACGGAGAGAATCTGACCATTGACCGAGGCAATAGACAATGGCTTCTCGAGACGAACCACCGGGAAGTGATGCCGAGAGACCAAGGCTGCATCCACGAAGTTCGCTGTAGAGCCCGAGTCCAGGAAGGCAGTAACCTGGATCTGGGTACCGGTGCCAACGCTGAGGAGCACGGGAAGAGTCAGACGTGGAGAAGCTGTGCTTACACCTAGGGACGCTTCTCCCAAGAAGCCTAGGTGCTGGCGTTTCCCGGACGTTGAGGACGGACAGGACAGGAACCGATGAAATGCTCTGGGCTGGCACAGTACAGACAGAGGTTCTCCTGTCGGCATCTTAAACTCTCTCGTAGAGTGAGCCGGGTTCGGTCAACCTGCATGGGTTCCTCAGCAGAAGATTCAGGCAGGCCCTGGAGCGGCCTTTGGAAGACTGGCGCCAGGCGAGGAATGCGTCTAACACGGCCTTGGGGATACTCGGAGCGTAGTTCCTCAGCTCGCTCCTTAAACCGAACATCAATTCGAGTGGCCAAGGTGATGAGGTCACTCAGAGTAGATGGAAGATCCCGAGCTGCCAGTGCGTCCTTGACCTGCGCAGAGAGCCCTTTCTTAAATGTAGCGATGAGGGCTGCATTGTTCCACGCAAGTTCAGAAGCCAGGGTGCGGAATTGAACTGCGTACTCTCCCACCGATGAGTTGCCCTGACGCAAGTTCAACAATGCAGACTCCGCAGAGGAGGCTCGTGTTGGTTCCTCGAAGACTGACCGGAACTCTGACAGAAACGCAGTGAGGCTAGACACAACCGGGTCATCTCTGTCCCAAAGCGGAGGAGCCCAGGCCAGGGCTTTCCCGGAAAGAAGGCTGAGGACAAATGCCACCTTGGACCGCTCTGTGGCAAATTGCGACGGCATGAGTTCTATGTGCAAGGAGCATTGGGTTATGAAGCCCCTGCACATCTTTGGATCTCCATCATACTTGCCGGGCAAAGAGAGGCGTAGCCTGGGTTCAGCAGCAGGAAGATAAGCCGGGGTAGCAGGGGTCGCAGCGGCCGCTTCAGGAGACTGTTGCTGATGTTGGGTAGCAAGTAGTTGTTGGAGCATGGCGGTGACTTGCTCTAGCTGATTCCGCTGTGCTGCAATCTGCCGGGACTGGTGGATCACGATGGTGGCGAGATCAGGCTGACTGGGAGAAGGAGCCTCGGCGGGATCCATGGCCGGATCTTACTGTTAGGATCAGTGGATCCTCTGGACCACCTCGGGAGATGTAACTAGCCAACACCCGGAACCGGAGCCTAGCGGCACCTGGTTTTCACCAGAGCCCGCCGCAAAGCGGGTTGGACTTGCTGCAGCAGGTTACCACTAGGTCGTTCCCAGGTGTGACTAGCCCACGGTGGCAGCTGAGGTCGAGGTACCTTAGCGGATGACAAACTCGTAGTCGGTTCCAGGCACAGGGTCAGGGCAGGCGGCAGAGATGCAACGTCAGGTTCAAGTCCGGGGTCAGCAACAGGAGGTCCAGGCAGGTGGGAACGGGAACACAGGCACACAGCAACAGGGAGGAACACAGGTAACACGGCAACACAGGACTCAGGAACGGGAACACACAGGAATACACTGGAACGCAGGAATACGCAGGAATACAGGAATACGCAGGAACACAGCAATACTCGCTAGGAAGCTTTCTCTAAGGCTAAGTGGCACAAAGATCCGGCAGGGAATGATGGGAAACAAAGGGTTATATACAAAACAGGAAATGACCAATACTAATCACCTGTGCGCTGGCCCTTTAAATCTTGAGAAATCGCGCGCGAGACCTAGTCCGGACGGGAGCGGGAGTCAGGACCGGTGAGTGCACCGGAGCGGGACCGGGGCACCGGAGGGAGGCACGGGTGCACCCGCGATTTGCGATATGGATCGCGGGGGTGCCCGCAACGGAGGCACGGGTGCACCCGCGATCCATGGTATGGATCGCGGGGGCGCCCGTGACAGTGTGTAAGAAGAGAACTATTGCTGAATTCTCCAATGACATGGCTGCACCTCTGTTGATCTGGTTGGGACTGAATACACTGTTAGACTGGCCCACTAGACTACCAGGGGATCCTCTGGTGGGCCCAGACTCTAACACCAAAATGAAGCTCCAGACAACCTCAATTGGAGGCTACTAGTGTTTAATTCCTAAGACCTGATGGAGGGTGGGTCCAATTATCCTCTATTCAGATAAATTATAATATAGGCGGTTTGTGGTGATAGCCCGGGGCCCAAGCCTTCTAGGGGGACCATGGCCACGCAAACCACCCACCAAATTCAATACTGAGAAGGCCCTTCACCCATGAAATTCTCATACATCTGTTCTTGCTCTCAATACACATGTACAAAAAAATTTTGAGGGTCTTCCAAAGGTCTTGAAACCGCAGATCGAAACCAGGCAGAAGGGTCTTAATCTGCCCCTGTCGGATACTGGTTGTGTATCACACAGCTATTCCTTGACCTTGTCTAGTTTTCACCCAATGTAAAATTGGATGACCAAAGTCAATGTTACTGACAATGCTGTGAATATCTCAAAATAGCTTCCAAAATGGTTAAATCGGGTCTTTCCAGGTCTTTTCATGCCAAAACTCCGTCTATTGGACAACAGTGGGGAACATTTTCAACAATTCTATCATTTTAAACTTTCCTAAATTGTGTATAGCAGTAAAAATCCACCCCAAAAAACAATAGATGAATAAACAACCATTCACCCGGTGCCACATTTCTTTTAATTGGGCAAATTTTTACAAAAACAGCGGCTAATTTTCAATCCATTTTTTCTCGGCTGACCTTAACATGCGACTTTTATGATGCATATTTCGGATTCAAGCTGTTGGGCCGCATTAATTAAACCAAAAATCAAAAGGAAGCTAACGAGGGGGACAGGTAACGTGTGGCAGATGTCATAGCAAATGCTATGAAAAGCAGGACAGGCCGCAGGATTCCTCCGTATACCCAGACCCCCGGTATACAGCACTTTCTTTTTATTACTTTGCAAACTATGGTAATTCACGGATAGAAGAGCAATTGCCTTGTCACCCTGGCAGAATGTAATTATGCGCGTCTCCGCCGTGAAAAATGGACATTTGCAAAATTAACAGGTTGCTATCTTTTTTTCCCCCCTCCTCCCAGTAGGCATTAATAAAGAATTCTCCTGAAATTAAACATTCATTTAACAATAAATTAGATACTTAGAACGAGAATAGTTCATCGGCCGGAGCGGAGGTTTTACCCGTCAGCTTGTTTTACTTTTTTTTTTTTTACTCCACGAGTTTCGGAGGATTCAGGAAGACGTTGACGTAGACGTCGGAGTGTTCCGGTTCTTTCTCTTGGTTCTTCATTCATATTCTGGGTAGAACGTTGGAAACTTGATAAATATAATGAATCCAAAGTGTGGGAAGCAATTAAGTTGTATGTCTCGTTCTATTAGATTTTTATGTTTTGTGCGGAGGGTTTTCGAGAAGCTCGGGCTTTAGTACTTTTACAGGTGGATATTTTTTTTTTTATAGGCATAAATTATTGGACTTAATCAGGAGTTGCCGGAGTGTGTGGAATTAGAAGATCTTTCTAGGTGAAGGGACAAATTATTTATATCTGTTATATAATACTTTTTTTTTTTTGAAATGTCACCAAGGCAATAAATGCTGGAAATGGAAGCGAAGTAAAAAAAAAGATAATCAGGTTTTACCTTGGAGATGTATTAGAGGTTATATAAGAGAATGGTGAAATACAATACACAGGCAAAAATATGACGTAAACATATGATCCATGAACATCTTGTTCTCAAATTTTATCAGGTTTTATATAGTCTACTGTAGCATCATAATGGGGGTCCTGTTGCGATCCAGCAGCGTGTTCTCCAACGAGGATTCGTGTCTTCTGGCGAAACACTAAGGTAGTGCGGTTGATGTCCACCAGGTGTCGCTGCTGCACCGAGGTCCGCCGGAGTTCACCATCCTATCCTGGGCGCAGGTAAGCGCGTGTCAAGCGACACTTTAAAAAAAAAAATATGGCGGTTTTTCCAAATCCGGCGGGTTTTCCGATGGCCCCCGATTTTCATTGCATGCATGCTGGCACCTATGCGACACAATTCAATGGCGTGCGCCAAAAACCCAGAGCAATTCAGGGAAAAAATGGCGCAAATTGTTAATATTCGGGAAACCTGGAGAAAAATAGCGATTCGGGCCCTTAGTAAATGACCCCCATTGACTCTAGCGTTGCATCCAACACTGTAATGGGGGAAAATTGGGAACTGAAAAGATGGATACAGACTGGGAGCCCTAAAACCCACCGGATGGTCCCTACCTACTTACTCAGAACCACCCAAGGCAGCAGCTAGTAACTGGGCGACAGTTCCTGCTTAACAAAAGACGAGGACAAGACAAACCAATAAGAAAAGTCACCAGAGCTGTAGCACAGATACAGAGCAGCGCAGTGCTGCAGGAGCCGCACAGTTATATACTGGTACAGGCATTATACACACGCATATATTATATATATATATATATATATATATATATATATATATATATATATATATATATATTATATACCGAATGGATTGTAGTGAATGTTGGGTGTGCTCCACTCTCTATAACTAGCTATCTTTAGCCGAGATAGTAAAGTCTTGATCATTCTGTTTTTAGCAGAGTAACATTTCGGCCATAATGCAGAACACTCAGCCCCCGTGTTTAATTCGTACAGACGGTTCTGCATGAGCGGGAACACAACTAATTGTGTCAAAGCCAAGAAATTTGTAAGACAAATCTGTAAAATGAGATGCTTATTGCTATTTTTGTCAGTTTCAAAATGACAGGTTTCTTTTCATTCACTAGAAAGTAGAAACATTCCCACGGAATATAAAAAAATGTAAGATTATAGAGAACTGAAACTCAGGTATCCAAGGTAAGGACCAGTAATACAGGGAAATTGTTACCAGAAAAAAATGTGTGCATATAGGACACTATGTACAATCTGCTCAGCTCCTCCTGCTCTATAACATGCTGCCTACAGATAGGACACTATATACAATCTGCTCAGCTCCCCCTGCTCTATAACATGCTGCCTACAGATAGGACACTATGTACAATCTGCTCAGCTCCTCCTGCTCTATAACTTGCTGCCTGCAGATAGGGCACTATGTACAATCTGCTGAGCTCTTCCTGCTCTATAACATGCTACCTGCAGATAGGACACTATGTACAATCTGCTCAGCTCCTCCAGCTCTGTAACATGCTGCCTGCAGATAGGACACTATGTACAATCTGCTCAGCTCCTCCTGCTCTATAACATGCTACCTGCAGATAGGACACTATGTACAATCTGCTCAGTTCCTCCTGCTCTATAACATGCTGCCTGCAGATAGGACACTATGTACAATCTGCTCAGCTCCTCCTGCCCTATAACATGCTGCCTGCAGATAGGACACTATGTACAATCTGCTCAGCTCCTCCTGCTCTATAACATGCTGCCTGCAGATAGGACACTATGTGCAATCTGCTCAGCTCCTCCTGCTCTTTACAATGCTGCCTGCAGATAGGACACTATGTACAATCTGCTCAGCTCCTCCTGCTCTATAACATGCTACCTGCAGATAGGACACTATGTACAATCTGCTCAGTTCCTCCTGCTCTATAACATGCTGCCTGCAGATAGGACACTATGTACAATCTGCTCAGCTCCTCCTGCCCTATAACATGCTGCCTGCAGATAGGACACTATGTACAATCTGCTCAGCTCATCCTGCTCTATAACATGCTGCCTGCAGATAGGACACTATGTGCAATCTGCTCAGCTCCTCCTGCTCTTTACAATGCTGCCTGCAGATTGGACACTATGTACAATCTGCTCAGCTCCTCCTGCTCTATAACATGCTGCCTGCAGGTAGGACACTACGTACAATCTGCTCAGTTCCTCTTTCTCTAAAACATGATACCAACAAAACAAGAAGTCAGCAGCTAGTACGTTAGTAGTAGTGGGTGCCAATGACTGCTGAACAAATTCCAAAGAGGAACAAGAAAAAAAGAAAAAATAATTTTGTTTACTTTAGAATATTTACTGTTGAATTTTTAATTTTTTTTTTTTATCATTGCCTTATTATCGTCCATGTCATTACACCACATCCATGACTAACAGACTAATGAATGGGATAATAGCGGTGACTGCAGAATATGTCACAATGATGACAGCACCAGCAAGGAGAGGAGGAGAGGTGAGCGGGTGACACATCAATCCACAGCAGCCGGGGGTGCAGGCAGCTTCATTATGACCATTGACACCAGCAAAGATACAATAATATCCTTGACAACAATATATTCCAAAATCCATGAAATACTCTTGTGCTTGTATGACATGCTGCTGTGGGTGCTACCATGGTGGTTACTGAGGCCAAATATCTGATTGTCAAGAGTCCATTAGATGGAAGAGCATTTTTTCTCAAATAAGTTGCATGAAAAGAGGTTAAAGGAAATCAGAATCCATCATGATAACCCAGGGACACTTACCCATAGATCCAGGCACCGTGACTGGTAATCTACTTATATACCTCTGTTTTCTTTCTCTAATCAGCTTTTAAACTTATGCTAATAATTATGCTCATTTCCAGAGCCCTTCCGTGCTGTAGCTTCACAGGCTGTTACACGGTGCAGGAGCAATTACCCCCTTACCATGTGTGCTGAAACTTCCTCTGCTGTAGTGAAATTATATCAGTGCTGAGAGAGTGACAATAAAGCAGCCTGTATACAGCACGAAGGGGCTCTGGTAGCACCCACAGGAGCCCTTCTGGTTGATTAGCATAAATATAAAAGTTAATTTTAGAAGGAAGGAGGCCATGGATAACACATATAAGAAGATTACCACAGTCCCGGTGCCTGGATCTATGAGTAATGTCCCTGGTTAAGCAGGATGGATTTTGGTGGTAGATTTCCTTTCAATTTTTTGCCAAAGGACTTCACTTTTAAAGGGTTTTTTCATGCATATTATTTTATTGAATAATTTAAGAATTGAATGTAGTATGATCAAAATAGGTACCTATAGCCCGCGAGTTGGGCTCTCCCCAATCAAGACCTTTTCATACGGTAATATCACCTTATATCTTCTTATGTATTAATAATGTGTATTTTTTGAACATTACCTATATGTATATTCACTTGTATTTATTCGGTGATCTACTTTACTAGATGTTTACTAGTTATTAATTTTGACATTGATTTGTCATCCATCCGGTCTTTTTTGGGGAGTTCTTTGTTTGGGTTTTTAATTGGTTTTAGATTGTGTTCCAAATAAAATTTGTCATTTTTGTATCCATACACATCTCTCTGGGGCAGATTTACTTACCCTGTCCATTCGCAATCCAGCGGCGCGTTCTCTGCGCTGAAGAGCATCGGAACGCACTCAAGTTCACCGGCCTATTCCTAGTGAAGGTAAGTGCAAGCTCCGCAACACTTTTCTTTTTTTAAATGCGGCGGTTTTTCCGAATCCGTCGGGTTTTTGTTCGGCCACGCCCCCGATTTCCGTGTCGTGCATGCCAGCGCCGATGCACCACAATCCGATCGCGTGCGCCAAAATCCCAGTGCAATTCAGGGAAAATCGGCGCAAATCGGAAATATTCGGATAACATGTCGGGAAAACGCGAATCGGGCCCTTAGTAAATGACCCCCTCTGTGTTCTTTGTGTTGAGAGTGTCTTTTTGATGTGTAATACGCCCATACTGTTACCCCATTCCCTATAAAGTGGAGGTACCTATAGATATCATCATGAAATTCAGCATCTTCAGACCAGCCCTAAAATGTAAAGGAAGTCAGGTTCAAAAACAAAATTAGTGTTCAGTAGACTTTAATGATACTTTTTGTGACCCCAAATTGTTGAAGCAATGCAGGAACATGTTTTCCTAGAGATGCAAATCAGTCTCACAGGGGCGGGGCCTATTTTCCAGCAGGAGTAGTTTTTATAGGATGGGCGGAGGCTCTGTAGTTGGATATCAGAGGTTCTCCCTGGTAAAGCGGATGTGAATGACTGTCCTATGAGTGATTGGTGAGATGTGAGATCTGCCCTGGGGACCTGAAGGACAAACACAAGGATAGAAATGCTGTCCTGCAAGTACATTAGTGGCCACAGTGACTGTATAGAAGTCCAGATCAAAGATCATATGTTTCTGAGCAGCCACTAGATGGAGCTCTGATCGCTGTGCGCTCCCTCTAGGGGAAAATAAAGGGGGCTTCCTGTTAAATTCAAATGACCCCCATCCCCAGGATATACCATAGGTGACCTCCTACCTAAGGAGTCTTGGGATATGTTGGCATCTCATAAATACTGGATAATCAATAGCCTCATAGTCAAAATTGTAATATACATAAAGCAGATACTGTGTATCACATATAAAATGATCCAGAGCCCAGTGTATTTAGGAGTATACTGATTTGAGAAATGGATGAAGATTGAGCTGTCATTGCTGTGCGCCCCCTCTAGGGGCAAATAAAGGGGGTTTCCTGGTAAATTCAAATGACCCACATATACAGGATTTAAGATATTTGATTGGTGGATCAGTCTGGCTGTTTGAACAATTTGAGGGTCACTCTTCGGAGATTCCAGGCGGTCCCTACTTCTTTTCAAATAATCACTAGTTGGATCACTACCTGTGTATTCATGGGATATTTTAGCTTTACATAAATACTGTATACTATAAGTACTGTATACTGTACACTACAGTGAAAATTATAATTGATCAACACATAAAGCAGAGACATCACATGTAATATGACCCAGAGACCCATGGATTTAGGAGCATGCTGCTGCTAAGCCTGAGAAAGTCCAATTTTCCAAGACTCCAGGAAATCCCTTCTTTTTCCTCTGGGAAATTTACCCTTATATCCATATTAGTTATGGATTTATGGGATATGTTGGCTCTACATAAATAGTGGGTAATATACACTCACCGGCCACTTTATTAGGTACACCATGCTAGTAACGGGTTGGACCCCCTTTTGCCTTCAGAACTGCCTCAATTCTTCGTGGCATAGATTCAACAAGGTGCTGGAAGCTCCTCAGAGATTTTGGTCCATATTGACATGATGGCATCACACAGTTGCCGCAGATTTGTCGGCTGCACATCCATGATGCGAATCTCCCGTTCCACCACATCCCAGAGACGCTCTATTGGATTGAGATCTGGTGACTGTGGAGGCCATTTGAGTCCAGTGACCTCATTGTCATGTTCAAGAAACCAGTCTGAGATGATTCCAGCTTTATGACATGGCGCATTATCCTGCTGAAAGTAGCCATCAGATGTTACAGGGTACATTGTGCTCATAAAGGGATGGACATGGTCAGCAACAATACTCAGGTAGGCTGTGACGTTGTACCAAGGGGCCCAAAGAGCGCCAAGAAAATATTCCACACACCATGACACCACCACCAGCAGCCTGAACCGTTGATACAAGGCAGGATGGATCCATGCTTTCATGTTGTTGACGCCAAATTCTGACCCTACCATCCGAATGTCGCAGCAGAAATCGAGACTCATCAGACCAGGCAACGTTTTTCCAATCTTCTAATGTCCAATTTCGATGAGCTTGTGCAAATTGTAGCCTCAGTTTCCTGTTCTTAGCTGAAAGGAGTGGCACCCGGTGTGGTCTTCTGCTGCTGTAGCCCATCTGCCTCAAAGTTCGACGTACTGTGCGTTCAGAGATGCTCTTCTGCCGACCTTGGTTGTAACGGGTGGCGATTTGAGTCACTGTTGCCTTTCTATCAGCTCCAACCAGTCTGCCCATTCTCCTCTGACCTCTGGCATCAACAAGGCATTTCCGCCCACAGAACTGCCACTCACTGGATGTTTTTTCTTTTTTGGACCATTCTCTGTAAACCCTAGAGATGGTTGTGCATGAAAATCCCAGTAGATCAGCAGTTTCTGAAATACTCAGACCAGCCCTTCTGGCACCAACAACCATGCCACGTTCAAAGGCCTCAAATCACCTTTCTTCCCCATACTGATGCTCGGTTTGAACTGCAGGAGATTGTCTTGACCATGTCTACATGCCTAAATGCACTGAGTTGCCGCCATGTGATTGGCTGATTAGAAATTAAGTGTTAACGAGCAGTTGGACAGGTGTACCTAATAAAGTGGCCGGTGAGTGTATTGTCTCATAGTGAAAATGATAATCGATCAGCAAATAAAGTAGAGACATTAGATGTAATATGACCCAGAGACCAATGGATTTAGGAGCCGGCTGCCAGGCCTGAAAAAGTCTAATTTTCCAGGTCCCTTCCTCTGGGAAATATAACCCTATATCCATATAAGTTGTGGATTCATGGGATATGTTGGTTCTACATAAATTCTGGATAATAAATAGTCTCATAGTGAAAATTATCTAATAATAACTAATCCTTTTCCGGCTGAAAATGTTGTTATTTTATGAGTCCGCCTTATTAATCTAAGCGTTTCATCCCTGCCGGTATAGTAAATGTTATGGAGATGTACTTGGAGATATGAGCGGTATCAGCGATGGCGCCGGCTCTATAATCCTAAATGGATCTCCCGCCACCTATAAGTACAGGTGGGCGTTTAAAGAAATCCAATCTGCTTATGTTAATACATCGCCGCGTCCTAAAGACGTGAATCTGTGACTAAGCCCGCAAATAAATCGACTTCATTCATCCCCATCAAACATTGGCATAATGAAACCCGCTCCCCGTAAGCGTCGCAATATACGCACGCGTGCCGGGGCTCTGTGCATGCAAATGAGGCCTCCGCATCCTCGCCCCCCGACGTCAACAGCCACGATGATGCTGGTTAATGACATTTCCAGGACAGTATCTGCTGAAATTGCGCTGTCTGTCTGTAGTGTATCCGCCATGCCTATCTCTGCCGCGCCAGCCCTGCTCCAAACATTTACTTTAATTAATTAGCATATTTATAAGCAGAGGCAGCCTGGGAAGAGCAGATAGCAATATATACCAGCGGAGACAGAGTACTATTAATATATAACCGCGCCACATTCATTGCTTCTGCCGTAATGAATTCCCCTTTGATTTTTTGCCGCTGCTGTTATTATCCGCACACTCTGAATTAATGATATAGTATATATATATATATGTAGGTATTTACATCTATCCAGATGTCCGTGTATACGGTGGTGCGTCCATCCTGCCGTGCAGATGCAGACTGTCGGACTGACAGTCAATGGGAAACAAATTTCAATGTGTTCAGTGCAAAAAAACCCCAAAACATTCAATCTGGAGGCGCAGAGGATCGTCATACATTGTACAGCGTATTATCTGCAGAATGAAAAGGCAGAACAGCGGCCAAAGGAGCAGAGACAGGTGTACGGTGATAGGAAAATGGGGCAGATTTACTTACCCGGTCCATTCGCGATCCAGCGGCGCATTCTCTGCGCTGGATTCGGGTCCGGCCGGGATTTATTAAGGTAGTTCCTCCGCCGTCCACCAGGTGGCGCTGCTGCGCTGAAAAGCATCGGAACGCACTGGAGTTCACCGAGCCGGGCTGAGTGAAGGTAAGTGCAAGCTCCGCGACAGATTTTTTGTTTTAAATGTGGAGGTTTTTCCGAATCCGTCGGGTTTTCATTCGGCCACGCCCCCCGATTTCCGTCGCGTGCATGCCAGCGCCGATGCACCACAATCCGATCGCATGCGCCAAAATCCCGGGCCAATTCAGGGGAAATCGGTGCAAATCAGAAATATTCGGGTAACACGTCGGGAAAACGCGAATCGGGCCCTTAGTAAATGACCCCCAATGTGTGCACGGAGATAAAAGGATGGGGAAAGGTCATTTTAGGGAAATATTCAAACACGATGTTGGTTTAAAGAGATTTGTCACATTGATAGACAGTCCCTGGCAGTGTGTTATAGAGCAAGGGGAGCCGAGCAGGTTGTACATAGTGTCCTATCTGCAGGCAGCATGTAATACGGCAGGAGGAGCTGAGTAGATAACATTTAGTGTCCTATCTGCAGGCAGCATGTTACAGAGCAAGAGGAGCTAAGCAGATTGTATATAGTCTCCTATCTATAGGCAGCATGTAATAGAGCAGGAGGAGCTGAGCAGATTGTACATAGTGTCCAACCTGCAGGCAGCATGTTATAGAGCAGGAGGAGCTGAGCAGATTGTACATAGGGTCCTATCTGCAGGGAGTATGTTATAGAGCAGGAGGAGCTAAGCTGATTCTACATAGTGTCCTATATTCAGGCAGCATGTTATAGAGCAGGAGGAGATGAGCAGATTGTTCATAGTGTCCTATCTGCAGGAAGCATGTTATTGAGCAGGGGAAGATGAGCACTTTGTACATAGTGTCCTATCCGCAGGCAGCTTGTTATAGAGCAGGAGGCGCTGAGCAGAGAGTACGTAGTGTCCTATCTGCAGGCAGCATGTTATAGAGCAGGAGGCGCTGAGCAGAGTGTACGTAGTCTCCTATCTGCAGGCAGCATGTTATAGAGTAGGAGGAGCTGAGCAGATTGTACATAGTGTCCTATCTGCAGGCAGCATGTTATAGAGCAGGCGGAGCTGAGCAGATTGTACATAGTGTCCTATCTGCAGGCAGCATGTTATAGAGCAGGAGGAGCTGAGCAGATTGTACATAGTGTCCTATCTGCAGGCAGCATGTTATAGAGCAGGAGGAGCTGAGCAGATTGTGCATAGTGTCCTATCTGCAGGCAGCATGTTATAGAGCAGGAATAGCTAAGCAGATTGCACATAGTGTCCTATCTACAGTCAGCATGTTCTAGAGCAGGAGGAGCTGAGCAGATTGTACATAGTGTCCTATCTACAGGCAGCATATTATAGAGCAGGATGAGCTGAGCAGATTGTACATAGTGTCCTATCTACAGTCAGCATGTTATAGAGCAGGAGGAGCTGAGCAGATTGTACATAGTGTCCTATCTGCAGGCAGCATGTTATAGAGCAGCTGCAGCTGATCAGATTCTACATAGTGTCCTATCTACAGGCAGAATGTTCTAGAGCAGGAGGAGCTGAGCAGGTTGTACATGATATAGCTATAATTATCATATTTCTGTTCTGTTAGTACAGCTCTGATGATATCAGCACTGACTGAACACTATCTGGAGGTAATTAGAAAAGAAGAAGCTTCTGAGACCTGGATGCGCAGTCTGATGCTGTCTAGGAAGACGAATATGGATGAAAGACCAGAAGTTTTACCTATTAAATTGTATAACATATAGAAGAAGGAAACTTTAATCCCACGTTTGATCCCCATGAGCTTCTTGCTCTATACAGTCTTGCACTATTGGGTTTATACATCACTGTATATTGTGGCTTCAGTGTTGCCTTTTTGGATTTCATGGACGTTTCTGCCCCCTGAACCATCTCCCTGTTGTCCTTACATATTAGTCACCGAGCATCGAGTCTCTTAGGTCCCCGGGTAATGTGAGTGACAGCGCCATTCTCATAAATATCCTGATGCTTTCAGGTTTTTATAAAACACTCCGAGCTCTTCCTGGAGATATTATCAGACAGCCGCCCACCACATGGACATCGCCAGCAGATAAAGCGTCTCTTCAGTGGAGAGGAGGCCATCAACGCCGACTACTGCTTCTGCATGAGCGAGAGCCATTCACAGAATAACATCAATCTCTCCCGACACGGTAACAGGTAGACGCATTACTGGAAATCCCCGGACGCCACGGCGTCGGACACTTCTCCCTAGACACGCTAATGGTGGCATACTGGACGTGGCTCTGATGAAATCTGGGCTGTGCGGTGGGTGACAAATCTTGAGTTTAAGTTGAGCTTTACCTCAAAGCAATGAAATAATAAAAAAATAAAAAATGACTTGAATTAGATTTTCTGCAGACTTCCTGATAGGATTTAGAAATCCATTTTTGATGCAGAAAATTAATTTTCCTCATTGACCTTATATGGATGAAGGAATCCCTTCTGTCTACATTCAGGCTTCAGTGCCACCCTCTACCCGTAAAGCATGGCAAAAGATGCAGTGCTGATAGTGATTTTGCAGTTAGTTTTTGCATTTTGTCCTGCACTAGTCTGAACACTGCCTTATTTTACTCCTGTCTGTCTTAATTGCTTTCCACCACACTCGTATGTCTCCTGTTTACTATGTTCTGGGCTGTAGACGGTTAAACTAGCTATAATGTTTAGATGCCTCCTTAACTCATATTCCTCCACTGCTAATTTGGTTTGTCTGGATGTCATGGAACCGGTCCAATCAGTATTTGGACAAGGACTCCATAAGACAAATGTCTGCCCACTATGGGGGTCATTTACTAAGGGCCCGAATTGCTCTTTTTCGTTGCGTTTCTCGAAAATTACCGGTTTGCACCGAATTGCCCCGGGTTTTTGGTGCACGCGATCGGATTGTGGCACATCGGCGCTGGCATGCATGTGACGGAAATCGGGGGGAATGCCAGTCGGAAAACCCGACGGATGCGGAAAAAACGCGGTATTTTAAAAAAATATGTGTCGCTTGACACGCGCTTACCTCCACCCAGGATAGGATGATGAACTCCGGCAAACTCCAGCGGACTTCAGTGCAGCAGCGACACCTGGTGGACATCGGGCGCACTACCTTAGTGAATCACTGGAAGACCCGAAGAGCCGCTGGATCGCGACAGGACCGGGTAAGTAAATGTGCCCCTATAAGTCTTCTTTAGAGCTTGCTTTATTCAGGACTTCCACATTGTTTAAACTTTTGACCCTTGCTTATTTTTTGTCCATCTTATCATCTCTTGGCTTTGTACTGTATTGTGTTCATGGTATTTGCATGATTAATATTCTGTATTTGTTTGTCCTGTTTTTTGTCTCTGTGTTTTAACTTCGGTGAAGAAAAGAAACGTTGACCAGTTGTTGCCTGTCATTTAGGTTAGGATAACCAAACAGGTAGGGAAAGCTGGGTGGGTCTAGATTTTGGGCTCACTGTCCTTGTCTGACCTTTCCTTTTCAGTCTTGTGGTCCGTTTCCTGACAGCAATATTAAACCCATGTCAGATTATAGCACAGCAGATTTTGCTGCCAAATACCTGCTGATCAATAGTAGAATATGTTGATGGACGCAATTGCCTGGTGTTCCTGTGCTGGTCCCATTCCTGGTCTATTGCCTATAGTTACCCTTAAATCTTCCTCATCCAATCCCTTCCCTTCTTTGGTTGAACTTGATGGACATATGTCTTTTGTCAACCATATGAACTATGTAACTATAGTAGTGATGTGTAGATGCTGCATACAGTCACTGGCTGCACTGGTATCTATGTTGTATAATTACAGTAGGACAGGACTTACTGTAGTGCCTAGCAGAACACCAGAGTATAATGCTTCCATCTTCTTAAAGGTGAAAATCAAATAGTAAATATGAGTAATATTTTTATAAAATTTATCAAATAGCTGAACTTTTAATGAATTTTATGAAATGTTCTTGTTCTTTCCCCATAGGGTCTAAGAGATATAGCAGTTTGGATTAGGGTTAGGTGTGATCTCAGCCACTATAATTGGTATAGGATATAGAGTACATTGCCCGTTTCTAAAAAATAATGGGCACGGTTTCTGTGCCACCCAGTGGGTGCATTGGTATGCCCATTTATGCGATTGTATTTTCACAATGGATGCACAGGTGGAATGTTCCAAAATCTATGGTTTCTGGTGAGATTTCTAATGACTTTTTATTGTTTGATAATAGTTTAGAATAGTTTGGATATATATAATTTGGCAGTTCATACATAATTTACCTCTAGGAGACAGAACACAAAAGTACTGGTGTAAAGGGATTTAGGGATATATACAGAGAAAGTCCCGGAAGATTCTGGAACTTGGAAGGGCTTATGTTAGGATTAAGGAAGGGTTGTCCTATCCTGGTACAGAGCTAGTTCTAGTCAGTAGTCTAGTAGTTAGAGCTAGTCATTAGCTACAAGTGCAAGAAAGAGATGTTACACATCTTCTCCCCCACCATCGGGACTAAGCTCACAGAACTTGAGTGAGAAGTGGAAGAGAGCCTTCAAAACGTGGGTGGGCTTACATTAGCTAAAGTGTTGCCCTATCCTGGGACAGAGGTAGTCCTAGTAAGTAGTCTAGTAGTTAGAGATAGTCATAAGCTAGGAGTGCAGGTAGATCTGTTATTTTACACACTTGCACACTTGAAGCCCAGGCTCCAACCCAATACTGGACTCCAGAAGTACAGCAGAAGACAACCCAGTTTGGAAGCTACAAGGGCCTATTAATTACAGGATGATGTAGGGTGGACCACCAGGATATTATACCCAAGGAACCACAGTCCAACACTGGACTAAGGTCACTGGACTAAGGTCTCTCTCTCTGAGAGAGAGTTGGAAGACAACATTATAATTTTCAAAATCAAGGAGCCGGTCACCATATGGAATAGCTTCAAGGGCAGCCGGGTAAAAACACCAAGTATTTTGAGGGTCAAATGGGTCATACACAAAAGCAGAACCAAAGAAAGGGCATAGCGGGGCCTATTGGACATGAACAGGGTTAGAGTGATTAGACCAGCAAGGTTATTGCCTCTATGAGAGGAAGATAGTCACTAGACAGACATCAGTACTGAGGTTGTTGTGGTCTAAATTGTTCCAGAGAGTTTAATGCCAAGTGAACTATGCCTGCATTGTATGGATGCTTCCTTTTAAACTGGTTCTCCTACTTATTTTGACTACAATTGAGCATTTTACTATTATTAAAAGACCCCCCCATAGCCAGATGTGTCTTGGTGAGTGACACCTCGCACCCTCCCATTGGCACTGTAGACCTGACCATGGCATGCAAAATGATCTTACATTTTACACATTGACCACCATGGCAAATGACCAGCCCCACGCAACACCCCTCAAGGAACTCAGATTCCATCACACGTTTGTGTCTAAATAAGAAACAGGGTTAAAGGGAGACCATTTTTTTTGTATTACACATATCCCTGCAGACACTAAATATCAAATTGTTTTTTTATCAACTTTCTGCAATTTTTGGTTAAAAAGACTAATTAGATCAAAGTTCACCTGGCTCCTTCCCAGCATGTTTCCTAAGTCCCAGGGACTCGTAATCCGTCTCCACTCTATCTGGGCATGTCCAGAAGAAGGTGCTGACTGTGGTCAGCAAGAGCAGGAAGCGGAGGAGGGAGGAGGCAAAGAGTGAAAGGGAGGAGGCAAAGGGTGAAAGGGAGGAGGCAAAGAGTGAAAGAGAGGAGGGAGGGCGAAGAGTGAAAGGGAGGAGGGAGGGGGCAAAGAGGTTTAAGGTTTTTTTTAGAGTACAGGATGACAAGCATTTTTTCAAATGCAGCCCCGACTCCTTGCTCCACACGCCCAGGGGCTCAGGAAAGAAGCTGGCAGGGGTCCAGGTAAACTTTGATCTAATCTTTTTGACCATAAATGGCAGAAATAGTTTGGGTATACGATGTTTAGTGTCTGTGAGGGTAAGGGCAATATAAAAATGGGCCTCTGGTGCCCGAAATGCTACTACCCAATTTGACTTGCATTTAGTTTATGAAGCACTTATGGGACAAAAATAGATGTGGTTAATAATAGGTTAAATATAGTTTGGGCTAACTGATAAGTGTCATCCATGCAATGTTATAAATTTATGCCAAGTCTTCATGTGAACTGCGTTGGAGGCTCCTTGTGTGTTCTGCATCTCGAAAGCTTCTCCGAGCCATAAAATATTTTAACTTTCCTAGAAGATAGAAGGCCCCTCCCATCGATAAGTCTTTATTTACATAATAATGGGGTGTATTTCAGCGGGGGTGGGGGTGAATTACATCCCGAGATTCCGTTTCAATCATCCTTTACTTTTTGTATGGCTCCTTTGCAGAATATTCTCGGCTTCTTTACAGCATCATTCCCTATATCATTCCTGTGCCGCGCACCTCATCGATCATCGTGATATATGGGAAACATTGGAAATTGATATAGACTTCTATCTTTACCTCCACAGGCGACATCATTGCTTTCCCTGCCAGTTTAACCCTCCCACCCCTGCACGCTATAATCAAGCAGCTCCGCATCCACAGCTTCATTTATCTTTCATTTATTTCCCCCCCGTGACATTGTTAGAGTAATTTTCAAGTTTTCATAGCCATTAAATATTTCACCCGTCACATGGATCTTACTCCGGTGAATCGGAATCTATATTGGATTTCTAAGAGCCGACCTCATACATTATTAATGGTCTGGCTGACACTCACAGATTGCTGGAGTAAAGTTTATGGCAAAGACGATTCCTCACTCATTCCTGAGACTCCTGTAGAGTCTTTAGAAATTCGCCAAGAGAACTACTATACAGAGATTAAGATTTATTAAGTATCCCCCTTTTACTGAAACACGAAGACATAAGGAAAATAGTTTATTTCAGAGGTTTTTGTGTAGAAATAAAAAAGTAAGATTATCAATGACCTTTATTCAAAATGACCTTTATTCCCCCAATGGGGGAACAGACAGTAGGTATTAGTAGACCGTGAGGCGGGAGAAAGTTTAGTGTACCCCATATCATTAGGACTATATCTAAATGAAAAAAAAACATTGAATTTCACCACGGTTTTGTGGCCAGCGCAGCTGCGCCACAAAAGGGTTGTGTGCACCACAATTGCAGCACAGACACTTCCTAAATACCTGTGCAAGCAGTTTTAGCCATGAAGAACGTGCACAGTCCAAGTAAAGTGCATTTCGCGCCCCTCAGTAAATGAGCCCCATTGGGGGGGATGTATTCACGCACTTGTGCCACAATTCTTTTGATTTTGCGCCAAAAACACTGGGGCTCATTTACTTACTCGGTCCTGTGGCGCATTCTCCGACGAGGATTGGGGTCTTCCGGCGATTCACTAAGGTCGTGCGCCTGATGTCCACCAGGTGTCGCTGCTGCGCCGAGGTCTGCCGGAGTTCATCAACCTAATCCCGCTGCATGTGAGTGCTTGATCTTGCGGCACAATTTGATTTTTAAATTCCACGGTTTTTCCGATTCCGTCGGGTTTTTCCAATGACCTTTATTCAAAAAGCACAAATAACTGGGGGACTTTCTGTTTCAAATTTAAGAGAGTATGACATGGCTTGTATAGCAAGGTTTGTTGCCCAATGGGGGAACAGACAGTAGGTATTAGTAGACCGTGAGGCGGGAAAAAGTTTAGTGTACCCCATATCATTAGGACTATATCTAAATGAAAAAAAAACATTGAATTTCACCACGGTAGGGAAAAGTTCTATATTATTGAGAGACACTAGAGTAGTGCAGAAAATATTGGGACACAGTGGGGGTCATTTACTAAGGGCCCGAATCGTGTTTTTCCGTCGGGTTACCGGAATATTACCTTTTTGCACCGTCTTTCCCTGAATTGCCCCGGGTTTTTGGCGCATGCGATTGGATTGTGGCACATCGGCGCAGGCATGCTTGCGATGGAAATCGGGGGGGCGTGGCCGTCGGAAAACCCGACGGATTTGGAAAAACCGACGTATTTTTTTAAAAAAAAGTGTTGCACAACACGCACTTGCTTGCACCCAGCATAGCTTGGTGAACTTCCGTGAACTCCAGCGGACTTCAGCGCAGCAGCGACACCCGGTGGACATCAGGCGCACTACCTTAGTGAATTGCCGGAAGACCCGAATCAGCATCGGAGAACCCGGGTAAGTAAATCTGCCCCATTTACTTACAAAGTCACTCGAGTTCACTAAAAGTGCATTGTCCGTCTATAATGCTGGGTGCGGCGATTCACTAAGATCATGCGCCTGTAATCATGAATGTCGTTTCCCCACACTGGTCCAAAAGAGTTCACCATCTTTTTTGTGGTGCACCTTTAACATAGGGCGTGCAACACAATTTGAAAGTAAAATACGGCGCACTGCTCGACGGCACAACCCCTAATTTGTGTCACATGGAGGCCAGCGCAGCTGCGCCACAAAAGGGTCGTGTGCACCACAATTGCAGCACAGACACTTCCTAAATACCTGTGCAAGCAGTTTTAGCCATGAAGAACGTGCACAGTCCAAGTAAAGTGCATTACGCGCCCCTCAGTAAATGAGCCCCATTGGGGGGGATGTATTCACGCACTTCTGCCACAATTCTTTTGATTTTGCGCCAAAAACACTGGGGCTCATTTACTTACTCGGTCCTGTGGCGCATTCTCCGAGGAGGATTGGGGTCTTCCGGCGATTCACTAAGGTCGTGCGCCTGATGTCCACCAGGTGTCGCTGCTGCGCCGAGGTCTGCCGGAGTTCACCAACCTAATCCCGCTGCATGTGAGTGCTTGATCTTGCGACACAATTCGATTTTTAAATTCCACGGTTTTTCCGATTCCGTCGGGTTTTCCGATGGCCCCGCCCCCCGATTTCTGTTGTGTGAAAGCTGGCGCCGATGCGCCACAATCCGATCATGTGCGCCAAAATCTTGGGGCAATTCGGCGCAAATAGGAAAAATTTGGGAAACCCAGCGGAAAAACGTGATTCGGACCCTTAGTAAATGTGCCCCACTGTCTAAAATGTCTTGCACCACAGTTATTAAGGCTCTTAGACCCTTTTTGGGCAACTTTCTGACTTGTCCGAATAAGGGGCGTGGCCTTTGGGAAAATGGACTTGGCCCGATTATGGAAGATCATCCGTGCGCCCAAAATTCTGGCGCACAGTTAAGACCAACTAAAAGTAGGTTTAAAGTAGGAACAGACAGTCTTATACTGCACCAGAATCCATCATGACCGTGATAAATCTGGCCCAGCAAAAGAGTTTTCCAGCTAGAAACTGGGGAACCTGAGACACGTTGTTAAATCCCCCCCCCATTGTGTAGATTATTTAGTCTGTCCGTCGCAATGTCTGAGTTCTCAACAATACGTGTTAGAGAAAACAAGTGGAAAGTGCCCAAAAATTGGATAAAAGGATGGAAAGAGAAAGGAATTAATAAAGTGGTAGATATGTTAGATAAAGAGAAGAAGACATTACAAACATTTATCCAGTTAAAAAGGGAATATAATCTGTGAGAATCCCAGTTTCTACATTATCTACAAATTAATAGTGAAATGAAAAAGACCTAATATATGGGGCGGATAGGAAATGCGAAACAAGAAAAGTTTATTAAACTTTTGACCCATTTGAACGGCAACCCATGTCTTTCTGCTTTCTCTAAGCATTTGCATTGAAATATAATTGTGTGTTATAACTTACCTTGCAACATGACAGAATCCTCTGTGTAGCCCCGGGGTTGGGCTTTGGTTTGGATGCATTTAAAAAAATAACACATGACTTGTCTGTGCTGCAGACTCCTCAGCTCTCAGCCCCCACCTTTGTGCTCCTTCACTGGAACAGAGCTGATAGCCTGGTGAGGTGACAAACAGTGGGGGAGGGAGGAGCTGTACAGGAGCACAAAGGTGGGGGCCAAGAGCTGAGCAGTCTGCAGCACAGACAAGTCACTTGTTTATTTAAATGCATCCAAACCAAAACCCAACCCCTGGGACTACACAGAGGATTCTGTTAGGGTGCAAGGTAAGTCATAGCACACAATTATATTTCAATGCAAATGCTTAGAGAAGGCAGAAATGCATATGCACAATGCAGTTGTAATGGGCTTCTACAACCCATGTTTAGTGAAAATGGACACTTTAAGGAGACTTGAACTCGGACAACCCCTGTAACAGAAATGATATATAAAGCAGAATTAATTTTACCCTTCCTGTGCATTGGCGCTGTGTGTTATTGTAATACAGTAGTGATGCTGGTCTTGAGAATTTTTCTTCTGAGCTGCTACATCAGCTGTAATTTGGTGTTAAAGACACAATGGTTATTCAGCGATCATATACCTCATGAAATTGAGTTAGTGCCCCTATTACGGCAGCTGTGGGCTCTAATACCTCAGGATGTGACATGGCTCTGCGGGGAGGGAGCCGTGATTATAGTTCCCGGCCTAGTTTGATAACACATGTGGGATTTGGCGGAGGCAGCAGATGTATAAGCGTTGAGTGCGACGCCTGGAACATACCGCCGCTCGTTTCTATGTGTTGATCCTGGGACCGCTGTTTAGCGAAAAGCAAATATTGCCGTTTTCTCATCTGACACATAACTAGGAGACGAGTGGCTCTCCGAATGCGCTTTTATGTTTTATTAAAACTGTATCTTTACGGCAAACATAAAAAGTATACTGAAATATCAAACTGGAAATTGCCGGAGAGAGTCGCAATCTCAGGGCTGGAAATTTGAATGGAAAACATATAAGCAAATGAAATGTATAAATCCGTTACGGGTAGTAGAAGCTGTTATCCTTCGAGGAGGGGGAAAGTAGTATTAGGCCGCATGTCTTCTGCGTAAATACAGTCGTGGCCATAAGCTTTGGGAATGACACATATTATATTGTCACATGATCTGTTGCCCTCCGGTTTGTCAGATGTTTTTATCACATACAGAAATACAAGTGCAATCATATTATGAGTAACAAAAGCTTTTATTGACGGTTAGAAGGAGTTACTGCAGTGAGTCAGTATTTGCAGTGTTGCCCCTTCTTCTTCAGGACCTCTGCAATTCCCCCTGGCAGCTCTCACTCACCTTCTGGACCAAATCCTGACTGATAGCCGTCCATTCTCGCATAATCACTGCTGCATTTTGTTACAATTTGTTAGTGTTTGTTTGTCCACCCGTCTCTTGATGATTGACCACAAGTTCTCAATGGGATTAAGATCTGGGGAGTTTCCAGGCCGTGGACCCAAAATCTCTATGTTTTGTTCCCTGAGCCATTTAGTTATCACCTTTGCTTTATGGCAAGGTGCTCCATCATGCTGGAGAAGGTATTGCTCATCACCAAACTGCTCTTGGACGGTTGGAAGAAGTTGCTCCTGGAGGACATTCTGGTCAAATTCTTTACTCATGGATGTGTTTTAAGGCAAGACTGTGAGAGAGCTGATTCCCTTGGCTGAGAAGCCGCCCCACACATGAATGGTTGCAGGATGCTTTACAGTTGGCATGAGACAAGACTGGTGGTATTGTTCACCTTGTCTTCTCCCAACAAGCTGTTTTCCAAACAATCGGAAAGGGGATTTATCAGAGAAAATGACTTTACCCCAGTCCTCAGATGTTTGTTTCTAGAGAGAATTGGTTTCTTTGCTTCCCTCCTGGACACCAGGCCTTGCTCCAAGAGTCTCCGCAGTCTCACAGTGCGTGCAGATGCACTCACACCTGCCTGCTGCCATTCCTCAGCTCTGCACTTCTGGGAGCCCCATCCCCAAGCTGAAACACTTTTAAGAGAGGGTCATGGCGCTTGCTGGTTCTTCTTGGGCGCCCTGGAGCCTTTTTGGCAACAATGGATCCTCTCTCCTTGAATTCCTTGATGATGCGATAGATTGGTGACTGCGGTGCAATCTTTCTAGCTGAGATACTCTTCCCTGTTAGGTCAGTTTTGTGCAGTGCAATGATGACTGCACGTTTTTCTTTAGAGATAACCAGGGTTAACAGAAGTGAAACAATGATGCCAAGCAGCAGCCTCCTTTTAAAGTGTCCAGTGGTGTGATTCTTACTCAATCATGACAGATCGATCACCAGCCCTGTCCTCATCAACACCCACATCTGTGTTACTGGAGCAATCACTGAAACCATGTTAGCTGCTCCTTTTAAGGCGCCTGCAATGAAGTTGAAATGTGTTTTGGGGGAAAAAGTTTATTTTCTAGGAAAACATTGACCTGGCAATTAATTGCTGTTAAACTGATCACTCTTTATAACATTCTGGACTATATGCAAATTGCCATTATAAAACCTGATGCAGTAGACTTTGTAAAAATTAACATTTGTATCATTCTCAAAACTTATGGCCATGACTGTACACTTTAGGCCACAAGAATTTAGTTGTCCTTTGAATTCAAGGGGGTTTCCAGTTCTCAGTGTAGTGGCTGAACAGAGTCAGCTTAGAGCTTAGCTTCTATTCACATGAATAGGAACTAATCTGCAGTAACCTGCTCTGACCACTACATTACAAAATGGAGCTGTCCTTTTCCTGTACCATTATCTGTGTATCAGATTTGTGGAGGTGCGGGGAATCGGGCCACAAAGGCTGGGGAGGTAGGGCCCCTTCTGTCCACTTTTAGTTCTGCAGTTTGAGGACCTTCAAAATCCTGAAAAGGACCTTGTAGATATCAGGATTCGGGGGCAGTGGACCCACTGGATTACGATAGACGAAGGGGTAAACTGACACCTGGGACCGGAGTCTAAGTGGCACCCGGCTTTAACCAGAGCCCGTTGCAAAGCGGGTTGCACTTGCTGCGGCGTGGTGCCACCATATCCCTCCACAGGCACCACTTTGTCCACAGTGGTGGCCAAGGCAAAGTACAGAGTCAAAAGGCAAAATCGTGGTCAGGGCCAGGCAGGAGGTTGAACAGGCAGCATAGGATCAGAGTCGGGGATGTGCGGAAGGTCAGGTAGGACAGCACAGGAGTAAAGTCAGTAACGGAATCAAATAGATTTTATTTAAAGAATTTATTTAAAGAAGTATGTAAACTTTGTTTGAAACTGAAGCAGTTTATTTCATGATCCCTGGTGGTCCTGGATAATAATGTATTATTGTTGTCTTTTCATTATTCTGTTTCAGCAATAGGGAAAATTTGGGTGTTTGGGATCTAGCAGTTAATCACCTCTCCATACTCCGAGAGAGAGTACAGAGAGAAGAAACAGGGATGCGATAGAGAGAACTGTGCAACTGTATGGCTGCACAGTTCTCTCTATGACCTAATGTGCCCTGACTACAGTCAGTCTCCTTTATAGTCAGATTCTACCAATTGAAGCTAAACTTCTTCAGACTGTTGTCTCTAGTCATAGATTGTGCAGATGCCCTTTCTCTGATGTGACACAGCAGGATGTACAGTTACTATACCTTATTGATGTTGTATTTGACACCTATAAAATATTTTTATACAACTTTATATTCTGCATTTTCCCCTGCTATCCTTAATATTTCCAAAATGCTGCATAATACATATCAGCTGAAATATCTTACTTTATTCCAATCAGTTGATGGACAGTCTCGTCCAGGCTTTCCAGATTTGAAAAATGGGACTAATGACCTTAACTCGGAAAAAAACCCTTCTCTCATCTTTCCTTTCCTTGGTAGTTTTGAAAACTTTTCTCTCCCAGCCATCATTAATCTGCCGCAATGACTTTTTGTGACTCAGCAGAATGTCAGACTGTCACTCTTGATAGGTAACTTGTCTTGTTGGCTTTCCAACTTGTAAAGGATTCTGAGATTTGTGACAAAGAAAGATCCGGCTCTAAATTGCACTGTATGTCTAAAGGTAAAATTTCATTACGGTAGGATGTTTTAGTGAGCGTGTCGTCTGCACGCATCTATTTCGAGAAGAAAGCCGAAAGGGTGAAGCTTATTTTACAAAATAAACAAAACAGAGGAATTAGCTGTTCCGTGATTCTGCTTACTCCAGTGAAGAGCCAATTTAGGAAAAGCCACAGCAGAAAAGACTTGTTTGAAGTTGCCTTGAAAAGAAAATTAACTCCAATTTACTGTTTTGTCAAACTTCTGATGGAAATCTTAATCCGAAATTCACAAATATTAAAGAATATACAATAACAAAGAGGACTAGAAATTCAATATTAGATTACTAGAATTACGCCCAAAAAATGTTTACGAAGGGATGAGTTTTGGATGGAACACAGGAATGGACCCAAACTACGAACCCCTGGGCCCTCATAACTAAGATTTGTGTATGTTTCACCTTTATTATCTTGACCATCTCTGCACAGCACAATTGTTTTTAGGCTGTCAAAGTTTGCCACAAATGGAATTATCTAAATAACTTCAGTTCCCATGTTCTCTGGAATTAGGGTATCTGAATACAATTCACTTAGGCCCCTTAAACAGTACCTACATTTAGTAGTCTAATCTGATTTTTATGTTAAGTTAAGATGATGTTTCATATCTGCTTTGCTTGTCTACCATGGGCATTTTGGTGGGTAGAAAGGTAGCCAAGCACATGGCCCCAGGATATAGGTGGCCCAGGCAATGCTTCCAGGAAATGGGTAGCTCAGCACATGCTCCTATTATACATATAACCCTTGCCCTTTCAACTCCCTCCCCCAAAGAATCAGGGCAGATAGATCTTGAGTGAAAAAATGAAACGCCCATTAAATAGAATAATCTACTATTATGCCTACCACTAGTAAACTAGCACAAACAGATGCCCACAATTTATAGGTAGCCCAGCACATGCCCCCAATATATAGGTAAACCAGCACATGCCCCCAGTCTATAGTTAAGCCACCGCATGCCTCAGTATATGAATAGTTCAGCACATGCCCCCATATATAGATAGCGCAGCACATGCTCCCAGTATATAGGTAGCCTAGCACATACCCCCAATATTTAGGTAGCCAATCACATACCCTCAGTATATAGGTAGCCCAGCGCATGAACCTGGTGTATAGATAGCACACCACATGAAATGTCAGAAGATTGGCAGAAGGTTTTGCTGACGTGAATATGTGTAGTTGTGAGCCCGTAAAAACTTTATAGGCATCATGTTGAAAAAAGAAGGTAAGAGGTTACCTGGAATATCTTTTTGGATGGCAGAGCTCAACAAATAACTGCGAAGTCAAGTGAGAAAGGCTTTATTCCTATTTGTGGCAAGCCTTGGATGCTTAAAATGACAGACACCAACTGAAGCCAAAAGATCTGTTTGACTTTAATGGGCTCCACCGGGCCCTCAAGTGTCAATCATTTTGCTGGATAGAAAACTCCTGATGGAATTTGCCTCTGATACAGATATAAAGGTAACCTAACCTCAAATTCATTCAACGCTATAATTTACGTTGCCTAGCAGTGATACAAAAACTTTATTTGGATATAGAATAGATGTGTTATGTTCCAAGACTTAAGGGAAATTCTGGTGAAATCTAAAGCTTCTTCTTTGATCCTTATTTTATTCCATGTCTCAGTCTCTTCCCTGGTTCTAGCTCTCTATATCAAATCTGAATGTGAATCAATCCCTGGTGACACATATATATACAATGATTGTACTATGTGTCAATCATTACAGGCAAGTTTTACTGTATGAAGAGTACACATGGTGATAATAATAATGATTCACACCCAACTAGTGCAACGCTACCCAATCGGGGCCTGACCACAATGTGGGAGCAGCTGGATTCCCAGGAACCAGCATGGCTGGCTGTGGTTGTGGCCTAGCATCAAAATATGTGTCACGTGGTGGTGGCTTGGTCCACAGCAACAGGCCTCATCCACGCCTGTCAGGGCTAGCAGTGAGAAGCAAAAGGAGGGGGCGGCAGCAATGTAGATAAGGATCCCCTTGAGGAACACCTGGTGTGTGTGGTAATGGACCCGCAGGCAGATGGTGTTAGCGGCAGGCAAAGGATCACACTGAACTACAGAAATCTTGAAGTAACTCAGAGTCTCGTTAATGGCAGACACAGTCCACACAGCAGCAGGTAACAGGCTGATAACGGTCCTTCCTGCAGGTACAGACAAGGCAGTTGATTGGTTGGATGTGGTTATGATTCTGTTGTGGAGTATGAATTTAGGAGTCCCGCAGTCTCGATCCACTGGTCATAAGGCTGGTGTCATGGGTGCCCCCGTGTGCCCCGGCCACTCACTCACCTTTCTCAGCTTGAGAGGCTATCTCTGCTATGTTCGCACTGCAGTGCTTGTGCTCCTGTGTCCTAGGGCGTGCATGCGCCGCCTCTGGAAAATTTAAAGGGCCAGTGCACCACTAATTGGTGCTGGCCATCTGCTTGTCATTATAAATTCCAGCCCCTTCCTGCCAGATCTTTGTTCTTCCATGCTTGAGAGAAAGCTGTTTTCCAAGTCCTCTGCGATTATCCTGATGTCCCATTTTGACCTCGATTCATTTCCTGACCCCGATACCGTGCTGCCTGTCTCGACCTGTCTCTGTTCTGGAGATTTCCAGGACACCAAACAATCATAGCCTGTGATTCTGCAAGAAAGATAACCCATGTTGCAACGTAACACAAACATCACATCTTAACCATTCAGTAGTAGGCATGATACAACACAACATATGAGCAGTGAATGGCAGCTGTTGTATTGCTATAGCCAGGCTTTAGGTGTCAAACCAAGGTAAATCCAGTCTTAAAGTGGAGGAGCAGTTTAAAGTTGGCATGGGAGGGATGGCCAAACTGGAGCTAATTTTAGTGATGACCCGTCATGCGAGACATTACGCTGGCAGAGATTTTTTTGTCTCTAAGTGGTCATGTGATGATGTGCTGAGACAGCATGAGAATGAGAGCAAAACTGAGAGAAAAAAGCAGTGGATAGCTAAATGTCAATATGAACTAATACAGAGAAGTGTGGTATATGATATACCATCAGGATGCGCTTAGAGAAATTTGTGTTTCCAATGGAGATTGTCCTTAAATAAGTTTCTTAAGAGCCCAGACTGCTTTAGATGCTAGATGAATTTCAAGAAGTAAAATATAAGCAGTAATTCTAAATAATTTAGGTTTCCAGAGTCTACAATAGAATTGAATCAAAAATTGAAGTTAATTTTTAACACACATTTGCTTAAGGCATAACTACTTGTAATGTTTTAGATCTATGAATTACTCAAGAGCGTAATAAGCTTAGTAACAAGCGGTCTGGCGGGAGGCCTCCTCCTACTAATCTTTTGGCTAGAGTTTGCTTTGAGGGATAAGCGGCTTCTTCAGCAGGGCTTACGCCATGTTGTCATTGTCATCCGAAATGCTGCCTTTGTTTTATTTGGCTCCAGACAAAAACATTAAAACAATTATTATACACGAGGACATGGATTATTTTATGCCACAGTGCAAATATACCAATCAAGTTAAAGGAAAACGTCTAAATTGTTTTGGATTTGAGTTTTTGTTCCACACATTTCCCTCGTAGTTACTAGAAGAAAGTAAAAACGTACCCCCTATTATATAAGGTTCTGTTCACATAAGTTCACATAAAACATTTGTTACATAAATTGGCATGTAACTACAGATGAGCGGTCTCAAAGTTTCCGTTCAGGTTCTGGGTTTGCGTACGTCCCGCATGACCGGGACATTTTGCTGGATTGCCGGACAGCCAAAGCGGCAAATTGACGCCCCTAACAACTAGTCATGGCTATCATGGGCCAGGGGGACACCCTGCTGCCAGTGCTAGGCACACCCGAAACCTGAATAGAAACTTTTGGTTTGCTTATCTATATATGTAACCCATAGGAATTCCACATATACTGCATCATATAAGATGGAATAAAGGCCAAAATTTCATTATTTCGGGGTCGTGTCCTAAGGAACCTATGTCTAGAACATTTTTGTGAGGCAAAAGCAGATTTATTGGGCAAAATTGATCCTATTATTTCCATGTTAATGTCGAACCTCTTAGTCTGCAGTCACACGTGGTGTTTTGAATGCCAGAGCCTCTTAGTGGATACTATACTATTTCTGAAGAATACATAGGTGCATGGGAAACTCAGCAGCTTTTAGTTACAATGGGTTGCTGACAGGGTGGAGATATTGGGGGTCATTTACTAAGGGCCCGATTCGCGTTTTCCCTACGTGTTACCCGAATATTTCCGATTTGCACCGATTTCCCCTGAATTGCCCTGAAATGCACGCGACGGAAATTGGGGGGCGAACAAAAACCCGACGGATTCGGAAAAACTGCCGCATTTAAAACAAAAAAAGTGTTGCGAAAATAGCACTTACCTTCACTCAGCCCGGCTCGGTGTACTCCAGTGCGTTCTGATGCTCTTCAGTGCAGCAGCGACAACTGGTGGACGTCGGAGGAACTACCTTAGTGAATCCCGGCCGGACCCGAATCCACCACAGAGAACGCGCCGCTGGATCGCGCATGGACCGGGTAAGTAAATCTGCCCCAGTGACTGCAAACATCCTCCTTCAGCCTCCCCTACTGACTACTATATGACTGAGCTTGAAGTGTTCTGCTCATATGCTGAGCAGCTGAGGAGAGGGGGGAGGCAGAAACGATTTCTCCTAGTGCAGGATTACTATAGTGACACTTAAAGGGAACCTTTGTCCAGGTTTACTCCACTAAACTATTAGTCCTCACAGGTAGAGGATGAAATGTCCTATCTAAAATTCCCTTATCAATGTGAAATCTCACCCCAAAGCCAGGCATAAATGACTGTTCTTATCTCATTGAGATGAAATGAGTCAAGTTTAATGGTGGCAGGGGTAGTGCCACTTCAGATGCCCCTGTCTTCTGTTTTATAGTAGCTAGAAACATGTTGTCGATGTCATTTTAGTTTATTATTCTGTGAGTTACAGAAGTGGACATACAGGCAGTTAAAAAATAAGCGGTATCCCTGGTTCTGTAGCTCACAAAACTATAAACCTGGTGTGTTTATAGGTACTATAGAGTAAGGGGCTTCTAAAGTGACACTACTGCAAAGTTATCCAACCAGGACCTGACCACAGTGTGGGCACAGCTGGATTTCCATGGACCTGAGTGGCTGGCTGTAGTGCGGTCTAGCACCAGGATATATCACAGTGGCTTTGTACAGGAGAACAAGGCCTATCCATGCCAGTCAGGGCTATCAGGGAGATAAAAGAAGAAGGGGAGGCCGCTGTATAGTGAAGTAGTGAAGGGATCCCCTTGGGACACTCCTGGTATACGTGTAGTGATCAAATCCTGGGCAGACAGGAAGGGGAGGCCTGTGGTGTTAGTGGCAGCCAGGGATCACACTGGAGTCGGATGTCTTGAACAATGACAGTCTCCTTAATAGTACACAGTTCTACATAGCAGCAGGTAACAGGCTGTAATCCTTCCTTTCTGTAGGCACACACATGGTGGTGTAATTGGTTGACTGTTGGGGTTGGCTCCACTGCTTGGCAGCAAGGTGGCAGTCTTGGTAATATAAACACATGGAGTAGGTAGTAGCACACCGGCTTCGAATACTGGACAGCAACTGGGACAGCAAACTCTCTTCTGACTGACCCTGAAGACCCTTGTAATGAGCTCATGTATAGAGACATTTGTAGAAGCTCAGTGCAATGCATTCTGAGTTTGCTCAACCAATCACCATCCTGCAGGGAAAATCCATGAGTGAAGGAAGGAGGAAGGATGAGAGGAGGGAGGGAGGTGTTGGAAGTTTAGCAGTGAGGGTGGTGGAGGGGTGTCCTTATTGCTGTGGACTTGTTACTTTGAGGTCCACTAATACCTCCCCCTATGGCACTTCGATCTAATTTGCATAACTCTAAAATGAGGATTGGGTGCAGAAGAAGCAACTGGAAAATAAAAACAAAGGCATGCCATATGGAAAATAAAAACAAAGGCATGCCATATGTTACACCAGGCAGGTAAATCGTGGTGACGATCCTCTTAAAGGAAATTATTTACCATCTACCACTACCCACAACTTTACTAAACCAACTCGGTGTCAAATAAAAATGTTAGTAATTCTATGTATAATTTACATAAAATATTTAGAAGAAAATCTGTCTTTTTTTCAGTGTAGCAGTCGGGTACAATCCGATATTCCCCCTCCCGGTGATAGAACGTCCACATTTGTTCTGCCGCTCTAATTAAATCCTCACGCACCAAATCCTCCCGGAGGCATTCGGAGATGAGACATGGATCTAATGTATGTAGCAGAGGCGCGAGATAAACAAACATGTACTTGCTGGAAAAATGTGGCACATTTATTGACTGCAATTGCCAGAAATGAAGTGAACTCGTATTGGAAACAGTCGGGGGGTGAATGTAAAGAAACACAGATGTGCTTTATGAGGGCGAGATGAAGGATGCCAATTTTCAGGTGCATCAATATACAGCGTCGGAGTCATTTACTTTGCTTGAGTGAGCGATTTGAGGAGTGGGATTTTGATCGGATGGGAAGAGAGAGATACCCAAAGCAATTTGATAGAGAATGCACAGTTTGCAAAGTGTTTGTGTTTGCCCTTGTATGAACCAGAAGATTTACGCGAAGATAATGTTGCTGTTTTTAGGATGTCGGGGAGAAATATCATTTTCTTGACCCAATTGCAGAACCGTAGGGTTTAGAAAGTCTTGGAATATCAATGACACACTAGAAATAATTGTTTTCTTTTTCCGAAAAAATTCACTGCCTCTTCCTACTCCAGAAAAAAATGTAGAGCTCCCCCCAGTAGGGATCTAGGTGTAAGTTAGAATCAAATTTTTGTGCCTCCTTCAATCAGTTAAAGATCTTGTCCCAAGTTTAGAAGTTACCCTGTAACCGAGAATGGGACCTCTTGATCCGATCTCACCAATTGCTAGAGAAAAAGGACGAACATGTGCCCTGCTTCTCCATTCACTGACTATGTTATATAGTTACGTGGTTTATACGGTTCAAAAGACACATGTCCATCAAGTTCAACCAAGGAAGGGAAGGGATTGGATGAGGAAGGGATTTAGGGGAAACTATTTTATATAACATAACCATCAATGTTATTTAGGTGTAAAAAGGCATCTAGACCCTTCTTGAAGCTCTCTGCTGTCCCTGCTGTGACCAGCGCCTGAGGCAGGCTATTCCACAGATTGACAGTTCTCATAGTGAAAACGGCCTGTCACCTCTGGTGATTAAACCTTGTTTTCTCCAGACTGAGACAGTGCCCCCTCATCTTTTGATTTGATTTAATCTGGAACAATTTACCTCCATATTTTTATTGTATGGACTATTGATATATTTATATAAATTAATCATGTCCCCATGTAGTCGTCTCTTTTTACAGACTAAATAAATCTTGTTATTTTAATCTTTCCTCATGACTGTAAAATACTTAAATAAGGGATTTTCCAAAATAAAAGTTAAGTTGACCTATTTTACGGAAAGGTAATTGAAATTGGATTAGTGGAGGTCCAACATCATGACCTCCAAAGCAGGGATGTAACTACAGGGGTATTAGCCATAGCAGCTGCTGTGAGGCACACATTGGGACTCATTTACTAAGGGTCCGAACGCCGCACTTTCGTCGGGTTTCCGGAATATTTCCGCTTTGCGCCAAATTGCCCCAGGATTTTGGCACACACGATCAGATTTTGGCACATCGGCACCGGCTTGCACGCAACAGAAATAGGGGGCGTGGCCGTCGGACAACCCGATGGATTCGGACAAACCGCGGAAGTTAAAAAAGGTTTTGTGTTGCAACACGTACTCACATGCACCAGGAAGAAGCAGGTGAACTCTGGTGGACCACAGCGCAGCAGCGACACAGGAAGGAACTCGGACGCACGACCTTAGTGAATCGCACAGGACCCCAATCCACGTCGGACAATGCACCGAGGGATCGTGACGGGACTGGGTAAGTAAATCTGCACCATTGTCTGGGCGCCCTGCTACCTGTCCAGCACACTAAAGTATGGAGGTTGTCCACTACTACATACATATTATGCTGCAAAATGTACAGTACAATATGTATATAAAAAGTGCACTTGTGTGTGTATGGTGTGTGTATATACTGTGTGTGTTTATCTACTGTATGTCTGTATATGGTACTGTATGTATGTGTATAAAAACTGTATGGGGGTCATTTACTAAGGGCCCGAATCGCTTTTTTTCATCGGGTTACCCAAAAATGACCGATTTGCGCTGAAATGCCCAGGGTTTTTGGCGCGCGTGATCAGATTGTGGCGCGTGGCCGTCGGAAAACCCAACGGATTCGTAAAAACATCGGAATTTTTTTTTAAAAAAGTGTCGCTTGACACGTGCTTACCTGCACCCAGCACCGGATGGTGAACTCTAGTGAACTCCGATGGACTTCAGCGCAGCAGCGACACCTGGTGGACATCGGGCGCACTACCTTAGTGAATCGCCGGAAGACCCGAATCCTCGACAGAGAACCCACCGCTGGGGATTGCAAATGGACCGGGTAAGTAAATCTGCCCCTATGTTTGTGTATTTATGCTGTATGTGTGTATATGTTGTGTATTTATTGCATGTATAAATGTATATATGAGAGCATATGCAACATCCCCCACCCTTTTCTTAGGGCCTGT
This sequence comes from Engystomops pustulosus, assembly GCF_040894005.1. Classification (NCBI taxonomy): domain Eukaryota; kingdom Metazoa; phylum Chordata; class Amphibia; order Anura; family Leptodactylidae; genus Engystomops; species Engystomops pustulosus. The sequence continues at coordinate 167,734,922 of NC_092416.1, forward strand.
AGACATCCGGGTCCCGGAATACCGGAGTGGCTGGCAGTTGCGGCCTAGGCACGCTAGTGTCACAGTGCTTGGTATGGGGACCGGAGGGCTGTCCTACAGACTGGAAGGTCTCCAGCAGGTGGTGTTGGCAAGAAATGATATAGAGGGAGAGGCTGATGTACTGGTTCTCCCTGGGGCAACACTTAGAGTCTGTAGTATGTGTCCCTGGTAGATGGATGGGGAGTAGAGATGAGCGAGCACTAAAATGCTCGGGTACTCGTTATTCGAGACGAACTTTTTCCGATGCTCGAGTGCTCGTCTCTACGAGCCCCATTGAAGTCAATGGGAGACTCGAGCATTTTTCAAGGGGACCAAGGCTCTGCACAGGGAAGCTTGGTCAAGCACCTGGGAACCTCAGAAAAGGATGGAAACACCACGGAAATGGACAGGAAACAGCAGGGGCAGCATGCATGCTTAATCGCACCATTATGCCAAAATTATGGGCAACAGCGTGGCCATGACAGAGTGACAGAATGAAGCTAGATAGCATCTAAAACATCCAATAATTGACCCTGACACTATAGGGGACGGCATGCAGAGGCAGCGGCAGCAGGCTAGAGAGTGTCATGGCGACATACCCTAAATGGACTCAGGCTTCAAACCAATGGGTGGCAGAGAGGAACCAAAGGAGGTGAGCAAGAAGCGCTGAAATTATTTCCTCTGTGAACAAAAGGTTGATGGTATATTTAGTCGATAACACAGCATGGTGGCGACATAGTGACCAAGTTCCATAACGTATCTGGTGAAACACCCGAAAAATGAGCCTGACACAGCTCGTTTGATAAGGGGACGACATTTGGAGGCAGCCATGGAGAGGACTTCCATGATTAAGAGCGACAGTATGGGGCATCCATATTGCGCTTCTATGATTGCAACTGCAGGTCTCCAGCATGGCGGCGACAGACGCGCCGAGTTCCACTATGTATGTGGTGAAACACCTGAAAATTCTGCCTGACACAGCTCGTTTGATAAAGGGACCATGTATGGAGGCAGTGAACTAGTAGTAGATTAAAGGTGCTGCAGTTAAAACTATGTTAGTTGGATCTTGGGATGGAGCTGGCGCTCCGCTGCCAGGCGAGCTTTCGCCAATCCAAGCCCCTGTCTCTAGGCTACTCCCCAAACAGCACTTCTAAGAACCTTTTGTATAAGATCAAGTGTAGTAGCGTTCTTATAAGTTTGGGATATGGCGGGTGAGGGGAATGTAAACAGATGCGCAAGAAGCGCTGAAATAATATCGGTTAATCATAAAAGTTTGCCAGTATATTTTGTGGATAACACAGCAGGGTGGCGACAAAGTTAACAACTTTGATGTGGAATCCATGAAAACAACCCAAATTTCTGCCTGACACACCTCGTTTGATAAGGGGACGATGTATGGAGGCAGCTATATGGACGACTTTTGGAGGTAGCAATGGAGACAACGTGTGGAGGCTGCTATGGAGACAATTTAATTTGGATAGTGCCTGTATGTGGCAGTCCAAAAAAGTTTTCAAACCAGAGGAGCAGGTAGGTGGCCCTCCAGAAAAATGGAATAGATTGAGTGCCTGTATGTGGCAGTCCAAAAAAGTTTTCAAACCAGAGGAGCAGGTAGGTGGCCCTCCAGACAAATGAAATAGATTGAGTGCCTGTATGTGGCAGTCCAAAAAAGTTTTCAAACCAGAGGAGCAGGTAGGTGGCCCTCCAGAAAAATTGAATAGATTGAGTGCCTGTATGTGGCACTCCCAAAAATTGTTTAAAACAGAGGACCGGGTAGGTCGCCCTCCAGAAAAATTAAATGCATAAAGTACTATAGCTAGAGCCAGTGGGCCCTGTCAAAAAATAGCCAGTTTCCTCTGCTTTAGTGTACAAAGAGGAGGAGAAGGAGGAAAATGAGGAGGAGGAGGAGTGCATAAATTATTCAGGTTGAGCTTCCTTCACCTGGTGGAGATTGGAAATTATGAGAAATCCAGGCTTTATTCATCTTAATAAGCGTCACCCTGTCAGCGCTGTCAGTCGACAGGCGTGTACGCTTATCGGTGATGATGCCACCAGCTGCACTGAAAACCCGCTCGGACAAGACGCTAACGGCAGGGCAGGCAAGAACCTCCAAGGCGTACAGCGCCAGTTCGTGCCACATGTCCAGCTTTGAAACCCAGTAGTTGTAGGGAGCTGTGTGATCATTTAGGACGATGGTATGGTCAGCTACGTACTCCCTCACCATCTTTCTGTAAAGATCAGCCCTACTCTGCCGAGACTGGGGACAGGTGACAGTGTCTTGCTGGGGTGACATAAAGCTGGCAAAAGCCTTGTAAAGCGTACCCTTGCCAGTGCTGGACAAGCCGCCTGCTCGCCTACTCTCCCTCGCTACTTGTCCCGCAGAATTACGCACTCTGCCGCTAGCGCTGTCAGAAGGGAAATACTGTTTCAGCTTGTGCACCAGGGCCTGCTGGTATTCATGCATTCTCACACTCCTTTCCTCTCCAGGGATGAGAGTGGAAAGATTTTGCTTGTACCGTGGGTCCAGGAGAGTGAATACCCAGTAATCGGTGCTGGAATAAATTCTTTGAACGCGAGGGTCACGGGATAGGCAGCCTAGCATGAAATCTGCCATATGCGCCAGAGTCCCAACGCGCAAGAATTCACTCCCCTCACTGGCCTGACTGCCCATTTCCTCCTCCTCCAACTCCTCCAACTCCTCTTCTTCTGCCCATACACGCTGAACAGTGAAGGTCTGAGCAATGCTCCCCTCTTGTGTCTCGCCAACATTCTCCTCCTTTTCCTCCTCATCCTCCTCCACCTCCTCCGATATGCGCTGAGAAACAGACCTGAGGGTGCTTTGGCTATCAACAAGGGAATCTTCTTCCCCCGTCTCTTGTGACGAGCGCAAAACTTCCGACTTCATGCTGATCAGAGAGTTTTTCAACAGGCCAAGCAGCGGGATGGTGAGGCTGATGATGGCGGCATCGCCACTGACCATCTGTGTTGACTCCTCAAAGTTACTCAGCACCTGACAGATATCAGACATCCATGTCCTCTCCTCATTGTAGACTTGAGGAAGCTGACTGACCTGACTACCAGTTCTGGTGGAAGTTGACATCTGGCAGTCTACAATCGCTCTGCGCTGCTGGTAAACTCTGGATAACATGGTTAATGTTGAATTCCACCTCGTGGGCACGTCGCACAACAGTCGGTGAGCGGGCAGTTGGAGGCGGCGCTGCGCTGCCCTGAGAGTGGCAGCATCTGTGCTGGACTTCCTGAAATGCGCACAGATGCGGCGCACCTTCGTGAGCAAATCCGACAGATTGGGGTATGTCTTGAGGAAACGCTGAACTATCAGATTTAACACATGGGCCAGGCATGGCACATGTGTCAGTCTGCCAAGTTGCAGAGCCGCCACCAGGTTACGGCCGTTGTCACACACAACCATGCCTGGCTTCAGGTTCAGCGGTGCCAGCCACAGATCAGTCTGCGCCGTGATGCCCTGTAATAGTTCTTGGGCGGTGTGCCTTTTATCGCCTAGGCAGTTTGAGCACCGCCTGCTGTCGCTTAGCGACGGCACTGCTGCTGTGCCTAGAGCTAGCGACTGATGGCGCCATGCCCACGGATGGTAGTTCGGAGGAGGAGGTGGAGGAGGGGTGGGAGGAGGAGGAGGCATAGTAGGCCTTTGAGACCTGGACCGAGGTAGGCCCCGCAATCCTCGGCGTCGGCAGTATATGACTAGCCCCAGGGTCAGACTCGGTCCCAGCCTGCACCAAGTTAACCCAATGTGCCGTCAGCGATATATAGTGGCCCTGCCCGGCAGCACTTGTCCACGTGTCCGTGGTCAGGTGGACGGCGTTGGTCAGGGCACGGATGATGTTGTCTGACACGTGCTGGTGCAGGGCTGGGACGGCACATCGGGAAAAGTAGTGGCGGCTGGGGACCGAATACCGAGGGGCGGCCGCCGCCATGAGGTTGCGAAGGGCCTCGGTCTCTACTAGCCTATAGGGCAGCATCTCCAGGCTAAGCAATCTGGAGATGTGGACATTAAGGGCTTGGGTTGCACTATATTTTCTTTTCCGCTCCAGCGTCTGGGGTATGGAGAGCTGAACGCTGGTGGATGCTGTGGAGGATCGTGGAGGCGACGATGGGGTTTTTGTGCCAGGGCCTGGGCAGGGGGCTGACTATCAGCTGACACAGGGGAAGGAGTAGTGGTGTGCACGGCCGGAGGTGAACGGGCTTGGTGCCCCTGATTCGGGTGTTTAGCATTCATATGCCTGCGCATACTGGTGGTAGTTAAGCTAGTAGTGGTGGAACCCCTACTGATGCACCTGCTCTGGCCCTGCCTCTCCGTCTGGCCCCACCACTGCCTCTTCCAACCTGTTCTGCTATAGGACTCTCCTCCGTCTCAGAAGCACTGTGTTCACCCGGCCTCTCAACCCAGCTTGGGTCTGTCACCTCATCATCCTCCGATCCCTCAGTCTGCTCCCCCCTCGGACTTCCTGCCCTGACAACAACTTCACCACTGTCTGACAACCGTGTCTCCTCATCGTCGGACACCTCTTTACACACTTCTTCCACTACGTCAAGAAGGTCATCATCACCCACAGACTGCGACTGGTGGAAAACCTGGGCATCGGAAAATTGCTCAGAAGCAACCGGACAAGTGGTTTGTGACTGTGGGAAGGGTCCAGAAAACAGTTCCTCAGAGTATGCCGGTTCAAATGCCAAATTTTCCTGGGAGGGGGCAGACTGGGGGGGAGGAGGCTGAGGTGCAGGAGCTGGAGGAGTGCCGATTTCGGTGACATGGGTGGACTGCGTGGAAGACTGACTGGTGGACAAATTGCTCGAAGCATTGTCGGCAATCCACGACATCACCTGTTCGCACTGTTCTGGCCTCAACAGTGCTCTACCACGAGTCCCAGTAACTTGAGACATGATGAACCTAGGGAGTGTAGCTCTGCGGCGTTCCCCTGCTCCCTCATCAGCAGGTGGTGTCTCACCCCACCCAGGACCACGGCCTCTGACCCCTGCAGTAGTTGGACGCCCACGTCCCCGCCCTCGTCCTCTACCCCTAGCCCTCGGGTTAAACATTTTGAAAATGAAAGTTATAACTTTAATTTTTTTTTTTTACTTTTTTTTTGTGTTTTTTTTTTTGGTTTTTTTTTGTGTTTTTTAGTTTTTAAAACCAAACGATGCTATCCTATTGCTATGGCTATTTTCTAGCCAAGTATGAAAGCACACTGCTATGCCAGATGAGATGACGCTGAGTTATGAAAAAATAAACGTAAAATAAAAAGTAAATGGCAGACTGTGCCTAATTGAAATCCAACCCCTAATAAATTGCTCCACTTCGGTCTTTGCGATGAATATGTGCGTCACTAAGCGCTAAACACAACGGTCGCAAGTCTCACTGCAAATTCCTCACAATATGGTAGTAGATGCACTGCAGCAAGTACAGCCACCAGCAGATCAACCAGAAATAAAATATATAACGCTATTGTAGGCGTAAGTAAGCCGTTTGGATTCTCCTTTGGCTATTTTCTAGCCAAGTATGAAAGCACACTGATGAGATGACGCTGAGTTATGAAAAAATAAACGTAAAATAAAAAGGAAATGGCAGACTGTGCCTAATTGAAATCTAACCCCTAATAAATTTTCCCACTTCGGTCTTTGCGATGGATATGTGCGTCACTAAGCGCTAAACACAGCGATCGCAAGTCTCACTACAAATTCCTCACAATTGGCTAGTATATGCACTGCAGCAAGGACAGCCACCAGCAGATCAACCAGAAATAAAATATATATAACGCTATTGTAGGCATAAGTAAGCCGTTTGGATTCTCCTTTGGCTATTTTCTAGCCAAGTATGAAAGCACACTGATGAGATGACGCTGAGTTATGAAAAAATAAACGTAAAATAAAAAGGAAATGGCAGACTGTGCCTAATTGAAATCAAACCCCTAATAAATTTTCCCACTTTGGTGTTTGAGGTGGATATGTGTGTCACTAAGAGCTAAATACAACGGTAGCAAGTCCCCCTGCAAATTCCTCACAATATGGTACTAGCTGCACTACTAGTGCCAGCAAGCCCAGCCACAAGCAAACAAAAAAAAAAAAGTATAACGTTATTGTAGCCCTAAGAAGGGCTGTTGGGTTCTTGTTGAATCACTCCTGCCTAACACTATTCTAATAGAACACCCTAACGCTTTCCCTGACCAGCAGCAGCTCTCTCCCTAGCGGCATCCAGACACAGAATGATCCGAGCAGCGCGGGCAGCGGCTAGTCTATCCCAGGGTCACCTGATCTGGCCAGCCAACCACTGCTATCGACGTGTAAGGGTACCACGTCATGCTGGGTGGAGTGCAGAGTCTCCTGGCTTGTGATTGGCTCTGTTTCTGGCCGCCAAAAAGCAAAACGGCGGAAGCTGCCATTTTCTCAAGCGGGCGAAGTATTCGTCCGAGCAACGAGCAGTTTCGAGTACGCTAATGCTCGAACGAGCATCAAGCTCGGACGAGTATGTTCGCTCATCTCTAATGGGGAGCCCTTGATGGTGATACAGCCGTAGCAGGGATAAGACGTAGGCAATGCTGTGCATAAAAGTAACTTACAGTTCTTTATTCGAACTAACGGTAACAACACGCCAAACGATTCTGTACAAGTGCAGGTTACTGGAGTGATCTTGGAGAAGGAACCTCAGGAGTTGAGTCACCAGCCTGGATGCAGGTGCAGGCTGGGATGGAGCTGTGTCCAATGCTGGAAGCTGCAGCTTTGTCCTGTTTGTCCTGTGTCACTCTGTGTGTAGTTGCTGAGGCCTAGGAGGCCTGTGGGCAGAGCCTGTGCTCTCTGTCAGAAGCTGGATCAGAAGAGAGCTAATTCCTCCCCTGACCAAGGGTTTAGTTAATCCCTGGTCAGGTGGTCTCCTCCTCCAATAACACTCCAGTTCACAATTAAGTACATTGAGGCATATTATTGGATGACAACAATAAACAATATCCAGGCAGAATCTACCACTGCACAATTACCTACGTGTATGTGTAGTGTCCTACAGAGGAGCTGATCAGACTCTCTATGAGGGGAAGACATATATTAGGGGCTTATTCGCAACAACTCCTCTTCCTTGCATTGGCAGGGGTGTTGCACATACATGTGTGTGTATGAGAGTATAAATTTGTATAACTATTTGTGTACTAGTGTAGACTTTTATCTGTGTCTATATAAGTATATAAATGTGTATAATCACTGCAGCTAAGTTCCTATTTTAAAAAATGGAAGAGTATTTGCTATGACCTTGATCTCTCAATTTGAAGGTCCTGACATGACAAGAGCGAGGCTCCACCCACCTCTTTCAACAGTTTATCTCTACAAGAATCTGAACTTTGTAGCACAATGAAGTGGAAAAACCCTTGAAAAATCTTTACATTTTCTACACATATTTTTATCATCACCGATCCCGCGGCCTTGAATCTCCGAGGTTTCCTCGTGTAATGTCATGAGCAGGGCGCTTTTTCATGTTTACTTCAAGGAAATCCTAAGAAATCAGATGGACGTAAAGCAGGAATCGGAAGCGCGAGATGAAAGAGTTTGGATTGCTGTGAAGCGGTAAGTACATAAGTCAGTCACGCAGGTCTTATGTGTGATAAATGTTTTATCTCAGACCATATGTAAACCATGTTATAAGATTAGGAGAAGATGTCACTGCTGCTCCACTCATAGCCCGTGGTGCCCAATATCGGCACCGCAAACTGAATTTATATATGGCATCTTGTTACGTATTCTACCGGGTGAAATGCATTCATGAAATACAATTTCATGGAGCTGTAATCGTATATAACTCAGCAGTGTCAGAAAATAACATACGGCTCAGGAACCGGTGCAGAAATACATAGACCCAGCAGGTTGTGTGATGTCTCATAACTTAACCCATGTGTCTTGGCTGAAAGGATATTATGAAATAGTTTCCCTCTAGAAATATATAAGTCCTCTCTCTAGTGCCACCTGTAGGTGTATAAACTGTGAATCAATAAACCCTCATAGGAGACTTAAAGGGAGTTTACCAGCAGTGGTGACTATACAAAGATATAGTCAGTTTTAGGTATTGGCCCTGGAGATCAGTGTAACTATGCACACTATTGTGTGTGTTGTGAGTAGCAGCAGTGAAAAAATGTATTTATATTCCATGATTGTAGCTGGACTTGGGGCACTTGGGACACATCTTCACACTGCTGAGTGCATTCAAGCTACTCCCAAGCCCCTTCCCTTCTGAAAGATACTATATAAATGTACAACAAGTCCAGGTACAATCCCAGGATATAAGTCCAACTTTCAAGAAAACATGATTTAGGCAATATAGAGTTAAAAAAAGATGCCAACCAGTCTGGGGCAACTCTTCTTATAATTTATTGCGATACAAGTCCGGTCCCTAACATCAGCTGCCCTATGCACTATGGAGGGGCTGGACCATACAGGACTAATATCGTAACGAGGAGTGAACAAATGAAAAGAGGAGTTACTGTGAGGAGCTCCGGTGACGTAGACGTAGTGCCAAAGGCTGATTAGCAGAAGTTAAAAAATATCTATATTGCTTCAATCTCGGCATATAGAGTAATAAAACATAATTATAATAAAAGAATTCCTGAGAAGCAAAGCTCCTCAAGAACTGGATAGTAGGACCAGTCCACCATTAATGAAACCTAGGGTATTGTTAAAGGGGTATTCTTGTCTCAGCATTCCCATTAAATTTAATTAATCTGCCATATATAAACATTTCTTCAATTAGATGTTATTAAAATGTTCCTGTGTGAAGATAATTCATCATAAATATAGTGATATGGTCCCTTAGAAACAAGACTGCGTCCTTGGATACGACCACCTCTGCTGGAGGGATTACACAAAGAAACAAAGGGTGTTTGTATATGAAATGTCCAGCAGTTACTGTATGTCCCACAGCCGTCCTGTGGTAATGATCGCTGAATCCATGTGGTCAGGCAAGACTCAGTACCCCATGTCTGGCCACCACTGCCAAAATGTAATGTAGTCGTATCCGAGGAAGCTAAGGGACAGCATCACTACATTTATGGGAAATTATCTTCACACAGGAACATTTTTTTAATAACATCTAATTGAAGAAATGTTTACATATGGCAAATCAAAATTGGTTGTATATTTCCTTTTAAATGGATCTATATCTTGCTTTTCTTAAAGGCATCAAAAGAGAATTCCAAATTTTCCCAGAGCAGGAGAAAGATGAGGTCTCTTCTTCCTAGTTGATATTTTTCCTGGTGGATATTCATATAACTGTATCACACATTTCAAAGTAAAGTTTTTCTATTCTATAACTTAGTCAGAATGCTTTGTTCCGTCTGACATCAGAGTTCTTTGAACACAAATACCCCCAACCTTTTTCCAATTTAACATTCTCTAACCACCCAGTGGTCTGTTAATAGTCTCCTTTACCAGCTTACTGATTTCACACACAATAGTGGCTTCAAGCATAGCTCATGATATCTAACATTTTTCTTACTTACATTTTTGTCAATATGTGTCTCCAATTTCTCTTCAATTTTGTTGGAAATGGTCAAGTACGCCTGCGGCTATTTCCAGGAGAAAATACTGCCGCCTGAGACATTCGATAATAAGCGCCACCTGCATAATGCTCATTTTTTTTCCCCCTACACAAATACAATCACATAACTATTTGTTCTGCTTCCTAATTAGATGAATTCCGCTCATTACTTGTAGAGAAGAGACAATCGACTAGCTACTGGTTGGACACCCATATCAGAACATTCCCTCTGGCAAGGCCGCATTGACAACAGTCATAAATGGGATACAATTGGTGAAAAAATTTGGCAAAATTTTGGCTTATTTTATAGTTAACTGCTACTCTTGAGAGCTTAAAACCGAACTCTACTCTTGGTTCCAAACTTTCTTTCTCTACCGTCTACCACTCCTCTTACTCTCCGTTGGGTCTTCCAACTAGCTTCAGCCTTCCGACTCTTTACATGCTGGCATCAAGTAGATGTGATACGATGGGTGAAAAAATTTGCCAAAATGTTGGCGTTTATTTGTAGTTAACTGTTACTCTTGAGTGGTTACAACTAAACTCTACTCTAACCTTTCTTTTTCTATCATCTACTACTCCTTTTACTCTCTATTGGGCCTCATAACTCGCTGCAGCCTTCTGGTCATACAGGGAGCCAAATATCTACCACTAGCTCAAGCCTACACTGGAATCATCACATCCTGTTTTTGTGAGAAGCCTACTTTTATATGACTTCCAAATTTTACTGAGCCCCAGGTGGTGTAAATTTAATAAAGAAGTTACACTTTGGTCCAGACTTTTCCCACCCATGTTGAAATACAGTCGCTCAGCGACATCGTATAGAGTGCCCACTATTGACGTAACATCACCACAGAACCTCGGTATACCAACAAAGGCCGGCAGTAGCAAATATATTGAAAAAAAGTCCAATGCAGCTCAACCCTGGAGATCCTTGTAGCTTTGGGTCCGATCACATTTCAGGTGCATGACATGGAACAAGTTGTCCATACACCCATGAAACAAACACAGGAGACAAATTGAAGGATTTCCAGAACTGAATTTAAAAAATCTTCAATGTTTTTAGGGTTACATTAAAAGAGTGACTACATACATGCCGAGAAGCTGATGCATTTCACATAGCAGGTGACTAGAAGCCCCATGCAAGATGGAGAAATAAGTTTTTTCATTTTTTATGCCACCTTCTGCCAAATAAAAAAACAGGACAACCCCTTAAAATTCATGAGGTGCTAAGGTCATCTCCTAACTAGTAATTGCTAATCCTCCCCATGCAAGAACACGTCTTGTCTTCCTGGAGCACATATAAAGCACTTTTACTACCTGCACTTTCTTCAACTCTTTGCATACTTTGATGGGTGTTGCTCTTCTGATCCTCATGCCGTTGCAATTTTTCCACTAGCCCCCACCATTAGTAAGCAATCAATGCAATTAATTTTAGCATCCAATTTCTTCATTAGGTTCTCTAGTATTAAGTTGTAGGCCTTCCTACATTGAGGACCATTCACATGACAGTTGAGAGCCTAATCATGAGGTACTAAAATGGCACTTAACACTCAGGAATATATTGGGAAAGAAAAAATTCTAGACAGAGTAGCACCTGGATACAAAGACGTAGAGTTGGTGGAAGGGGTGAAAGATCTTCTTTTAGAAAACATCTTTCAAGATGTCAGCACACGGCCAACACCAGAATCCGGGATGCCTGGGCAAGTGCCAGGGCCTAGAGGGGCCTACATGGCCCAATCTCAGTCCCCAGCAGTCTATGTAGGGGCTTTATATAAAGTGACTCATGAGGAGGCACTTTGGGATGATAAACTAGGGAATATTTTAGTTTCTGATTTTTTTAGTTTCTGATTTTTTATTCCACCACCTGAGGCATTGCAAAAAGGACCCACAGAGGCTCTGTCGCCCAGGGGCCAATTGAAACCTGGCGCTGACCTTGGAACTGTAATATCCTTCAAAGTGGAGCCAACAGTAGAGGATCACTGTCAGGGTCTGAGGTAGTGGACCCAATGAACCACCGCGAGCGATGACGTAAGCCGACATCTGGGAGCAGAGTCTAAGTGGCACTTGGTTTTCACCAGAGCCCGCCGCAAAGCAGGTTGGACTTGTGGCGGGATACCACCAGGTCGTTCCACAGACATGACTTTGCTCATAGTTGTGGCCAAGGTGATGTACAGAATTGGAAGGCAGAGACGGAGTCGTGGTCAGCCAGGAGGTCAGGACAGGCGGTACAGGATTGGAGTCAGGAACAAGGCAGAAGGTCAGTGCTGGCAGCAGAGGAGCAAAGTCAGGAAAGGGAATCGAGGTCACAATGGGAAATCACTATAAATGCACAGGGTAACAACAGGAAAGTTTTCTCTGAGGTACGAGGCACATCGATCTGGCAGTGAACACAGAAAGTGGTCGGCAATTTATCATCGGCATACTGGCCCTTTAAATCCGTCGGAGTGCGGGACCGCTGCTGGAGCGAGGGGAGGTGAGTGAGGCTGCGGCATGGGACATGGGTCACAGGAGCACCCAAGACAATCACTTTACCAATCACTTTACAATCACTAAAGAAAAATTAACATTTTTGTATATATAAAACTTTCTAGTCTTCATTTTCTGGGAAGTCCTAAGATTCACAGTTGTAGAAATGGTCCCTTAACTGTAGTATTTCATTTATTCAGAAAATGTGTCTGTTATTTAATGATTAAGAGGCTGAGGCCAAATGTAAGGCAGCTCCCGGCTCATTAGAAGACAATTGTTTCCCTCTCCTCGGAGCGCCAACAACACAGGGAAGAAACAATCACACAACGAAAAAAATTCTACTTTTTTTTAGAATTTTTTTCTTCTTAGTAAAAATGCAGACTAATTTCACATTCCAATTCTTTGAAATAAAAGATCATTGAAGACATTCAAGTATGAGGCTCCGTAAACGGGAAATATTTGAGAATTAGTCAAATGTCAAAATATTCCATTTGGAAATCTACAATGTGCCTTGTTGACTTGAAGACCTTATTTGTGTGAAAGAATGTGGGTATAGAGTTATTCAGTCTGAACATACAGTATCCAGATGCGTTAGAGGAATCGTACACATGGAAAATGAGTATAAATGATCATCATATAGGACTGGTCCATCAGAGTACCAAATGTAATAATGGGCCACCAATGATCCTGTAGGCCAGTGATTTTCAACCTTTTTTGAGCCGCGGCACACTTTTTATACTTAGAAAATCCTGGGGCACACCACCAACCAAAATAGCACAAAATGACACTAAAACAGTCATAAAAGGCCTCCCTTTACTAATAAAAAGGCCCTAGCTGCCTCCCTTTACTAATAAAAAGGCCCTAGCTGCCTCCCTTTACTAATAAAAAGGCCCTAGCTGCCTCCCTTTACTAATAAAAAGCCCCTGGCTGCCTCCCTTTACTAATAAAAAGCCCCTGGCTGCCTCCCTTTACTAATAAAAAGCCCCTAGATGCCTCCCTTTACTAATAAAAAGCCCCTGGCGGCCTCCCTTTACTAATAAAAAGCCCCTAGCTGCCTCCCTTTACTAATAAAAAGCCCCTAGATGCCTCCCTTTACTAATAAAAAGGCCCTAGCGGCCTCCCTTTACTAATAAAAAAGCCCCTGGCGGCCTCCCTTTACTAATAAAAAGCCCCTGGCTGCCTCCCTTTACTAATAAAAAGCCCCTGGCGGCCTCCCTTTACTAATAAAAAGGCCCTAGCTGCTTCCCTTTACTAATAAAAAGCCCCTGGCTGCCTCCCTTTACTAATAAAAAGGCCCTAGCTGCCTCCCTGTACTAATAAAAACGCCCTAGCTGCCTCCCTTTACTAATAAAAAGCCCCTAGCTGCCTCCCTTTACTAATAAAAAGCCCCTAGATGCCTCCCTTTACTAATAAAAAGGCCCTAGCGGCCTCCCTTTACTAATAAAAAAGCCCCTGGCGGCCTCCCTTTACTAATAAAAACCCCCTGGCTGCCTCCCTTTACTAATAAAAAGCCCCTAGCTGCCTCCCTTTGCTAATAAAAAGCCCCTAGCGGCCTCCCTTTACTAATAAAAAGCCCCTGGCGGCCTCCCTTTACTAATAAAAAGCCCCTGGCGGCCTCCCTTTACTAATAAAAAGCCCCTGGCGGCCTCCCTTTACTAATAAAAAGGCCCTAGCTGCCTCCCTTTACTAATAAAAAGCCCCTAGCTGCCTCCCTTTACTAATAAAAAGGCCCTAGCTGCCTCCCTGTACTAATAAAAACGCCCTAGCTGCCTCCCTTTACTAATAAAAAGCCCCTAGCTGCCTCCCTTTACTAATAAAAAGCCCCTAGATGCCTCCCTTTACTAATAAAAAGGCCCTAGCGGCCTCCCTTTACTAATAAAAAAGCCCCTGGCGGCCTCCCTTTACTAATAAAAACCCCCTGGCTGCCTCCCTTTACTAATAAAAAGCCCCTGGCGGCCTCCCTTTACTAATAAAAAGGCCCTAGCTGCTTCCCTTTACTAATAAAAAGCCCCTGGCGGCCTCCCTTTACTAATAAAAAGGCCCTAGCGGCCTCCCTTTACTAATAAAAAGCCCCTAGCTGCCTCCCTTTACTAATAAAAAGGCCCTAGCTGCCTCCCTGTACTAATAAAAACGCCCTAGCTGCCTCCCTTTACTAATAAAAAGCCCCTAGATGCCTCCCTTTACTAATAAAAAGGCCCTAGCAGCCTCCCTTTACTAATAAAAAGCCCCTGGCTGCCTCCCTTTACTAATAAAAAGCCCCTGGCGGCCTCCCTTTACTAATAAAAAGGCCCTAGCTGCCTCCCTTTACTAATAAAAAGGCCCTAGCAGCCTCCCTTTACTAATAAAAAGGCCCTGGCGGCCTCCCTTTACTAATAAAAAGCCCCTGGCGGCCTCCCTTTACTAATAAAAAGCCCCTGGCGGCCTCCCTTTACTAATAAAAAGCCCCTGGCGGCCTCCCTTTACTAATAAAAAGCCCCTAGCTGCCTCCCTTTACTAATAAAAAGCCCCTAGCGGCCTCCCTTTACTAATAAAAAGGCCCTGGCGGCCTCCCTTTACTAATAAAAAGCCCCTGGCTGCCTCCCTTTACTAATAAAAAGCCCCTGGCGGCCTCCCTTTACTAATAAAAAGGCCCTAGCTGCCTCCCTTTACTAATAAAAAGGCCCTAGCAGCCTCCCTTTACTAATAAAAAGGCCCTGGCGGCCTCCCTTTACTAATAAAAAGCCCCTGGCGGCCTCCCTTTACTAATAAAAAGCCCCTGGCGGCCTCCCTTTACTAATAAAAAGCCCCTGGCGGCCTCCCTTTACTAATAAAAAGCCCCTAGCTGCCTCCCTTTACTAATAAAAAGCCCCTAGCGGCCTCCCTTTACTAATAAAAAGGCCCTAGCTGCCTCCCTGTACTAATAAAAACGCCCTAGCTGCCTCCCTTTACTAATAAAAAGCCCCTAGCTGCCTCCCTTTACTAATAAAAAGCCCCTAGATGCCTCCCTTTACTAATAAAAAGGCCCTAGCGGCCTCCCTTTACTAATAAAAAAGCCCCTGGCGGCCTCCCTTTACTAATAAAAACCCCCTGGCTGCCTCCCTTTACTAATAAAAAGCCCCTGGCGGCCTCCCTTTACTAATAAAAAGGCCCTAGCTGCTTCCCTTTACTAATAAAAAGCCCCTGGCGGCCTCCCTTTACTAATAAAAAGGCCCTAGCGGCCTCCCTTTACTAATAAAAAGCCCCTAGCTGCCTCCCTTTACTAATAAAAAGGCCCTAGCTGCCTCCCTGTACTAATAAAAACGCCCTAGCTGCCTCCCTTTACTAATAAAAAGCCCCTAGATGCCTCCCTTTACTAATAAAAAGGCCCTAGCAGCCTCCCTTTACTAATAAAAAGCCCCTGGCTGCCTCCCTTTACTAATAAAAAGCCCCTGGCGGCCTCCCTTTACTAATAAAAAGGCCCTAGCTGCCTCCCTTTACTAATAAAAAGGCCCTAGCAGCCTCCCTTTACTAATAAAAAGGCCCTGGCGGCCTCCCTTTACTAATAAAAAGCCCCTGGCGGCCTCCCTTTACTAATAAAAAGCCCCTGGCGGCCTCCCTTTACTAATAAAAAGCCCCTGGCGGCCTCCCTTTACTAATAAAAAGCCCCTAGCTGCCTCCCTTTACTAATAAAAAGCCCCTAGCGGCCTCCCTTTACTAATAAAAAGGCCCTGGCGGCCTCCCTTTACTAATAAAAAGCCCCTGGCGGCCTCCCTTTACTAATAAAAAGCCCCTGGCGGCCTCCCTTTACTAATAAAAAGCCCCTGGCGGCCTCCCTTTACTAATAAAAAGGCCCTAGCTGCCTCCCTTTACTAATAAAAAGCCCCTAGCGGCCTCCCTTTACTAATAAAAAGCCCCTGGCGGCCTCCCTTTACTAATAAAAAGCCCCTGGCGGCCTCCCTTTACTAATAAAAAGCCCCTAGCTGCCTCCCTTTACTAATAAAAAGGCCCTAGCGGCCTCCCTTTACTAATAAAAAGGCCCTAGCAGCCTCCCTTTACTAATAAAAAGGCCCTAGCTGCCTCCCTTTACTAATAAAAAGCCCCTGGCGGCCTCCCTTTACTAATAAAAAGCCCCTGGCGGCCTCCCTTTACTAATCAAGAGCCCCTAGCAGCCTCCCTTTACTAATAAAAAGGCCCTAGCGGTCTCCCATTACAAAGTAAGAGCCCGTAGCGGCCTCCCTTTACAAATTAAGAGCCCGTAGCGGCCTCCCTTTACAAATTAAGAGCCCGTAGCGGCCTCTCTTTACTAATTAATAGGCCCTAGAGGCCTCCATTTACTATTTAAAAGGCCCTAGAGCCCCCCTTTACTAATTAAAAGGCCCTAGAGCCCCCCCTTTACTAATTAAAAGGCCCTAGAGCCCCCCCTTTACTAATTAAAAGGCCCTAGAGGCCCCCCTTTACTAATTAAAAGGCCCTAGAGGCCCCCCTTTACTAATTAAAAGGCCCTAGAGGCCCCCCTTTACTAATTAAAAGGCCCTAGAGGCCCCCCTTTACTAATTAAAAGGCCCTAGAGGCCCACCTTTACTAATTAAAAGGCCCTAGAGGCCCCCCTTTACTAATTAAAAGGCCCTAGAGGCCCCCCTTTACTAATTAAAAGGCCCTAGAGGCCCCCCTTTACTAATTAAAAGGCCCTAGAGGCCCCCCTTTACTAATTAAAAGGCCCTAGAGGCCCCCCTTTACTAATTAAAAGGCCCTAGAGGCCCCCCTTTACTAATTAAAAGGCCCTGGCGGCCTCCCTTTACTAATAAAAAGCCCCTGGCGGCCTCCCTTTACTAATAAAAAGCCCCTGGCGGCCTCCCTTTACTAATAAAAAGGCCCTAGCTGCCTCCCTTTACTAATAAAAAGCCCCTAGCTGCCTCCCTTTACTAATAAAAAGGCCCTAGCTGCCTCCCTGTACTAATAAAAACGCCCTAGCTGCCTCCCTTTACTAATAAAAAGCCCCTAGATGCCTCCCTTTACTAATAAAAAGGCCCTAGCGGCCTCCCTTTACTAATAAAAAAGCCCCTGGCGGCCTCCCTTTACTAATAAAAACCCCCTGGCTGCCTCCCTTTACTAATAAAAAGCCCCTGGCGGCCTCCCTTTACTAATAAAAAGGCCCTAGCTGCTTCCCTTTACTAATAAAAAGCCCCTGGCGGCCTCCCTTTACTAATAAAAAGGCCCTAGCGGCCTCCCTTTACTAATAAAAAGCCCCTAGCTGCCTCCCTTTACTAATAAAAAGGCCCTAGCTGCCTCCCTGTACTAATAAAAACGCCCTAGCTGCCTCCCTTTACTAATAAAAAGCCCCTAGATGCCTCCCTTTACTAATAAAAAGCCCCTAGATGCCTCCCTTTACTAATAAAAAGGCCCTAGCAGCCTCCCTTTACTAATAAAAAGGCCCTAGCTGCCTCCCTTTACTAATAAAAAGGCCCTAGCTGCCTCCCTTTACTAATAAAAAGGCCCTAGCTGCCTCCCTTTACTAATAAAAAGGCCCTAGCTGCCTCCCTTTACTAATAAAAAGGCCCTAGCAGCCTCCCTTTACTAATAAAAAGGCCCTGGCGGCCTCCCTTTACTAATAAAAAGCCCCTGGCGGCCTCCCTTTACTAATAAAAAGCCCCTGGCGGCCTCCCTTTACTAATAAAAAGCCCCTGGCGGCCTCCCTTTACTAATAAAAAGCCCCTAGCTGCCTCCCTTTACTAATAAAAAGCCCCTAGCGGCCTCCCTTTACTAATAAAAAGGCCCTGGCGGCCTCCCTTTACTAATAAAAAGCCCCTGGCGGCCTCCCTTTACTAATAAAAAGCCCCTGGCGGCCTCCCTTTACTAATAAAAAGCCCCTGGCGGCCTCCCTTTACTAATAAAAAGGCCCTAGCTGCCTCCCTTTACTAATAAAAAGCCCCTAGCGGCCTCCCTTTACTAATAAAAAGCCCCTGGCGGCCTCCCTTTACTAATAAAAAGCCCCTGGCGGCCTCCCTTTACTAATAAAAAGCCCCTAGCTGCCTCCCTTTACTAATAAAAAGGCCCTAGCGGCCTCCCTTTACTAATAAAAAGGCCCTAGCAGCCTCCCTTTACTAATAAAAAGGCCCTAGCTGCCTCCCTTTACTAATAAAAAGCCCCTGGCGGCCTCCCTTTACTAATAAAAAGCCCCTGGCGGCCTCCCTTTACTAATCAAGAGCCCCTAGCAGCCTCCCTTTACTAATAAAAAGGCCCTAGCGGTCTCCCATTACAAAGTAAGAGCCCGTAGCGGCCTCCCTTTACAAATTAAGAGCCCGTAGCGGCCTCCCTTTACAAATTAAGAGCCCGTAGCGGCCTCTCTTTACTAATTAATAGGCCCTAGAGGCCTCCATTTACTATTTAAAAGGCCCTAGAGCCCCCCTTTACTAATTAAAAGGCCCTAGAGCCCCCCCTTTACTAATTAAAAGGCCCTAGAGCCCCCCCTTTACTAATTAAAAGGCCCTAGAGGCCCCCCTTTACTAATTAAAAGGCCCTAGAGGCCCCCCTTTACTAATTAAAAGGCCCTAGAGGCCCCCCTTTACTAATTAAAAGGCCCTAGAGGCCCCCCTTTACTAATTAAAAGGCCCTAGAGGCCCCCCTTTACTAATTAAAAGGCCCTAGAGGCCCCCCTTTACTAATTAAAAGGCCCTAGAGGCCCCCCTTTACTAATTAAAAGGCCCTAGAGGCCCCCCTTTACTAATTAAAAGGCCCTAGAGGCCCCCCTTTACTAATTAAAAGGCCCTAGAGGCCCCCCTTTACTAATTAAAAGGCCCTAGAGGCCCCCCTTTACTAATTAAAAGGCCCTAGAGGCCCCCCTTTACTAATTAAAAGGCCCTAGAGGCCCCCCTTAACAAATAAAAAGCCCCAGCCTACCTTTACTAATAAAAAAAAAAACCCTTGCTACCTTCCTTATACAAATAATAACCTTATATACTTACCCTTGATGTCTTCTTCCGCGTAGCGTCACTCCTAATGGCGATCCGCTCACCTTCTGTAGCTCCTGCACCGCGCGCCTCTGGTCACGTGACTTACGCGACCTGACGTCAGGTCGTGTCAGTCACGTGACATGGGCCGCGCGGTACAGGAGCTACAGAAGACAGGCAGATCGCCGACGCGGGACTTGGAGGTAAGTATGGGGCAGATATACGGGGGCGCGGCGGCAGCTCGACACCGGGGCAGCCTAGTTCGGGCAACTTTCCCCCGCGGCACACTCAACCTTGTGTCGCGGCACACTAGTGTGCCGCGGCACACAGGTTGAAAATCACTGCTGTAGGCCAACATAGTGACAACTGTGGGACAATAGCTTCAAAATATGGGATAAACACAAATGTTATAGATTATTGGGTCTTCTTAAGGAGATATCCTGCATGGACTTGCCCCAGGGTAGGTGGACAAACATCGCCCATTGTCCAGGGCTATTGTATAGAAAAAAATGGAAAGATAAAAAGCAATAGGAGATATGAAGATGACTTAAGATTTGTATTGTAACATCTCTAAAGACCTGTAAATCAATTTTGCAGGTATGAGTGACTGTATCCATGTGTAGGATGTGAGGCCCATCTCCAGAGAATTCATAAAAGGTGTGACTTGTTATAATAAGGTGTTGGCAAGTGTGAACCTTGAGCTTATGTGCTTATAACCCTTCATCAAAGGGACGACAAGTAGGATAAGTTTTGCTGTTTTTACTGATGATGTGTTATATATAATCTACTCAACATTGCATGAAATTGCAACATCAAGAAGGATACGTTTTGGAATTATGGAAATCACAGGTACATAAGTAGGAAAGGCTGAGCCCCATAGCAACACTGGGGGTAATTTATCATTTGTCTGGATCCTTACGACAGTTCGATGTAGGTCTATGGAGATCCACTGCTGTCAGATCTCTTAAAAAGTGGCTTTGGCCCTTGATATTGTAAATCTTCTGGGAGTGTCTTATGTAATGGGAATTGTTTGCATAATTCATGAATTCAGTCCTAGTGTGAGAAGTAGTCTATGCTAATAATAAATATGGTGTAAGCAGGGTCAATGTCAAAGTCACTTTGCATTGTCGTCTGCATTTGCAAAACAACTGTGCCAAAACAAGGCCAAACATAGACAAAAGAAAACAATGATACATCACCCCCATTGGGGCACATTTACTTACCCGGTCCTGTCGCGATCCCCGTTCTGGACGGTCCGACGAAGATGAAGTCCGGCGCGAGTCACCAACATCGTGCGCCCGAGATCCTGCGTCTGTCACTTCCCTGCTGAGGTCCGCCGGAGTTCACTTTCTTCTTCCCGGTGTATATGAGTGCATGTCTTGCGACACAATTTGCTACGTTAAATTCTCCGCTTTGTCCGAATCCGTCGGATCATCCAAAGGCCCGTGGCGCATGAAAGCCGGCGCCGATGCACCAAAAAGCCCTGTTAAATGCGGCGCAAAATGGAAATCATCAGGAAACCCGACAAAAATGCGGTCCGACGACCCTATGTAAATAAGCCCCATTGTGTTTTGGTTCCCTTCCACTTATGCATAAATATCACAAGCTTAAATGCTCATTGTGGTGAATTTGGGGCCTAAGGGTGACCCTATATTGGGGCACATTAACTTACCCGGCCGACGGAGTTCCTGAGATCTGCCGCGATTCACAAAGATCGTGCGCCTGATTTCCTGCATCTGTTGCTTCCCCGTTCTGGCCCGCCGGAGTTCACCCTCTTCTTCCCGGTGTATGTAAGTGCATTGGTTGCGACACAATTTTAAAGTTAAATCCTATGGTTTGTCTCAATGAGTTGGATCGTCCGATGGCCCGCCCACGATTTGTGTTGCATGAAAGCCAGGGCCACTGCGCCAAAATCCGATCCGATCGTATGCGGCAAAATCCTGTCCCAGCGGCGCAAATCCGAAAATGTCAGAATATATCCGACGAAAGCGCGGTCCGTGGGAACCTTAGTAAGTATGCCCCATTGTGTCCTGTATAACCAAAACATTGTAATACCAAGCTGGTAGTGTACCTGGAGTAAAGACTAGATGAGTCGGGCTATTGTACATTATGCCACCCTACATGATAATCCCAGGAGTAGGAATGGTGTAAAGTTCTTTTCTGACGGCTTCTTTTTATGTTTCCTAGATATTCTTCATCAAAAATCATCAAAATATCAAAAATATCTGTCCTCTTTTTAGGGCCTATGGACATCACAAAGAGACATGTTACCAGATGCCACATCAGTTTAATTCACGGCTGAGCCTAGAACAGCATTTAACCAAGAACAAGAGAAGAACTTTATCCTCTTCTTCTTATTCAACACCTTTTATAATTGTCCCAATAAAGTTCCTTTATGCTTTATTCTTATTTTCGGTACATGATATCAAGACATTTACTACTCAGTCTCCTGTGTAGTTTATGTAAGATCTGAGAGTTGACCGTGTAGTGAAGTTTCTGAATGGTCAGAAGAAGCTTGTGTGTTCTGGTATCTACAGAAGGTCTCTACTATGTTCCTGTAACGATGTCTTCCCTTATGAAGTATTACAGGATCGCAGACAAGGCCAAACATGTCTGAACTTCAAACGGTTTACAAAACCTTGTCATAAATTGCTTTATTATATTATATCATCTTAGAAATGTCTTTGGTTTTCTTACAATGGTTGCTGTACCAAGTACCTAACCACTGGAAAAGCTAAAAAAACATAATTGTTTGATGTGTCATGAAAGGATGTATGATGACATATTGGGGCAGATTTACTTACCCGGTCCATTCGCGATCCAGCGGCGCCTTCTTTGCGGTGGATTCGGGTCCGTCCGGGATTCACTAAGACAGTTCCTCCGCCATCCACCAGGTGGCGCTGCTGCGCTGAAGAGCATCGGAACGCACTCAAGTTCACCGGCCTATTCCTAGTGAAGGTAAGTGCAAGCTCCGTGACACATTTTCTTTTAAATGCGACGGTTTTTCCGAATCCGTCGGTTTTCGTTCGGTCACGCCCCCCGATTTCCATTGCGTGCATGCCGGCGCCGGAAATCGGAAATATTCTGGTGACACGTCGGGAAACCGCGAATCGGGCCCTTAGTAAATGACCCCCATTGTTTCTTAAACTTCTTTAAAGGGAGTTTTTCCGGAATTCTGAAATACCTCTTGAATGCTGGGGCAGAGGCAGGGCCGGCACCAGCACTGGGCATACCTGCGCAAGTGCCAGGGACCACATAAGGCTGTACATAAGGAATCCATGGGGGTGAGGGGGGCTGTATCTAATCGAAAAGGGTGTGAGGGGGGTTTTTTATAAAATAACCATGAGGGGGCTGTTTGGGATGATAAATTAGGGAATATTTTAGGGAACAGGAGACTGTTTTAGTTTCTGAATTTTTAATGCTACCACATGAATTCACTGCAAAGGGGCCTACTGAGGCTCTATTGCCCAGGGGCCTACTGCAACCCGGAGCCGACTCTGGGCAGAGGTGATTAAAAAATCAAATTGTACTTACCCTACTCTTTCTCTTAGTGCCACTCTTGCGCCACTACTGATGCATACCTCCCAACTTTTGGGCGAGAGAAAGAGGGACAAAAAGCCCCTCCCCTTTTTCTAAACCATGCCCATTGCCACACCCACAAGCATAGTATAATATTGACCTTGATGGTCCCCACATAGAACAATGCCCCTTACTTTGCCCTCCACCCCCCGTGGACCCGTATAATTACACTTAATGCAACTCTGCAACATATAAAACCCCTCTTTAATTTTATCCTCCCTTTATATTTGGTTTTCCACTTTTATTTAATCTCCCAAATTTATACATAATCCATTCTGTACCCCTACCCCCACCCCTCCTCACATGGTGTGGTCCCAGTTCTCTATCCTCCTCATTCTGTGGCCTCCTGTTATCCATCCTCCTCCTGTCCTCCATCCTCCTCCTGTGGCCTCCTGTCCTCCATCCTTCTCCAGTATCCTCCATCCTCCTCCTGTCCTCCATCTTTCTCCAGTATCCTCCATCCTCCTCCTGTATCCTCCTGTCCTCCATCCTTCTCCAGTATCTTCCTCCTGTGGCCTCCTGTCCTCCATCCTTCTCCAGTATCCTCCATCCTCCTCCTGTCCTCCATCCTCCTCCATCCTTCTCCAGTATCCTCCATCCTCCTTCTGTCCTCCATCCTCCTCCTGCCCTCCATCCTCCTCCTGTCCTCCATCCTTCTCCAGTATCCTCCATCCTCCTCCTGTATCCTCCTGTCCTCCATTCTTCTCCAGTATCCTCCATCCTCCTCCTGTCCTCCATCCTTCTCCAGTATCCTCCATCCTTCTCCAGTATCCTCCTGTCCTCCATCCTTCTCCAGTATCCTCTATCCTCCTCCTGTATCCTCCTGTCCTCCATCCTTCTCCAGTATCCTCCATCCTCCTCCTGTCCTCCTCCATCCTTCTGCAGTATCCTCCATCCTCCTCCTGTCCTCCATCCTCCTCCTGTCCTCCATCCTCCTCCTGTCCTCCATCCTTCTCCAGTATCCTCCATCCTCCTCCTGTATCCTCCTGTCCTCCACCCTTCTCCAGTATCCTCCATCCTCCTCCTGTCCTCCATCCTCCTCCTGTCCTCCATCCTTCTCCAGTATCCTCCATCCTCCTCCTGTATCCTCCTGTCCTCCATCCTTCTCCAGTATCCTCCATCCTCCTCCCGTATCCTCCTCCTGTCCTCCATCCTTCTCCAGTATTCTCCATCCTCCTCCCGTATCCTCCTCCTGTCCTCCATCCTTCTCCAGTATCCTCCATCCTCCTCCCGTATCCTCCTCCTGTCCTCCATCCTTCTCCAGTATCCTCCATCCTCCTCCCGTATCCTCCTCCTGTCCTCCATTCTTCTCCAGTATCCTCTATCCTCCTCCCGTATCCTCCTCCTGTCCTCCATCCTTCTCCAGTATCCTCCATCCTCCTCCCGTATCCTCCTGTCCTCCATCCTTCTCCAGTATCCTCCATCCTCCTCCTGTCCTCCATCCTCCTCCTGTATCCGCCTGTCCTCCATCCTCCTCCTGTATCCTCCTCCTGTCCTCTATCCTCCTCCTGTATCCTCCTGTCCTCCATCCTCCTCCTGTCCTCCATCTTTCTCCAGTATCCTCCATCCTCCTCCTGTATCCTCCTGTCCTCCATCCTTCTCCAGTATCCTCCTCTTGTGGCCTCCTGTCCTCCATCCTTCTCCAGTATCCTCCATCCTCCTCCTGTATCCGCCTGTCCTCCATCCTCCTCCTGTATCCTCCTCCTGTCCTCTATCCTCCTCCGGTATCCTCCTGTCCTCCATCCTCCTCCTGTCCTCCATCCTCCTCCTGTCTTCTATCCTTCTCCTGTACCCTCCTGTTCTCTATCCTCCTCCTGTCCTCCATCCTCCTCCTCCTGTAGCCCACTGTCCTCTAGCCTCCTCCTGCCCTCCATCCTCCTCCTGTAGTGTCCTTTCCTCCCTCTTCCTCCTGTAGCTTCAACCTGTAGCCTACTGTCCTCCATCCTCCTCCTGTGCCCCCCTGTCCTCCATCCTCCTCCTGTGGCCTCCATCCTCCTCCTGCAGCTCCTGTCCTCCAGCCTCTTCCGGTGTCCTCCAGCAGCCTCCTCCGGTGTCCCCCAGCAGCCTTCACCTGTCGCCCCATTAGCCTCCTCCTGTCCCCCAGCAGCCTCCTCCTGTCCCCCAGCAGCCTTCACTGTCCCCCAGGAGCCTCCTCCTGTCCCCCAGCAGCCTTCACTGTCCCCCAGCAGCCTTCACTGTCCCCCAGTAGCCTCCTCCTGTCCCCCAGTAGCCTCCTCCTGTCCCCAGTAGCCTCCTCCTGTCCCCCAGTAGCCTCCTCCTGTCCGCCTGTAGCCTTCACTGTCCCCCAGTAGCCTCCTCCTGTCCCCCAGTAGCCTCCTCCTGTCCCCCAGTAGCCTCCTCCTGTCCCCCAGTAGCCTCCTCCTGTCCCCCAGTAGCCTTCACTGTCCCCCAGTAGCCTTCACTGTCCCCCAGTAGCCTCCTCCTGTCCCCCAGTAGCCTCCTCCTGTCCCCCAGTAGCCTTCACTGTCCCCCAGTAGCCTCTTCCTGTCCCCCAGTAGCCTCCTCCTGTCCCCCAGTAGCCTCCTCCTGTCCCCCAGTAGCCTTCACTGTCCCCCAGTAGCCTCCTCCTGTCCCCCAGTAGCCTCCTCCTGTCCCCCAGTAGCCTTCACTGTCCCCCAGTAGCCTCCTCCTGTCCCCCAGTAGCCTCCTCCTGTCCCCCAGTAGCCTCCTCCTGTTCCCCAGCAGCCTCCTCCTGTCCCCCAGTAGCCTCCTCCTGTTCCCCAGTAGCCTCCTCCTGTCCCCCAGCAGCCTCCTCCTGTCCCCCAGCAGCCTTCACTGCCCCCCATTAGCCTCCTCCTGTTCCCCAGTAGCCTCCTACTGTCCCCCAGCAGCCTTCACTGCCCCCCAGTAGCCTCCTCCTGTCCCCCAGTAGCCTCCTCCTGTCCCCCAGTAGCCTCCTCCTGTCCCCCAGCAGCCTTCACCAGTGCCCTGCAGGCTTCACCTGTGTCCTCCAGCTCTCCCTGTCCTGTATCCTCCTCCTGACCCCCTCTTCCTGTGGCCCCCTGTCCCCTCAGGTTCTTACCTCTCCTGGTTCCAGTCATTAAGTCTTCTCCCGGGCTCCAACTTGACTCGCGGAGGGGGCGGGGCTATCCGGGGGCGGGGCTACCGTCTCACATGACTTCATCATATGAGGAGGTAGCAGGGGCTGGTCCCGCCTCCTCCTGGCTCCAATGCTTCCACTGCTCTGCAGCTCTTATCTACGGGGCCAGGAGGAGGCGGGACAAAGCGGGGGAGAGTGGGGGGAGCCGTGACCTTGTCCCAATCGCCCGTGACGCGTGTACAGAGCCTAAAAAACGGGACTGTCACGTCAAAAAAGGGACGGTTGGGAGGTATGCTGATGTTCCCTGCTTAAAGTTCCAGTGGGGTTGGGTGGAGGATCAAGGGAGCCACTTTAGGCAATATAAGCTCACCCCGGACCACAGAAGATTTGAAATCTTGTAGTCCAAGGAGAGTAAGTATTGGCCAAAGTGGGGTCATGACACTTACTGTATTAGCAAAAAGGGTGAACTCTGTCATCAGGACACAAATTTTCTCCTAATGACAAGTTCCCATATCCTTTTTAATACTATTTATTATGGTTCCACCCATTTTTAAGGGTTAATAAAGGTTTACCTGGCTCCCTGCCAACAAACTTCATCTAGTCGCGGGGGCATTGGAGTCCCGGGTGTCATCATTATTAATCTCTTCTCTGCTAGCTCTACCTCCCTCTCTCCATCCCTCCTCCAGGGGCGTAACTACAGGGATAGCAGCCATAGCAGCTGCTATGGGGCCCGCAATGTCAAGGGGCCCTGGAGTCAGTGGTATTGGGTATGAATTTTCCTGTATGTGTGTGTGTATATGATGTATGGGTGTATATGGTACTGAATGTATGCTCTATGTATGTATGTGTATATGGTGTATATATACTGTGTGTGATTGTAACTCACATGTGCGAGTAAACAAATATGTATATTTTCTTAAGGGGTAAAAGGCCCCATTCAGCAGTCTGCTATGATGGCCTTACTTGCACTCTTGTCGTCCTTCCTCCTGAAGATGTGAGCTGACAGAGATTTGCATGGAGCACAGGGTAAGCTAATAGCTGCAGGAGGGAGGGAGGAAAGATGAAGATCTAGCAGAGCAGATAATGCTGATGATTGAGCCTTGTAACAGACATTCCACTTTCTCAATGCAGTTTCCTGGCAGGAAGTCAGATACACATTTATATACTTTTAAAAGTGAGTGGAAGCAGTAATGTAAATGTTAAAAGAAGATTGGGAATTAGTGGATATGGGTACAGGTTCCCTTTAAATAGGTCAAGCACAACAGAAAAAACTTATGCCCAAAGGGATGCCACATGGGGCTACTAAAGGATGTTGCAGAAAGTGAGTCTGGCTGTTGGAGTCTGGGCCTATCATTTTTTTGCTATTGGTTTGCAAAAAACCTATGCAGCTTTATAAAGTTTTGGCAAAAATAAACTGGCCCAATAATTGAATGGAAAAATAATCATGGCACATTTTTAGATACATTTATGAAAACCTATACTGTATGTATTATCAAACTCCTATGTCACTGGACCCCAACAAGTTGTAAAAAAAAAAACTTGGAAAGAAAATCAAATTGTATTTTTGCATAATCTAAAGTTAGAAATAGCTGGAGACAAAATTGTCTGCTGATTCATCTCAAAATTAACATAGTAAGAGCCTACAGTAGGAATCGGTGACCTTTTGGGATTTTTACATTCTAAAGTGTTCCAGCAATACAGCAGTGACTAATGGCCTCTAGAAGTTCCGACTGAAACTTTAGGTCCGGTTAACCATTTCACTTGCCTTCATGCAGTTCATTTCCTATGTCCTGTGGTACACCACCACGCCTTTGGGTTTGGAATTTAAAGGTTCATACTCTAACAAGTGTAAACAATCGTAATTTCGGTTGGGGAGGAGGAGGGGTCTGACCTTTTCCATTCCCACACTCCGATCCTGGGAAGGAATAATTTCTTTCTACAATCAATCATCTAGTGGCTCCTTAGACAACTGCTCAGACTCTCACTAGACTATTGGTTGTACGTTGTCTTGCCAGACGGGGATGTTATTAAGCCTCAGGTCCTCGTAGGGCAGGCACAAAACTTTATTTTAATGAGTCCATGTGTCTGCATTAGAGGAGAAGAAATCAACTTCAGCAAATGAAATTTTCATGTTACAGTTAACTCGTCAAATGAGGAACCAGGGAATGGAAGGAAGACTGCAAATATATTCACAATTATGTGTCATTGGAGGCAAAGTATCTTCCAGTTCTCTATGAGTAGACACCTGACATCCCACCGGTGTCCCATTGTGCACCCCCAGGTAGCTGACCCCATAACCTTACATTAATCACATTTCTTCTGTTATATTGGAGACTTCATATGTAAAGTCAGTAAAATCTTTTTCAAAATATCACTAGATAGAAGAGATGAAAGAAAAGTTGAGTGCTCTACAGGGGTATCGGCTGAGAATATGGCTAGGTTTTCACTGAATTGGAGGTAGGATGTATGTTTCTGATATTATATATCATAGTATCATAGTATCATAGTATATAAGGCTGGAAGGAGACGCAAGTCCATCAAGTCCAACCTTCAAGAATTAAATAAATGTTTTATCCCCATAACCCGTGATATTTTTTCTCTCCAGAAAGTCATCCAGGCCTCTCTTGAACATGTACATAGAGTCGGCCATAACAACCTCCTGTGGCAGAGAGTTCCATAGTCTCACTGCTCTTACAGTAAAGAACCTTTGTCTATGGTGATGGTAGAACCTCCTCTCCTCTAGGCGTAGAGGATGTCCCCTTGTCCTGGTCACAGGCCTAGGTATAAAAAGATCTTTGGAGAGATCCTTGTACTGTCCGTTCAGGTATTTGTACATTGTAATGAGGTCTCCCCTCAGTCGTCTTTTTTCTAAACTGAATAATCCCAAATTTTGTAATCTGTCATTGTATTCTAGTCCCCCCATTCCCCTTATAATCCTGGTTGCTCTCCTCTGCACCCGTTCCAGCTCTACTATATCCTTTTTATATACTGGTGCCCAAAACTGTACACAATATTCCATGTGTGGTCTGACTAGGGATTTGTATAAGGGCAGAACTATGTCTTTATCATGAGAATCTATTCCTCTCTTGATACATCCCATTATTTTATTTGCTTTAGCAGCAGCCGCCTGGCTCTGGTCACTAAAATTAAGTTTACCATCCACCAATACGCCCAAGTCCTTTTCAGCTTCAGTTTTACTAAGTAATTGACCGTTTAGAACATAATTATACTTTTTGTTTCCATGGCCCAAGTGCATAACTTTACATTTATCTACATTAAACCTCATCAACCATTTCTCTGCCCATCCCTCAAGCTTCCACAAATCCCTCTGTAATGCTAAACTATCGACCTCAGTATTTATTACTTTACACAGCTTAGTATCATCTGCAAATATTGAAACTTGACTGTGTAAACCCACTACAAGGTCATTAATAAAAATATTAAAAAGAAGTGGCCCCAATACTGACCCCTGTGGCACTCCACTGGTAACATCAACCCAATCTGAGAATGTGCCATTAATGACCACCCTCTGTTTTCTATCACTAAGCCAATTACTTACCCAGATACACAGATTTTCTCCTATTCCCAGCAGTCTCATTTTATATACCAACCTTTTATGTGGCACGGTGTCAAATGCCTTTGAGAAGTCCAGATATACAACATCCACAGCGTCCCCCAGATCCAGTCTTGAACTTACCACCTCGTAGAAACCAATCAGATTAGTCTGACAGGACCGATCTCTCATAAACCCATGCTGACGCTGGGTTATAAGGTTGTGCACAGTGAGATACTCCAGGATAGCATCTCTAATAAACCCCTCAAATATTTTCCCCACCACAGCAGTTAGACTTACGGGTCTGTAGTTTCCAGGATCGCTATTTGATCCTTTTTTGTATATTGGTACCACATTTGCCATGCGCCATTCCTGTGGAACATAACCAGTCCTCAGTGAATCTTCAAATATTAAAAATAACGGTCTGTCTATCACCGTACATAATTCATGCAGAACCCGGGGGTGTATGCCATCTGGCCCAGGTGATTTATCTATCTTAGTGGTTGCGAGGCGGCGCCGTACCTCTTCCTGGGTTAAACTGTTGACATTATAAAAAGAATTTACATTATTCCTCATTGTGTCTTCCACCAGGGGATTTTCCTGGGTAAAGACAGTTGAGAAGGCGACATTCAGTAGATTGGCCCTTTCCTCATCTCCTTCCACCATGACCCCCATGTTATTTCTAAGGGGACCCACACTCTCTGTTTTTAGTTTCTTATCATTTATATACTTGAAAAATAATTTGGGATTATTTTTGCTCTCCCTGGCAATATTTCTTTCAGTTTCTATTTTTGCGGCCTTTATCTGTTTTTTACAGGATTTGTTTTTCTCTCTATAATCCTGTAATGCCTCATCGCTACCTTCACGTTTTAGCACCTTAAACGCTTTATCTTTCTCGCTTATTGCTTTCCTTACAAGACTAGTTAGCCACATAGGGTTTTTCTTGTTCCTTTTATGCTTTTTCCCATAAGGTATGTGTTTCTCACAGGACTTTTTCAGAATATATGAGAAAAAGTCCCATTTTTTGGGGGGGCTTTTGTCTTTGAGAGCATTATCCCAGTCTATGCCTTTTAGGTCTTCCCTTAGTTGATGAAAATTTGCCCTCCTGAAGTTTAGAGTGTTGGTTGCCCCTTCACTAACGTGCTTAGTAAAGCGTAATACAAAATCAATGATATTATGATCACTATATCCCAGGTTCCCCCCAACCTGTAGTTTTGATACCCTATCAGGTCTGTTGGTAAGGATAAGGTCCAGCAGTGCCCCCCCTCTTGTTGGCTCCAGGACTAGTTGCGACAGGTAATTGTCTTTTGTTGTTGACAAGAACCTGCTACCTTTGAAGGACCTGCAGGTTTCTGCCCCCCAGTCAATATCTGGGTAATTGAAGTCCCCCATGATAAGTACTTCACCATGCTTTGAAGCCGCATCCATTTCACTTATCAGCATTTCCTCTGCTGCCTCCATTATATTTGGAGCCTTATAACAAACCCCTAGTAATATTTTATTTTTATTTTTCCCTCCTCTTATCTCCACCCATAGGGACTCCACATTTGCGTTACTGATGTCATCTCGCAAGACGGGCTTGAGGCAAGAATTCACATATAAACAAACCCCTCCCCCTTTTTTATTTATACGATCCTTTCTAAAAAGACTATAACCATCTATAGTAACAGCCCAGTCATAGCTACTGTCCAGCCATGTCTCGCTGATACCCACTATATCATATTTCCGTTCCAACATCAAGAGTTCCAGTTCCTCCATTTTGTTTGTGAGGCTTCTGGCATTTGTGTACATACACTTTATATGGTTTTCCCTGTCCGTATTCCTTTTGTCCTTATTCCCCAATCTCATTCCAGCCCCCCTTCCTCCCCCATGGACTATGGCTCTTCCCAGCTCTCTATGTACACCGTCTATTTGCCCTGCACAAGTGTAGTTGCCCTCCCCCCAGGTCTCTAGTTTAAACACTCCTCCAACCTTCTAGCCATTTTTTCCCCTAAAACAGCGGCCCCCTCCCCATTGAGGTGCAGCCCATCCCTACTGTAGAGCCTGTAGCCCACAGAAAAGTCAGCCCAGTTATCCATGAACCCAAACCCCTCCTTTCTACACCAACTTTTGAGCCACTTATTTACCTCCCTGATCTCCCGCTGTCTTTCTGGTGTGGCACGTGGTACAGGCAGTATTTCGGAGAAAATTACCTTTGAGGTCCTTGCCCTGAGCTTATGGCCTAAATCTCTGAAATCATTTTTAAGGACCTTCCACCTACCTGTTACTTTGTCATTAGTGCCAATGTGGACCATGACCGCTGGTTCCTCACCAGCCCCTCCCAGTAATCCATCAACCCGATCCGCAACATGCCGAACCCGAGCACCCGGCAAACAACACACTGTTCGGTATGCACGGTCTTTGTGACAGATTGCCCTGTGTGTTCCCCTAATAATCGAATCTCCCACTACCAGCACCTGTCTGACCTTGCCTCTGCTCCCATTACCCTTCTTACTGGAGCACACATTCCCCTGGTTGCTAGCGGCCACATCTTTCTGCAGCATTGCTACCCCAGAGCTGATATCCCCCTCATCCTCCAGCCTGGCAAACTTATTGGGGTGCACCAGATCAGGACTAGACTCTCTACAACTCTTCCCTCTACCCCGCCTTCTACATGTTACCCAACTAGCTGCCCCCTCACTCTGCACCTCCATACTTCCCTCCCCACACCCATCTTCCCCAGAGAGTTTGTGCTCCAGGAGCAGCAAACTTCGTTCCATATTATCAATTGCCCGCAGCCTTGAAACTTGCTCATTTAGATCCAGAATCTGGGCTTCCAGATGAGCAATTTTCACACACCCCACACAGCAGTATTCCCCCTCGAACGGCTGTTCAAGGAAAGCATACATGGCACAGGATGTACACCGTGTAGCAATGCCACTTATGGAGTCCATTATTCTAATGGGGATTACAATAGAATTATGCACAGAAAGAAGAATTTACAGTCAAAGTAACACAGAACACAGAAGTTACCTGCTAAAGCCCCTCAAACTTAAGTCCCTTAAACGTAAGTCACACTTAAGACACTGCACACACTTGAGATCAATGCACACTCGCTGCCAAGCTCATACACTCGCTTTGCTAATGCTTTTTTAAAAGTTATCTGCCACAAAAATCTGCAGAGCTCACTGCACATATAAAGTTTCCACTATACATATATGAGATGTGGCTGCTCTTCATATACAGAGTCGAGAGTATGTGTACTAATGGACTATAGAAAAGGATCATAGTAGATTAGATTGAATAAAGATTCAGAACCTTCAAATCCAAACTCCAAAATCCATATAACATTCCAAATAAATCCCTTGATGAACATCTTACAAATCATGTTATGATCATTTTTAATTTCCAGGTACCTCTTTATTTGTCCAGTGTCTTAACCATCACAACACCCAATGGCAGCTGGTTCCATAGTCTCACTGCTCTAACAGAAAAGAATCCCAGTCTATGAACATGGTGAAAACATCTTTACTTTAGGCGCCGAGGATAACCCATTGTTTTGGCCACCAAACTAGTAATTTAGAAGTCTTGCAATGCGTCATTGAATTCTGGTCTGCCCATTCCCTTAATAATTTTAGTTGCTCTCCTCTGCACCTGTTCCAGTTCTAATTTGTCCTTTTTAGATATAAGAGCCCAAAATTGTACAAAAAGTTCCATGTAACCAGTGATTTGTACAAAAGCAAAACTATGTCCTCATCTATGTCTATTAAGATACATCCTATGGTCGAGAAGTAAGACTTCTCCTTATGGAGAGTTTGCCAATTAAGGCTGCCCTATAGGCATGTGGAGACTTATAGCCATTGATGCTCCACTAGGGGATTCTGGGAAATATGCAAATATGTTTTCCAAGGTGGGAAATGGTAAACAATGGCTCCTTCTGCTACCATGAAAGGTAGCCCCCTCAACACCAAGCATGACCTACAAGAAGCCTTATAACATGATGTGGGATTTAGCCAAACCAATATATCTATTCCAGATGGAACCGATTCCCAAATGTAGACAGCGCTGTTTTCGACCTGGTTGGGACTCTTCGGTACAGCATAGGGAACTGGATATTGGTGAGAGGCTATTGACTAGGGTCAAGAAAGCAAGAGCTCACAATTGAGAGACGCATCCTATAATTATGGAAATCAATAGAGAGGGCAGGGGAACCAGCACAATAGGATTCCACAAATCCGGTTAAAACTTAATCCAAAATGTATTCTTCATTTAAAAAACACGCATATCCAAAAAGAGATACATGGACACAAAAAAGAACAAAAAATGTAAGACAAAAAACAGCAGCGGTAACGCGTTTCGGACTTCTACATATCAGTCCTTAGTATGATTAAGTGGTATGACTAAGGACTGATATGTAGAGGTCCAAAACGCGCTACCGCTGCTGTTTTTTGTCTTACATTTTTTGTTCTTTTTTGTGTCCATGTATCTCTTTTTGGATATATGCGTGTTTTTTAAATGAAGAATAAATTTTGGATTAAGTTTTAACCGGATTTGTAGAGTCTTGTTGTGCTGGTTCCCCTGCCCTCTCTATTGATTTCCATTTCAAGCCTGACTTGCCCTGGATTACCGGACCAGCGCTCAAGGGGTTACCGCGCACCCGGTCTTAAAGGACGATCACATCAGATCTTCACTGCCGTCTGTGGGTGAGCTGTTACCGAT
Organism: Engystomops pustulosus; assembly: GCF_040894005.1. NCBI lineage: Eukaryota > Metazoa > Chordata > Amphibia > Anura > Leptodactylidae > Engystomops > Engystomops pustulosus. Next base: position 167,768,746 of record NC_092416.1, read on the forward strand.
CTTTTTTTTCCTTCTGATCCTATAATTATATTTGCCTTAGCAGCAGCTGTCGGATGCTGGTCACTAAAGATGAATTTACAGTTCACCAATATTCCATTAGCAAAAAAAAAAATCCCTTAGGAATAAAATCCTATCCACATCTGTTATCACTTAACAGAGCTTGTTATTATCATCAAGTATTGAAATTCTTCCCTGTAAACCCTCTGCAATGTAATTAATGAAAAAGCTTGGTGCAAGCTGTTAGACTGGGTAAGCGGTGGCAAACACTCCGAGCAATGTCCCTGCAGGCTACCAAACCACTTAAACTAGATAAGCCACCCTGAGAAGGGTAAACCTGCTATCAGGAATCTAACCTAACGGAGCTTGATAGACCATGCAAGGTGACAGGGAAAACTTACGTCATCTGGCAGATGCTGGATGGTGAAGCGGACATGGTAACAAGAAGTCAGAGATAGACCAGTATTCACACTGGGGTACAGAGAGAGAAACAACAGATACAGACAAACAACTGGAGTCAGACAGAACTGTGTCAAAACCAAGATGGCAGGGCAGCGAGGGGCACAGAATCATATCACTAGAGAGCGGTTGAGTAATTGCAGCAGAGGTCAGATACACAGAATAGCAAAGTAATAACATGAGATCACAGGGATAATGTATGAGAATACTAGTTAAACCAGCAAGGTGTAATGGGACTGGGCAGGAATAAAAAGGGCATCCTGGACACTACCCCCAGCAGTTGACTGGATCAGCCGTCCATCACTCTATTAATCCTTGCTGGACTGGGCAGGGCTGCAGAGAGCTGGGTGTGGCTCAATCAGTCAACAACACAGACGCAACCTAAGGCACAGTTCACACACACAGAGCTTAAATTAAAATGAATGCCACCTAAGCTGCACGCTGCGGATAAAGGAAGACTTCCCCGTGGATGGCAAATACTTCCCAATACTGCCCCCCTACGGACACTTCTAAAATATAATTTTTTAATACAATATTACAAAATCTCCAGTCATGTACTGTTTTTTGGTCGTAAATATTCCGTCAAGAGGGAACATAAGGAAGGACGTGTGGTTAAATTCTATATAAACTTTTTGTATATGCAGACATGCTGAACAAAAAAACTTAAAAAAATGGATAATTCCCCTGGGTACTTTACATTTATATAGTATAAGATATTATATTATATAATATAAATATAGTAGTAAGATTTTTAATAAATACATTTTTTTTTGTTTCCTAATACAGAATTACCGTACTCTATTGATTCCTGTGAATAATCCCCCTATAGGAGGAATTCTGGCATTTTGCATGTGAATTACCATATAACAGCGGCTGAAGTGCTGTATTTACATACCAAAGAGATCCGTGAAAAGTTTGTTTGCATTGCTTTGAAGGCTATTTTTTTTTTTATATTAGCGAAAGCCTCATATGAATACAGGTAATTTCCATTTTGTTATCCTACTGAGTTGTCGGTGTAGTGGGGGATGCAAATAACTAGATTTAGATCATTTTAAGTCATGTCAGTCTTTTCTTTCCATTTATTTTCTACGCAGACTTCACTTTTCCAAGTGTGCCCAACACTTTTCATTGTCATGTACAAAAAAGCAAAAAAAATACCCACCACATGAAAACACAAAAAATACAATAAAAATAACTTACCATAGCAACAGCTTATGCAAAAGGACATTATAAGTATACAACTAGACATGTGGTCAGGTAAAATTACATTTTTGGAGAGACCTGAAAATAGAGGTCTACCATTGGCCCCATTCAACCTCTCGGAAGAGCAGAAGAAAAACCTAAATTCAGGTAGGCACAACTTGTGACATCATAGCCAAGAAGAGTAAAAACTAATCTCTGCCAAAGGGGCAAGATTATGTGGAGATACAGATCTGGAGAAGGGTGCATAAAAATTTCTGCTCCACTAACAGCTCCAAAGAGCACAGTGGCCTCCATGGTTCTTAAGAAGCTTGGCACAACTAGAACCCTTCTTGGAACTGGCGGCCCCACCTACCTAAGTAACCTGGAGAAAGGACTTGGTGAGAGCAGTAAAAACAATCTAATGTGGCTAAATATCATAATCTTCAAGCAAATAGAAGAAACTTCTAGAAGGTCACTGGAGCAATCAACCACTCTGCTTGACCAGAGCAGATCTCTGTCTTAACCCAGTAGAGCATTTTTGGAGAAACCTGAAAATGGAGGTGTACCATTGGCCCCATTCAACCTCTAAGAAGAACAGAAGAAAAACCTAAATTCAGGTAGGCACACCTTGTGGCCTCATACCCAAGAAGAGTTAAAACTAATCTCTGCCAAAGGGACAGGATTATGTGGAGGTATAGATTTGCAGAAGTATGTGTAAATTTTCTGCTGCATTGACAGCTCCCAAGAGCACAGTAGCCTCCATAGTTCATGAGTTGAAGAAGTTTGGCACAATAGAACCCTTCTTGAGTAAGTAATCTGTGGAGAAAGGCCTTGGTGATAGCATTTAAAAATAATCCAATTGTCATTGTGGCTAAACAATGGAAGAAACTTCTAGAAGGTCATCTATCAGTGCTGCACTCAACCACTCTGCTTGACCAGAGAAGAGACCTGAGTTAACCCAATAGAATATTTTTGGAGAGACATGAAAATGGTGATCTACCAATGGCTACATTCAACCTGTCAGAAAAACAGAAGAAAAACCTAAATTCAGGTAGGCACACCTTGTGGCATGAAAGCCAGGAAGAGCAAACACTAATCTCTGGCAAAGGTACAGGATTATGTGTAGTTACAGATCTGGAGAAGAGTGCATAAAATTCCAGCTGCACTGAGAACTTCCAATAGCACAGTGGCCTCCAGAGTTCTTGAGTAGAAGAGGTTTGGCACAACTAGAACCCTTCTTGGAGCTGGGTGCCCCACCTAACTATTTAAGTAATGTGGGCAGAACGGTTAAAACAATCTAATGGTCAGTGGGTCTAAACAGCATAATCGCATGTCCAAATGGAAGAAACTTCTAAAAGGTCACTGCAGCACTCTGTTTGGCCTGGGCAGAGCCATGACTTAACCCAATAGAACATTTTTGGAGAGACCTGAAAATGGCCCCAGAAGAACAGAAGAAAACCCCTATACTCAATATGCACACTGTGTGGCATTAAACCCAAGAAGAGTAAAAACTAATCCCTGCCAAAGGGGCAAGATTATGTGGAGATACAGATCTGGAGAAGGGTGCATAAAAATTTCTGCTCCACTAACAGCTCCAAAGAGCACAGTGGCCTCCATGGTTCTTAAGAAGCTTGGCACAACTAGAACCCTTCTTGGAACTGGCGGCCCCACCTACCTAAGTAACCTGGAGAAAGGACTTGGTGAGAGCAGTAAAAACAATCTAATGTGGCTAAATATCATAATCTTCAAGCAAATAGAAGAAACTTCTAGAAGGTCACTGGAGCAATCAACCACTCTGCTTGACCAGAGCAGATCTCTGTCTTAACCCAGTAGAGCATTTTTGGAGAAACCTGAAAATGGAGGTGTACCATTGGCCCCATTCAACCTCTAAGAAGAACAGAAGAAAAACCTAAATTCAGGTAGGCACACCTTGTGGCCTCATACCCAAGAAGAGTTAAAACTAATCTCTGCCAAAGGGACAGGATTATGTGGAGGTATAGATTTGCAGAAGTATGTGTAAATTTTCTGCTGCATTGACAGCTCCCAAGAGCACAGTAGCCTCCATAGTTCATGAGTTGAAGAAGTTTGGCACAATAGAACCCTTCTTGAGTAAGTAATCTGTGGAGAAAGGCCTTGGTGATAGCATTTAAAAATAATCCAATTGTCATTGTGGCTAAACAATGGAAGAAACTTCTAGAAGGTCATCTATCAGTGCTGCACTCAACCACTCTGCTTGACCAGAGAAGAGACCTGAGTTAACCCAATAGAATATTTTTGGAGAGACATGAAAATGGTGATCTACCAATGGCTACATTCAACCTGTCAGAAAAACAGAAGAAAAACCTAAATTCAGGTAGGCACACCTTGTGGCATGAAAGCCAGGAAGAGCAAACACTAATCTCTGGCAAAGGTACAGGATTATGTGTAGTTACAGATCTGGAGAAGAGTGCATAAAATTCCAGCTGCACTGAGAACTTCCAATAGCACAGTGGCCTCCAGAGTTCTTGAGTAGAAGAGGTTTGGCACAACTAGAACCCTTCTTGGAGCTGGGTGCCCCACCTAACTATTTAAGTAATGTGGGCAGAACGGTTAAAACAATCTAATGGTCAGTGGGTCTAAACAGCATAATCGCATGTCCAAATGGAAGAAACTTCTAAAAGGTCACTGCAGCACTCTGTTTGGCCTGGGCAGAGCCATGACTTAACCCAATAGAACATTTTTGGAGAGACCTGAAAATGGCCCCAGAAGAACAGAAGAAAACCCCTATACTCAATATGCACACTGTGTGGCATTAAACCCAAGAAGAGTAAAAACTAATCTCTGCCAAAGGGACTTTTGATTTATGCAAAGTTTTTTTAAGAAGTTATTTTATGTTCATAAATGTAGGGCACATCCATTGGACATCAACACAACCCAAGTGATCCCGTTGACTAAAATAAGTAGTCTCCACTGCCCCAGGAGTGAACTTAGCTCTGGTGAGGTAACTGCATGTAATGTGATCTGCTTATTATATTACCCTGCACTTGCATTGACCTCTAAAAAAGGAATAAAGTGAGCTGAAGATTTTTCTTAGGGTTTTTTTTTTTAATTTTTAAAAAGATCACGAGTTCTGAAACATAGAAATCATTAAAAAGTTCTAAAAATACATTGACGCTGAAGGAAACTGAAGCACATTGAGATGAAACGTCTAGAAACTTCACTTACTCTCAGCACAAACTTTTCTCCTTCTCGTAAAAAAACCCAATGCTGTGACTTTCTTCTACCTCCTGATGCATCGCCATCTAAGTATAATAATAAATACATCATGTCACTCGAAATCAGTAAATGCTGCTACGTACGGCAAAAAGAAGCCGCCGCTTGAACAGTTTGAAACATCAAATAAGGACGTTGTGCCTAATAGTTTACGCTCCGCCGCTGGTCTCTCGTAGGGTATCAAAAGTGATGGAATTAAAAGAAACGGGGAGAAAACATAAGGCACAAATGATGGCGAGAAAAAAAAAAACGATAATTTAAATCAAGTGTTGAAGTCATCAATCCTGTTGTGTGTGACAACCGGCATCAATCCTTGTTTCTAGATGAACAGCCGCGCTTCAAGCCTAAATGATCTCCGACTTAAGACCGGCCCAGCTCTGCATATTCACCCACCGCCAGCCTGAATAAAGGCTCCTTCCATCTTCCATCTCTTTGGATGAATGTGTCATCGGGAGCCTTAGAAAGAACATATTTTGAGATCTGAATTTGAATGACGGTTTCTCCTCCCCATCGGCCCCCATCTGTGACTTAACCACTGTCTCGCATGGTGCGCGAAGGCAAACTATGGATAATTTCATATATTTAAGTGAATCATTGAACTGGATACATGTATTAGTTGATGGGTTTATTTTATATGCAGATACAACTGCGCCACTCACTCGCTGTAGTATTTAGAATTCCGAGGAAAATCTGGATTTTGATGCTACAATTTTAAGGTCTATTTAGTCAAATCAATCTCTTTTAGCACCAATTTTTTAAATTGTTTTTAAAGAAAGATAAATCAACGATTTATCTTACTTTGCATATGAAAGGAAATCTACTATCAAATTCATCATGATAAGCCAGGGACACTTACTCATAGATCCAGGCACCGTGACTGCGGTGTTTTATATCTGTGGCCTCCTTCCTTCTAAAATCTTATATAAATTGGAATAGTGCAAGTCACTTTTTGTTGTTATAACATGTATGGTATCGATGTTTTATTATGCTGGAATTTTATTATTTTCTAATAAAAATAAAAACGTTAAAATTATGCTAATGAGCCAGAAAGGCTCTAGGGGCTGTGTTATCAGAGCCCCTGCGTACTACAGATTCACAGGATGTTACATTCTGAAGGAGCACTTTCCCCTCTCACTGTGTGTGCACTGCTGCAGGTGGGAGACTGAGACAGTGTAAAGCCAGAGCACATGAGGCTTCTGTAGCACACCCATAGCCCTTCTGTCTCATTAGCATAATTTTAAGGAATAATAAATAGTAGGGAAAATATGACAAATATAAGAAGGTTACCACAGTCACGGTGCCTGGATCTATGAGTAAGTGCCCCTGGTTTATCAGGATGGATTGTGATGGTAGATTTCCTTTAAGAAATAAACAACTGTCCCTTTTAGAAAAATCGGAATAATTAATAAATGATAATTTGTCAAAATGGAGTCATTTGGTAAATAGTTGGTTTTGGGATAGGTGATGGACCGAGAGGTTACCTCAAGCCTAGAAGATCATGTAACAATTCCTTAAATGTTACCACTGTGTGACAGAGTGGGCTTCTAACTTTGGTGGACCAACCATTCCCTATACTTCATTATCATGATGGATTGATTATTTTCAGATTATTACCATCCAGAGATACTGTACACATTTGGATGTATTATTCTTAGTGAAATGGAGTTCATGTCTGTCCATATGTTTGGTGGTTATCTATTAGGGGACACAATGTAGACACATACAACTACAGGCAGTTCCCGGGTTACGTACAAGATAGGTTCTGTAGGTTTGTTCTTAAGTTGAATTTGTATGTAAGTCGGAACTGTATATTTTATCATTGTAACCCCAGCCAAATTTTTTTTTTTTGTCACATTTGGATTTTAAAAATGTTGGATTGTCATAAGAACCAGGATCATCAATAAATCTAAACTGCAGACACATTTAATAACGTTTATAGCTGATTATTGTGGCCCAGGACTAAAGTACAGTAAATTACCAACATCCAGAGGTCTGTTTGTAACTAGGGGTCGTTTGTAAGTCGGGTGTTCTTAAGTAGGGGATCGCCTGTACATTTATTTGGAACTACAAGAAGTCTAGAAAAATCTAGAAAAATTGTTCCTGCGCTAATTATCTGTTTCTTTTCTAGGTGATCTCGGCGTGTTAAGAATAGCGATCAGACAGCGCCGGGATCAAGATGCAGAGGATGAATCGGAGGTGAGTATTTGTAGGGGTTCTTTTTAGTTTTATGACTGGTAGATTTCCTTTAACTTTTGCTGGGTCGTAATTCCAGGTTATTTTAGTTCCCTCCAACATAAAACTGTAAAGTAATGATACTGTCCTGAATTATTTACTGCCAGGATCATGAAGAAATTATACATTCTCTAACGGCAATTGAAGTAATATACGGCCTTCACTCTACCCAACCAGCGGAGCCGCAGCTGTCGGAAGTAAATCTTTCTTGGTTGTGAAATAATTGTAATAGACAGAATCTCTCTGTGTGTTGGGTTCTATATATCCATATATCTGGGTGACTCTGGTCAGGAAATAAATCATTCATTTTATACTTGTACCTGTAACCTAGATGTTTCACTCGAAAGATTTGGTAGCAGGAAAATTTTGTTGTAAGAATATTTGGTATTTGCAGTTTAAGGGAGTTTATCATCATCTCTGATCATCAAAATCTGCAGACAGTGTTAGGTATTGGCCCTGGAGATCTGTAACTATACCTATGGGTGTGTATTTATAGTCTAGGATTGTAGCTGCACTTGAATAGGGAGTAGGCATTCAAGTGGTGAGTCATTGCTTTTCTATACTAGAACAGGGTGGTACCCTACTCATACACTTAAGAGACGAGAATACCCCTTTAAGTCCCCTAAGGAGTGACATGTATGATCATTTGACTATAGTTGGACTTGATGCACTAGGAATGTGTCCTCACACTGCTGTGCCATCAGCTCTATCTCCAAAGTCCTTCCCTTCTGCTCTCCTTGACAGAAGTTATATACCTGCTATGGTCATATCTGTGGTGTCTATTTTAGTGCTTAGATTTGCAGAAAAAACTGACCTACATACTATAGTGGACTCTGTGGGGCAGATTTACTTACCCGGTCCATTCGCGATCCAGCGGAGCGTTCTCTGCGGTGGTTCCTCCGACGTCCACCAGGTGTCGCTGCTGCGCTGAAGTCCGCCGGAGTTCACGATCCATTGCTGGGTGAAGGTAAGCGCGTGTCCAGCGACACTTTTTTTTAAAAAATGCGGCGGTTTTTCCAAATCCTTCGGGTTTTCGTTCGGCCACTCCCCCCATTTCCGTGGCGTGCATGCCGGCGCCGATGCGGCACAATCCGATCGCGTGCGCCAAAAACCCAGGACAATTCAGGGAAAATAGGCGCAAAGCGGAAAAATTTGGGTAACCCGGCGTAAAAACGCGATTCGGGCCCTTAGTAAATGACCCCCTGTGTGTCACCCTCACCTTGCTTTTGAGTGGGCATTGCTTCTAGAGGAGAATATCCTTGTATTCTGCACCCAAACATAACTGCAGGACCCATAATCTAGAGGACCACCCGTTGGGCGGTGTAGAGAGTGTTGGTGGTGTACCCATTTAGATGGGTACCAGTCAACCAGTCACTGGAAGTCTCTTTCGACAAAGAATGGCAGTGACTTGAGAAGTGAAATGAGAATATTTTGGGAATATCTGTTGGTCACCAATGTTAAAGGAAATCTACCATGGGGAATCTACTTTCTGAAAGATTCTCCATGGCAGATTCCCCCTCCCCGCAGCATGCGCTTTCCATTTTATCCCAATTCTTGGATGCATCTGCCGCAGAAATAAACTTTAAACCTTATATATGTAAATTGATTTCAAAGGCTATAGTGGGCGTGGAGTAGCCTCAGACATCTCTGGGAACAACAGCTACTCCACGCCCCCAGTAGCCACTGCAGACCTGCCTCTACCCGCTTGGCCGCATCCTCAAGGGCAGAGTTCCCTGCCGCCCGTCGCCTCCAGATCAGTACCAGCTACTGCGCATGCGCAGAGCTTCACCTCTGCCACCTCATGCCTAGTAGCTCCTATTTGTCTGCCAGTAACGTGCCGGAGACAGCAGAGGATTGTGACCTTGTGAACACAGCCAAGAGGTAGGTGGGTCTGGCTACAGGGGGCGTGGAGTAGCCTTGGCCCCTGGAGCTGTCTGAGGCTACTCCCCTCCCCCAGTAGCCTCTTAAATCAATTTGCTTATGATTAGGATTAAAGTTTAGCTGCATCCCAGAATTAGGAAATAATGGAATGCAGCCAATGCAAGGAAGGGGGAATCTTTCAGAAAGTAAATTCCCCATGGTAGATTTCCTTTAACTCGCTAGGTATCCAACATCAGCTACTCTAATTTATCAGGTATTGGAAGAGACCACATTTGGATGTGGTATCTGAATGAGCACTGTGATCTCCTTTCAGCTCAAGGAGCACAGCGCTGTTCATTAGATAGTGGCTATACTTGGTATTGCAGCTCAGCCTCATTCACTTGAATAGGACAGACCTGCAAACCGCTCTTCTAACCAATGAACACATCGGTGAAGCTCATCAATATTTTTGTTGTGGAAATCCCCTTTAACTACCCGTATCTACTTTTTCAATCAACCAAATACAGTAAAAACCCATTTTCACGGTTCATGCAGCATTTTCGATTCATGCAAACAGTTTTGTGTTAAAATTACATTCACTTATAAAGCCATATGCTAAGACATATGTTTATTCCTATAATCTATTCATATATTTTAATTAGCCGGGCCTCTTAATTTAAATGTGCAATTCTGCACAGGAAGACCGTGAAAAGATGTGATGAGTCAGCTCAGCCTCCGTCATAATAGAAGGTACATCTGACATGAATAAAGAATTGCCAGCCATTTCTATAAATCATCTCGATTATCTGCACAATACTGGGGCACAAATCCATAACACCATCTGAGAGCTTATTGAGCCCTCTGTGTGTGTTCAGCTTTCTGGAAGTCTGACAGCTGAACACCGCAGCCGAGAAACTGGAAATTGCTTTTGTTCATCGCTTTTCTTGTTTTTTTTGTGTGAATTTTATAGCGAGCAGCCAGAAAGTTCTATGTGTTAGAGTCATATTTAGCACTGAAACCATAAAATGTCATGAATGCTGAATGTCTACTTAACCCCCTACCGAGAATGGACGTAGTAGTACGTCACGGGTGGCAGTGACTTCCCATGTCATGATGTACTACTACATCCGGCTATTGGCTCTAGAACGGAGTCGTCACCAGAAGCAATGGGGGTCAGCTGTATGTTACAGCCGACACTCGCCTCTAACACCCTTGATCAGAGATTCCTCCATTCGCGTGTGTTAACTCCTTTAAGGGGCATCTTACAAATGATTTGGACCCCCCACATGTCAGATTTGAAAAAAATGGGCCGAGTCAGGAAGGTGAAAAGTGGCTCTGACATTAAGGTGTTAAAGAAGTTCTTTCACATATGAACATATACCATTATCTTCCTCTCCACTGTCAGAGAGGAGGTGCTCCTCCTCTACTCCAGCATCTCCTCTCTGACAGTGGAGAGGATTATAATGGTCAGATACCCAGACTAATATCTCAGCAGCTGGGGGGGCTAGAAAGGACATTCAAAGTGCCTCTGAATCTGTGTATCAGCCCCAACATTCAGACAAGCTACATAAGTGTAAGGTGGTGAAATACCTTTAAAATATCCTATTTACTATTACTATTATTAATCCATGTATAAAAATACTTTGACTATGAAATGAGCAGCTATAAAAGGCAATATTACATTGATTTACAATATTACACAGAGGCATCTTTCTTGACAGTTGTGAACCTCCTGTTGATACAGATATGTTACTCTTTCTCTTGGCTGAAGATGTCCAGATATGCCATCAGCACCTGTTTAAGACAATAGGGCACATTTACTAAGGGTCCGTCGGACGCATTTCCGCCGCTTTTTTTCCGATTTAACTGAATTGCCCCGGGTTTTTGGCGCACGCAATCGGATTGTCGCACATCGGCGCCGGCTTGCATGCGACACAAATCAGGGGCGTGGCCGTCGGCCAACCCGACTGATGCGGACAAACCGTGGAATTTAACTTTCAAAATTGTGTCGCAAGATCAGCACTCACATGCACTGGGAAGAAGATGGTGAACTCCAGCGGACCTGAGTGGGGAAGTGACACATGCAGGAAATTTGACGCACGATCTTAGTGAATCGTGGTGGCTCCGAAATCCTCCCCGGACATTCCGGATCGGCAGCCATTCAATTACCCATTCAATCTACTGGACATTTCCAGATATGTGTTTTGCGAGCATCTGTTTAAAGGGACTCACCAGATTTTTCTCGATTAAGTCACTTTTTGTCAACGTTCAACCAATGGACAAAGAGGACACCCTTTATTTTAAGTGGTACTCTGCGTTTAGGCTTTAGCTTAAGTTTGATAAAACATATAAAGAATAACTGTAGTTTGGCCGTAAAGAATCCTAAAGCTTCCGACACATAACCTATCCCCTTACATACAAAGTTATACAAGTACAGGGTCTCCAGAGAACACCCCATGTAAAGTTTGCTTCAAGGTTATTGCTGAAGGTGGTCATACACTTGAGGTAAGGTTTTCCTATTGTTTGGGTTAATCAAATTATCATTATCACAATACACATGGAAGATAATTTCCATGGCAGTAAATCCTACAATATATGGGAAAGTTGTGTGGGACAAGACATAAACAAAGATACTTACTGCTTCCTATCATACCACAGCTCTTTCACCCTGGTAACATTTTCCAATAATTTGGATATTATAACCTTGTGGACTAGAAAATTATGCTGAATACTTATTCTCAACTAATAATGTTCACATGGAGGACAAAGTATTGACAAGTCATCTTATCCACCTTGAGACTCATATGCAGTTGCCCTAACCTGGATGCAACGAGACTGGCAAGAACATGAGACCACTTGATGGTCAACCCTAAAGTACAGTAAGGTAGTTGTGTAGCCCCTACCTTTGAAGAAGACCTTTTTCTTATCTGAACAGTAGGGAACAAGCGTCTGATTGTGTGGGGTCCAATAAAAAAAGGAGAAGTCCCAAAACACATGCCTGACAAAAAGTCAATCCATTCTACGGGACTTTTTGGCTGTCCCATAGACATGAATGTATTTGTTGGTCATTTATGGACAACCCTAAAGTATAGTTAGGTAGCTGTGTAGCCCCTACCTTTGTAGAAGGTAGCCCCTGTGTAGCCCCTACCTTTGTAGCCCCTACCTTTTCCCTGCCCGAACAATAGGGAACAAGTGTCTGATTATGTGGGATCCAAGTGAAGTGAATGGATTGGTTGGTCATGCATGGACAACAACACTCCCATCACAAGTAAACCAATGGGATCTGGTCTCAACAGTTGGACCATTAGTAATCATTCTCATGGACAAGAGTAGGTATTTGAAGGACACAATCGTTAAAGGAGGCAATCTTTCCCTCTGTGGCTATATCAACATGGCTGATGTTGTGGTTGTATCACTCACTGCTCAGAGTCCTCTCCATTTTTGGAGTCCATTACTTCATGGCATTTACTATACATCGGCTTCGATATTCGTTCCCAACCTTCCTCATTCACACAAAGTGTTTAACATGTGATAAAGGGACGAGGTGGAATTAGAAGACTGGAAGAATTGTTGCAATTTATGTGAACAGTAACATCTCTCCCGGAGATGATTTTCCCCCGCTCCTTGTCTTCTGATATGTTTGACTTTCCCTTCGATGTTAAGTTAAATGAGAAAACTCAGCCAAGCATTTATTTTCCGTATTGTCGGACTAATCTCGGTCTCATTTCATTCTTCTTTGAAAAGAAACAAACTACAATCGTCCGGTATAAATTCCTGAAACGTAATGCTCCCGGGAAATCTGAGGAACGTGTTTAAGTCTGGAGAAAACGGTTTATAATAGACATATGTTATACTGTTAATTACATGATTAACCACTACATTCCCAGCAACCGTGGCCAAAACCCCTAGATGTCAATGACACCATGAGGGTAATGGTAAGTGTTACGGACATTTTTAAAGGGATGTTCTAGGAATTAAAAAAATGGAAAATCTTTAGGGTAGGCCATCAATATATGATTGCCAAAGGAGACACGTGGCCTCCAAACTGGCATGTTGTTTGGGGACATGTTAACACGGCATAGAGACGAAAAGCAGTTGTCTCCATATCCCTCTAGAGGCATTTCTATTACTTTCATCGGGAGACACGGCTGCAGTGATGGTTTCCAGAAACCATAACAATACAGAGCCACATACCTCCAGATCCTTGTTTTGAGGTTACCACAGATGATCACTGTGGTTGCAGGGGTCCACCTGGCTTTAACCAGTTACATAGAGGTCATCAATATAAATTCCATTCCAACTTCTAATGGTAGATTCCCCAAATATCCCTGATCCCTATACAGTTTGTACTATTTCCTAAAATGTAGACTATGGGGCTCATTTACTAAGGGTCCTGCGGCCGCAGTTTGGTCGGATAGTCCGACGATTTCCATTCCGCGCTGCATCGTGCCCAGAATTGTGTCGCACGCAGTCAGATTTTGGCGCATCGGCGCCGGCTTGCACGAGACACAAATCCGGGGGCGGGCCGTTGGATAACCCGACGGATCTGCACTACGCCGGGATTTAACTTTTAAAATTGTGTCACAAGACAATGCACTTACAAGCACCGGGAAGAAGAAGGTGAACTCTGTCGGACCTCGTCGGGGAAGCGACGGATGCAGGAACTCGGGCGCACGAGCTACGTGAATCGCGCCGGACTTCATCTTCGTCAGACCGCCCGGACCCGGGATCGCGACAGGACCGGGCAAGTAAATTTGCCCCTATATGTTTTAAAACTTTATTTAATGTATATGCTAATTACCTTCAGAGGTTAATATACACCCCAAGTAGCCGCTGAAGAGCCACCTCCTGCCCTTCCATGCCGCCTGTGAACACAACAGCAGGGCCCGCTCAGGTGCAATGGCTCCTGGCACAAGGTGAGGCCAACAGAGGTCCAGCAGCTTCTGTGCATGCGCAGACCTTCCTTCTGGTCTTTGCGGGATATAGCATCGTGTTCACAGGCAGCATCGACGGGCAGGGGGTTGCTCTGCAAGGGCTATTTGGGGCATAAAGTACCCTTAGCCCCGGACCTGACAGAAGCTACTTTGAAGGCCTCTGAAGATAATTAGCATACAATGAAATAAAGTTTTAAAACATATACGTATATACTTGTGTATAAGCCAAGGCCCCTTATTTTACAACAAATGACTGGGAAACTAGTTAACTAGCAGCCTCTCCCAGTAATGACCTGGCCCATGTGGGCTCCCCCAGTAATGAAATGTCCCTTTAAGGTAATGCCCAGTAGCCTCCCCCAGTAATGAAATGCCCAGCAGCCTTCCCCGCTAATAAAATGCCCAGCAACCACCCCCAGTAAAGGAATGTCCCATGTAGCACCCCTAATAATGAAATGCCCTGCAGCACCCCTAATAAAATGCAGTGCAACCCCATTAATGAAATGCCCTGCAGCCCCCCAATAGAAATGTCCTGCCACCCCCTATTAATGAAATGCCCTGAAGCCCCCTTAATGACATTCCCTGCAGCCCCCTATTAATCAAATGCCCTGCAGCCTCCTAATGAGATGCCCTGCAGCCCCCTAATAATGAAATGCTATGCCCCACCCCTATTAATAAAATTCACTGCAGCCCCCCTATTTATGAAATTCCCTGCAGCCCCCTGGTACAGTATATAAAAAATAAACTTACATACTCACCTTCTGGCGCTCCCCATTGCTCCAGGCTCATCTTCTCCTCTTCCTCTTCTCTTTGTGTGTATAAGAGCGAGCAGAGACACACGTTCATGTGGTCTGTCCGGTGGCGCACAATAAGACATCATGAGCCTCGTCATAGTATGCATCAACGGGCAGAGTGCTTGTGTAAGCCGAGATGGGGTGTCTCAGCACATTTTTTGTGCTAAAAAACTCAGCTTATGCATTAGTATATATAGTAAGCCGATGGTGGATAACCTCTAAGGAGGACCTTTAACCACATCCACCATATCTAATTCTTTGTACCCTGTAGTAATTGTCATTTTTCTCTAAACCCCGCCATTGCCAAATCTATTAGTTTCAGCACGCAATATGTTAATTAAATTATTTACTTACAGTAAAGAGCCTGATTAGCATATTTAAGGCCGAAACTGATGACTGATAGCCGATGGAGGTTATTTCCACCAGTTTCATAGACTTTGGGTCCACTTGCATAACCACTTGTCCATACAAATTTTATCTTTTGACTAGTTGAAGGTTTCAGTGGTCATATCCACAACATTTTGCACCCGTCCTTTTGATGGCCATGGTTATTACCTTGTCTTCTGCATGGCTTTATCATTTCTAACTTTCAGCTACATGTCCGGTTGGTAGAGGTCCGTTTTGCCTATGGAGATACCTTCCTTTTTTACCTATGATCTTTGAGAGCTGCTTAGGGTTATCCTTCCACCAAATGACTGTTTAGATGTCATGACTTGAATTTCTAGTACCTCTTATGTCCCATCTACAAAATAGAGGATAAATATCAGATCTCTGGTGCTGAACTTCATTCCTTTCGTTGGGACTTCTAGGGTGGCAGCTATTGGTTCGGTATGTGCATTGGTCCTCCATTGACAAAGGGTGCATTAGGGAACTTGTGTCCCCAGTTCTTGAGAAGGTTGGGGGGTCTTGTGAATAACGTATAAGCGTCATTTGTGGTGCTGCCACTTCTAGTGCTTTCAAGGCCAATGGATGATCTCCCCACAGTGTTTCCCTCTTCTGCAGTGACCACCATTTTACGACAACTTGTCAATAATCAAAATTCCTATGAAATTATTCACATTCTCTGTTGCTGGTGGGCAAACGAAGTTACAACTCGCATCAACGCCATTTCAGTTCCCGCAGGGCAGGAAGATTTCAGAGGCCTGACATGTAAATCCGCTTCATTATCCAGCAGTACACCAACTCTCTGGTATCTCTGCTCCACCGGAAACCACTGACTAGAATATATAACTAAATTACAGCAAGGGCAGCTCAATGACTAATGGGTATGACCTGGGTTGTTTGGAATAGTTTATTCTAGAATTCAGTACAATCATTAAAATTGAAATGTTGCTAATTTGGATGACACTAAATGATGTGAATTTGCCATGATGACTTGATGGCATGTGACATACATTATTATAGAAATTCGTAATAACTAAATGACATATACAGAACATAATCAAATCTGAGGGAAATTATGAATTTGTCTTCTAGGTAATGAATGGGGTTTCTTGTAGAATACATTTCATGTAAAAGGGTTCTAATGGGATCCACAAAATAATAAAAAGTTACTTGCCTTTCGCTACTATCCGGCCACTCTTTTCCTATTCCCTTATTCTCTTCTATTGGAATCCCAACTCTCAATTCCACAGGAAACACTAGGAAAGGTTTCTCAGGGTATAACAAGTCATAGATCCTGCCAATGATTGGCTAAGTGGCCTCCTATAATAATTAATAATAATTCCTTTATGATATAGGGCACACAGAGTTTACCGAATCAGACGCTGTCCCCATGGGGCTCACAATCTAATCAACCTACCAGTATGTTTTGGAGTGTGAGAGGAAACCCACGCAAACACGGAGAGAACATACAAAATATTTGCAGATGTGGACATAGATGGGACTTGTATCCAGGATCCCTATGGTATTCGGAGACACCCAGGGAGTTGATTGGAGTGAAACTGGAAGCATTAGTCGCGGAACAGCAGGGGAATAAGGAAGTGATTTTTGGAGAAAATTGGGCGGGCATAATGAAAAAAGAAACCATCCTTTTTTATACGGCTACTGAAATCTCCTGCTCGAGACACACCCTACATCTAAATTAGGCACGTGGCTCCGGTAATGGGTGCGCCAAACATTACATCTATGCCAGCTTATATACTGCTGCTACCTCAAAAGTAATGATGTGCCGACACAGACATGTGACCGCTGCAGCCAATCATTGACCTCAGGGGTCTTACGACTTGATCCAGTTGATCAGTGATCAGCCACAGTAGTCATATGTCAATTTTGGCAAGCCATAGACCGTAAGGAAACTGGGCAACATTGGTACAGGATTGGTAATGCAAAGTTACTTTATTTTTAATTAGGTGTTCAGGGATACGCCCTTAAATCCCCCAAACTGGCCTCAGAACTGAACAGCTGTGTTGAGCTACATCTATAATCCGCATCTGTAGTTATGGTGCCTGGTCACTACATAGACAAAAGCCAATTACTTCCGGCTCCATATGCTCTGGCTTATGCATTGCTGAACTGCTGATCATACGTGGGCTGGTGTTACGTACCTGATGAATACCAGTCCCCTTGAGACAATCTATTATTAGCTATCAAGCCCTTTTATTGACCATCAAAGGGTATTCCTCCCACAAAGACAAGATTCTTAAATATACTCAGGATAACAAAATAACACATTCTCTAATTCCCTGTCAAATTTTTGGTTGCCCCATAAATCTTCTGATTTTTATGGTCGGCATGACAGATTCTTCTCATGAATTGCTTCTATTGTCTGCTCCATCCCCCTCCATTACAAGATGAGCTCACACACACTTACAGAAAGAAGGTGCAAGGTATGATAGAAAACTAGAGCATGGAGCTTAGTAAATGTGTCCCAGTGTTTGTTATATCCATCTCATGTATCTCATCATATCTGATCTGTCTCATCTCTCTTTTTCTATGTGTCAGATACTAGTACAATGTTCAGAAGCTACATAACAGTGTAGATAAACCCTTTGCCCTGATAATCTAAGCACATTGTCAGCACACAGCATCTCATAGCACAGTGGGATCATGAAGTGTCTGCTCAGAGAGTTCAGAGAACCTTACACTTACACCTTTACCAAGGGGGTAAAAATGATCTTTTTGTGTAAACATCACTAGGGAGTTATAATTTAAGAAATTTCTTTCATGGGCAAACACCTTTAACACTGACCTTGACTTCCCCCTTTCCGTGACCCTCGTGTGCCCACAAAGTATATTTTTGGCCCCAATATAATATGATGCTCTCATTAGTGGCCTACATCTAGTATCCCCTTGTGCCCCTCCACGCCCTCCTATTTTCGCTGCCCTCCATAATCCTCTCTTTTCTGTTTGTTCTTTTTATTTGAAAAAAAGTCCCTTTTCTGTAGCCCCCTCCTTACAATGGCCCCTTGAGCCTGACCATCTATGGAGGCTCAATGGTGGTGCATCTCTGTTGGCACCCTCAGGACTTGGATAGACACATCTCCCACCACCAAGAGACATAGGACAAACTTGTAAATCTGCGACTGCCCGACTCAACCCCCACCGGTTGGCAGGTTCGTCCTTAGTCATATCCAGGGAGTAAAACCCTTTAATAATACATTTTACCTATACAGCTTAAAGATCAGTGAAGAAAGAACACATTATTCGAAAGAATACATGTGTTTTGTAAATCCAAGGGATAAGCTTTAGTTTTGACACATTTCAATTTAGAGATGAGATGCTGTGTGGTACAAATTACAGCGTATCTAGCGGGAAAATGTAAAAGATCATTGATAGCGTTTAATCCTCTCAAGGTATTTCACACCAATAATACAGATCCTTTGTTTGTCAGCATACACGCGGAGAGCGGCGTACCTGCCAGCTCCATAATACCGCAAAACCCAGAATCTTTCCTCGCTATGTTGTTAACATAATTTGATTACTAGGCTTCCAGCTATAATTTACAGCTGCAAATAGTAGGTTTGGTTATGGGTTTGCGGATGACTCCGGCTGCCATATAAAGGACTAGAATTACGTATGATTGGCAGATGACAGATGCATTGTGGAAGAAGAATAATTCTTACTAAAGTTTTTTCCTTTCAATTTTTATCTTGATAGAAAACCGATGGACGTTTTATCATATTCAAGCAGAGTTAAAGGGTTTGCGTCATCCAAATACACTTACGTCCCCAATAACCATTGCCAAAAATCCAGTAGAAGAGAATGGAGCGAAACTCTGGTGCTTCATTTACGAAGGTCACATAAGTCGACTGTTGGGCTACTGTTCTTCTGATCAACGGCTGTCCCGATCGATAGAGGATCTATAACGACCCTACAAGACTCAATTTATGTACGAGGCATTGCGTTGCTTTGGACTCAACGTGTTATGGAATTCATACCAACGAGGATTTCCGGAATTGACAGGTCATGGACTATGTGGTCAGACTTTGGTGGTCATATCATGATTTTGACACTTAATTTCTCTTAATTTGGTTATGATTGCTAGGCCACAAAATGTGTAGGAGTCATCAGCTTCCGGCTCTGTACAATGTGCAGCTCAAATGTTTTTATTATGACCAATACTAAGGGTTTGCCATTATATCATTATCACTTATTATTTATTTTATTCTAAACCAAAGCCTTGAGCAGTATGGTGGCTGTACGGAGTGGGTTCATCAGTCGGAAACAGGATCTCCATAATGTTGTACCATAGTGTAGTGTATTGTATGTACTTTCTAAAAAAAACTAAAAATGATAAAAACCTGATAGTTCAAATCAATGCAATAACCAGCACCATATGAAGGGGCTGAGCAGAATATAAGGCAGTAATGGACACTGCCTCCAGCCCTGACTGGCTCAGGTGTCCATCACTCAAACCCCAGCTGCAGGCAAAAGGAGTTCAGAGACACACCCAGCTTTCCCAGGATCAGAAATGGAGCTGTCAATCACAGGCAGCTCTGGGTGTGGTTTTCCAGCAAGAACCCTGAAACCTGATCTCATCAGAACAATTTGTGAGTTCTGACAGTATCTTTGTAAATGGTAAAATAAAAATTTCTGGCAATTTACAGAACAAAAGAAAAAACTGAAATGCAAAAATGGGAATGGGCTGCAGCAGTGAGTGCCAAAGGGGTTCTCCCAGCTTGGGTATCTACATGATAGGTATGTGTCCAAAAATTGTACATTGCTGCAGCCGTAAAGGGTTATAGATGTGTTCCGAGCCTCGGAATTTACATGATGGCTACAAATCTGGTGACCATCTCGAAAACAGTGGTCCACTGGCCCCCTTACAGCAGCACGGAGAGTTTGCGTTGTATGGATGTACATGCGCCATTCGTGTCTATGGAAGTGTTGAAGATATCTTAGTGTATAGACACAGAAATTGGGGGCTTTCAAAGACCTGGGTGGAGAGGGGCAGCGCATGCTCGGCAAACTCGGAAGAAAGACCTCAGACCATTGTTTTCATCAAGAGGTCAACAATACAAGATCCCAGAGGTGGGGTCATGTATTTATGACATATCATAACGGAGCTGAGAATACTCCTAAAGGGCAGGTACGTAACATCTACACGTTACCAGACAGTCATAGACTACGGTTCTCTTAGGTGTGAATGTCTAGCAGAACATAACTTCCGTTTCTCCCTTGTGTCTTCTGATGGTTGGCCTTATCATTGTCACAACACTCTTCGAGGAGGCGTCACCACAATTTTCTCTCTTGTACTGAGAAGAAATTACTGGCGCTTTGCATTATCTCGCGGCGTCGCATTGCTAAGTAAGTGAAAGATCAGTGTCAATAGGAAGTGATGCATGATCAGTCGCTATACATTAGGTGAATTGCACATTTGTACAATAGTAAATAGCCCTCGTCTGTCTGACGAGCCCGGAGGATAATGTGATGAATAAGCCTCATCATTTATGATTCATTGCATTGACTTTCACCATTCAGGAGCTAATAAGCGGGGAAGGGTTTATCCTGTAGACGACACAAGATTGTCTAGAGCTAGTTAATACAGGGGGCATAATTTTTAGGGATTTTATTTATTTTTTGTTTTTCTGTATTTTTAGTTTAAAAGGGTTTTCCCACAAAACTAGTTCAGATCCATGGTCCAGCGTACCCCATCGTACCCCATCGTACCCCATTGGACCCTTTGTGTTTCCCTAAGATTAGAGAAGCAGCAATTCGCGCATGCCAGGGCTGCTCTGTTCATCTCTATAGAGCCATACTCGGCAATCTCTGTCAGCTCCATAAAGATGAACAGGGCACCCTGGCCATGCACAACCATCTGTTCTGATCGGACCCCTGTTCTCGTGATCTGTGGGGCGTAACTTCTTTTGTGGGTAAACCCCTTTAAAAACTCATGCTTTTAAAGGACAGTGGGTTATGAACATACTTGGGGAATCTATCCTGGCATTTTAAACAGGGGTCAGGCAGCCAGTTCTATTAAGAAGTGAGTGAGTCACAGCAGCTAAGGGGGAGTAGTGACTCACAGCAGCTAGGGAGGATTATTAAGTCACAGCAGCAGCAAGGGGGAGTAGTGAGTCACAGCAGCTAGGGGGAGTATTGAGTCACAGCAGTTAGGGGGGGGGGTAGTGGGTCACAGCAGCTAGGGGGGAGTAGTGAGTCACAGCATCCAGAGGGGAGTAGCGAGTACAGCAGCTAGGGGGAGTAGTGAGTCACAGCAGCTAGCGGAGTAATGAGTCACTGGAGCTAGGGAGGGAGTAGTGAGTACAGCAGCTAGGGGGGGGGGGAGTAGTGAGTCACAGCAGCTAGGAGGAGAGTAGTGAGTACAGCAGCTAGGGGGGAATAGTGAGTACAGCAGCTAAGGTGGGGAGTAGTGAGTCACAGCAGCTAGGGGCAGGTAGTGAGTCACAGCAGCTAGGAGGGGAGTAGTGAGTACAGCAGCTAGGGAGGGAGTATTAATTCACAGCAGCTAGGGGGAGGCAGTGAGTCACAACAGCTAGAGAGGGAGTATTGAGTCACAGCAGCTAGGGAGGGAGTAGTGAGTCACAGCGGTTAGGGGGGTAGTGGGTCACAGCAGCTAGGGGGGAGTAGTGACTACAGCAGCTGGGGGGGAGTAGTGAGTCACAGTATCTAAAGGGGAGTAGCGAGTACAGCAACTAGGGGGGAGTAGTGAGTCACAGCAGCTAGGGGAGTATTGAGTCACAGCAGCTAGGGGGGAATAGTGAGTACAGCAGCTAAGGTGGGGAGTAGTGAGTCACAGCAGCTAGGGGCAGGTAGTGAGTCACAGCAGCTAGGAGGGGAGTAGTGAGTACAGCAGCTAGGGAGGGAGTATTAATTCACAGCAGCTAGGGGGAGGCAGTGATTCACAACAGCTAGGGAGGGAGTATTGAGTCACAGCAGCTAGGGAGGGAGTAGTGAGTCACAGCGGTTAGGGGGGTAGTGGGTCACAGCAGCTAGGGGGGAGTAGTGAGTACAGCATCTGGGGGGGAGTAGTGAGTCACAATATCTAAAGGGGAGTAGCAAGTACAGCAACTAGGGGGGAGTAGTGAGTCACAGCAGCTAGGGGAGTAATGAGTCACAGCAGCTAGGGGGGAATAGTGAGTACAGCAGCTAAGGTGGGGAGTAGTGAGTCACAGCAGCTAGGGGCAGGTAGTGAGTCACAGCAGCTAGGAGGGGAGTAGTGAGTACAGCAGCTAGGGAGGGAGTATTAATTCACAGCAGCTAGGGGGAGGCAGTGAGTCACAACAGCTAGAGAGGGAGTATTGAGTCACAGCAGCTAGGGAGGGAGTAGTGAGTCACAGCGGTTAGGGGGGTAGTGGGTCACAGCAGCTAGGGGGGAGTAGTGACTACAGCAGCTGGGGGGGAGTAGTGAGTCACAGTATCTAAAGGGGAGTAGCGAGTACAGCAACTAGGGGGGAGTAGTGAGTCACAGCAGCTAGGGGAGTATTGAGTCACAGCAGCTAGGGGGGAATAGTGAGTACAGCAGCTAAGGTGGGGAGTAGTGAGTCACAGCAGCTAGGGGCAGGTAGTGAGTCACAGCAGCTAGGAGGGGAGTAGTGAGTACAGCAGCTAGGGAGGGAGTATTAATTCACAGCAGCTAGGGGGAGGCAGTGATTCACAACAGCTAGGGAGGGAGTATTGAGTCACAGCAGCTAGGGAGGGAGTAGTGAGTCACAGCGGTTAGGGGGGTAGTGGGTCACAGCAGCTAGGGGGGAGTAGTGAGTACAGCATCTGGGGGGGGAGTAGTGAGTCACAGTATCTAAAGGGGAGTAGCAAGTACAGCAACTAGGGGGGAGTAGTGAGTCACAGCAGCTAGGGGAGTAATGAGTCACAGCAGCTAGGGGGGAATAGTGAGTACAGCAGCTAAGGTGGGGAGTAGTGAGTCACAGCAGCTAGGGGCAGGTAGTGAGTCACAGCAGCTAGGAGGGGAGTAGTGAGTACAGCAGCTAGGGAGGGAGTATTAATTCACAGCAGCTAGGGGGAGGCAGTGAGTCACAACAGCTAGAGAGGGAGTATTGAGTCACAGCAGCTAGGGAGGGAGTAGTGAGTCACAGCGGTTAGGGGGGTAGTGGGTCACAGCAGCTAGGGGGGAGTAGTGACTACAGCAGCTGGGGGGGAGTAGTGAGTCACAGTATCTAAAGGGGAGTAGCGAGTACAGCAACTAGGGGGGAGTAGTGAGTCACAGCAGCTAGGGGAGTATTGAGTCACAGCAGCTAGGGGGGAATAGTGAGTACAGCAGCTAAGGTGGGGAGTAGTGAGTCACAGCAGCTAGGGGCAGGTAGTGAGTCACAGCAGCTAGGAGGGGAGTAGTGAGTACAGCAGCTAGGGAGGGAGTATTAATTCACAGCAGCTAGGGGGAGGCAGTGATTCACAACAGCTAGGGAGGGAGTATTGAGTCACAGCAGCTAGGGAGGGAGTAGTGAGTCACAGCGGTTAGGGGGGTAGTGGGTCACAGCAGCTAGGGGGGAGTAGTGAGTACAGCATCTGGGGGGGGAGTAGTGAGTCACAGTATCTAAAGGGGAGTAGCAAGTACAGCAACTAGGGGGGAGTAGTGAGTCACAGCAGCTAGGGGAGTAATGAGTCACAGCAGCTAGGGGGGAATAGTGAGTACAGCAGCTAAGGTGGGGAGTAGTGAGTCACAGCAGCTAGGGGCAGGTAGTGAGTCACAGCAGCTAGGAGGGGAGTAGTGAGTACAGCAGCTAGGGAGGGAGTATTAATTCACAGCAGCTAGGGGGAGGCAGTGATTCACAACAGCTAGAGAGGGAGTATTGAGTCACAGCAGCTAGGGAGGGAGTAGTGAGTCACAGCGGTTAGGGGGGTAGTGGGTCACAGCAGCTAGGGGGGAGTAGTGAGTACAGCAGCTGGGGGGGAGTAGTGAGTCACAGTATCTAAAGGGGAGTAGCGAGTACAGCAACTAGGGGGGAGTAGTGAGTCACAGCAGCTAGGGGAGTATTGAGTCACAGCAGCTAGGGGGGAATAGTGAGTACAGCAGCTAAGGTGGGGAGTAGTGAGTCACAGCAGCTAGGGGCAGGTAGTGAGTCACAGCAGCTAGGAGGGGAGTAGTGAGTACAGCAGCTAGGGAGGGAGTAATAATTCACAGCAGCTAGGGGGAGGCAGTGATTCACAACAGCTAGGGAGGGAGTAGTGAGTCACAGCAGCTAGAGAGGGAGTAGTGAGTCACAGCAGCTAGGGAGGGAGTAGTGAGTCACAGCGGTTAGGGGGGTAGTGGGTCACAGCAGCTAGGGGGGAGTAGTGAGTACAGCAGCTGGGGGGGAGTAGTGAGTCACAGTATCTAAAGGGGAGTAGCGAGTACAGCAACTAGGGGGGAGTAGTGAGTCACAGCAGCTAGGGGAGTATTGAGTCACAGCAGCTAGGGGGGAATAGTGAGTACAGCAGCTAAGGTGGGGAGTAGTGAGTCACAGCAGCTAGGGGCAGGTAGTGAGTCACAGCAGCTAGGAGGGGAGTAGTGAGTACAGCAGCTAGGGAGGGAGTATTAATTCACAGCAGCTAGGGGGAGGCAGTGAGTCACAACAGCTAGAGAGGGAGTATTGAGTCACAGCAGCTAGGAAGGGAGTAGTGAGTCACAACGGTTAGGGGGGTAGTGGGTCACAGAAGCTAGGGGGGAGTAGTGAGTACAGCAGCTGGGGGGGAGTAGTGAGTCACAGTATCTAAAGGGGAGTAGCGAGTACAGCAACTAGGGGGGAGTAGTGAGTCACAGCAGCTAGGGGAGTATTGAGTCACAGCAGCTAGGGGGGAATAGTGAGTACAGCAGCTAAGGTGGGGAGTAGTGAGTCACAGCAGCTAGGGGCAGGTAGTGAGTCACAGCAGCTAGGAGGGGAGTAGTGAGTACAGCAGCTAGGGAGGGAGTATTAATTCACAGCAGCTAGGGGGAGGCAGTGATTCACAACAGCTAGGGAGGGAGTATTGAGTCACAGCAGCTAGGGAGGGAGTAGTGAGTCACAGCGGTTAGGGGGGTAGTGGGTCACAGCAGCTAGGGGGGAGTAGTGAGTACAGCATCTGGGGGGGAGTAGTGAGTCACAGTATCTAAAGGGGAGTAGCAAGTACAGCAACTAGGGGGGAGTAGTGAGTCACAGCAGCTAGGGGAGTAATGAGTCACAGCAGCTAGGGGGGAATAGTGAGTACAGCAGCTAAGGTGGGGAGTAGTGAGTCACAGCAGCTAGGGGCAGGTAGTGAGTCACAGCAGTTAGGAGGGGAGTAGTGAGTACAGCAGCTAGGGAGGGAGTATTAATTCACAGCAGCTAGGGGGAGGCAGTGATTCACAACAGCTAGGGAGGGAGTAGTGAGTCACAGCAGCTAGAGAGGGAGTAGTGAGTCACAGCAGCTAGGGAGGGAGTAGTGAGTCACAGCAGCTAGGTCTCTACTCACAACATACAGATTGTACGGGAGAAAGTTACCAGAAAAAAAAGATTATTAGAAACAGTGTCAATCCTTATACAGACAGGAACTGAACTAATGATTTCTCCAAAGATTTCAGAAAGACTTACGGGTTGAATAGATCTGGACAAGGCTTGGCCCACTTGATATATTGCAGTCCTTAGTTGAGCTGCTTGTCTAACCTAAGCATGCTTCATTTGTATTCTATTACGACGACCCCAGTCCATTTCGCTGGTTCATTTAATCCTCCACTGTCAGCTTCTCCCGGCATTTACACTGCATTGCTCTATTGATTTCCACACTAAGTACAGGTAACAATGTATTTTTATATGCTCTGTAAGTGTGATCCACTAATGTCTGGATTGAGGAGGCCTCTGCTGAAAATACTAAATTTTAGTAAAACATCTAAACACCATAATAACAAGAATGAAATAGGACACTTTAATAGGATAAAGCAACAATACTGAGCTGTGCTGCTACTAAATGTCCACTAAGGAGGGATGCTTAAGGAAATCTACTACTCCGGTAGACACGACTTTTCCTCTTGCTTCAGGAACATATCTTGATTGCTAAATATGATAATAACCACCAGTCGCTCCTGTGGACGGCACACAAGCGGCCCAGCACTCCTTCAGGTCCTGATTATGCACGCCTACAGCGTGATGTCATATACACCCACTTCTATCCCTGTGTCCGAGAGCCATGTGCTTGAGCCTTTGACATCACCTAAGTCTCATGAAGTCTCGCGCTGGTGGTTCAGGACTAATCAAGATATTTTCCTGAAACAAGAGGAAAAGGCCAACCGGTAAGTGTATTTAGTCCAAATTATGTCTACCTGAGGGGTAGATTTCCTTTAAAAGCAGTAGATGTCTAACAGTCTAATCCAACAGTGCAAAATGTTTGCGCATGTGATGTCCGGAGGCAGGGACCTGAACATTGTAGCCTTATGTTGACTCATCATTAATTATGAGGCAAAAGATTTGCACCTGTTCTGTGCATTCAACCACTTCTTGATTTGGCTCCCAATCAAGAAACCTGATGAAATTACTGAGGTGTGAACTGGTCTAATATTGATGATCAATATTAAGGTTGCGGAAGTTTGAAGGACATGTCACTACACAGAGAGAAATGCCATGTGCCCACTTCCATTCTCTTGTCTCCTGATCGGTGGAGTAACATTGAACTGATATTGATGACCTTTTCTATGGATAGGTCATCCATATTTCTAACCTGGAAAACTATTTTAAGAACCTGCAGTGATTTAGATCCTGTCATGGGTGTTCCTGCTACTCATTCTGCTCCTGTGTTCCCGGCTGCCACCTCAGGCTAGTCCCACCTGTGGTACAACCTGCCACATCACGCTTTGTGGCAGGCTCTGGTGAAGACCAGGTGCCACTTAGACTCCCAGCCATCCTGTCCATGGCCGAAAAGGCCTTTTTCAGCTTCATACAGTATATAAAGGTAACATACCTACAGTGTTTGACTGGCCCACCAGAGAATCAGAGAATCCTCTGGTGGGCCCAGTCTCTAACCCAATACTGGAACGCAGAGATCCAGAGGAAAACAACCAAATGTGGAGGCTGGTAAGTCCTTTTTACTGACTTTTATGGATGGCAGTTAGGAACCCAAAATTATTTGATTTGGTGGGCCCAAGAAACACCAGTCCAACACTATGGGGCCCATTTACTCACCCGTCCGGCGGTAATGCACTGTGCCGCGATTCACTAAGATAGTGTTCCCAATATCCTGCATGTGTCGCTTCCCCGCTCAGGTCCGACAGATTTCACCTTCTTCTTCCTGGTGCATGTAAGTGCATTGTCTTGTGACACAATTTCAAAGTTAAATCCCGCGCTCACTCCAAATCAGTTGAATCGATTTCTGTTGCATGAAAGCAGCAGCTCACTGTTGCACCAAAATCAAATCACGTGCAACCCAATCAAAACGTCAGAAAATCCAACAAAAGTGTAGCCGCAGCCCCTTAGAAAATAAGCCCCTAGATATCCATAGGACAGGTCTGTGTGGGTCCGACAGCCATGTTGGGGCTGCCCCTGGGGCTGAAAGTAATACAAAGATTGAAGTTGCATACTTGAGAATAGCTCATCAATATTATGAAAATGGAAATCCCTTTATCAACATTTTTTTTTAAAAAAGAGAGCATAACCATACAGTTTCACCCCATCCCCATTATCTTCCCTAACCCTCTAAAAAGTCACCAAAATCAATAGTCCAAGCTTGGGACAAGACTAAGGGTTTCTTCCCTGAATCCAAAGGCGAAAAAGTGGTACCATTTAGGAAGGTGCACCCTAAACCACCTTGGTGTCCACAGAGCTAGTACACCCAAGCAAGCAACTTACCTGGTAGAACATTCTTGGTCATGATGGTTTCTCATTCACTTTGTAAATTGCTACAATCTTTATTCCTCTGAACCAATAGGCCATGGATGATGGATTTCCCTTTCTGAAGCTAAGGAACAACCCAAATGCTCCTGACCTTCAGTCAGGCAAAAATTAGCTGTCCAGAATGAAATGGGATGAAGAGGGAGGTCTGGGTTGCAAGGTGATGAACAACTTGATTGTCATGCACTCTTTTTGGCTTGCCATGGGTCTACCAGAGATGGACAACCACACCCTGAAAATGCTCTTGAGAGAAATGTGACGTGAACACACATTAAAAACCCCCAAAAATAACTAAATAAGGTTCAACTCTGTGCCACGATGGTGGCTCGGCGTTCAGCTAGAAGGCTGTGCAAATTACGGGAAGTGTGCTCAAAACGTGTTAGAGACAATTGCATGCTAAGGTCCTGTCACTCCCAACCCTAGTGACCTCACCAAACCGGGGGAAATTCTACACCTTGGCTTTAGGTATTTTGCATTACCTAGCTTCTGGTTACCCTTTAATGTCCCTGACACACCCCAGATCCCCCCATCCAACCCCCCATTCAACATAATGGCCCCAGAACAAGAGTTGCTGCAGCTAGATCCAGGGAGTAGGCACTGGAGACAATAACTTTTTTTTTTACTTCCACTAGGCTGTATTAAAGTAGCTTTGACTTTGAGTTGGATAAACCCAATAAAACATTAAGTAATTGTTAACAGAATTAGAAGAAAAGAAAGAGTTAATACATTGGTAATAATGGTTAAGAGCACACGGGTATGAAGGGCATTATAAAAGCCACACGTTATGTGGGGGGCTCTCGTACAGATTTTGGGTTAGTCACTTCCACCGCTTTATAGAAGAGATTCCTATTGTTGACCATTTCATATTATTTTCAGAAACACTAAAACTATAAAAACCATTCAATTGTTTCTGTCTATTTCGTTTCACGACAACATGTTCTGTTCTAAATTTGGCATCCGCAAAACTTTTAATCATGCTACCGACCCCACGACTTCTAAACTCCGCCATAAAACGTTCGAGATCTTTCGATGCCAAGAATACAATGTCCTACGTCTCCTTTTTCTATACAACAACATCCTACAATTACATCTCATTTAATGTAAGAAAGTTGCAGCTGTCACTTTGGAACCAAGACAAAATGCTTACAGTACACAAAAAGCAGAAAAAAATATCAACGTTACTATAAGAAAAAACCTCCTATGTGCAAAAACTACAATGGTTTCTGGCAGCGTACTGCAGATTGACTGCTTTACAACTCCGCCAGTCCTAAAACCTAAATTATTCATTTTATGTTTTCCGTTAAGAAACGGCATCTCATTCTCTTGTGAATACCAAAGGGCATTGCAGAGAGCTCCATCAATTTGTCAAAATGTTGTACATATTCTTCGAGAGCGACAAAAGGAAGACGTGCCGGGCTGTGGCCTCTATGTCGATGGGAATTATCACGTTGACCCCTGAAATATGCGTCTCATTCCCACAGATTCTCTTCAACCTGTAGGTGTCATTGGATTCCCTATAGGAAGACGTTTTATGCCGAGTCTTGTGTCTGTCGGAGCGGAGAAGAATTTCTGCTCATGAACGTGTATTGATTAAAATCGGGCAAGAGGGCTTTGTGTTGATTTGGCTTTTCTGTAAATTGCTCTATGAATTGGCTTTTACTGTATCGCCACGTGAATTATGTATGAGAGGTAAAGATATATGGACCCTGGTGATTGATTGTGGCGTTCACTGAATCTTTTGGAAGATGTATAGTGTACATAAATAAAAGTTTCTATCTGGAGAAATTATCCATGGAAGGTGTTCATTTGCCGGGATGAAGTTTTTGAACTATTCGGTTTATTTTAGTTGAACATTTCGAAGGCAAACATGTAAGTAAATATAGGGAGTCATTAACTAAGGGCCCAAAACGGTATTTTTCGGGTTTCCCGAATATTACCGATTTGCGCCGTTTTTCCCTGAATTGCCCCGGGTTTTTGGCGCACACAATCGGATTGTGGTGCATCGGCGCCGGCATGCATGCGATGGAAATCAGGGGGCGTGGCCTTCAAAAAACCTGATGGATTTGGAAAAAATGCCGTATTTTTTTTAAAAAAAAGTGTCACGCGCTTACCTGCACCCAGCATAGGATGATGAACTCCAGCAGACTTCAGCGCAGCAGCGACACCTGGTGGACATCGGGGGCACTAACTTAGTGAATCGCCGGAAGACCCGAATCCTCGACGGAGAACCTGCCGCTAGATCGCGACAGGACCTGGTAAGTAAATGTGCCCCATAGTGTCTCTGAGGGTAGAACCATTATGTTAAAGCCTAATGTCTAATCTCTTTGCCTGATACTCTGACCTGACTAGTCATGGACCCCACACAACCACTTATGGTCTACTGTGTTATCTAGCACCATCATCTTAGCAGTAGATTCTTAAATGATACCTCTGGATTTATCATGACCACATTGTCAAATCTGATTCCCCCTTTCAAAACGAGCAGAACGATGGCCCTATTGTGCTCTTTGCCCATTTCCTTCCAGAGTAAGGACATTTTTCTGCAGATACTTGTCAAAAATCTTCCTCAGAAGCAGTGAAGTGGGGGGGGGGATTCCAAAATTTAAATCCATTGAATACTCTAAATGGTCTGTAAATGCATGGTTTATATAGTGACTAGCCTGGAAGACTCTTTCACATAGTGGAGTATAAAGAAGGAAATAAGGAGCCAGAAGTTAAATATTTACACAAAGGTTTGATTTGTGAGTACTTAGAGTTTGCAGCTTCCCTGCTGTGAATATAGTGTCTAGTGAGCAGAGGTTGGAGGGAGGAGTGAGGAGTTTATTAAACAACTTGAATTGCAGAGAGACAGTGAAATAGTTGTGCAGTAACACATACTGGAAAGGAAGCACTGATAGGTAACAGGGGAGCCCTTCTACCTCACTATTCTACACAGAGCAGCATCACATGATCTCCCCCTTCCTCCACATTGAGCAGGGAGAATCAGCCCCTCCCCTTAAACAGTTATCTCAAAGAATTCCTTGTGCAAACAAACTACAGTTTCACAGAGATTATCAACACAGACAAGAACTACAAAGAAAGGCCAAACTGAGGAGGATAGCACATAAAATGCTGGATACAGGTAATTAAATTCATTGACAAAGTTGTACTATATCACTAGAGGTATTGATATGTGAAGAAATATCAGAATAAGTTTTTAATCTTCATAGATTGGACTTGTATTCTAGCACATCAGTTAAACATTTGATCGGATTTAGATCTGGAAGATTTGGAGGTCAACTATTTAAACTCTTCCTGTTCATTGCAGCACCACCGTAAGGTCATACCATTTTCTTGTAGGGCAACCATGGAAGATGGCTTATTTGTGAATCTTTTGCTTCATGCTAGTCTTTAGCTATATCATCTATCAAGAAACTTTTTGACTGACCACATTGGGGCCATTTAACAAGTCAATTGTGAAAAATTTGTTAGCTTTTGTTCAATTGTTAATGATTTAATTAGCGTTTAATTCAAGAATTGTTTGTACAATTTTGGAAGCCGTTTCTCTGGCATTATCAGTTTAATTTTATGTCTAAATTGATCATGAGCTATTTTTCATTTTGACCTGTTTAAAATTGTGCTAAAATGTTGCACAAAGGACCTCCACTACAAGGTTTCTGTTAATGAAGCCAGAAAACATGTATCGTGTAAGACCACATGATTTGGTCTGAGTTGAGCAAAATTTGACAAATACCAAAGACCAGAAACCATTGAAACAAGGCAAATCGCCAAAGAAAGGGTTAACCAGTGTCTGGACATGATCACTTTTTATTTAAGTCTGTGGGCTCATACACATGAGCAAGTGCAGCCTTTTGAAACAGGCCCCTTTGTTGGCCCAATCCCACACCTTGCATAGTACAGGAGTCCTTGCATTATACTGAACAATGATGATTCCTGTCTGCCAGGCGGACTGAAGCGCTGACACTCTACTAACTGTGATGGATAACTGAACCAGTTGCAGCTGGGGGTGGTGTCCAGGTACTTATACATCTGACCAGTTCTGATTACAGGTTGATGGTTATTGCAGTCATTTTACTCTTGCCTACTGCTTTGCTATTTATGTATCTGACCTCTGCTGTGTTTATTCGACCATTCTCTTGCTAGATAATTGTATGCCTCACTGCTATGTTGGATTTGACTCGTTTCTGCCTGACTTTGCTTGTCTGCCTATTATCTGTTGTGTGTCCCTCATCCTGATATGAACGCTGGTTTGTCTCAGACTTTGGTTACCTGTCCGCTCAATCATCCAGCTGCTGCCAGGCTAAGATAGTTTTTCCCTTTCCTTTAACAGAGTCTCTCAGGGTCCATTAGCAGGTTCCTTATAGTGGGTTCGGACTGCTGTAGGGCTCCAGTCTGAAGGCACGTAGCAGGGTCAGTTCTCCGCCATCTACTCAGTCTAACTGCTCGCGCCAAGTGGGGTTGTGGTTCTGTTGTTTGGTAGACAGGTTCTGGACATCCTCACAATATATTTCTGTATAATGCAAGGATCCACTCCTGTACAAGAGGAGTGGTCTGTGGTATTGGCCAACATACCTGCCCGTTTCAAAGTGCTGCTCACATTCATTAATTAATGGAGAAACCAATTTCTTGTCCACACATAAGTCACTGGTTCAATTGGACAGTCTGATTGCCGGTTACTACTGAGGACCACCAGTAACTATACAGCCACCACTTACAAGACTACCTTCCTTACAATTCACATGATGTACCTGAGAATAACATTTTTGTGGGAATTCGACGTTACAATCAGACTAGCAGCAGGATGAATGTTTTTGACAATGAAATATTTTTCATAAGCCTTGAATATTTTAGTGGATTTTGGAGACTCAACAGCAACAAATCTTGTTATATTTCCATGGCAAAGTTTATGTAGAAAAAAAACCTCTTAGTTAAAACCTGCTCCGACAATGCGGCTCCCACTGTTTGTGTGCACTTTCTACACTTGATCCGGTCACACCGAGTTCTATTACCTTGACTTCAAAGGCTCTTATCGGAACAAATGCCTACTTTTGCTTTCTTTTAATAATGGTATTTGAAGTCTGCTAATGTCACAATTGAGAAAGGATTATGCTCCAAATTAATTTGACTCGGGCTCATTTTCGGCAATTACATATCTTAAAATAATCAGTTAAAACCTATAAAGAAGGATATGTCACCCGCTCCAGTGTTAAATAGGATTTGGCTCTATTCAAAATATATATGAATGGTAATTGCTTCCATAGTAATAAACGGAGTGATTCTTTATGTTTTAGCGGCTCTATTCACTTGACTGAAAGCAATTCATTGGCAGAATGGACACCTGGAATGACCGAAGCTTTTTTATACAATGGGCATTGAAAAAACTCAACTGGGAAGATATTATTCGTGTATTTAATCGTATGCATAACTTTAACTAAACTTTTAGTAATGTTAGGATCGCCAAGCCTTGATAATAAATGCTCATGTACTCCATACCTGTTAAGTCTCAATGGCTAACTCTATCTTTGGTGGCCGGGCCGGGCGCGGAGTAGATGAGTGAATAAATTGAAAGACAGCACAGCGCAGAGGGGCTCTGTTGACACCCCCAGGGTCCCTCAGGCTAATTTACCTACTTTCTAAAACTCTTTTGTACTCCAAACTGCAGGCACTGCGACATGACTCCACTTCATTGGATGTACATGTAAGTGTTGGGCATCTGCCATTGGTGATTCTGATGGTAGATTTACTTTAAAGAAGATTCCTCTCAAAGGGAATGCCATAATATGTCATCACTTTATAGTCAGCGGGGGTTTGACTTCTAGGACACCTTCAAGTCATGAGAGGGACCATGAACAGAAAATAAAGAAGTGGGCTGTGACCCCTCATCGTTAGGCTCCTACCAGTTATAACGAAGTGGAATGTCGTAATTAAATGCCATCATTTTTGAACATGTGAACAGCACCTAGAGTTGGGGAACTTGAGTTTGGATATGCTGTCCCCCCTCCTCTTCATGTATGGTGGTCTACAACATGTGGGTTGTCCTAAATTAGTCAACAGTCCCACATTTTGGTCCTTTTTTACAGCTCTACCCAACTTTCAAGTTGTGGTACCAAATTTAAAGTTAATGCATCTCCTCTATGTGCTATTCCTTTTGAATCAGGTTGTGTCTGGACCAAATAAGGTTCCACGGATATGGAGATATGGAGCATCGGTGCAACCATGATCCCTGCTGGATGGCAGTGTATTCATGGGGCAGAAGGTATGAAGGAAATGCTAACCAAGGACCAAAGTTAAAAATTCATCAAGCTATTATCTTTCATTGTAAAAATATGTGTGGACAGGTGAGGAAAAGTGTGTTCTGAGCTATCATGCTCTTAGTCATATACCATGAATAAGAGTGTGATTGCCCGAAATGCATGGACTTTTTCCTCACCTTTCTACTGACTTTTGCAACGATCCAACAAAGTCCACAGTGGATTAAAACATATAGGGGCTTATTTACTAAGGGTCGCGGATCGCACTTCCGTCGCAGTGTTGACGGTTTTCGGGATTTGCACTGGGATTGTGTCGCATGCGATCGGATTGTGGTGCAGCTGATTGTGGCGACTGAATCGGACTGAGCGCGGGATTTAACTTACAATTTGTGTCGCAAGACAATGCACTTGTATGCACCAGTAAGAAGAAGGTGAACTGTATGTGAACTCCTCCGGACGGGGTTAGTAAATGTGTCCCATCGTCTTTTTTTTAAGCTTTATATAAAAACATTTGAAGGCATACAATATACATAGATATCGATCAACGTGTTTCAGCCGCTCTGGCTTTAATCATGATAACTACTGACGTCATGGATTGTTGTCTCCTATCCATAAAGCATCCACCTATGCCATTTTGTAGGGTAAAGGGTGAAAACTCTTAAGACAATGGGGCAGATTTACTTACCCGGGCCTGTCGCAATCCAGCGGCGCGTTCTCCAACACTGATTCGGGTTCTGCTGGGATTCACTAGGGTCGTGTGCCTGATGTCCACTAGGTGTCGCTGCTGCGCTGAAGTCCATCGGAGTTCACCTTCTCCGTCTCGGTGTATGTGAGTGCTATTCTTGCAACACAAATTTTTTTGTAAATTCTGCGGTTTTCTGACGGCCACACCCCCGATTTCTGTCGCGTGAAAGCCGGTGTCGATACGCCACAATCCGATTGTGTGCGCCAAAATCACGGGGGAGTTCGCAACTAAAATGCGCAATTCGGACCCTTAGTAAATGAGCCCCAATGGGGCTTATTTGCTAAGGGGTGCAGACCGCACTTTCTTCAGACAGTTCACCGTTTTCGGGATTTGCACAGCTTTGACAGGTATATAACAAGGGTCTGTGCTGGGATTGTGTCGCACGTGATCGGATTTGGCGCAGCTGCGCTGGCCTCCAAGTGACAGAGATGGGGGATGTGCCGTCGGACGATCCGACTGATTTGGACTGAGTGCAGGATTTAACTTTCAAATTGTGTTGCAAGACAATGCACTTACATGCACCAGGAAGAAGAAGGTGAACTCTGTCGGACCTGAGCGGGGAAGCGACACATGCAGGATATCGGGGGCACGATCGTAGGGAATCGTGGCAGAGTGCATGATCATCGACAATGCACTTTCGGTAAACTCCACGGAACGGGTAAATAAATGTGTCCCAATGTTCCTCATTCTAGTCTGCAGCTTTAAGCATTAGTTCTTTTTAGTCAGAAGACATAACAAAGACACTGGGAAGATGAGAGACAGGAGGGAGGAAAGGAGGAGTGATACTGCAGCATCTCTGCCCAAGTCTGTGTGTGAAACCTTCTACAAGCTGGGATGCGGGCACAGCACGGCTCATGGATTTTTCCACCTTTGGATTCTTTTACTTCAATGAATACTATGGGCGGTGCAGACACTAAGAAAACTGCTATGTCTTATGGCATCAGTGCAGAAGAGGCAATGAGCACTCCTGTAATATGAATGATCTGTAAATAACAGATGCAATGCGTACAGCCCGACTGTAAACCAGGAGATGTACAGAGAAATCTTTCTGCTGCTGAAAACCAACCATTACGCTTAGAGTCATAAAGACACATCCCATTATAAATTAGCATGCAAAAGTATGCAAATATATTAAAATTATAAAATAAATGTAAAATAGAATGAAAGGGGATAGAAAAGAGTAATAAAAAAGACATTACTACTAAGAAAATACCTTTTATTTCACATAAATAACCTATAGATAAAAGAAAAACTTTTTAATACGTATCATTCCTGTATATTTGTAATTACCTTAAGAATGAATTCATAAGTTTCGGTGTGAAACATAAGCATTATAAAAGAACAACTACAAAACAAATAAACTTTTTTCTGTATTTTGAAAAAAAGGAAAAAATGATGTTAATTACATATTTGAAAAGGAACCTGTCACCACATTTTTCACAAATAAATCTAGTGACAGGTTTCCATTGAGGTCTATTAACTAACTGACACCTTTCTATTGGCTAAAAATGGTTTCCATCACATCTCCATAAAATCAACTTTGTTATCTTACCTAGCATACAGGAAGATCTAACAGTGCATCAGAGAGTGTGTGTCATTCCATCCTCACTAACTTCTTCTTCTCCCCATGCCCCATTCCTCCTTCTCACTATTCAGCACTTCATGTCATGTCTCCAGGGTCATGTCAACTTAGGTCTTTTACCTACTAACATTTCCAAAATCTACCCCTTGTGTGTATCTGATCAGATGAAATCATTCAGCACTTCATGTCATTTGTCCAGGGTGATGTCAACTTAGGTCTATTATCCACT
The DNA here is from genome assembly GCF_040894005.1 of Engystomops pustulosus. NCBI lineage: Eukaryota > Metazoa > Chordata > Amphibia > Anura > Leptodactylidae > Engystomops > Engystomops pustulosus. The sequence goes on from NC_092416.1 coordinate 167,805,489, forward strand.
AACATTTCCAAAATCTACCCCTTGTATGTATATGATCACATGAAATCATTCAGCACGTCATGTCATTTGTCCAGGGTGATGTCAACTTAGGTCTTTTATCCACTAACATTTCCAAAATCTACCCCTTGTATGTGTATGATCACATGAAATCACTGCATGCCTCCATGGACTTTTACTTCTCCCCATCTGTCTATGAAGGTATGCTGTGATTTCATGTGATCAGATACATACATGGGTTAGAATTTGCAAATGTTAGTGGGCAAAGGACTTAAGATGACATCACCCTGGTCACATGACATAAAGTGCTGGATGGTTAAAGGGGAAAACACTGTAATGGCTGTTAAAAGGACTCTGGCACTAGATTTTAACCATTTTAACCCTTTAAACTGCCAGCTCCCCTCCCAGATGATATGGAATGTCCTTTCTAGAATTCCCTCTTTTATGTCAAATCTCACCCACTCACCTATTAAAAAAACCCTCCTCTAAACTAAATGTTAAATGTTAAAATGAGCATTGAGGATTCATATTTGCCTAAGATGAGTCAAGTTTAGAGACTGCAGGGGGGCGTTACTTCAGAGTCCTGTCTTCAGTTCTCTCCTGCCTAATGATAAATCTACCCTAGTAGGTCTAGGAATCACATTGGAGTCACATCCCCACCAGTTCTATTAGAAAACATCTTCTTTGGCGCTCAGGTAACGGATACACGTGTGCACTTTGCTAGTTTCCTGCATAATTAAACTCTTTTGATTAAAAGTTGCTTTATTTTTTGCAGACACGATAGTCACATTTTTAATTAGATCATTTCCGAATTCTCAGTGACTGATCTCGCAAGAATTAATTCCATTTCTTGCTCTGTTTTCCTCCTGTTATCTCTTTGTCCCTATTATATTATGTTCTTTTTTCTTTTCTTCTTTTTTCGAGTGAATTTTTTTGAAGTCTCATTTTAATTAATTTATTCCTTGCGTCGTGATTTTTCATGTTGGGTCCATCGGAGTAGGACAATTTCCACCATGCGAGAGTTAAAGTCATGTCTTCGCGGTGTAATCGGGAGCCAGTCTTTCCTCTGCCACCTACTATTTTATATTCACTTCAGGTGTGCCGGGGCCTAACGAGAAAATAAAAATATTACTTCTTCCATCTGCTATACTCTCCGGCATTTCCCCCCAGATGTTGCAGATGGAATATAGAATTATAGGCTTATTAATGTCACAAAAAATTTGCATGATTATGTGTATAGAAAATATGCCTGGTAAATAGGAGAAAAAAGTAGATATCGGATCGTGTGGAAATGGTAACACAGTGAATCATTACTGTTAATAATCGGTATTCACATCTTTGAAGCAATTAGGAAGCATGGACCTGGTATTTTTGAAGTTTTGGGACAAAATGGAGGATAACGGGTCGTTTATTTGTACTTTCTGGGCTGGTGGACAGATTTGGACATTGATTTGTTCATATCTAAGAGAATTCATCAGTTCTCATGCTTTAACCTCAGGGTTTAGGACTTTGATGTGACAGCACCACCAAGTCGCTACCTCTTTGCAATAATCGCAGAGTAGGTGGCAGTTGACTGAAGTGGTCAAGATTAGAGATGAGCGAACATGCTCGTCCGAGCTTGATGCTCGTTCGAGCATTAGCGTACTCGAAACTGCTCGTTGCTCGGACGAATACTTCGCCCGCTCGAGAAAATGGCAGCTCCCGCCGTTTTGCTTTTTGGCGGCCAGAAACAGAGCCAATCACAAGCCAGGAGACTCTGCACTCCACCCAGCATGACGTGGTACCCTTACACGTCGATAGCAGTGGTTGGCTGGCCAGATCAGGTGACCCTGGGATAGACTAGCCGCTGCACGCGCTGCTCGGATCATTCTGTGTCTGGATGCCGCTAGGGAGAGAGCTGCTGCTGGTCAGGGAAAGCGTTAGGGTGTTCTATTAGCTTACTGTTAGGCAGGAGTGATTCTCCAAGAACCCAACAGCCCTTCTTAGGGCTACAATAACGTTCTACTTTTTTTTTTTTTTATTTGCATCTAGTACCATTTTGTGAGGAATTAGCAGGGGGACTTGCTACCGTTGTGTTTAGCTCTTAGTGACACACATATCCACCTCAAACACCAAAGTGGGAAAATTTAGTAGGGGTTGGATTTCAATTAGGCACAGTCTGCCATTTGTCCTTTTTTATTTTACGTTTATTTTGTTTAATAACTCAGCGTCATCTCATCTGGCATAGTAGTGTGCTTTCATACTTGGCTAGAAAATAGCCATAGGAGAATCCAAACGGCTTACGCCTACAGTAGCGTTATATATTTGATTTCTGGTTGATCTGCTGGTGGCTGTACTTGCTGCAGTGCATCTAGTAGCCAATTGTGAGCAATTTGTAGTGAGACTTGCGACCGCTGTGTTTTGCGCTTAGTGACGCACATATCCATTGCAAAGACCGAAGTGGGAAAATTATGTAGGGGTTGGATTTCAATTAGGCACAGTCTGCCATTTGTCCTTTTTTATTTTACGTTTATTTTGTTTAATAACTCAGTGTCATCTCATCTGGCATAGTAGTGTGCTTTCATACTTGGCTAGAAAATAGCCATAGCAATAGGATAGCATCGTTTGGTTTTAAAAACTCAAAAACACAAAAAAAAAAAAAAACACAAAAAAAGTTAAAAAAAAATTAAAGCTATAACTCTCATTTTAAAAATGTTTAACCCGAGGGCTAGGGGTAGAGGACGAGGGCAGGGACGTGGGCGTCCAACTACTGCAGGGGTCAGAGGCCGTGGTCCTGGCCGGGGTGAGACACCACCTGCTTATGAGGGAGCAGGGGAACGCCGCAGAGCTACACTCCCTAGGTTCATGTCTGAAGTTACTGGGACTCGTGGTAGAGCACTGTTGAGGCCAGAACAGTGCGAACAGGTGATGTCGTGGATTGCTGACAATGCTTCGAGCAATTTGTCCACCAGTCAGTCTTCCACGCAGTCCACCCATGTCACCGAAATCGCCACTCCTCCAGCTCCTGCACCTCAGCCTCCTCCCCCCCAGTCTGCCCCCTCCCAGGAAAATTTGGCATTTGAACCGGCATACTCTGAGGAACTGTTTTCTGGACCCTTCCCACAGTCACAAACCACTTGTCCGGTTGCTGCTGAGCAATTTTCCGATGCCCAGGTTTTCCACCAGTCACAGTCTGTGGGTGATGATGACCTTCTTGACGTAGTGGAAGTGTGTAAAGAGGTGTCCGACGATGAGGAGACACGGTTGTCAGACAGTGGGGAAGTTGTTGTCAGGGCAGGAAGTCCGAGGGGGGAGCAGACTGAGGGATCGGAGGATGATGAGGTGACAGACCCAAGCTGGGTTGAGAGGCCGGGTGAACACAGTGCTTCTGAGACGGAGGAGAGTCCTCGACCAGAACAGGTTGGAAGAGGCAGTGGTGGGGCCAGACGGAGAGGCAGGGCCAGAGCTGGTGCATCAGCGCCAAATGTGTCAACTAGTGAAGCTCCCGTGGCGAGGGCTCTTGCGGCGAGGGCTAGATCTTCAGAAGTCTGGAGGTTCTTTAAGGAAACACCGGATGACCGACGGACTGTGGTGTGCAACATTTGCCAAACCAGGCTCAGCAGGGGTTCCACCACTACTAGCTTAACTACCACCAGTATGCGCAGGCATATGAATGCTAAACACCCCACTCAGTGGCAACAAGCCCGTTCACCTCCGGCCGTGCACACCACTGCTCCTTCCCCTGTGTCAGCTGATAGTTAGCCCCCTGCCCAGGACCCTGCCACAAAAACCCCATCGTCGCCTCCACGATCCTCCACAGCATCCACCAGCGTTCAGCTCTCCATACCCCAGACGCTGGAGCGGAAATGCAAATATAGTGCAACCCACCCGCACGCCCAAGCCCTTAATGTGCACATCTCCAGATTGCTTAGCCTGGAGATGCTGCCCTATAGGCTAGTAGAGACCGAGGCCTTTCGCAACCTCATGGCGGCGGCCGCCCCTCGGTATTCGGTCCCCAGCCGCCACTACTTTTCCCGATGTGCCGTCCCAGCCCTGCACCAGCACGTGTCAGACAACATCACCCGTGCCCTGACCAACGCCGTTTCTGACAAGGTCCACCTGACCACGGACACGTGGACGAGTGCTGCCGGGCAGGGCCACTATATATCGCTGACGGCACATTGGGTTAACTTGGTGGAGGCTGGGACCGAGTCTGACCCTGGGGCTGGTCATATACTGCCGACGCCGAGGATTGCGGGGCCTACCTCGGTCCAGGTGTTTCAGGCCTACTATGCCTCCTCCTCCTCCCACCCCTCCTCCACCTCCGAACTACCATCCGTGGGCACGGCGCCATCAGTCGGTAGCTCTAGGCACAGCAGCAGTGCCGTTGCTAAGCGACAGCAGGCGGTGCTCAAACTGCTGAGCCTAGGCGATAAAAGGCACACCGCCCAAGAGCTATTACAGGGCATCACGGCGCAGACTGATCTGTGGCTGGCACCGCTGAACCTGAAGCCAGGCATGGTTGTGTGTGACAACGGCCGTAACCTGGTGGCGGCTCTGCAACTCGGCAGACTGACACATGTGCCATGCCTGGCCCATGTGTTAAATCTCATAGTTCAGCGTTTCCTCAAGACATACCCCAATCTGTCTGATTTGCTCACGAAGGTGCGCCGCATCTGTGCGCATTTCAGGAAGTCCAGCACAGATGCTGCCACTCTCAGGGCAGGGCAGCGCCGCCTCCAACTGCCCGCTCACCGACTGTTGTGCGACGTGCCCACGAGGTGGAATTCAACACTGACCATGTTATCCAGAGTTTACCAGCAGCGCCGAGCCATTGTAGACTGCCAGATGTCAACTTCCACCAGAACTGGTAGTCAGGTCAGTCAGCTTCCTCAAGTCTACAATGAGGAGTGGACGTGGATGTCTGATATCTGTCAGGTGCTGAGCAACTTTGAGGAGTCAACACAGATGGTCAGTGGCGATGCCGCCATCATCAGCCTCACCATCCCGCTGCTTGGCCTGTTGAAAAACTCTCTGATCAGCATGAAGTCGGAAGCTTTGCGCTCCTCACAAGAGACGGGGGAAGAAGATTCCCTTGTTGATAGCCAAAGCACCCTTAGGTCTGTTTCTCAGCGCATATCGGAGGAGGTGGAGGAGGATGAGGAGGAAGAGGAGGAGAATGTTGGCGAGACACAAGAGGGGACCATTGTTGAGTCCTCCACTGTTCAGCGTGTATGGGCAGAAGAAGAGGAGTTGGAGGAGTTGGAGGAGGAGGAAATGGACAGTCAGGCCAGTGAGGGGAGTGAATTCTTACGCGTTGGTACTCTGGCGCATATGGCAGATTTCATGCTAGGCTGCCTATCCCGTGACCCTCGCGTTCAAAGAATTTATTCCAGCACCGATTACTGGGTGTTCACTCTCCTGGACCCACGGTACAAGCAAAATCTTTCCACTCTCATCCCTGGAGAGGAAAGGAGTGTGAGAATGCATGAATACCAGCAGGCCCTGGTTCACAAGCTGAAACAGTATTTCCCTTCTGACAGCGCTAGCGGCAGAGTGCGTAGGAAACTGGCTATTTTTTGACAGGGCCCACTGGCTCTAGCTATAGTACTTTATGCATTTAATTTTTATGGAGGGCCACCGACCCGGTCCTCTGTTTTAAACAATTTTTGGGAGTGCCACATACAGGCACTCAATCTATTCCATTTTTATGGAGGGCCACCTACCTGCTCCTCTGGTTTGAAAACTTTTTTGGACTGCCACATACAGGCACTCAATCTATTCCATTTTTATGGAGGGCCACCTACCTGCTCCTCTGGTTTGAAAACTTTTTTGGACTGCCACATACAGGCACTCAATCTATTCCATTTTTATGGAGGGCCACCTACCTGCTCCTCTGGTTTGAAAACTTTTTTGGACTGCCACATACAGGCACTCAATCTATTCCATTTTACTGGAGGGCCACCTACCTGCTCCTCTGGTTTGAAAACTTTTTTGGACTGCCACATACAGGCACTCAATCTATTCCATTTTTATGGAGGGCCACCTACCTGCTCCTCTGGTTTGAAAACTTTTTTGGACTGCCACATACAGGCACTATCCAAATTGAATTGTCTCCATAGCAGCCTCCACACGTTGTCTCCATTGCTACCTCCAAAAGTCGTCCATATAGCTGCCTCCATACATCGTCCCTTTATCAAACGAGGTGTGTCAGGCCGAAATTTGGGTTGTTTTCATGGATTCCACATCAAAGTTGTTAACTTTGTCGCCACCCTGCTGTGTTATCCACAAAATACACTGGCAAACTTTTACCATTTACGGATATTATTTCAGCGCTTCTTGCGCATCTGTTTACATTCCCCTCACCCGCCATATCCTAAACTTATAAGAACGCTACTACACTTGATCTTATACAAAAGGTTCTTAGAAGTGCTGTTTGGGGAGTAGCCTAGAGACAGGGGCTTGGATTGGCGAAAGCTCGCCTGGCAGCGGAGCGCCAGCTCCATGCCAAGATCCAACTAACATAGTTTTAACTGCAGCACCTTTAATCTACTACTAGTTCACTGCCTCCATACATGGTCCCCTTATCAAACGAGCTGTGTCAGGCAGAATTTTGGATTGTTTTCATGGCTTCCATGTTAACTTTGTCGCCACCCTGCTGTGTAATCCACAAAATATACTGGCAAACTTTTATCATGTACCGATATTATTTGAGCGCTTCTTGCTCACCTCCTTTGGTCCCTCTCTGCCACCCATTGGTTTGAAGCCTGAGTCCAATTAGGGTATGTCGCCATGCCACTCTCTAGCCTGCTGCTGCTGCCTCTGCCTCTGCATGCCGTCCCCTATAGTGTCAGGGTCAATTATTGGATGTTTTACATGCTATCTAGCCTCATTCGGTCACTCTGTCATGGCCATGCTGTTCCCCATAATTTTGGCATAATGGTGCGATTAAGCAGCCTCAGAGGCATCCATGCATGCTGCCCCTGCTGTTTCCTGTCCATTTCCGTGGTGTTTCCATCCTTTTCTGAGGTTCCCAGGTGTTTGGCCAAGCTTCCCTGTGCAGAGCCTTGGTCCCCTTGAAAAATGCTCGAGTCTCCCATTGACTTCAATGGGGCTCGTTACTCGAAACGAGCACTCGAGCATCGGGAAAAGTTCGTCTCGAATAACGAGTACCCGAGCATTTTAGTGCTCGCTCATCTCTAGTCAAAATAAATCAGCACAAAGCACCAAGTGTGTAGTAAAGCTAAGTCGGCCTCAGGTCAAGGAGGGCAACAGAGATCAGGGGTCAGGACTAGCTGGGGTCATTAATGGAGGGCAACAAGATTTGGGAACGTAATCAACGAACAAGTCAGAGATCAGAATCTGAGAGTTGGCCAGTAATCGTGAGAACATTGCAGGACGCTACCGAATTAGAAAACTTAGTGTTTAGGGAACCAGTCTTTAAAAACCAGGGGTCACTAAGGATTGGCTAGGGAAGATAAAAATGGGCGTGTTCTGCTCTTACAAGTGGGAAATGGAAAAAATACACACCCTACAGTCGAAACACTAATGGAGGAGTGAGATGATACTTCTGGAGGTGATTGAAGAAGATAGGGAAGGGTATTGTGGCGCACACAATCGGTTCTCATGCGATGGGGGGGGGGGGCATCCTGTCGAAAGATCCGACACGCTGAGTGCGGGAATTAAGATTTAAATTTGTGTTGCAAGCCATGCACTTACATCCACCAGATAGAAGATGGTGAACTACGGTGGACCTGATTGGGGAAGCAGCACAAGCAGGAAATCGGAAATGCATGATCGTATGACCACGCACAGCGGGAGTTGCGACAGGACCGGGTAAGTAAATGTGCCCCACTGTCCCAGTGACCAAGCTGGGTGGCTGCGTCGTGACCAGGGCTGCTCATTTCTCAATGGAGAGGGGATAGGTGAGGACCTATCACACCCCTTCCCTTCTCCACCCAACCTTGTGTTTGTCTGGGATCAGGTCCAGGCAAGCACATGGCTGTGTGAATTTAGCCTAACGCAGATATTTTGCAGTTTATGATCTCATCATATATGTGTGCATATCCTCTAGATCAGTGATATCACCTAAAAAGTGTGACTTTATGGGGTTGTTATCATATTATAAGGGGCTTCACATATTAATGAGAAAGCAGGAGCCGTATAATGATTAAATTAATGCCACAGCAGTAAAAGCGGTTACTGAGGCCCTTAAACAGACGTCCCTCCCCCCGTCCATCTCCGTCTGCTGTGTCTTTATCTATTACACGGGTCAGACTGACATTTCACGTGATAATTTGTATTCTCGCTCTGCGCCGTCCTCCATTACTCCACAATAAGATCTAAATGAAACAAACCAACAGCGCTCTTTATATTTCATATAATGACGTGCTCGTAACGAGGAGGGGACAATTAGCATCGCTATTGTAAATGTTAAATGGATAACGGGACATTTTGAAGGTCACATCGGGGACATTTAGAAGGTCATAAGCACAATGTGCATGCAGAGGAGCACAAAGCACCAACAGCTTTCTATTCAGTCATATTCAGGTTTATACAGTCACCAACATTCATTGGATATACAATGTATTCCTGTCTGATCCAATCTGAGATTGGCTTAATAGATAGATATCAGATAGAGGGAAGTAGATGTGTGATAAATAGATAGATGTGGGATAGATGATAGATATGAGATACAAGGGGCCACATGTATCACTCGTTTTTTCTGTTGTCTTTGCACCTTTTCATTCAGGCGCACCGCTTTTACGTCATTTTTGTGATTAAACGACAAACTAGCCACGCAGCAAAAATAATCAGGTTTCCCTCATATATCCTACAAATCCAGATGTTTTGCAGCGCCTAATGATATTCATCACTTGTGACTTTTCATTTAGGCGCTAAAACACTCCAGCCCGAAGGTGGCGTAAACTGAAAAGTAAGCACTGAGCCCCTTTGCAGAGCAGCTCAATCCCAGCAGCAGAGCTCAGCCAGACACTGGAACATATAATACAGACATTAGATGCTCTGCAGACAGGAGCTGCAGACTCTATTTACAGTTCATCACCTTCTATTTACAAAACATTCTGCAAAATCCTCAGCTCAGAGCAAGAGCTGAGAACTTTGCAGGATTTTGCAGATAGTACAGACAAGTGTCTGCAGGAGATCAGCACTGGGGGATCCCCTCCAGGAGAAGCCCCTGCTGAGGAGGTCACTGGGTGCTGGGTGTCACACACCTGGGTGCTGCTGTGAGTGTTATCTTCATTCTGGGCTGTGGGAGAAGCAGAGAGGAGCTTGTAGGAGGATCACATGTAAGTGCCCGAATATAACATTGCACCTTAACTGCGCCAAAATTGCTCCTAAACTGTGTTAAAGTAAAGTGATTAATAAGAGGCAGAAAATTACCTTATCACAGATGGTTGTAGCTTGTGATAATTCTGGCAAAACAGTGCGCCAGAATTTAGGCGCAACTACTACACTTAGGCGCACAAAAGTGATACATGTGGCCCTACGTATATAATCGGTATGAGAAATGGAGATGTTATGGAGTATGAGAAAGATAGAATAAATTGTTGAGATAGGGAAACATACAGGCGGATTAATTATACATCGTGAGAATTGGTCGTGGAGAGGTTTGAAGGAGGACATGCCAGTGGAGTGGGCCGGTGTTGGACTTTCCTGCAGCCACCCATGCTCTATCTTCAGCCTGTACCAGCCAACTACAATTCCATGCCTGATGTAGAACTGCCCCGCCAGAGCCTCCTGATACAATTGGTGTGTTGAGGGGGCTGGGGGGGATCATCCCAACAATATAGTATTAGATAGATAGGTCTTGATAGATAGGAAGGAAGAAAGTAATAACAATAGATAATTAGACAGACATGTAGACATATTAAAGCTTCTACATCAGTTTCTGGCATATAAGCCTTTAAATAGTCACAATTCCTGGCACATGGCCAGGAATTGCAACTATTTCCCACCTTACACCACCTTCACACCAAGGGAGAATGGAGGGGTGTGAACAAGGCCATTTCTGGACGCAGAGTGGCCCAACGTGGGCAGCAAAACTAGCTATTGAATTGGTATAGAATTGGCCAACTCCGTGGTGGCTGCCGGTTATATTAAGAGACTCTAAATTAAGAAAAGGGTCTTTTTTTGAGATGGTTCTTGCTGGAGAGAGATTTATGGGGTACATTTATATTCTGGCATACGAGTGCTGAAATAGGTGTGATTCCCGACAAAGTCCCTCGGTAGTAGGGGGCAGAACCTCTGGCGATAGTGCAAGTGTGTGGTAAATGCTCCCCTTTTGTAAACACAACAAAAATGAGTAAAGCTGCAGTGTAAATCTTGGGGCGGGGGGGAGGGGGGGAGATAATTGTCCCTCCTGACACCAACCAAAAAGATAATCGTAATGAGACATTTGGCCTGGGGTCTGAATATTTATCCAAATGATAATATTCACAATGATCTTGTCACATCTGTTACCAATTGTAAAAGGGACGGCTCCCTCTTCATTTAAGGGGACGTGTTGATTTACCAGCCCATGTTCCACTTATTAATAATTCAGAAAACACTTTAGAGCACATAACTATATGACAAAGCAAAGCAGGGTGAAAAATATGTTGGCGGTAATGAATGATTACAGCTTGTGGCTCGTTGGCCTAATCATTTGTCATTGTTACACGCACCGGTCTGTCATTATCAATGCTGGAAACAAAAAATCCATTTTCTACTTGAAAAAAAAGGAATATTATGTGGATCGGGCTGCGTGTTTGACAATTTTATGTCAGTTTTTACTTGATTAAAATCACTTCAGATAACCTCTTATAGACACACATAAGACACAGACACACACAAGGCCCGTAAATATAGTATTAGATCTGTATTTCCGTTTGTGTACCTTTATATTTTGCTTTTTGAAATCAATGGAAAACTTTTTAAAGGGGACATTTGACTAAATACAAAATTCTCACTAACATGCCTCATATGATTCCCACTGTGCCTTTGATCGATTTGGTCTTTGTTTCATTAAAATCCTTCCACCCGTTCAAGAGTTACACACTTCTTAACTTTTAGCTCAGCGAAGCCATGCATAACCATGGGTGTGTCTTAAATGTTACCACCCTCTAAATCACATCCAAATTTTCTGAGGTCATATCTTTTGAATGGGTGGACGGATTTTAAAGCAACAAACACCAAATCGATCAGGGGAACAGCGGGAAACACATGAGTCAGGTCATTCAGAATTTTGTTCTTGGTCACAGGTCCCCTTTAAAAAGTTCCTCATTGCGTACCTATTTGAGGAAGAAGAAGCTGTAGAAAACTTTCCATTAGTGCATTATCTTAATGTATAAGATAAATGTATCTCCTGACTAATGAAGTGCCCTTGTAATCAGCATAAACTACCATCATAACCATTGTCCTCCTGCACATTTTGATTATGCATTACGCTAAATGTAAACCGAAAATATCCCCCGAATCTCCTGTTCCTTTCTAATTTTACTGGTGTTTACAGCGTTGAATAATTGCAGCGCTTTTTAAATGCTTAACACATCCTGAATTTTTTATGCCCGGCACAGAAATGCATTTTCCCCTTATTTTATATGACTCTCCATCTCCAGCATTCGGAGCAATAAAAAATGGCATCATTGAGATCCATTTTTCCTCCGTTTTTTTTTTTGCTTCCTAATGTTATTCATAGCTATGAAACTATTATGGGGCCGCAATGAATTAGGAATCCTAACTAATATTTCACTATTTCGGCGAGTGTGCTGGAGAGCCGTATCTCTCTTCCTTCATCTGTGTTATCTGCGAGTTTCAAAGACGGCACCTAAGTTTTGCTGCTTTTAAGCAATTGAAGCTCAAGGTTTTAAGAGGAGCAACTCAATCTAGTGGAGCCGCATCGATCCATTCATTGTCAGGAATGACAAATAGAAGATGACTGAATCCAGCCTGGCAATGTGGCAAAGTAAGTGATGTCTAGCCGGTTTCATTGCATTGTGAAAAGATGTGGTTACACTTTAGCATAATAGAGTACGTTATAATCTATATATCAATTTATATATAGTCTTATGGAAAATTGTTCAGTATCATGGCCAATAGAAAATGTGATGTGAGAAAAAGTGATGTCAAACAGGTGCACGACTCATTATATCCCAGGTCATGTGATGTCACACAGGTGCACGGATCATTATATCCCAGGTCATGTGATGTCACACAGGTGCACGACTCATTATATCCCAGGTCATGTGATGTCACACAGGTGCACGGCTCATTATATCCCAGGTCATGTGATGTCACAAAAGTGCATGATTCATTATATCCCTTGTCATGTGATGTCGCATAGGTGCATGGCACATTATATCCCAGGTTATGTGATGTCACACAGACGCACAGCTCATTATATCCCTGGTTATGTGATGTCACACAGACGCACAGCTCATTATATCCCTGGTTATGTGATGTCACACAGGTGCGCGGCTCATTATATCCATGGTTATGTGATGTCACACAGGTGCACGGCTCGTTATATCCCTGGTCATGTGATGTCACACAGGTGCGCGGCTCATTATATCCCTTGTCATGTGATGTCACACAGATCATGTGATGTCACATAGGTGCATGGCTCATTATATTCCTGGCCATGTGATGTCACACAGGTGCACAGCACATAATATATACACTCACCGGCCACTTTATTAGGTACACCTGTCCAACTGCTCGTTAACACTTAATTTCTAAAAAGCCAATCACATGGCGGCAACTCAGTGGATATAGGCATGTAGACATGTTCAAGACAATCTCCTGCAGTTCAAACCGAGCATCAGTATGGGGAAGAAAGGTGATTTGAGGCCTTTGAACGTGGCATGGTTGTTGGTGCCAGAAGGGCTGGTCTGAGTATTTCAGAAACTGCTGATCTACTGGGATTTTCACGCACAACCATCTCTAGGGTTTACAGAGAATGGTCCGAAAAAGAAAAAAAATCCAGTGAGCGGCAGTTCTGTGGGCGGAAATGCCTTGTTGATGCCAGAGGTCAGAGGAGAATGGGCAGACTGGTTCGAGCTGATAGAAAGGCAACAGTGACTCAAATCGCCACCCGTTACAACCAAGGTAGGCAGAAGAGCATCTCTGAACACATAGTACGTCGAACTTTGAGGCAGATGGGCTACAGCAGCAGAAGACCACACCGGGTGCCACTCCTTTCAGCTAAGAACAGGAAACTGAGGCTACAATTTGCACAAGCCCATCGAAATTGGACAGTAGAAGATTGGAAAAACGTTGCCTGGTCTGATGAGTCTCAATTTCTGCTGCGACATTCGGATGGTAGGGTCAGAATTTGGCGTCAACAACATGAAAGCATAGATCCATCCTGCCTTGTATCAACGGTTCAGGCTGGTGGTGGTGGTGTCATGGTGTGGGGAATATTTTCTTGGCACTCTTTGGGCCCCTTGGTACCAACGCCACAGCCTACCTGAGTATTGTTGCTGACCATGTCCATCCCTTTATGACCACAATGTACCCTGTAACATCTGATGGCTACTTTCAGCAGGATAATGCGCCATGTCATAAAGCTGGAATCATCTCAGACTGGTTTCTTGAACATGACAATGAGGTCACTGGACTCAAATGGCCTCCACAGTCACCATATCTCAATCCAATAGAGCATCTTTGGGATGTGGTGGAACGGGAGATTCGCATCATGGATGTGCAGCCGACAAATCTGCGGCAACTGTGTGATGCCATCATGTCAATATGGACCAAAATCCCTGAGGAATGCTTCCAGCACCTTGTTGGATCTATGCCACGAAGAATTGAGGCAGTTCTGAAGGCAAAAGGGGGTCCAACCCGTTACTAGCATGGTGTACCCAATAAAGTGGCCGGTGAGTGTATATATATATAAATCCTGGATCCAACTATGTCTTTAGCTGTCTGTATCTTAGATGATTTTGTACATCACAAATCCCTGATATTATCTGAAAGACGCAATCCTTATGTTTAAAGGAAATCTATAGAGATGAGCGAACATGCTCGTCCGAGCTTGATGCTCGGTCGAGCATTAGGGTACTCGAAACTGCTCGTTACTCGGACGAATACTTCGCCCGCTCGAGAAAATGGCAGCTCCCGCCGTTTTGCTTTTTGGCGGCCAGAAACAGAGCCAATCACAAGCCAGGAGACTCTGCACTCCACCCAGCATGACGTGGTACCCTTACACGTCGATAGCAGTGGTTGGCTGGCCAGATCAGGTGACCCTGGGATAGACTAGCCGCTGGCCGCGCTGCTCGGATCATTCTGTCTCTGGATGCCGCTAGGGAGAGAGCTGCTGCTGCTCAGGGAAAGCGTTAGGGTGTTCTATTAGCTTACTGTTAGGCAGGAGTGATTCTCAAAGAACCCAACAGCCCTTCTTAGGGCTACAATAACGTTCTACTTTTTTAATTTTAATTTGCATCTTTTACCATTTTGTGAGGAATTAGCAGGGGGACTTGCTACCGTTGTGTTTAGCTCTTAGTGGCACACATATCCATAGCAAAGACCGAAGTGGGAAAATTCAGTAGGGGTTGGATTTCTATTAGGCAATAACTCAGTGTCATCTCATCTGGCATAGTACTGTGCTTCCTTTGATACTTGGCTAGAAAATAGCCATAGGAGAATACAAACAGCTTCTTGAAGCCTACAGTAGCGTTCTATATATTTGATTTCTGGTTGATCTGCTGGTGACTGTAGTTTCTGCAGTGCATGTACTTGCCAATTCTGAGCAATTTGTAGTGGGACTTGCGACCGCTGTGTTCTGCGCTTAGTGGCGCACATATCCATAGCAAAGGCTGAAGTGGCAAAATTCAGTAGGGGTTGGATTTCTATTAGGCAATAACTCAGTGTCATCTCATCTGGCATAGTACTGTGCTTCCTTTGATACTTGGCTAGAAAATAGCCATAGGAGAATACAAACAGCTTCTTGAAGCCTACAGTAGCGTTCTATATATTTGATTTCTGGTTGATCTGCTGGTGACTGTAGTTTCTGCAGTGCATGTACTTGCCAATTCTGAGCAATTTGTAGTGGGACTTGCGACCGCTGTGTTCTGCGCTTAGTGGCGCACATATCCATAGCAAAGGCTGAAGTGGCAAAATTCAGTAGGGGTTGGATTTCTATTAGGCAATAACTCAGTGTCATCTCATCTGGCATAGTACTGTGCTTCCTTTGATACTTGGCTAGAAAATAGCCATAGGAGAATACAAACAGCTTCTTGAAGCCTACAGTAGCGTTCTATATATTTGATTTCTGGTTGATCTGCTGGTGACTGTAGTTTCTGCAGTGCATGTACTTGCCAATTCTGAGCAATTTGTAGTGGGACTTGCGACCGCTGTGTTCTGCGCTTAGTGGCGCACATATCCATAGCAAAGGCCGAAGTGGCAAAATTCAGTAGGGGTTGGATTTCTATTAGGCAATAACTCAGTGTCATCTCATCTGGCATAGTACTGTGCTTCCTTTGATACTTGGCTAGAAAATAGCCATAGGAGAATACAAACAGCTTCTTGAAGCCTACAGTAGCGTTCTATATATTTGATTTCTGGTTGATCTGCTGGTGACTGTAGTTTCTGCAGTGCATGTACTTGCCAATTCTGAGCAATTTGTAGTGGGACTTGCGACCGCTGTGTTCTGCGCTTAGTGGCGCACATATCCATAGCAAAGGCTGAAGTGGCAAAATTCAGTAGGGGTTGGATTTCTATTAGGCAATAACTCAGTGTCATCTCATCTGGCATAGTACTGTGCTTCCTTTGATACTTGGCTAGAAAATAGCCATAGGAGAATACAAACAGCTTCTTGAAGCCTACAGTAGCGTTCTATATATTTGATTTCTGGTTGATCTGCTGGTGACTGTAGTTTCTGCAGTGCATGTACTTGCCAATTCTGAGCAATTTGTAGTGGGACTTGCGACCGCTGTGTTCTGCGCTTAGTGGCGCACATATCCATAGCAAAGGCCGAAGTGGCAAAATTCAGTAGGGGTTGGATTTCTATTAGGCAATAACTCAGTGTCATCTCATCTGGCATAGTACTGTGCTTCCTTTGATACTTGGCTAGAAAATAGCCATAGGAGAATACAAACAGCTTCTTGAAGCCTACAGTAGCGTTCTATATATTTGATTTCTGGTTGATCTGCTGGTGACTGTAGTTTCTGCAGTGCATGTACTTGCCAATTCTGAGCAATTTGTAGTGAGACTTGCGACCGCTGTGTTCTGCGCTTAGTGGCGCACATATCCATAGCAAAGGCTGAAGTGGCAAAATTCAGTAGGGGTTGGATTTCTATTAGGCAATAACTCAGTGTCATCTCATCTGGCATAGTACTGTGCTTCCTTTGATACTTGGCTAGAAAATAGCCATAGGAGAATACAAACAGCTTCTTGAAGCCTACAGTAGCGTTCTATATATTTGATTTCTGGTTGATCTGCTGGTGACTGTAGTTTCTGCAGTGCATGTACTTGCCAATTCTGAGCAATTTGTAGTGGGACTTGCGACCGCTGTGTTCTGCGCTTAGTGGCGCACATATCCATAGCAAAGGCCGAAGTGGCAAAATTCAGTAGGGGTTGGATTTCTATTAGGCAATAACTCAGTGTCATCTCATCTGGCATAGTACTGTGCTTCCTTTGATACTTGGCTAGAAAATAGCCATAGGAGAATACAAACAGCTTCTTGAAGCCTACAGTAGCGTTCTATATATTTGATTTCTGGTTGATCTGCTGGTGACTGTAGTTTCTGCAGTGCATGTACTTGCCAATTCTGAGCAATTTGTAGTGGGACTTGCGACCGCTGTGTTCTGCGCTTAGTGGCGCACATATCCATAGCAAAGGCCGAAGTGGCAAAATTCAGTAGGGGTTGGATTTCTATTAGGCAATAACTCAGTGTCATCTCATCTGGCATAGTACTGTGCTTCCTTTGATACTTGGCTAGAAAATAGCCATAGGAGAATACAAACAGCTTCTTGAAGCCTACAGTAGCGTTCTATATATTTGATTTCTGGTTGATCTGCTGGTGACTGTAGTTTCTGCAGTGCATGTACTTGCCAATTCTGAGCAATTTGTAGTGGGACTTGCGACCGCTGTGTTCTGCGCTTAGTGGCGCACATATCCATAGCAAAGGCTGAAGTGGCAAAATTCAGTAGGGGTTGGATTTCTATTAGGCAATAACTCAGTGTCATCTCATCTGGCATAGTACTGTGCTTCCTTTGATACTTGGCTAGAAAATAGCCATAGCAATAGGATAGCATTGTTTGGTTTTAAAAACTCAAAAAAAAACAAAAAACACAAAAAAAAAAAAAAAAACACAAAAAAAAACAAAAAAAAGTAAAAAAAAAAATAAAGTTATAACTCTCATTTTAAAAATGTTTAACCCGAGGGCTAGGGGTAGAGGACGAGGGCGGGGACGTGGGCGTCCAACTACTGCAGGGGTCAGAGGCCGTGGTCCTGGGCGGGGTGAGACACCACCTGCTGATGAGGGAGCAGGGGAACGCCGCAGAGCTACACTCCCTAGGTTCATGTCTGAAGTTACTGGGACTCGTGGTAGAGCACTGTTGAGGCCAGAACAGTGCGAACAGGTGATGTCGTGGATTGCTGACAATGCTTCGAGCAATTTGTCCACCACCAGTCAGTCTTCCACGCAGTCCACCCATGTCACCGAAATCGCCACTCCTCCAGCTCCTGCACCTCAGCCTCCTCCCCCCCAGTCTGCCCCCTCCCAGGAAAATTTGGCATTTGAACCGGCATACTCTGAGGAACTGTTTTCTGGACCCTTCCCACAGTCACAAACCACTTGTCCGGTTGCTGCTGAGCAATTTTCCGATGCCCAGGTTTTCCACCAGTCACAGTCTGTGGGTGATGATGACCTTCTTGACGTAGTGGAAGTGTGTAAAGAGGTGTCCGACGATGAGGAGACACGGTTGTCAGACAGTGGGGAAGTTGTTGTCAGGGCAGGAAGTCCGAGGGGGGAGCAGACTGAGGGATCGGAGGATGATGAGGTGACAGACCCAAGCTGGGTTGAGAGGCCGGGTGAACACAGTGCTTCTGAGACGGAGGAGAGTCCTCGACCTGAACAGGTTGGAAGAGGCAGTGGTGGGGCCAGACGGAGAGGCAGGGCCAGAGCTGGTGCATCAGCGCCACTGTCAACTAGTGAAGCTCCCGTGGTGAGGGCTCTTGCGGCGAGGGCTAGATCTTCAGAAGTGTGGAGGTTCTTTAAGGAAACACCGGATGACCGACGGACTGTGGTGTGCAACATTTGCCAAACCAGGCTCAGCAGGGGTTCCACCACTACTAGCTTAACTACCACCAGTATGCGCAGGCATATGAATGCTAAGCACCCCACTCAGTGGCAACAAGCCCGTTCACCTCCGGCCGTGCACACCACTGCTCCTTCCCCTGTGTCAGCTGCTAGTCAGCCCCCTGCCCAGGACCCTGCCACAAAAACCCCATCGTCGCCTCCACGATCCTCCACAGCATCCACCAGCGTTCAGCTCTCCATACCCCAGACGCTGGAGCGGAAACGCAAATATAGTGCAACCCACCCGCACGCCCAAGCCCTTAATGTGCACATCTCCAGATTGCTTAGCCTGGAGATGCTGCCCTATAGGCTAGTAGAGACCGAGGCCTTTCGCAACCTCATGGCGGCGGCCGCCCCTCGGTATTCGGTCCCCAGCCGCCACTACTTTTCCCGATGTGCCGTCCCAGCCCTGCACCAGCACGTGTCAGACAACATCATCCGTGCCCTGACCAACGCCGTTTCTGACAAGGTCCACCTGACCACGGACACGTGGACGAGTGCTGCCGGGCAGGGCCACTATATATCGCTGACGGCACATTGGGTTAACTTGGTGGAGGCTGGGACCGAGTCTGACCCTGGGGCTGCTCATATACTGCCGACGCCGAGGATTGCGGGGCCTACCTCGGTCCAGGTGTTTCAGGCCTACTATGCCTCCTCCTCCTCCCACCCCTCCTCCACCTCCTCCTCCGAACTACCATCCGTGGGCACGGCGCCATCAGTCGGTAGCTCTAGGCACAGCAGCAGTGCCGTCGCTAAGCGACAGCAGGCGGTGCTCAAACTGCTGAGCCTAGGCGACAAAAGGCACACCGCCCAAGAGCTATTACAGGGCATCACGGCGCAGACTGATCTGTGGCTGGCACCGCTGAACCTCAAGCCGGGAATGGTTGTGTGTGACAACGGCCGTAACCTGGTGGCGGCTCTGCAACTCGGCAGACTGACACATGTGCCATGCCTGGCCCATGTGTTAAATCTGATAGTGCAGCGTTTCCTCAAGACATACCCCAATCTGTCTGATTTGCTCACGAAGGTGCGCCGCATCTGTGCGCATTTCAGGAAGTCCAGCCCAGATGCTGCCACTCTCAGGGCAGCGCAGCGCCGCCTCCAACTGCCCGCTCACCGACTGTTGTGCGACGTGCCCACGAGGTGGAATTCAACACTGACCATGTTATCCAGAGTTTACCAGCAGCGCAGAGCGATTGTAGACTGCCAGATGTCAACTTCCACCAGAACTGGTAGTCAGGTCAGTCAGCTTCCTCAAGTCTACAATGAGGAGTGGACGTGGATGTCTGATATCTGTCAGGTGCTGAGTAACTTTGAGGAGTCAACACAGATGGTCAGTGGCGATGCCGCCATCATCAGCCTCACCATCCCGCTGCTTGGCCTGTTGAAAAACTCTCTGGTCAGCATGAAGTCGGAAGCTTTGCGCTCGTCACAAGAGACGGGGGAAGAATATTCCCTTGTTGATAGCCAAAGCACCCTGAGGTCTGTTTCTCAGCGCATATCGGAGGAGGTGGAGGTGGAGGAGGATGAGGAGGAAGAGGAGGAGAATGTTGGCGAGACACAAGAGGGGACCATTGTTGAGTCCTTCACTGTTCAGCGTGTATGGGCAGAAGAAGAGGAGTTGGAGGAGTTGGAGGAGGAGGAAATGGACAGTCAGGCCAGTGAGGGGAGTGAATTCTTACGCGTTGGTACTCTGGCGCATATGGCAGATTTCATGCTAGGCTGCCTATCCCGTGACCCTCGCGTTCAAAGAATTTATTCCAGCACCGATTACTGGGTGTTCACTCTCCTGGACCCACGGTACAAGCAAAATCTTCCCACTCTCATCCCTGGAGAGGAAAGGAGTGTGAGAATGCATGAATACCAGCAGGCCCTGGTGCACAAGCTGAAACAGTATTTCCCTTCTGACAGCGCTAGCGGCAGAGTGCGTAGTTCTGCGGGACAAGTAGCGAGGGAGAGTAGGCGAGCAGGCAGCTTGTCCAGCACTGGCAAGGGTACGCTTTACAAGGCTTTTGCCAGCTTTATGTCACCCCAGCAAGACACTGTCACCTGTCCCCAGTCTCGGCAGAGTAGGGCTGATCTTTACAGAAAGATGGTGAGGGAGTACGTAGCTGACCATACCATCGTCCTAAATGATCACACAGCTCCCTACAACTACTGGGTTTCAAAGCTGGACATGTGGCACGAACTGGCGCTGTACGCCTTGGAGGTTCTTGCCTGCCCTGCCGCTAGCGTCTTGTCCGAGCGGGTTTTCAGTGCAGCTGGTGGCATCATCACCGATAAGCGTACACGCCTGTCGACTGACAGCGCTGACAGGCTGACGCTTATTAAAATGAATAAAGGCTGGATTTCTCAGAATTTCCAATCTCCACCAGGTGAAGGAAGCTCAACCTGAATAATTGATCCACTCCTCCTCCTCCTCCTCATTTTCCTCCTTCTCCTCCTCTTTGTACAGTAAAGCAGAGGAAAATGGCTATTTTTTGACAGGGCCCACTGGCTCTTGCTATAGTACTTCATGCATTTAATTTTTCTGGAGGGCCACCTACCCGGTCCTCTGTTTGAAACAATTTTTGTGAGTGCCACATACAGGCACTCAATCTATTCCATTTTTCTGGAGGGCCACCTACCCGGTCCTCTGTTTTAAAAAATTTTTGGGACTGCCACATACAGGCACTCAATCTATTCCATTTTACTGGAGGGCCACCTACCTGCTCCTCTGGTTTGAAACATTTTTGGGACTGCCACATACAGGCACTCAATCTATTCCATTTTACTGCAGGGCCACCTACCTGCTCCTCTGGTTTGAAACATTTTTGGGACTGCCACATACAGGCACTCAATCTATTCCATTTTACTGGAGGGCCACCTACCTGCTCCTCTGGTTTGAAACATTTTTGGGACTGCCACATACAGGCACTCAATCTATTCCATTTTACTGCAGGGCCACCTACCTGCTCCTCTGGTTTGAACAATTTTTGGGACTGCCACATACAGGCACTCAATCTATTCCATTTTACTGCAGGGCCACCTACCTGCTCCTCTGGTTTGAACAATTTTTGGGACTGCCACATACAGGCACTCAATCTATTCCATTTTACTGCAGGGCCACCTACCTGCTCCTCTGGTTTGAAAAATGTTTGGGACTGCCACATACAGGCACTATCCAAATTAAATTGTCTCCATAGCAGCCTCCACACGTTGTCTCCATTGCTACCTCCAAAAGTCGTCCATATAGCTGCCTCCATACATCGTCCCTTTATCAAACGAGGTGTGTCAGGCAGAAATTTGGGTTGTTTTCATGGATTCCACATCAAAGTTGTTAACTTTGTCGCCACCCTGCTGTGTAATCCCCAAAATATACTGGCAAACTTTTACCATTTAGGGATATTATTTCAGCGCTTCTTGCGCATCTGTTTACATTCCCCTCACCCGGCATATCCTAAACTTATAAGAACGCTACTACACTTGATCTTATACAAAAGGTTCTTAGAAGTGCTGTTTGGGGAGTAGCCTAGAGACAGGGGCTTGGATTGGCGAAAGCTCGCCTGGCAGCGGAACGCCAGCTCCATGCGCATCATGCGCTTCTTGCGCATCTGTTTACATTCCCCTCACCCGCCATATCCCAAACTTATGAGAACGCTACTACACTTAACTTGGTGCAGGCTGGGACCGAGTCTGACCCTGGGGCTGGTCATATACTGCCGACGCAGAGAATTGCGGGGCCTACCTCGGTCCAGGTCTCAAAGGCCTACTATACCTCCTCCCACCCCTCCTCCACCTCCTCCTCCTCCGAATTACCATCCGTGGGCATGGCGCCATCAGTCGGTAGCTCTAGGCACAGCAGCAGTGCCGTTGCTAAGCGACAGCAGGCGGTGCTGAAACTGCTGAGCCTAGGCGATAAAAGGCACACCGCCCAAGAGCTATTACAGGGCATTCCACATCAAAGTTGTTAACTTTGTCGCCACCCTGCTGTGTAATCCCCAAAATATACTTGCAAACTTTTACCATTTAGGGATATTATTTCAGCGCTTCTTGCGCATCTGTTTACATTCCCCTCACCCGGCATATCCTAAACTTATAAGAACGCTACTACACTTGATCTTATACAAAAGGTTCTTAGAAGTGCTGTTTGGGGAGTAGCCTAGAGACAGGGGCTTGAATTGGCGAAAGCTTGCCTGGCAGCGGAGCGCCAGCTCCATGCGCATCATGCGCTTCTTGCGCATCTGTTTACATTCCCCTCACCCGGCATATCCTAAACTTATAAGAACGCTACTACACTTGATCTTATACAAAAGGTTCTTAGAAGTGCTGTTTGGGGAGTAGCCTAGAGACAGGGGCTTGAATTGGCGAAAGCTCGCCTGGCAGCGGAGCGCCAGCTCCATGCGCATCATGCGCTTCTTGCGCATCTGTTTACATTCCCCTCACCCGGCATATCCTAAACTTATAAGAACGCTACTACACTTGATCTTATACAAAAGGTTCTTAGAAGTGCTGTTTGGGGAGTAGCCTAGAGACAGGGGCTTGAATTGGCGAAAGCTCGCCTGGCAGCGGAGCGCCAGCTCCATGCGCATCATGCGCTTCTTGCGCATCTGTTTACATTCCCCTCACCCGGCATATCCTAAACTTATAAGAACGCTACTACACTTGATCTTATACAAAAGGTTCTTAGAAGTGCTGTTTGGGGAGTAGCCTAGAGACAGGGGCTTGCATTGGCGAAAGCTCGCCTGGCAGCGGAGCGCCAGCTCCATGCGCATCATGCGCTTCTTGCGCATCTGTTTACATTCCCCTCACCCGCCATATCCCAAACTTATAAGAACGCTACTACACTTAACTTGGTGCAGGCTGGGACCGAGTCTGACCCTGGGGCTGGTCATATACTGCCGACGCAGAGAATTGCGGGGCCTACCTCGGTCCAGGTCTCAAAGGCCTACTATACCTCCTCCCACCCCTCCTCCACCTCCTCCTCCTCCGAATTACCATCCGTGGGCATGGCGCCATCAGTCGGTAGCTCTAGGCACAGCAGCAGTGCCGTCGCTAAGCGACAGCAGGCGGTGCTGAAACTGCTGAGCCTAGGCGATAAAAGGCACACCGCCCAAGAGCTATTACAGGGCATTCCACATCAAAGTTGTTAACTTTGTCGCCACCCTGCTGTGTAATCCCCAAAATATACTTGCAAACTTTTATCATTTAGGGATATTATTTCAGCGCTTCTTGCGCATCTGTTTACATTCCCCTCACCCGGCATATCCTAAACTTATAAGAACGCTACTACACTTGATCTTATACAAAAGGTTCTTAGAAGTGCTGTTTGGGGAGTAGCCTAGAGACAGGGGCTTGGATTGGCGAAAGCTCGCCTGGCAGCGGAGCGCCAGCTCCATGCCAAGATCCAACTAACATAGTTTTAACTGCAGCACCTTTAATCTACTACTAGTTCACTGCCTCCATACATGGTCCCCTTATCAAACGAGCTGTGTCAGGCAGAATTTTGGGTTGTTTTCATGGCTTCCATGTTAACTTTGTCGCCACCCTGCTGTGTAATCCACAAAATATACTGGCAAACTTTTATCATGTACCGATATTATTTGAGCGCTTCTTGCTCACCTCCTTTGGTTCCTCTCTGCTACCCATTGGTTTGAAGCCTGAGTCCATTTAGGGTATGTTGCCATGCCTGCCGCTGCTGCCGCTGCCTCTGCATGCCGTCCCCTATAGTGTCAGGGTCAATTATTGGATGTTTTAGATGCTATCTAGCTTCATTCTGTCACTCTGTCATGGCCATGCTGTTGCCCATAATTTTGGCATAATGGTGCGATTATGCAGCCTCAGAGGCATCCATGCATGCTGCCCCTGCTGTTTCCTGTCCATTTCCGTGGTGTTTCCATCCTTTTCTGAGGTTCCCAGGTGTTTGGCCAAGCTTCCCTGTGCAGAGCCTTGGTCCCCTTGAAAAATGCTCGAGTCTCCCATTGACTTCAATGGGGTTCGTTATTCGAGACGAGCACTCGAGCATCGGGAAAAGTTCGTCTCGAATAACGAGTACCCGAGCATTTTAGTGTTCGCTCATCTCTAGAAATCTACCATTTAAAAATGTAACAAAAACTTGCACATACTCACCTGCTCTCCTCGTCACATTCCGATGCTTGTCTTCGCTATTCTTGACATGCTGAGATCACCTAGAAAAAAGCAACTTATAAAAAGCAGCCTGGAGTGCGGGGACCAGATGTTATTCACGCCTCTTGCAGCGCCTTCTCCCATGCTGGGAGATGGAGGTGACATCTCCTGCATGATAGTAGCATCCCTCTCCCATGTTAGAGAGAAAGGTGATGTCATGCAGACGGTGTGCATAATTCGCAGCCCGGAGTGCCGGACATCTCTTCCCCGTGTCCTGTGCTGCTTTTTACAAGTCTCTTTTCTAAATGATCCAGGCACGTCAAGATAAGCGCAGACCACTGCCGGGATCAGGATGATGAGGAGGACAGGCGAGTATGTGTAGATGTTTGTTACTTTTGTTAAGTGGTTGATTTCCTTTAATATAACACCAGTATCATGTTTCTAAGTACTACAAAACAGATGATAGGAGCTTCTGAAATTACATTACCTTTGCAACCACTAAACTTGACTCATCTCATGTGAAAACGAGGTGAGAAGAGTCATATTTACTGACTTTGGAGAAGATTTTTTTTTTTATAGGTTTGCGATCTCACAAAAAAGAGAGAATTCTAGAAAGGCCATTTCATCCACCAACTGCTGGTGATAGTAGTTTAGAGGCATAAAAACTAGGGACAGGTTCTCCTTAAAGGGACGGAGAACATAGGCATTGATTGCTTATCTCAGATTCTCGGCATAGGTCGTTAAGATAATGGATTTTCCCTACTTGGAACTTGGAGATGCCTGATTTCACTTTATGGAACAAGCCATGGCGTTCCCTCTACTTGCCAATTTCACTTGCGTGACTAATGGGATTCAGATTTATTTAGATTACTTGCCTTAATTTGCCAAGATATATTACAATTTATCCTTCAGCGGAGAAAGTGCAGTCAATACATGTGTTAATTTACTTAATCTCCATTGATTGGGCCGTTAAGAAAATGTCATGGGGTCTTCTGCATTGTAGGGGTCACCAGGCTCATTCTTTGTTGAGAAAGTTGAAGGTAAACTTGGAGCGAGTTCTGTAACGAGGCCTTTGATGCCTTCGTTTTACTAATTATAAAATCTTTTCTTGGGAAAAATATAGCGGGGATTTAATTAGGATGAATATCTTGATGTGATCGCCATAAAGCCTCGGCTATCCGCACATCCATTTCATCTCCTCCAGCCAGTGACATTGGGGGTAGATGTGCACCTTGTGCGTCCTCTTTGTCACGGAGATACATGTCATTACACTGCTCCTTTCCAATTTTACCTGTCGCCACATAGTCCTGAGTGTGAGACTAAGACAAATTGCAGTTGTAATTGAGTTTGATCTAGAAAGAATGGGACAATATCCTTTATGGACAGATTGGAGACCTGTAACATTTCATCTGCAAGGAATGAATTATTTGTAATCCCAGCTCACAAAAAAATTATTTGGTGTACGGCCTAATAAGACGATTCGGCTCAAACTGTGAGGATCTAGCGGTTAGGAAGTTTTTAGAATTTGTCATATTTGATGGAAGAACATTAAATTACTAATGCAATGGATTCTCTCTCAATAAAAACAGAACATTTTACAGTGTTTAAAGGGGTTGGCCACGTTACCATATAATTTTTGTAATGTGTGTAAGTGTAGGGTGTAGGATATTAGGTAAGTTACCAATATACATCTATTAATAGTTCTGCTCCACTTTTTGATACGTAAAGTGAAATCTCCTGTCTTATACTTCATCAGCAGGACATTACTGTTGTCACGGGTACCCCCTCTCTGTGGCACCGCCGAGTCTCTGCACCAAACTCACCTCTCTCCGCTCCATGCTCCTATTACCTAAAATTGTGCCTGCTTCTGACCACGAAACTGCCCACTGAATCTGTACCACGACCTAGGCTGCTACCGCGGGCTAGTCGCACCTGTGGAACAACCTGGTGGCACCCTACCGCAGCAAGTCCATCCCGCTTTGCGGCGAGGTCTGGTGAAGACCAGGTGCCACTTAGACTCCAGTCCCAGGTGTCGGCTAGTACCATCTAACGTGGTGGTCCAGGGGGTCCACTGACCCTGAACCATGACACCTGTCCATAAAATGCCTGTAGATGGAGGATCATGTGATCTCTATCTGTCCATGAGCAATTCCCTTTTCCCTACCCTATGTGGGGCCGAACCAACAGGAGTAATATCACATCCCTATCTCGAAAGTCCATACCTCTTCTGATACATGACCTCGACCGCTTATTATTCTTTTGGGTTGTTGGTCCAGTTTCATGCCCCAACTTTGGCTTTGGGAAGGAACAACAGTTACTGACCGCTGGTTAAGGTGGACCCAGTAAGTAGGCAGGGACAGTTTGGGGGGGGCTCAGTTTTAGGGCTCACTGTCCTTGTCTGTGGCTAACGATCACAACATACTATCTCTGTCACAGATCCAAAATGTATATGGCTTTGGGAAGGCCATTTACTTCCCAATATCTTGGAGCAACTTTAAATTTTTTTTAGCTAATTCTGGAACTCAGTGCAAACAAAATTGGGCATGTATATGTACAATTTAGAACTTCACTGCTAATATAGTCAGCGCCAGCGGCGCATTCTCCGACGAGGATTCGGGTCTTCTGGCGATTTACTAAGGTCGTGTCGCTGCTGCGCCTAGGTCTGCCGAGGTCCGCCGGAGTTCACCTGGTTCTTCTCGGTGCATGTAAGTGCTTGATTTTGCGACACACTTCGTTTTTTTAATTCTGCGTTTTTTCCGAATCCGGGGTTTCCGTTGGCCACGGCCCCCGATTTCTGTCGCGTGAAAGCCGCTGCCAAAATTCCAGCGCAAAACGGAAAAAGTTGAAAGTGTGGCCGTGGAACGCTTAGTAAATGAGCCCCATTGTTTCCTTCTACAACAGGGTTGTGGAACTTTTGGTTGGTTTTCGTTACTAATTCTGGAACCGCACTTTATCTTTATTCAATGTTACTAAGTTACCGTTTCCATGAAATGATGTATACACAGCACTGAGTCTCCAGATCTTTCCTTGTCCTTGGACTGATAAGGATCTGAAAAAAAACTCTTACGCAGATTAATTCCCAGGCTAAAACAATATAATAAACATATGTCGGGAAACAAATACTTCTGCATTTTGTTTGACAGAGACGTATAATAAAGAGTACAAAGCACTTAATGAAAATAACAGGCTCCGTACTCATCGTTAAGAATTCTTTCCAAATGACTATAATTTCATCCCCAAAATTTACCGACTTTAATTTAAAATAAATTGATGCCTTAAAAACACAATGCTCAGTGCAAACATTTCAATTCGAAATTGCTTCTTTTTAGGGATTTTTTACAAATAACATTGAAGCCGCGGGAAGATTTATGGTTATTTGATTTTTCTGCTCGAGTCTCTTAACCACTCGACAAGCAGCTGCCTCGTTCTGTTGTGTTAGGTAAATGTAATTACTGAGAGTGCTGCGCGGCCCAGATGGGTTCTCCCATTGTGATGGAGGAACAAGTTATTCCTCGTATATTCCCGATAGCAAAACGACATTGTATAAACACACTGCAAAAATTTGAGATTAATTTTGAATCTGGTATAAATTGTTTGTTTTTAGGTCAACGGATTCCAAGGATTGTGTGAAACTATAAGCAAAAATGTATTAATCTATATCCTACACCAGTGATGGCAAACCTATTAGATACCGAGTGCCCAAACTACAACAAAGGGCCGCTTATTTATCGCAAAGTGCCAACACAGAAATTTAATTTGTGATTTATACTCCCTTCTCTGTCACAGTTTTCATTGATACCAGCACCTGAGGACACCAATAAAGCAGAAATAGTCCCAGGTAGAGCTGTCACTTTAAAATAGCTCTGTGCACAGCAAGTCCTGGGCTGTCTGGGACTGCAGGAAGATACCTGGAGTCATCTCTGGTGATGGCCTGAGTGCCCACAGAAAGGGCTCTGAGTGCCACCTCCGGCACCAGTGCCATAGGTTAGCCATCACTGCTATAAGGCTTCTGTAAAGTAAACCACTCATTGCGGTAGGCAGATCTCAGGAAAGATGTCAGTCCCCAAAATGGTTGACAGAAAAGAAAATTTAAACAAAAATTACCACCAGAAAAGACATAAGAAAAAAACGATTCACTTTCTTGACCTGCATTTGAGGAATCAAAAAAAGACAAGCTTATTCCTCCTAACGAAAGAAAGCACAAACATATGACAAAAGAAACGAAATAAAGATCCGCCCAATATGGGGCTCGAACCCACGACCCTGAGATTAAGAGTCTCATGCTCTACCGACTGAGCTAGCCGGGCTTCCGAGCTCAAGGATTCGCGGTAAGGCAGATCAGTCCACCCCACCCGTAGGCAAGATCCCTAGAGCACCACAGTTTGAGAGACGCTGCCGGCACCTGCATTGTATGTGCCATGGCATTGGTGGTTCAGTGGTAGAATTCTCGCCTGCCACGCGGGAGGCCCAGGTTCGATTCCTGGCCAATGCAGCGCTTCTCTTTTTTCTTTGTTAAGTCCCCAAAATCGGATGGCTTGTTTGGCTCTTATCCTCCTAGTCCTTTCCCTGAACGGTTGCCTTTCATCTACTGTAGGGGGTGTGGAGAAGGAGGAGAAGGAGGAGAAGGAGGAGGAGGAGGAGGAGGAGGAGGAGGAGGAGGAGGAGGAGGAGGAGGGAGTCTAGAAAACTGTCCAGTGTCACCAGAAAAGGACTTATTATGACCACCAAGTTATTAAGGTAAAGACATTGTTAAGAAATTTCTGATGACTTTGAGAGAAAAAAAAGATTGTTCGTGTCACTCTTGAGATTTAATGAAAGTACCTTATCCTGCAAACTTTCACTCTGGCCACTAGGCTTAATAATAGACTTACACCAATGCTGCCTATGGCTATAAGGCTTCTGTAAAGTAAACCACTCATTGCGGTAGGCAGATCTCAGGAAAGATGTCAGCCCCCAAAATGGTTGACAGAAAAGAAAATTTAAACAAAAATTACCACCAGAAAAGACATAAGAAAAAAACGATTCACTTTCTTGACCTGCATTTGAGGAATCAAAAAAAGACAAGCTTATTCCTCCTAACGAAAGAAAGCACAAACATATGACAAAAGAAATGAAATAAAGATCCGCCCAACGTGGGGCTCGAACCCACGACCCTGAGATTAAGAGTCTCATGCTCTACCGACTGAGCTAGCCGGGCTTCCGAGCTCAAGGATTCGTGGTAAGGCGGATCAGTCAACCCCACCCGTAGGCAAGATCCCTCGAGCACCACAGTTTGGGAGACGCTGCCGGCACCTGCATTGTATGTGCCATGGCATTGGTGGTTCAGTGGTAGAATTCTCGCCTGCCACGCGGGAGGCCCGGGTTCGATTCCCGGCCAATGCAGTGCTTCTCTTTTTTCTTTGTTAAGTCCCCAAAATCGGATGGCTTGTTTGGCTCTTATCCTCCTAGTCCTTTCCCTGAAAGGTTGCCTTTCATCTACTGTAGGGGGTGTGGAGAAGAAGGAGGAGGAGGGAGTCTAGAAAACTGTCCAGTGTCACCAGAAAAGGACTTATTATGACCATCAAGTTATTAAGGTAAAGACATTGTTAAGAAATTTCTGATGACTTTGAGAGAAAAAAAAGATTGTTCGTGTCACTCTTGAGATTTAATGAAAGTACCTTATCCTGCAAACTTTCACTCTGGCCACTAGGCTTAATAATAGACTTACACCAATGCTGCCTATGGCTATAAGGCAGTGATGGCAAACCTATTAGATACCGAGTGCCCAAACTACAACAAAGGGCCGCTTATTTATCGCAAAGTGCCAACACAGAAATTTAATTTGTGATTTATACTCCCTTCTCTGTCACAGTTTTCATTGATACCAGCCCCTGAGGACACCAATAAAGCAGAAATAGTCCCAGGTAGAGCTGTCACTTTAAAATAGCTCTGTGCACAGCAAGTCCTGGGCTGTCTGGGACCGCAGGAAGATACCTGGAGTCATCTCTGGTGATGGCCTGAGTGGCCACAGAAAGGGCTCTGAGTGCCACCTCCGGCACCAGTGGCATAGGTTAGTCATCACTGTCCTACACTATACACATGTTTAAACTAGTTGTTGCTTTTACCCACCATATGGGATCAGCTTACTTCCTGTAGTCTACAGTGGGGCTCATTTACTAAGGGTCCGTCGGATGCATTTTTGTCGGGTTTCCCGACGATTTCCGTTTTGCGCCGAATTGCCCCAGGATTTTGGCAGACTTGCACGCAACAGAAATCAGGGGGTGGGCTGTCGGACAACCTGACGGATTCGGACAAACTGCAGAATTTACAAAAGGTTTTGTGTCGCAAGATCAAGTACTCACATGCACCAGGACGAAGCTGGTGAACTCCAACGGACCTAGGGGCAGAAGCGACGGATGCAGGAATTTTGGCACACGAGATTAGTGAATCGTCGGACAACCCGGCGGATTCGGAAAAACTGCGGAATTTAAAAAAGGAAATGTGTCGCAAGATCAAGCACTCACATGCACCGTGAAGAAGCAGGTGAACTCCAGCGAACCTCGGCACAGCAGCGACACCTAGTGGATATCGGGCCCCAAGACCTTAGTGAATCCTGGCAGAATCGGAGAATGCGCTGCGGGATTGCGACTGGACCGGTTAAGTAAATGTGCTCCATAGATCTAGGCATCATGACTATGGTTATCTTGTTTTATTTGTTATCTATGGCCTCCTTCCTTCTAAAATCAACTTTAACTATAA